>NC_138377.1:21391006-21547002 GCF_054177405.1 Leptonychotes weddellii | reverse complement strand
CATTTCTTTGTCAAAGTGAGGCAGCTAATCAAGGCATGGGGATTTACTTAAGCTAACAAATGATCATCCTTCCCTGTAGAAGGGTTACCAGAATGCTGAATTTGCTAATTACTCTTCTCTCTGCTTCTCCCAAGCAGTGATCTTGAGGGATGAGACAAATCTGTCTTAAATGAGGGCTGCAACTGAGGAATCTGGGAGGCTGAGGATGTGGGAGGGTAGCCACATGCCCAAAGTGAAGGGGGGTGGGGCGCACGCAGAACTGAAGTGGCCTGAGGGAATGGTGAAAAGGGAATTAACAGGGAGTTTGGTCTCTGGGCCTAATTGAAATTCCTCAGTCTGTGTGATCTATCAGCATTTCTTCTGGATTACTGCTTGTACCTCTGCTAATGGGGGTTGAGGAGAAATGTGTATCTTGGGGCAGTGGCTGTAAGGAAAGGCTGCTTGGATGGAGTCTCTTGGCCTCTGTTCTCAACTAACTGCCATTATCCTCCAGATCAGGGTTTTGCCAGCCTTGTTTTCTCTTCTGCTCATATCCAGAGTTGAAGTTTGTGCTCAAGACTGACCGTAACTGGCTGGGTGATCTTTGATCCCCTACTTCCTCATCGGTAAAGTGATGTGTTAGTTTGAATCAAAAAGGGTAAGTATAGGCACTCATGATGCTTTATTCCTTTTCATACTTTGGGCAGAAATTGCTAATTGATTACATCACTCTCTCTTGCTGGACACATGGGGCCTCAGAATCCTTCTCAACACAGTGTTCTACGTATTAACTATATATTAGTTGGGGTAGGCAAGCAAGTCAATGATTTGCCATCCCTGGAGTAGATGCTCTTTTGGGGTCTGAAGACTTTAAGATTCGGATTTACACGATTCATCCATTATTCAATCTACAAATATTTCTACGTATGTATGCGTGCCAGGCACTGTGCTAGACACTGACTATACATGGTGGATAAAAGGGATGTGTTCCCTGTCTTTGTGGAGCTTTTAAATGGTAAGTCCTTTGATAAAAGTCATGTGTTGTTTCCCTGTAGCTCTTTGCACAGTTTAGGGAAGTCAAAATCATCTGATGGTGGGAGAGGTAGGAAATAGATGTTATTGAACACTTTGGGCAAGTTTCAAATATATTTTCTCACTTAATCTCACGGCCATCCGCTAAGTCAGGTAGCAGAAGAAGTTGCCCAAGGGCCAAGAATGGTAAGTGGTAAAGCAGAGATTGGATCTTTGGTCAGTGTGATGCTAATGGCAATGATTTTTTCACCATGCCTCATTCATGGTACCCAACTTTTCTGTTCCTCAATAAAGATGGTGTCTTCAGTGAGGAAGGAGGGCAGATTGGAGTCCATGCAAGGGAGAAAGTAGAGGCTGGATGCGTTTAGGTGCTGACCTGCAGCTGCTGGAGGCTCTGGCTGAGGCTGCTGTGTGGGGCTGATGCTGTCAGTCAGCCCGATGGCACAGGGCTCTGGCTAGAATGATGCTGTGAGGCCAGCCCGCAGAATGTGCCTCCTCCTGCCCCCTGGATCATTTATCACAGCACATCAGCCTGATTTCTGCCTAGGTGTACCTTGCGCTTTTGGTGTAGCCTCTTGGTTTCTAAGCTGCTTAACGCTCTGAGATTTCTCCCTACTCTCTTGTGCTGCCTTGAGGTGGGTGGTGCCCTGGAAAGATGTGTTTAGAGAAGAAGATGAAGGAGGCAAATATTGGACCCAGGTGGGTGGAACTTGCTCTCTGGGGTGTGGCTCTGCTCCAAACCTAGACCTTGATTAGGGCCTGAGCACCCAGCCCAGCCTTGCTCTGTTCTCATACTTAGTATCAAGCTTTCCATGAGAACTTTGCAATTCAGCTGCTGAATGCGCAGAGCTTTGTTCACAGAGACTAATGATGTTCAGTGTTCGGAGGTCCAGAAAGTTCTCCTTCAATAGTAGGTTCAAGCTGGGTGAAATAAAGGACTTTCTAGAAAAGAGAGAGGGAAGAAAATTCCTAAGGCTTCATTCAGGTATTTCCAGAGACTACAAAGACTCCCTTTTCTCCTAGAGAAACTCTCCTTTTCTTCTTTTCCTAAATAACAATTTAGCGGACTATGAGGACCTCTCCTCCCTTTTGAGTGAACTAAGCATCCCAATTGGTCCCAATTGTTTTTGGTTTTGTTTCCCTGAGAGTAAAGCTTGAAGCAAGGACTTATGTGCCGGTAGCTTCTTTGGGAGGGGATAGTGGACACTGGATGTGCCACTCAGAACTTCCGTCAGGAGTGCAGGGCTAATTCCCCATCTGCTGGGAGTGCCGTAGCTGAGAGCCCTCAGCTGTCAGCCCTTTTGGGACTGCCTCGGTTCCAAAGGGCCACCAATTCAAGGTCACAGTCACTTCTGGAGCGGATTACATCCAATGACTGATGGAAGCCAGGATTCAAAGCTCTAGCCCCTTCACCCCAACACAGGATTACCCAGAAAGTGTCATCTCAGCTTCAATACTCCTCCAAGGGTCAGTGGAAGCGCACCTGCTGCTTCCGTCCCTCCCTCTCCACAGGTGTTGTTGATTCCCAGAGCCCACTAACAAAGCCAACCTCCGAGTGCAGGTGCGCCACAGGGTCTGGGAGAGCAGCTGGTAGGATAGCATGTGGGAGCTGGGTCGCTGTTGCTTGGAGGGCAGTGAGGACCGTGTTAATGAAGGTAGGTGGAGTGGTGCAAGCTTTAATCTGTGGGGACTTGGGATGTACACCAGTGGACAAGGATGGATTAGCTGGTGCAATGTATCCACATTCGAGAAATATAGGGTAAATAGTAGCCATGAAGCTGGTGGCATTGGGTAGCTGTTGTTAAGGATTGATTTGGGACCCCTCCATCCAGAGAGCCTGCTGGGCTCTGTTTGCGCACCCTCTCCTTTTGCTGTGGTCGGAAATTGCCTCTGTAGTGAGCTGGTGCCATAGGAGGGCTCATCTGGCTTCTCTATTCTCCATCACCACAGTGCTGTGTTGGCTGTTACCTAATCTCTGAAAACTAATGTTCCTATGTTTTGTCTGGTTTTCCAACTTTAAGGTAAGAGGGTAAATCTAGGCCCTGTTATTTCATCTTGTGCAAGGGCGCAAATCCTTTATTTTTTTTTAACTTACCACTTGATCAACACAAGATTGTAAAGGGAAAAGTAACATGCTTGGTGGTTGTGGTGAGTGACACTAAAGCAGTCAGGGTTCTACAGCTTAGCCCTTAACTTGACCGAGGCTTGCTAGGATTTTTCAGCCAAGATTGATGATTTTTCTGCCCTGGGGAAGTAGGTCTCTTTCCACAATGAACCTCACGGGAGACTGGCTGGTGTCTCTGTAATTGATGTGAGTGTCCCATTGGGTAGGTTTGAGTACCCACCACCTACTTCCAACAGGGGGCAGCCGTCTGTGCCCACATCAGAGTTTTGTCTCAAGGATCAGGGCTGTTTGGTCTGGGTAGTGGCTACCAAAGATGTTCAGCGGCAGCAGGAGCAAGAGAGTGTAAGACTGAAAAAGCCACAGAGGTGAGTGCAGGGTGTATAAAAGAAAACAAAATTCAGTGGCCAGCAGGGAGCCAGGTAAACACAGGAAGGAAGCAGGAACCCAGGCCCTGTGACTGTTACCTTGCCCAGGCCTAGAGCACCAGAGGGATTTTCTTTATGGGAGAGTGAGTGGGTCCAGTGAAAGGTGTAGAGTCAGGGGGATGCTGGAAGGACAGGCCTGAGGAGCTGGGTCTGATGCTTCTACCGTGAGGACATTCTTTATTGCGTTCCCAGTCTGACCTCTCCCAGAGAGCATCAGATTTTGGTTCAGAAACCTATGAAGCAGCTTAGCCTTTCCCAGGAGGGCTGGGACAGTGGTGATTTTAGTGTCTGGTGTTACTCTTCTAGAAATGACTTCCTCGGAGCACAGTCCTATGAGACACTTCTCCCCCCCCTTGTCACTTAAGCTTGGCCAACAATGCATTCTGCGTTCTCATCTTGAAGAGTCATCAGCAAGTTCAACGTTCTTAGAACCCCTGCCATGAAGAAAGCTATTTAATTTTACCTAGCTGTTCCTGCCTTTGCCCTGTCACAGGAAACAGGGAGTCCCTCTTTGGTAACCGGCTGGGGGGTACAAACAATCCATAACAGGAATTATAGGAGATTGTGGATCAGTCTTTCTGTCCTGCTCACTGCCAGTCCAGCAATGCTGGTTCTTGTGTTTCTGGACTCCATCCAGCTGTTCTAGCTAGCTAGTGCCCTTGCAGGAGCAGCTCAGCCTGTCCTTTGTGCTAGAACACCCTGTCCAGTGCCCCGCCCAACCCCGCTTCAGTGACTGGCTCGTTCTTGACTCTGCTGTCACTTCATCTGCTCACAGAGGTTCTCCTGACCACCCTGGCTAAAGTTGGCCTCTGCCAGTGATTTTATTTCCTTCATAGTGCTTCTCCTCTCCTGAAATTATCTCAGTTTATTTACTTGTCCTTCTGTTTGAATAAAATTTCCAGCAGAGCTGGGATCTGATCTTCTCCACCATGGCATGCCCACAGTCCAGACCTGCATCAGGTGCTTCATACATAATAATAGTTAAGAGCCATCAAGTCTGATGGAGCGCTCCTGTGGGACAGGCTCCACTCTTGGAGCTTTCCCAGTGTTACTTTGTTTTCAAGATTCGTGGAGTGAATTAACGAGGGAAGCCTCCCTGCCCCTGACCTTACACATCTAGCCTATGTCTTGTCCTACCTTGACTGGGAAAGTCTTCTGGCCAGTACTAGCCCTCTGTCTGCCTATCACACCACTTACTGCTTAGGACCCACAATGCATGTACAGATCATAACTCATTGATTCCCTCCTTACTAATGGTTAATTTTTTTTTTAATAACCACTTTACAGCTTGCTTTGTAATGTTTATTGTGGTAGACTTGCTGGGGAAGAAAACCTTTCTGAACTGTGCTGCAGTGTTGTTGGAAAGCCTCTCACTGGGCTGGTAATACCTAAATAGGAGCTTTTCCGTGGCAGGAACTTCACTCAATTCAATCAGCAGACATTCACTGAGTACGAAGCATGCGGCAGGCGCTGGTCAAAGTGCCGGGGACGGTGTTGAACTAGGAGGCACCACTCTAGACACCCTGTGCTTAGGTTCTGGGGGAGTTTTGCGGTCCTCCCCACATCTCGTGGTGTTAACACGAGATTGGACATTCACACATTGACCTGTTCACTCATTCACCAATATTTGAGTACCAACTGGGTTTAGGGCACTGTGCTTGGTGTGTGGATACAATAGTGAGTATCAAGAGGCACATAACTCACAGGGCAGTGTGTGGGAGGAGGGGACAGATAATAAAAACTCCTAAGTCCTATCAAGCCGTATGAAGGGGTTAGATATAGTCTGGGGTACCTCGTGGAAAGATGAGGTGTTCAGTGAACACCCTGGGACTGCTTTCCGCAGCAGTGGGAACAGAAGTGCCCCAAGGTGGGAGGAAGTCATTGCTCTGAGAACCCAGGGAAGGCTAGTGAGTCGGGAGCTCGGGAGAAGGGACATTAGTAGGGCCTGGTGTAACACCGGACAAATAGAACAAAGACTTTTTTTTCCAGTGTAACTCAATCCTAGGCTTGCGGCACATGGTTCCCTATTCCAGGGTGAGTGAGACTGGAGACAGAACTGCCCTTTGAAGGTGACCTGCAACGTGGCCCCCTGGGCTTCGGTCAGGAGCTGAGGGTTGGTGCAGAGCTGACACGGAGCCGCTACCCGCTTCTAGAATAAATACCACCAAGGAATAGACTGCCGCCTCTGAATCCCTTCCCGCTTGCAGTGGGGCAGCTGTTTGTCCAAGTCAAACATTGATTCAGCTGCTGGTGGGAAGGGGTTGGGGCGGAGGGGGCGGGGCCGGCGGCAGGAAGGGGGAGGGGAAAACTGTCGGGGGAGCAGAGTTGGGGGAGGCCCACTCAAGGGTTAATTCCACTTGCCTGTGTCTCTGCCCCTCTCGGCTCTTGCAGGCTGTATTTATAGATGGGATAATTGCCTGCGCTTTGAAAGCAGCGTGCTAGAAGCAAGGCGCTGGTGCGTGGGGGTGGGGAGGCCTGGGTCCCACCTGCTCCTGGGAGCTGCCCCTCCCCCACTCTCCCTTCCTCCCCCTTAGGCCTCCTAACCAGACCCAGCTGGGGATGGGGCCCAACTAGCACCACCCTGGCCAGGTAGGAAGTGCCTCACATTTAGTGCCCCCAACAGCCCCAGTTAGTGCCTACAATCATTTGCCCCAGCTCTTGGGTCAGGCCTGACCACCTTAGCTAAGGGGCGTCCCTACAAACGAACTCTTACCAGCCACTCTCTAGCACCTCGCCATGTTTTACTTCTTTCATAGCACGGATCATCATCAGAAAATTATGTTGTTTATTTTTTACTTGTTTACTTTGTGTCTGCTTTGTCTACCCTGTTTGCTGAATACCTGGCTTAGAATAGGCCTTCAGTAAATACTTGTTAAATGACTGTTTATTTAACAGAAGAGGAAACTGAGGCTCAGAGCAGAGAAATAATTCTTGGGGTCACTGTGAACAAATGCCAGGGCCGAAACTAGTGTCTGGTCTGATGGTCTTCAGAGTTTAACGTCTTCCTAGTGGACCAGGAGTCACAACACGGGGTCCAGGCTCCTGGGGGAGGGTGGGGGGTGGTGTGTGTGTGTGTGTGTGTGTACACGTGTGTGTACAGAGCTCCCTCACTCTCCTGGCTGAAGGGGCAAGTGCTGTTCAGCTGTGGTTAATTGTGGCTGGGTCTTCTGATTTTTCAGGACAAGCCAGAAATCTGGATTTTTATGTGAAATTTCCTGGTTTTTAAATGCTGGCAACAAACCCACATTAAAAAAACACGCCACACAGCATGGGCCAAGCACAACACAGCTGCGGGCTGGATGGGGCATGCAGTTTGCAACTTCTGCCCGCCATCACCTGCCCTGTATTGAGAAGCAACGTTGGTAACAAGGACACTGCACTTCGGGCACGTTAAAACCCTTCCTTACCTAATACTTCTCTTAATCGTCAGGATGTCCCAGCAGGGAAGTAGGGGAGATTGCTGTACCCATTTTACAGATGAGCAGACAGAGACCTGGAGGGATTTCCATGCAGCCACAGAGCAGTGGCAATGAGCTCTCAGCCTGGGTCCTTTGCCTTCTAGCCCAGTGTTGTCTGCCCTGCCCAGGACCACCTTGGTCCATGTGTTTCATTTCTCCATCCCAGTAGAGGGGAGAAGAGAGGCTGTGGGGTGAATGGGGATGAAGAAAACGTATGCCAGGCCACCCACAGGTTTGGCGGGGCCCCCAACAGGATTAATTGCCAGCTCTGTATAGAGTGACCTGAGCTGGCTCTTGTTGAGAGATGCAGTTATCAAAATACTGTCCTGTGGAATAATGATACAGCTTTGTAATGCACTTTAATTCTGATTGGGCTCAGACCATCCTCAGTCAGCCCAGTGAGAGGAGGGAAACCCTTGGCTAGTCTGCAAGCTCTTCTATGGTGTGGTGCCTCCCCTATTCCAGCCCAGGGCCACCCCAAGAGTGGGCAGGCAACAGATGACTGCTGAGTGAAGGAATGAATTCCTGGGGGCCAGCGGGACAAGGGGATCAGGGAAGAGGACCTCTGAATAGGAATGATGATGATGATGTCATAACCATAACTAGCATTTATTGTGCACCTGTATATTCCAGACACTGTCTTAAGCCTTCACCCTGTCTGTCGAGGTAATCTGTAAATCTAGAACAGTGAGTGACCCCTACTTTGTAAGTGCTCGGAACACTGTTAACTATTAATACTTCATTTAGTCCTCACGGCAACCCTGAGAGCGGGCATTATTCTTATGCAGATAAGGAAACAAAGTAACCTGGCCAGTAAGTGGTGGGGGCCCAGGGCTGGAAGCCCTAACCCTGTGACCCCAGAGCTGGTGCTCTGACCTGCTAGGGAATCGCAGAGGAGGGAGATTTCTAGAGAGACAGGAGAAGTGAGGAAGAACATCCAAGAGTCAGGAAAGGAAGGGTTCATGTGGGAACCAGGCTGAGAAAGGGCAGCACGTGGGGGCCTCAGGCAGAAAAGGGCAGTGTCAGCAAGGAGTTGGAGCACAGATCGAGCCGCCCACCCCCCAGCCCCCATGCTTCCCATGTGAATGCACATGATGGAAGCTGACAGATTCAGGATTAATCTAAAGGTTGCTGCTCTCTGAGTACCAGGTGGAAATTTGCCTGAAGCATGGCCGGAGCATGATTTGTAAGCAGGGCTTAACCTCGGCTGCCAGCCAGTCTCTGTACCCCCCACGCTTCTCCTTGGAGGCTAGCAGGACCAGGGCCCCTTGCTGAGACAGGTCAAAAGGGTTTAAAAACAGGCAAGAAACAAGAGAACAGATCAATTTTTCTCAGTGAACTTAATGCTCTGTGAAGGAAATGTGTAATTATATGAACTTATGTGTGTGGGGAGACACCTGTGCTTCCCTTACCACTTATTACCCTTGGGTGGTCTGGAAACTTTTTCAGTACATGTGTCCACAGCCCATGGTTTTTTTGTTTTTTTTTTTATTAAAGATTTTATTTATTTATTTGACAGAGACAGAGACAGCGAGAGCAGGAACACAAGCAGGGGGAGTGGGAGAGGGAGAAGCAGGCCTCCCGCCGAGCAGGGAGCCCGATGTGGGACTCGATCCCAGGACCCTGGGATCATGACCTGAGCCGAAGGCAGTTGCTTAACCAACTGAGCCACCCAGGCGCCCACAGCCCATGGTTTTAAGTAAAGAAGGTGAGGAGGAGCATGTACTTTTATTTATTTTTTTCTTTCTTTTTTGTCCACTTCCACAGTAAAAACCTTTGATATCATCTTGTACAAATACAAAATGGTGGTAGGAGCCATAGCCTCCATGATCCCGCTAGGCCTGGGAGCCAGAGCTGCTGCCGGGTGCGCTGAGGGCCACATCAAAGCCCAGTGCTCACCTTCAGGGTGGCTGAGCTTGTCTGGTCATGTCAGGAGATGAGCTGGAAGAAGCGGTGGTCAGAGCCCTCTCCTTGAGCAAGGCAGGCTAAGCGAGTCTGGGAAGGTGCTTATAATAAGATCAGGGTGGACAAATTCCAATTCTCCTTCCCTGCTTGATAGTCTGTAGCGACCAAGTTTTGGCTGAGGAGCTGCAGGAGTAAGACTGTTGGGAACTTCTAAAAAGATGTTTCCTTCCTGATAAGTGAGAAGTATGAAGGGAGAAAGCCATTCTTTCCCCCTGCTCTTCTCTCTTCTGAATACTGTTTTGGATACTGTTGTGTGATATGCTTAGTGTGTGGCAGCCATGTTATGATTATGAGTGAAATGTAGTGTAATGAGGATGGCAGAGGATTTATGGAACTAGGTCTCAAAGGCATGGCTGAGTTGGGGTACTTATTTTAGGACTGTCTACCTCTACTTCTTGTCCAGCAGGTAATAACTGTCTCTATAGTTGAAGCCACTGTTGGTCATATTTCTATTCCTTGCAGCTGAAGTAGCCCTGATTGAGAAGCATAAACTTGGAGACTGTATACCTGGGTTTTAGGAGGTCCAGACTTCTTGAACTGACTCCTAGAACCAGCATTGGGTGATTCAGACCCATGGGTTGACTTGTACCTTACTATTTTTGTGTGAGGGAAGTTAGTGTGGAGGCCTCATAGTCTTGGCTCTTGGATGTCTTTTCCTTAGTGTGTTTTGCTCTACTTGGTTTCCTTGCTGCTTTTCCCTTTATATAAGACCAAAAAAAAATCGCCTTGAAAATGAAACTCCCCTTGTCAATTCGGTCAAGAAATACCCTGGTCAAGTGCATTGGAAGAGCCACAGATATGGAGCTGAGTCCCCATGGTCCATGGTGCCAAGGGAATGGGGTAGAGGACCTCTAAATAGTTGACATCAATTACACAAATTACACACCTGTATATGCCAGATATAAGGAAGTTTTTCTGGATTCTCAATTTTATTCCACCAATCTATGTATCTAATCCTTTTGCCAGTGCCATACTGTCTTGATTACTGTAGCTTTGAAATTGGGAAATATAAGTCCTGCAACTTTGTTCTTTTTCAAGATTCTTTTGGCTATTCTGGATCTTTGGAATTTCCATAGAAACTTTAGGATCAACTTGTCAATGTCTGCAAAAAAGGTAGCTGGGATTTTGATAGGAATTACATGGACTCAGTGGATCCATTTGGCATATACTGCCATCTTAACAATATTAAGTCTAATGATCCATGGCCATGGGATAGCTTTCCATTTTTTTTTTTTTTTTTGGTCTTCATTAATATCAACAATGTTTTATAGTTTTCAGGGTATACATTTTACACTTCTTTCGTTAAGTTTATTCCTAAGTATTTTGTTCTTTTTGATGCTATTGTAATGGAATTGTTTTCTTAATTTCATCTTTAGGTTGTTTGTTCATTGCAAGCGTATTGAAATACAATTGATTTTTGTATGTTGATTTTGTATCCTGTAATCTTGCCAAACTCATTTCTTCTGAGTAATTCTTAATGGGATGAGTATCCCTTTTTCTCCTTAATTCTACTTGTTTCTGAACTCCAAGTCTTCTGGGCCAACTTTGGCTCCATAAGTGGTTTTTTTTTTTTTTTCCCCCTCCATTTTTGATATAAGTAAGTAAGACATTTAAAAAGCAAATAAACATGAGAAAGTAGACATTCCTCCATTCTTTATGGGTTTCACTTTTGCTTTCAGTTTGAGATCTAGAGTGAGATGGGGAATCATTTTAGGTATCTGGGAAGGAAGGAAAAGGAGATCCATTTACTGAGGGAATTAGAAGAGAGGGTTTGAGCAGAAAAAGCAGTGGAGGAGAGGGAGTGAGAAAGCAGAAATACCCAGCACTGTGAAGCAAGTTCCCTGAGGGAGTGTAGGGAAGCAAGAAAAGCCCACGTTGGTGAGAGAAGAGTGAGAGGGGGTGGAGTGAGGGTTGGCTTTAGATAAAGGCTCGTCAGTGTATCCGTTGCTGAGCTTGCTTGCCTGCCCAGGGTAGGGGGTGCCAACAACTGTCCAGGAAGGACTCTGGTGTTGGTGTGGCTGGGAGTGAAGAACATGATTGCCACCCAGTTCTCAATGTCTGTGTCAACGACCATTTATTGCACGTCTGCTATGTGTCTGGCACATTCATGGCTCCTTAAAATGACTCTGCAACATAGATCATGGTATCTCCTTTACAGGCAAGGGAATGGAGTCTCAGGCAAGTTCAGGAATTTTCTGTTAGTGAAGGACAAAGTCAAAAGCTGAGAGCTGGCTTCTTTGACTTCCAAGTCCCCCTTCTTCCTGCTATGCTGCGTGGCTTCTTCTTCTTCTCCCCTGGTTTGGGGAGGCAAGCTCTGCTGGTCTGCTCAGCTTTCCCTCCTGCAGGGAGTGCCTCCCACGCCTCCCTTGAAACTTCTCTCTTAGGACAGGGTACGCGTGCAGGGATGTGTATGTGTGTGTGTGTGTGTGTGCACGCATGCATACTCCTAGGTCTGTTTGTGTCACCATTTTGCAAAGTATCCTGAACTCAAACTTTAGTTCTAATAGCCAGAGTTTTCTGCCTTATTCAGCACTTTCCTTGGCACAGGTGGGAGAGCTGGGGATGAGAAATGTGAAATACACCCTTGCCCTCAGAGTTCTAAAACCAGTTCTTTAAGTCAGTTGGGAGAGAGCCTTCTCTTTTGTGTTTGAGCAGACTGGCTTGTTGGATTCGGGTTTGTGAATCTTGAAGCCCACGGCCATCCCACCAAGACTTTGGCTTGGCTAATACTATTGGCCACCTGGAGAAGCCACTGGGACGTAGTTGGGTCTCAAATATTTGTTGAACATTGAATGGATGGATTCTAGTCCTTGCCCCAGCACCAGCATTATTGGGGGCTCTAATCTATCAGTGATTTTCAAAATGGGAGGTAGGTTAGGTCTGGGATAGGCAAGGCTCTCTGTAATAGATCCCACTTTCATAAGCTCATCTGTCTGTTGAGCGAATAAATATTTATTGCTTTCTGAGGAGGTGCCAGGAACAGACCAGGTAATCAGAACTCATGGAATTTAGAATTTAGAGGGGGCAGCAGACATAAATAGTTACAAGTACCCAGATCCTGGGCACTGCTGTCTTCTGTTACCCTGTGGCTTTTCTTGACTAAATGACACCTGTCATCTTGCCTGCTCCTTTCTTCTTTTTCCTTTCCTAGGCTTTCTATGGTACTTCCCCACCTCTGGCCACCCTCACCTGCCTCTCTTGCCTCAGCATTTGGTGTGAGTTTACCCTTCTTCCTGTGATGGAAGCTTCCCATTCCTCCTTTCTGAAGAGCTCAAGGCAAATATTCTGCACAGGCTCTTGTTAGTCTCCATTTGTAAGTCCCTCTCCTGCCTTTTCCATGCCATCAATTCTGGGGGAGCATCATGTGGTCAGGAGGGGCTCTGCAGAGCACCTTCTGCCACCTGAAGGACAGTTCCAGGGAGAGATGCCATAGGATGGCATCATCTCAGGCTTAATTCTTCCTGGGTGAATTGCATGGGACTCAGTTCCCACCCTTGGAGGGAAAACAGTTCTTATCATTTCCATCACTGTCCCCTTTACTGAATGTGTCTTTGAAGAAGGACATTCGGTGGTCCAGATATAGGCCAGGGACTGGAGATGTGCGTGGCAATCAGCCCCCATCCCCATTCTAGTCCTTTCGGTGGAACAGGAAGTGCCCATCAAATGATAACTAATAACATAGGGAATCTCACAATTAGATGGGACCTTATCATTTATTCCAAAACTTTTCAAACTTCTTTATGACTAATAGTAAAAAAAATATATATTACATATATTTTATATATGAACCAATATGCAGCATATACATTTACATATGCACATAAATACTAAGTATATAAAGTATCACAAAGTTTTACAAAGCAGTACTTACCCTTACTATGCCTGTATTTTCAGTTCCATTACATTTAAAAATGTTGACCCTACAACTGACTAAATTGATTTTATGACTCAGTATCTCAATATTAAGTTTCAAACTGCTGCTTGGAAAACAGTTTTGTTTTTGTTTTTTTTTTAAGATTTGTTTATTTACCTGAGAGAGAGTGGGAGTAGGGGGAGGGACAGAGGGAGAGAATCCTCAAGCAGACTACCCGCTGAGTGGGGAGCTGGACATGGGGCTCGATCCCACGGCCCTGAGATCATGACCTGAGCTGAAACTGAGAGTCAGACGCTTAGCTGACTGAGCCACCCAGATGCCCCAACACTGTTCTAATCTAACAGTAACTTGGAGCTGACGTTCTCTCTGGTTGTCAGGTAGTTTAGTCTTTGCTTGGATTTCTCTGATAGGTAACTTGGTACCTACCTAGGAAGTCAGTTTTGCCTTTGGACAGCCATAGGTTCTCCTTACAGTCTTTTTTTTTTTTTTTAAAGATTTTTTATTTATTTATTTGAGAGAGAGAGAGCACATGAGAGGGGGGAGGGTCAGAGGGAGAAGCAGACTCCCTGCCGAGCAGGGAGCCCGATGCGGGACTCGATCCCGGGACTCCAGGATCATGACCTGAGCCGAAGGCAGTCACCCAACCGACTGAGCCACCCAGGTGCCCCGATTCTCCTTACAGTCTTAAATCTGGTCTTCCACATATGACTGACCCATTGTCCTTCCAAGTTAAGATCCTTTCAGAATAGTGGTTCTGTTGTCTTTTATCCCTTTGTCTTCCGTTTTTGTAGTAGCTCCGGATCAGTGTGCTTGCACTGGTGTGCACCAGCTTGTTAGAGCCAATTTCCAAATTTTTAGGAATTTTGGGAGCTAATTAGTAAAGTCACTATTAAAAGTTAAATTCTATGACTTACAAATCTTATTAAAAACAAAGGTAATAGGTACTCAGAACTCATCCCTTCTTGTTTTACTACTCTATTATCTATGCTCTTGTAGTGGTGTCTATTATATCTGTATGGTGAAAATATTATATGAAGGTGTGCTGTTGCCCATCCCTTCCCAGCTCTGGGCTCAGTCGTGCCACGTGGGTAGCTTGATCTTGGCCATGGCAGGGGTATGTACACCCTGGGAATCGCCAGATACAACAGGGCCCCTCCCCCTGGAAAGTCAGTTGTTCAGCATGTATCAGCCCACCATTGCTCTGGGGTCCTACTGCTTGGGTGTAATCTCAGCTCCTGCACTTGCTAGCTATGTGAGTTTAACATCTGTGCCTCAGTTTATTTGTGTAATGCACGCTGAGGGTTGCTTTGAGGATTAAATGAATTCATGCACATGAAGTGCATTAGAATAGTGCCTGGCACATGGCACCTTTATAGGTGTTAGCTGTCACCTAGGCTTACAGTTGCTAGATTATTCTATCCTCCCTGGTGGGTTATGGTTTCCAGGAGTCACTCAGCCTGGTCATTCTTCCTTATCTTGCTTTCATATTTGATATATGGGTTTGTTGTCTTTTCCTAGCCAGATCACAGCATCCCTGAGTAGGTGTGGTTGGCTTTTTCTTTCAGATCGCAAGGTCTCAGCCTTGAGCTGGGTGCAGGATGAATGCTCAGCCTCATCGACCAGTGGGAACCCTCAGGACTCCCCAGGAGCCCTTGTTCCCAGTATAGTGTCCTCCTCCCAGTGGAGGGCTCCTGGGCTTGGCTGGTTGATTTAAGGATTTCAGTTGAGGCAGCCCTGAGCTGGCTAGCCATTGCAGACGGGCCCAGCTGCCACCAGGTGGTTGGCCTATAAATCACTAGTCCTACCCTTCCCGCAACTAGATAAAGCTGAAGCATAAACAGCATCTTGCATCAGTGATGAATCATCTGGCTCCTCCCCCAGCTCTGGACAAGGCCTCATGGAACTCGCTTAGGCCCTGATTCTTTCTTGTGGACAGCTGCTGTGCTATTTGAAGATGCCAGGAGATTCTCCTGCCTCAAAATAACTCTGCTGGTGCCTATATTTTACCATTAGGGATTTATTCTTTTGGGGTAAACAGTGCTTTCTCCATAAAGCTCTCTTTTAAAAGGGTGGTACCTTGGAAGAGTGGCATATTATTCAGTCTCTAAAATCTTAGTGTGAATGAGCTTGTACATTAGCTATACTTTGCTCCCTGTTCCACTGCTCTTATCAAAGTGGGCATCAATTCCCAAGATATGCTGGAGGCAGCACCGTGTGTATCAAGTTCCCAAACCTTGCTGCACTTTCAGAATCACCAGGGGAGCCTTTCACTTAATTAGAAAAATTTTAATTTGATAACTACTGACCCTTCCCCCATTCAAAGTAAATGTCACTCATACAATCTCATTATTTAAATATATGTTTATATATATCAATAAGAAACAACAAAAAAAATTCCCCTCCGCTTATCCACTTCCATTCTGGGAAGTCTTTAAAAAGTATAACTTTCTTAGGTCCCTCCCTAAATGTACAGAAATAGAATTTTCTGGAATGGAGGTCAGGAATCCTTATTAAAAAATACCTTCTCCTGGTGACTGTAAATGTGCAGATAGGTGTGGGACTCTTGGGAGTAGTGTACTGTGTCTCAGTAACAGGTACCATATTGGTCCATTTTTGTATTCCCCAGCTCCCTGTCCAGGCTTGGTGCATTGCAGGCACACAGTAGGTGCTTAATAAGTGACATTTGAACTGAAAGAGGCTAGGAGTTGGGCACACCTGGATTTGAGTCTAAGCTCTGCCACTTCTGTGTACCTTGGGCAGGTGACTACCTTGGGAAGGTAATGTGCACAATTACAGGGTTAAGGGCCACTGGGGTCGTCCCATCCCCTGCCAGGCCTCCCCTTCCTGGGACTGTCAGGGGAAGGGAGGTCGTCAATTTGAGGGGCCAGGTAAGTCCCAGGGTGTTTTCTATCAATTACTCAGGAGGCAACTGTAAGTGCCCTCAAGCACTGGCCTTATCCTGCCTGCCACGGGTTTTACGATGTGGCCTTTGGGCCATAAGGATGAAAAGTTGGGGACATTGGCAGTGCTGGAATCGATGCCTCTCTGCCTACCTGTGGCTGGATTGATTGGATTCCTGCTTGATATCTGCAATTAGGAGACCTACTAAAGGTAATTTCCAGCTCGACTTGCCCCAGCTCCTGAGGACAGTGGGGGAGGTGGTGGCAGGGAGCTTGTAGCGGGGGCTGAGGGCACTGCCCTGGGAGTAGGGGCGTGGAGGGGCATGGCCTGCCAGCTTCCAGTGCAAGGGAGGGAGCTTTCACCACCTTCCCCACAGTCTCACTCTGTCTTGCTGACACCTGCTTCTTCCAATCCTCTTCCATCCTAGTTTTAATAATCATGTGAGTACATCTTCTTAAATATTTTATTGAACTGGGAGACTGGAGTGCTCAGGGGGAGGGAGGGTTCAGGCCTCAGCAAGCATCTTTGCTCTGTGGCCTCTTCTTTCGGAAGGAGGGATTGGGCTTGTCTCACTAGCGTCTCGGTTTCTGGCTGAAGTCTCTGGTGGAGCCCTGGGGCTAGTTCTTGGAGTGTGAGATGTAAAAAAGCCTAGAGCTTTGCTGCTCTGGATTTGGTTACTTTGGGCTCAACTGTTCTAGGAATGAAGGCCCCCGAGTCTCAGTTTCTTTATCTGTAAAATGGGTTAACAATATCTACTTTACAAGGGGAAGGGATTCAATGAGAAAACCCAAGGAAAGGCACCTCGCACTGCCCTTGGAACACAGTAGCTGCTCAATAAATGGTAGCTATTATTGTTGTTATAATTTTTCTTATTTTCTCCTCTATTCTAAGACCCTTCCCCCATTTTACCTGTAGTCCTGTCCTGTCTTACAGTCAATGTATGTATTTTAGGTATAGTGTTTTGTTCTCCTCCCCTAAGAGCTGTTACTAAATCAATGATGACTTTTATAACTAAGAGTTTCTCAGACCTGAGAAAATGTGGTATCACAGAGTTCTGCTTCCCATCCCTCAGCTGGGACTGCAGTGATTCAGATTTGTTTGGCCAATAACCTCTTTTTAAAAAGGGAGATTAGCAAGTATCAAAAGTGTATTAGCAGCTAATTGAGAAAATTAAGACAGCATTGAAGAAAGGGGAAGGTTTGCAGAAAAGTAGGTAGCTGTGCAAAGCTTCACATGGATGGGAAAAATATTTAGGAACGTCTCTGATCTGGGAATCTCTAGAACCCATGTCCCTTGTCCCATTCTGCTCACGTGCCCACCTCTGCTTTCGAGTGGTCCCCCTCCTCCTATGGGGTTGTCTGCCTTAGGGGCCCTAGTAGAGTCTGCATGGTTGGGGGTGTTTGTCCATTTGTGATAGGATGTCTCGGATCCCTGCACACAGATCAGTCCACAAAATGCACTCAATAAAAACCAAACAATTTAGAAATTCTTGAAACATGAGGAAATAGCAAAATGTGGTATCACTCTGGCCCCTCCATTCGTAACTACTGCATAAGGAATTTGAAGGTGTCCTCAGTCTCTCTAGTTTCGAATGTGTGTGTGCATGCATTGTGCTATGCAATTAGGGGACTGATATCCCTGGGAAAATTTCTTACTGAAATAATTCCAGAGAATTAACACCTTGCTATAGGCACACAGCAGCCCAAAGAAGCTTCTAAGCCCACCTTGGTTTCCAGGTGCTGGGCTGTGAACAGAGTCCTCCTGCGGGCCTGCCTGTCATTGCCATGGTCCTGTTGGGAAGGCAGATGGCCGCTTTCCCTACAGAGAGGTGGTGTGGGTGAATGGTAATGCCGTGACTGAGTCCAGCACTACCCCTTGCTGGGAGCTGACACTTGTTCAGTGCTTACTACCTGGCAGGTACTATGCTAACCATGTAACTTGGAATACCTACTTTGATTCCCACAACATACCTATTAAAGCAATTCTATTATCAACACCATTTTGCAGATGAGAAAATATAATCCCAGAAGGCTTGCTTGGTGATTCCCAAGGCCGCCTGACTCCACACTCCTGAGTCCCGAGTTCCCTGCCACGTTCACTGTCCTCTAGCTGCCTTGGAGACGGGTGCTGAGCAGGAGAGTAAGCGTGCTGAGAGGGGTTTTCAGGGTCCTGAGCCGTGTGTGCCCCATCTGAGCCCTGCTTCTGCCCTGGGTGGCCCCTGCCTGTGATCTGTCTTTGGGCTGCTCATAGCACAACGCCAGGAAGCTTCATTCCTGTCGTGGTCTACTGCAGAGGTTGGCAAACTTTCGGTGGGCCAGATGAGAGTTTGGGCTTTGTAGGCCATAGAGTGTCTCTGTTGCAGGTACTCAGCTCTGCTGGCTGTGGCACAGAAGTAGCCACCGGCAGTTCATAAGTGCATGCACGTGGCTGTGTTCTAGTAACACTGTATTTTAAAAAAGCGGGTGGCAGGCTGTGGACTGCTGACCTCTCAGGTCTATGGCAGAGGGGTGACCTTCACTGAGACAACCATGTGGAAGGTACCTCCTGGAAGGAGCCCTGCTTTTTGGAGACTAAGGAGTATTTCTGAGAGCGAGTATGGTCAGCTGGGTTGAACCAAGCTTGGGTATGTATGTTTGTATGTGTGTGTGTGTGTGTGTGTGTGTGTGTGTGTGTTAGGAAGTGTATGTGTATACTCAAATGAATCATGTTCTTTATTAAAACCATCATAGTTTAATAATCCTTCTTTTAAAAAATAAACATTTCAGCATTGCTAGGAAAGCCTTGCAGGTAGGGAAGGATCATGTAACTCAAGGGCTCCCTGAGTATCTGTTGCCTTCGTAGGGAGAGGTTCCCCTTGATCACTGAAATAGTGATTCCAGGGATGTGCTCTTCCTCCCTTTAAAGGTCAGGGCTCAGGGCAGGCACAACTTTTTTCTTAGTCCTTTTTAGCACAGCCAATAGGTCCAGAGATTCAGAGGAAACTAAAGAGACAAGTACATAACAGTATGAGACACACAAACAGCTCCAGTTTACATACAGAATTCTGACCCAACCCCAGCCAGCTTGTCTCCATGAGTCTCTGAGACTCTCCTGTTCCATATATTCTTCTGGTACTTTCTAACTGCTTCAGGCCTCAGGATAACCCCTGTCCCAGGTTATTTGTGCCACGTGGGGTTTGTCATTATGAATGACCTACATGAAGGACCTCGTTCTCAACAAAGAAGGCCCATGGCCATGACATGCCAATTAGTTTTAAGATTTTTTTTTAAATTTTTTTATTTATTTATCAGAGAGAGAGAGACAGAGGCAGGCAGAGGGAGAAGCAGGCTCCTTGCTCAGCAAGGAGCCCGATGTGGGACTCAATCCCAGGACCCTGGGATCATGACCCGAGCCGAAGGCAGACGCTCAACCGACTGAGCCACCCAGGTGTCCTGCCAATTAGTTTTAAATAAATAAAAGGAAAATAAGGTCCATTTAGAAAGAAAGAAAGTAAAAATCAGGTGTAGTCCTTCCATGCAGGAATGACTGTGACCTGTTCTCCATGCCCTTTTCTGTAACATGCTTGAAGTCTTTCTTGAACCATAATTACACATCCATACAACAGTGATGACAGTGCACTAACAGAAGTGTCATTCTGTCACAGTACAATAAGCACCGAGAGATGTTTGGTGAGGGGGAGGGGAGAAGAGAGAGACTACAGGGTCTGTTGCTTTCTGGGTGTCCTGGCCAGGGTGCTCAGCCTGGGAGCAGTGGTGTGGAGGGTTGGGGGTGGGCGTGCACAACCATCTGAGTTGTCCTTGCCCTCCCTCGCCTTGGAAAGGAGATGGCAACTGTTTTGCAAATGAGATGGGGGAGGGGTGGGACCTGGTGCTGCCTCCTGATTATCTGCAGCTGCCCATCCACCCTGGTCAATGATGCTTATCCATCACTGCTGAGATCCAAGTCCAGCCATGTGCGAGGGGAACATCTGTTCCCACGGCTGCAGGGCCCTGCAGTCCTGGATCCAGAGTGACTGCAGAAGCCACAGTTGGAGTCACTAGTAGTGTGTGTGTTGGGGGGGACAGGAAGGGAGAGAGAATGATGCAGAGGCAGGGGTCTGGTGTCTTTGGGGGGCACTGCTTGTTATGCTCTGGGAATCTGGCACAGTCAACCCATTAGACACTGGGGCTCTGGGTCCCCTGGTGCAGGCCTGGCAGAGGGAGGTAGGCAGGGGCTCTTTGGGAACTCAGCAGGCTGTGGGTAGAGAGTGAAGCATAGAATGTGCTGGTCTCCTGATCCCTATGCCACTCGCATCAGCAGTGTAATTAGAGGATGAGTTTCACCTGCCACCATATTAGGAGGGCTGCATGGACACACATCCTTATACCTCAGAGCCCAGGTGTTCCCAGCAGGACTTGCTTCCGTTTTTTTACATCAGTTCTGTCACCAGGGCTGCAAGCATAGTACAGGGGTTGAGGACCTGTGCTCTGGAGTCAGACCAAAGTGGGTTCAATACAAGCTCCTTTGTGTATTGGCTGGGTTACCTTGAGCAAGAGATGAAACCTCTCTGTTCCTGTCTCCTGCCCTGAAAATGAGGATAACCATGTCTGTCTTTGGAGGTGTGGGAAGGATTAGTTGTGTTAATGTACATTAATCACCCGGCTGATCCGTAGCTGCCAGTGGGGTGGGTGTTGATTGCCGTCTCTCTCTTAGTTTGATTCACATCTGTAGACTCTAACTGTGCTCTTTTTTTTTTATTATTTTTTATTATTTTATTCTTATGTTAATCCCCATACATTACATCATTAGTTTTAGATGAAGTGTTCCATGATTCATTGTTTGTGCTAACTGTGCTCTTTGATGTATCCAGGGCATCTGCCTTTCAGGGAAGGATCAAGGTCAGTGCCTTTAAGCTCCCTGTGTGATCCTGTGATGGCCATCTGGTCACCACAACTCACTGTTCACCGCACCAACCTATTTCCCAAGCCTTATAGATACGAGAGTGCTAGTGGGCCACGTGGATGGCCATGACTGGTTCCCTGGCTCCTGACTTAACCTGCTTATTTGGGACCGAAGCCCTCTATCCCTGATATGTCTGGGAGTGTCCAGGGGCAGGGTCTTGAGCAATGGCGTCAGAGCTGGTTTGGAGCCTCAGGGTTTGCCTGAGCCCATTGGGCTCTTCCCCTTGATGGTCTCCCCTCCTGTTTGCCAATGGGTCCTCCCACCCTTCCCATGGTTTCTCTCCATGCCTGTTCATCCTTTCTTTGAGGTTGGTGAGCCACCAAGGCTGTCCCTGCATCTGTATAAAGCATGGGTTGGTGGAAGTAGGATAAAGACTGAGAATTCCTTTGACTGTACTTTTGGGGTCATGTTGTGTTGGGAGGTAGCATCCTAAAGCACTTCTGCATCTGTCCTAGTCTCATAGATTTTCTCTTGAGATGTTCCTCTTCAGTTTTATGTCCAGCATCCCCCAGCCCTCCAGACTTCAGACTTGGTTTGCATGAGGACTGGCTGGGAGTAGGTCTTGCCCTTAGCTCACCTTCTACTCCCTGATCACCAGGACCACCTGTCCAGGGTGGGTAAGGAAGAATCATCTGTCCATTCACTTCTAGACCTCATGTATATTCGTTTCCTTGGGCTACCATAACAAATTACCACAGACACAGAAATGCATTTTCTCAGCATTCTGGAGGCTAGACGTCTGACATCATGTTGTTGGCAGGGCCATGCTCCCTCCGGAGGCTCTAGGGAAGCCTCCTTCCTTGCTTCTGGTGGTTGCTGGCACGCCTTGGCTTATAGCTGCATCATTGTGCTTTCTGTCTCTGTCTTCACATGGCCTTCTCCCCTCTGTGTGTCTCCAAATCCTTCTCTCCTTATAAGGATGCCAGTCATTGGATTTAGGAAACACCTTAATCTAGAATGACCTTATCAAGTTAGGACTTGATTACGTTTCCAAAAACCCTGTTTCCAAATAAGGTCCCATTTGCAAGTATGGGAGTGAAGGGGGTTTTTCCTGCTCACAGTGCTACTTTGAATACTTCCCTTCTGATACCAGGTAAGTCTCTGACACTAACTCGGTGTCCTACCATTTAACTCAATTCTGACACTGTCTACCTGGGGATAGAGTTCAGTCCCACAGGTGAAGGGCCCAGCCCCACGACACTGCTCCTTTCCCTGTTCCCCCAGCCCTCAAAGGCCAGTTGTAATCCAGGGTGTCACCTGTTCCATGACCGCCTCCTTGGGTTTGGTAATTTGTTAGAATGGCTCACAGAACTCAGGAACACTGTTTACTTACTAGATTACCAGTTCATTATAAGAGAACACAACTCAGGAACAGCCAGGTGGAAGAGACGCAGAGGGCAAGGTATGGGGGAAGGGGCAGCGAGCGTCCATGTCCTCTCTAGGCACACCACCCTTCCAGCCCTTGTACATGTTTATCAACTCAGGAGCCAATACTTTGGGGATTTTTATGAAGGCTTCAGCATGTAGGCATGATTGATTAAATCATTGCCCATTAGTGATTAACTCAATCTCCCTTCCCTGGAGGTCTGGGGGTAGGGTGATGGGTGGGGCTGAGATTTCCATCCCTGTCATCACCTTTGGTTCTCCTGACATCCCCGGGCTGTCCAGGAGCCTCCAGCCAGCAGTCATTCATTAGCATCCAAAGGACACTTATGACTTTTGGAGAGTCTAGTAATTTTAGGAGCTGTGGGCCTAGAGGGAGCATATGTATTTCCTATGGCTGGGGGGTTTAGGACTTCAACTGTCATTTTGAAGGATGCAGTTCAACCCACCATATCATGGGTAAAGGTTCTCCCCACGATGCTAACTCCAGTGTATTCCAGCTTGCACACACATGGGTGCTAAAACTACTTACTTGGCATGAGCGGGGGAGCCTTAGGGTAGGAGGAGAGGAGTTCTAGACATGGATCTCAGGTGACTGGACTGTCAGGCTGCACCTGTGTGAACTGTCAGCAGCCACGGGGAACTGTGTGCCGCCTCAGGGGCTGGCGTCGTGGTGCACGTGAGGAAGCCCGTACTCACGAAGGCAATGCTGGTGTACACTTCCCGCTCTCACTGTGTGCCAGACCCTGTGCTAAATACATCAGAGGAATTTAATTAAATTTCACAACATTTCCACACAGCAGGTACTATCATCCCCATCAGTAGATGAGGAAATTAAGGTTCCAGAGGTGTGGCTTACTTGGGGCCAAACCTCCCCTGCTATAGAACGTAAGCTTCATAGGAGCAGCGTCTTTGCTCAGGGCTACAGGTTCCGGTATACAGCTGGTGCTCCATAAATGTTTGCTTGCTGTTGAAATGATAGAGCTTGGGTTTGAATCCAGTAGTCTGATGCCCAGGCCCATGTGTTAATCTAACAGAATCTGTGATGAGCAGGATAGACAGGTGCCACCCCTTTCATGAGCTACAACCCCATTCAGAGACAGGTCTAAGCAAATAATTCTAAGTATGGTGTCCTAGGTTGGCCCTTGCTCAGGTGGCAGGTGTGTAGTAGGTGCCACATGCACATTTGATGGGTTGGTGCTGGACTTACAGGGCACAGGATTTGCATGTTCCATCCCGTCTGGCCCATCCTCAGCCACTGCATTCTGGTCTCTTCTGCAAAGGCTAGACTTCGCCTGCTCGATGCATTTTACGACACTAATAAACATTCACACCTACCCGGAGCATTAAGACACTTAGAAAATGGAGCCTAAAAGCTTCGTGCAGCAATGTGCTTCCCCCCTGTAAGCCAAGGGAACATTAACTGAAGCATGTATGCTATGGAAACTGGCTGCATCATTATTGGGACAGATACACGCTCACTTCAACCAATCTATTTTTATTTGAAGCACTTACGTTGCATGAAACTGAGCATAATAACTACAGTCAATAGAGATGTATTTGTTTTAACTTAAACTCATAAATGTGCTAATGCCAATAAAGATTTTTCCCCCCTGAAAAGTAAGACATGTATGGAGGAGATGGGAATTTATACATCCGTCAAGCCAGGAAAGCCCATTTTTCTCAGAAACCGTTTTTTGAATTGCCAGTGATTTATGGTGGCATACCAAAGACGGAGTTGGTGAGGTTGGAAGAAGGAGCAGGAGAAAACCCATCGATGTAGTTAATTTATTTTACTCCATTTAAAGAGCGGAGGACTTAAGATGAGAAGTGGAGGGCAGAGGTGGGGTATCTGCATGAAAATTGGATTCTAAAAAAAAATAAAATAAAAAAAATTGGATTCTAGGAATAAGAAGTTAGATCCTCATTGTCTTGAGTTTTGTTCAAATATGCCTTGGAAATTTGGGAACCAGATGGAATGGTGAGACCAGCCCTGGCTTCAGGTCTAGATTTGCTACGATCTAGCCATGTCCTTTTGACAAAGGTCTTGAGCTTCCTCATCTATGAGCAGGACGTCAGTATTGGCCTTAGTTGGTGGTAAAGGGCACAGGTTTTCTAGGGCCAGACTGTTGGGATTCAAATCCTGGTCCTGTTCCCTATGACTGTGACCCTGGGCAAGTTACTTTACCTCCCTGGGCTCTGGCTTCCTCCTTGATCTGTGAGGGGATGATAATGCTATGTGCCTTACAGTCTTGTTTTGAGGTTTAAAGAAGTAATGCACATAAAGGACCTGGAAGGGGTCTGGCACAAAGCACCTGATCAGCTCTTTTCATCAAAACTGTTAGAAAGGGAAGTTACAAAGTATTTACTTCAGAGGAAACAGACCCAGAGAGGTCCTGTATTAGTTTCATATTGCTGCTGTAACAACCACAACACATATGATTTAAAACCACACACATTTATCCTCTTGCATGCAGGTCTCGATGTCAGAAGTCTAGTGAACCTTACAGAGTTAAAGTCAAAATGCCCGCAGGGCTGGTTCCTTCTTGGGCTTCCAGGGGAGAATGTGTTCCTTGCCTCCGGCAGTTTCCAGAGGCTGTCCCCATTCCTCGGCTTGCAGGTGTACCACTGCAAGCTGTGCTCCCGTGGTCAGCTGCCGCCTTCTCTCTCTGGACTCCTGCGTCCTTCTCGAAAGCACTTTTCCTTGCGGTGACATCAGGCCCACCTGGAAAATCTCCCATCAGGATCCTTAACTTACCTACAGGGTCCCTTTTACCATGGCAGGTAGCACATTTGCTGGTCCCAGGTATTAGGGCGTGGACTTCTTTGCAGGGGACAATATTTAGCCTTCCATAAGTCTTGAGGTCACATAGCTGGTTAGTAGTAGCATGGACTGGTTTTGAGCAAGAGATTTTTGGACTCATGTTCTTTTCATGTCCTGGTTAACATGCTGTTGGCTGCGTTGGCTCTTGAGATGACAAAGTGACTGGCCTGGAGGTGGATGGCCAGAAAAAGGACATGTCCTTGAATGTCTGAAGCCATTTGGAGCTTCCTGGGGGTATGTCTTATAAGCAGCCTACCAGCCTGGGGTTGGGGCATGAGGTAGGAAGGCTGGATTTGAAGCTTGACTGGTGTGCAGCTGGGGCCTTGCTATGGTATACCCAGGAGGTGGAGGATGGGGAAGAAGAGCTCACTCAGCTTGGATCTGCTGGGTCAAAGAGTGGATGCAGGGTAACAGGATGGTAGGGAGGCTTGATAAGGTAAGAGACCTCTGAGTGCTTTAGAGTAGTTGTTTCCAAATCTTACCAGCTGCAATTTTTTTTTTTTAAGTATACTCATTAAGATGGTTATTATCAAAACCAAAAACAAGTAACAAGTATTGTTGAGGATGTGGAGAAAATTGGAACTCTTGTACACTGTTGGTGGGAAAGTAAAATGGTACAGCCACTGTGGAAAACAGTATGAACAATTTCTCAAAAAATTAAAAATAGAATTACAATATCATCCAGCAATTTCACTTCTGGGTATATACCTAAAAGTGTTGAAAGCAGGGACACAAGCAGATATTTGTACACTTACGTTCACAGTAGCATTTTCCACAATGGCTAAAAGGTATAAGGAACCCAAGTGTCCATTGATGGATGATTGGATAAACAAAATGTGTTATACACATACAATGGAATATTTTTCAGCCTTAAAAAGGAAGAAGATTGTGATAAATGCTATAGCACAGATGAACCTTGAGGACATTATGCTAAATGAAATAATCTAGTCACAAAATGACAAATACAGGATGATTCCAATTCCATGAGATTCCTAGAGTGGTCAAATTCATAGAGACAGAATGGTGGGTGCCAGTGTCTGGGGGAGGGGGAATGGAGGGTTCCTTTTTAATGGGACAGAGCTTTAGTTTGATAAGATGGAAAAGTTCTGGATATAAATGGTAGTAATGGCTTCATAACAGTGTGAATGTACTTAATGCCACTGAACTATGTACTTAAAAATGGTTAAAATGGTATAAATAAATAAAACATTCTGCAACCCCCCCCACCAAAAAAAAAAAAAAAAAAACAAACCCTAGAGACAAACACAGACAGCTGGTCAGGGAGCTGCCTAGCTTGAAGTGGTATCTGCTCTCATTTTCCATCTCCTTTCCACCCTCTGTGGGGGCCCTGAGATCGCTCCTTGTAACCCTGGAGCCTTTGGATGGCCATCAGGAAATACCATTGAAATCCTTGCCAAGGTTATTGAGTCATGGAGCCTGGTGTCCTATAGCTCCCATCCGTGGCACCTTGTTTGCACTACAAATTCTCTGGCACTGTAGGAAATCATTTCTGTCCTGAATGGGCAATGGTGGTGGAGAAACAGTGGCCCGGGAGAAGACTGGGGCAAGGCTGTACCTCCTGGGAGTCTATCTTGGGGCTCCTGAAGTGCCCTGTGGTGGCTGCATCACATTACCTTAGTCTCTAGTGGCAATAAGACTGGGCCTTTGCAGGAGGAGGGATGCTGAGGGCATATGGAGTAGACTTCTGCTTATGGCTGTTGGCTTCCTCAGTTGGATCCCCTCCGCCCCCCAGGGTGTGCTGAGAGCTCCCTTATAGGTTTGTCTGAGAAGCATCTCAGGGTTAAGTGGAGGGAGGAGCACGACGAGCAGGAGGCACAGAGTGTGCTCAGGTGGCCCAGCTGGCTTGTTGCTCACACTGCTGGTCTATTCCTTGGCCTCATCCCCTGGGCTCTGCCCATGGCAGATGGTCTCAGCTGTGTGAGACTGGGGCTCTCTCTTCTTCTGACTTCCACCTCTCCTTTCCCTCTACTTCCACCTACTCTGAAACTTTTTATTTTTACCTCTTACCCCCAGCTGGTCCCTGTAGGCAGATAACTTGACCACACTGACTGCTGGAAGCTGTCCAAGGTTCAGCTGGAGTGGGTTCTGAAAGGGGGAGTTTAGATCATTAGCCCAGGCTAACCGCACAGGCTCTGCCCCTCCCAGGTTCTTGTGGCTGCCCTGGCCTGTACCTCTGACCTCGGAACTGGGTGTTATTTTTAGCAAGTTGGGATGGGAGGGATGGGTGGAAAGGGATTGGAAGCCCCTCACCTGTATAAAGGGGTTAAGAAAGACCTGTCATTAGACTGCGTACAGAAAGGCTCCCATGAGTGATACAGTCCACAATATTATAGGAAATTAGAGACAAGAGCTGTCGCTATGCCCTGGAGGGCCTTGAGGAGGAGTCAGGGCCTCACAATGGGACATGAAATGTAGGTGGATGTATTAGTAATCTTGCAGTTTTACAGGGGTAAAAAGGAATCAAGCAAAGAAAAAAAATGTTATAGCCAAAAGGTCCAGATGTAGATTTAACTCGAGGCCCTATTTTGGTCCCCAAGTCATGTCATCAAGAACCTCTTTCTCTCCATCACTCAGTTTTGCTTTCTCTGTGTTGGCTTCTTTTTCCTTACATGTTGGCAGCATGGCTTCTAAAAGCTCCAGGCTTGCACTCATATGCTCAGCAGTGAGGCAGGTGAGCAGACTGCTTCTATGAGGGTAGAGGTTTCATGCAGGAGATAAATTTGAAAGAATAGACATAAGTAAAAAAAAAAAAAAATTGGGTTCAGGTTGTAGGTGTTCTTGAATGCCAAGCCCAGGGTTTGGGCTTTATTGCAGGTTTAGGGACAGGAAAGTACCACAGTTAAGTTGACATCTTGGGAAGCTAGGATTGGTGTAGTGAAGTTTGGACGAGGAAGCAAGAGGCTGGGGACTGAGTAATCATTTAGAAGAGTTCTGTAGATGTCTAGGGGTGAGTGGGGGGCCTGGAGTGACCTTCGAGTGTTGTCCTACCCCCTGTGTTGTTGGGACTGGCACAGTCACCTAGATGTACAGGCCAGAGGCACAACCAGGGGCTTAGTAAATTCCCAAGCTTGAGTGGGTGGGTGGATGGATGGATGGATAAAGACATGGTGGAGGGATGGCTGGGTGGAGATCCCAAGTCTTAGACCAGGCCATGCAACTGGATGGAGGTTGCCTGGAGAGGATATGTAAATGTGAGGAACCATGGTGAGGATATAAATGTGTGAAGTTCCACTCGGGTAAGCAGATCCCAACAAGACAAGTGCCTATCGCCTCCAGCCTGCTCTGCAGCCTTGAGGATGCTGCCCACACATCAGTAGAGATTAGGACCAAATATTCCCCACTTCTGACTTGCTGGGCATCTGGCACCAGGTCATTCTTTTTGCTAGAAAACTTTAGCACCTTTTCCCCTTTCAAGGAAAACCAAAAGCAGAGTCTTTATATAATTTGTTGTGTCAGGAGAGATTGGCAACAAAGAATCTTTTCCTCTCTACCACAGGATACTCTGTTGTTCTTAATCTTATCTCATGTAGATTGGCAGGGGTAAATTGACCTTTTATAAATTTAGAATGAAGGTATTGAATGTCTACCACATGACCTGTTAAATCTTGTGGTAGGTACTGAGACCAAAAGGTGAATAACATAAAACTGTATTATTTATTGTTGTTATTGTGATTCTTCCGATTGCAATTAATAAAAACCAGCCCTGGCTAATGTAAACCAAATGGGCAATTAATAGAAAGGATATCGGGATGGTTGCCAAAATCTGCAGAAGAGACTAGCTAGGCCTCTGGAAGAGCAAGAAACAGGTCTGCCTAGGTTTCCCCAGTTGCCCCCTTATTAGGAGTCTTGGAGGGATCCCAAAGATCTCCAGCCTCCTGTTTCCTTAAGTTGCAGACTTCTGAGAGAATGTGATTGGCTCAGGCTTGGACCAGGTCTGTTTCCTGGGACTGATAAACTGTGACAGGAGACTAAATGATTCTGATTTCTGGAGGCTGGAAATCACTATGTGATTTGTCACATAGAAAAGACACAGCTATCCTTGGGAAATAGAGCCTTCCCAGAGAAGAGAAAAGAAACTGCTGTTGTGAGTCAGGCAGCTACTCAAACTGGTATTTACTACAAAAACCCCTGTTCCAGAGGCCTCTAGACTCACTCCACTAGTTCTTGGTCTGGAGTGGATGAAGAAGGCTGATCTGGTATCCCCCTTGATTCCTCAATTTTCATACTTGTGTAATAGGTTGTCCCATCTCTTAGCAGGAAATAATTTCCTCCAGACATTTAGAAATGCTTACTTCACCTTTGAGCAAAACAAGATAAACAGACCTATTTCATTGATTTCTAGGTCACTTACAAGGCTGGAAACCCTATACAGTGCCTTGATGCCAAAAGGTGCTACTTGGGTATTGCTCATTTCCATAACAGCTCCCCTCAGGGCATTTTACAGTAGCATCAGCAGTAGGTACACCAGTGAAGACTTCTTCTCCATCATTCTTTTTATTTACAATCAGTTAAATTTGTGGTCATTTCCCCCCTCCCCTTCTGGACAGTGTTTGTGATTGGTATTTCTGTTGTAAGTGGGTCAGAGCCTAAATAGGTCATGTTGGCTCTCTAAATGTGGTAATCCTGAAATGAACAGGGCAGGGGAGGGAGGAGTACTTAACTGGTATCCAAAGGGAGAAGGAAGGTGAGCTTGGGGCTCAGGGTCCCACTGGTGTTTTGGGGTTAGGAATCCCTAAACGAATTGAGGGAGAAACGGCTATGGGCTTTGGACAGTGGAAGACGGTGTGTGTCAGAGCAGCCCTGTTTCCCTCTGACCTGATCTGTGAGGCTGAAAAAAAAAAGTCAAGAGCTGGCAAGGATTTGGATTTTTTGGCAGCTGGAAAATATATGAGAGGGCAGAAGCATGGGCAGTTGCTATGGACTAAATTCATATGTTGAAGTCCTAATGCTCAGTACCTCAGAATGTGAGTGTATTTGGAGACAGAATCTTTACAGAGATAATTCAGTCAAAATGAGGTCATTAGGGTGAGCTCCATTCCAATATAAGGACTGGTGTCCTTATAAGAGGAGATTAGGATACAGACCTATACTGAGGGAAGACCACATATGAAGACATGGGGTGAAGATCGCCATCTACAAGCCAAGGAAGGTGTCAACCCTGCTGACACCTAGAAAATCTTGGATTTCCAGCCTCCAGAATTGTTGGAAAATGTGTAAGCCACCCAGTCTGTGGTACTTTGTTAAGGCGCCCCCTAGCAGACTAATGCAAGGGCCTTTTGTGAGGTGATAGGTTGTATGACTCTCCTTCCTCTCCACAGACAGACTTGGCTTTTTGGATTCTCTAAGTTTTTGGGTGATTGGCTCTTCTCTGGGAACTTACTGGCCCAGAATTTCTGGGGACAAGTTCTGCTTTTATCCATAGATTCCTTTTTCCATGGCTTAAGGAATTTTCTTATTTGACAGTTCTGTAGCTGGGGAGAACGGCATGGGGCTAACCTTGAGCCTGACCCTGGGACTCATCATTTTTTTCCCCCTGCATTCCTACCATACTTTCACACTGAATGGCCATTTCAGGGCAACTGCAAGAGGAATGGCTGAGGTCACATAATTTTTGTAGATAGAGAAACTAGAATCATGAAAGAACTTCCCTTGAGGTGAATTAGAGACTTGACTGAGACCGGAATCTCAGCTCAGCCTGGTGACCTTCGAAGATTACTTTGGGATCAGAACTTGCATTTCAGGCACCGTCCAGCTGCATTTCCCTTGTGGAGCTTGTCTGAAATCCCATGTTTATTCAGTTCTTCTGGTTAAAGGCTTTTGAGAGCTTTGTGAAACTATCTGGGAGGGCCACAAAGTGTTTTTTTCTTTTCCCAGTTTTCTTAAAAAAAAAAAAAAAGTCAATATCTAATTGTTCATCATTGGAATATAGAAATACAATTGATTTTTGTGTATTTATCATGTATTGTTTTTACATGTTATGCAATCTTGGTTATTAGTTCTTGCACATTCCATTGAATTTCCTACATCGACAACTATGTTGCATAAAGACAGTTTTACTTCTTCCTAATTTAGAGAGGCCCTTTATTTTTCTTGTCTGATTATACTGGCTAGGACCTCCAGTAAAATGTTGAAAACTGCTGAGAGTGGACATCTTTTTCTTATTTCTGAGCTTTGCAGAAAAGCTTTCTGTCTTTTAGCATTAAGTATGATGTTAGCTTGTGGCTCTTTTATAGATGTCCTTTGTCAGATTGATGAGATTAGCCTCTATTCCTAATTTGCTGAGAATTTCATTTTTTAAAAAAAAATCAGGAATAGATGTTATATATTACCAAATGCTTCTGTGTGTATTGACATCGTATAGTTTTCTCATTTAGTTTGTTAAATATAATTAATTTGATTTTTAAAAAATATTAAACCAGCCCTGCATTCCTAAGGTAAATCCCACTTGGTTAGGATATATTATCCTTTACTGTATTGTTGGATTCTATTTACTAAAATACTGTTTAGAAATTTTCCATTTACATTCATGGGGGAATATTAGTTTGTAGGTTTTTAATAATGTATTTGTCTGGTTTTGGTGTCTGGATAGTGTTGGCCTATTAGAATGAGATGGGAAATTTTCCCTCCTCTGGAAGAGTTTATATTAATGAAGACTATTTCTTCCTAAATGTTTGGTAAAATTCACCAGTGAAGCCATCTGGAGCTGAATTTTTCTTTCTGGGAAGATTTTAAACTACAAATTCAATTTCTTTAGTTCATATAGGGCTATTCATTACCTATTTCTTCTTGAACAAGGTTTAGCAGTTTTTGCCTTAGAGTCTGTCCATTCTAAATCGTTGAATTTACTAGCATAAGGTTGTTCAAAAAATCCCCTTATTATTTTAATATCTATAGAATCTGTAGTGATTCTATATCTCTCATTCCTGATATTGGTAATTTGTGTCTTCTCTCTTTTTTCCTGAGCACTCTCGCTAGAGGGTTATGAATTTTATAAATTCTTTAAAAGAATCCGCTGTTCTTACCCCTTTTCTTCCTACATCATTGATTTCTGTTCTAATCTTTATTACTTCTTTTCTGTGCTTACTTTAGGTTTAATTTGCTCTAGTTTTTCTAGTTTCTCAGGCTGACGTCATTCACTAGTAACTTTTTTTCTTTTCTAATATAGGCAGTTAGTGCTATAAATTTTCCCCTGAGTACTGCCTTGGCGCTATCCCACAAATTTTGATATGTTGTATTCTCATTTTCATTTAGTTCCAAATACTAATTTTCCTTTTGATTTGTTGACCAATAGATTGCTTATAAGTGTGTTAGTTTCTAAATATTTGAGTATTTTCCAAAGATCTTTCTAATACTGATTTCTAATTTAATTCCATATGGACAGAGAATAGCTTTGTATGCTTGAATCCTTTTAATTATTGAGGGACTTCTTTTATAACATATGATATGGTTTATCTTGGTAAGTGTTCTGTGTGTACTTGAAAAGAATGTACAATCTATTGAGTAGAGTGTTCTCTAAATGTCAGGTCAGGTTGGTTGATAATGTTCAAATCTTCTATATTTTTACTGATTTTTCTGTCTACTTGTCAATTATTGAAAGAGAGGTATTGAAATCTGACTATAAATGAATCATCTTTGTCTTTTCTCCTTGCAGTTCTATCAGTTCTTAATGTATTTTGAAGCTCTGTAATTAGGTGTATAAATGTTTAGGATTATATCTTCTTGACAAATTGATTCCTTTAACTTTATGAAATGATCTTTTTTATTCCTAGTAATATTGTTTACTTGGAAATCTACCATATCTGATATTAATGTAGCCACTCAAACTTTCTTTTATTAGTTTTAACATGGTGTACCATTTCCCAATATTTTATATTTAACCTATCTGTGTCTTTATATTTAAAGTGAATTACTTATAAGCAACATATTGGGTCTTGATTTTTTATCCAACCTGACAATCTCTGAATTTTTTATAAATGGTGTTTAGACCAATTATATTTAATGTGATCATTGTTCTGGGATGTGCCTAGGTTATTTGAAACTAGTGTGATCTTTTCAAGTCTTGATTTTCAGATTTATTACACAGGACCTAAGGAGTGATTAATGTAGGGCAAATTATTTTCCACTGCTGAGGCAAGACCCTTCTGAGTATTCTGTTCAATGTCTGATGAATTTTGTTCTTTTCCAGTCTGGCTGGTGGGAACAGGCACTATTCCCAGCCCCAAGTGGGTGTTGAATGTGTTTCCTCTAATTATTTTGGGTGGTTCTTTCCCTATCCTCTGTTATTTTCCTGACTTGCATGAAAACTTGAGGAGGATGCTTTGCAGATCTTCGGAGTTCTCTCTCTGAGACTCTCTCCTTCATGGTAATCTGACTTTCAGGTGGTAGCTTTCTCCTCAGCTCAGGAAGTCTGTTGGTTTCCATCATGGCCTGGAAACTCTCACGGTGGGAAAATAAGATAATCTTAGGGCTCACCTCATTTGTTTCCTGGCTCTTAGGTGTCACTGGCTTTCATGGTCTGATGTCCACTGTCTTGAAGACCATTTAAAAAATATATACATTTTGATTTCTTGGTTGTTTCAGGCAGGAGGTTAAATCTCCTTGTTTTTCCATTTTGGAATAGACGTGTTGAATAGTGGTCTTTCTTCCTTTTCTGTTTTTAAATTACATTTGAAGATTTTTGGAGAGGACTTGTGTTCTCAAGTTGCCATGGTCCCTGCCATTTCCTATTTCATTACTTTGGTTCACTTCTTTCATCTGTGTTATTTGCTGGTTCCCTAGCTGTTTTAAATTACAGCACCTGAAAGACATGGGACATGGAATAGATGACTTTGGTGATGGAGGGTGTGGTAGAGAGTGGCTAGTCAGTTCCTTGAGTGGGGATAGCAACATGACATTTTAATCTTTGTATTCCTAGTGCCTGGTACACATACGTTTTTACTGAAGGAAGAAAGGAAACATCAAGAAAGGAAAGACTGAATTATTGCTTGGCTGGGGGACTTACGGACTTTTAAGTAGATATTTCTAAATGTCCTCCAAAATGTTTGTAGTAATTTATACTTCCACCAACCTGTGTGAGAACATCACACATTTGAAAATATTGTTGGGTGCCTTCCTGAGTCATTTTTCCTTCAGATTAACCCTCTTGAGCTCTGCACGGGGTAGTGTCACAGATGCTGAAGGTTTACTGCCCAATATATGAGGCCTGCCCTGAGTTCAGTTTAATGTCGTTCTTGGACATGATGCCCTGCTGTGTCTCTGCCTGCAGATGTTCTCAGGCCTCAGAAGCACACTGCCCGCTTGTCCAATATGGAAATGCTAGCAAAACAACACCCTAGACTGCCCTTTAACCAATGAGGGGTGGCAGTTGGTGGATCAGTATCCCAGATTCCTCCCCCATTGGGGGATCAGTCCTGTTGTGTGTTCTACATGGTCTCTCAGAGGGTCCCTGGTGGGATTTGAGATCATTTTTCCCACAGCAGTGACCTGTTCGTTGACATTCCTTTGATTGATTCCTCCCTTTCCTGTTTTACTTCTTCATGCCCTTGCTGTGCTTCCTGGGATTATCTCCCAAAGAAACCATCTATACCCAAATTCCTGTCTCCAGGTCTACTTTGGTGGGGAATCCAAACTAAGGCAGGTGGTCTTGGTAACAAACTGTCCTAGAACTCAGTGCATCCTCTGTCCCTACTCTCTGCCCCAGTAAAAACAACCATGTGTGATAGGGGAGGTGGCAAGAGAAGGTGCTTGGCTGACAGGGAGTCTTGGTTGCCAGTGGACCCATATCCATGGCAGCCATGTTGACATTCTTTCTGTGTTTCTAAAGATGGGTAGCTCGGAGGAGGCCCGGCTGGGCCTTCACTCCTGAGGGAGAGCCTTGCTATGTTCAGATACACAGGTGCTGACACAAGAGGCTGCAGGCAAGGAGGGATGTAGGCAAGCCTCAGTCTTGCCACAGGGTCTGATGATTTCATTTTCTGCTTAAGACAGATTCTTATTTCTGGGGCATCATTAAGTAGAGCTATAGTGGGTCCTTTTGTGTGTGCATCTATATAAATATTGACAGGTACTCCATGAGCTCTTTAAGGTAGGTGCTGTGTTTTATTTTCTTACTACCTTTTGGAAGTTAATTTTTTTAATAGGTAGTATATTCATGTGGTTCAAAATCTTTGCACTCCTGCCTTCATCCTGGACATCCACTCAGTTTCAACTCCAGCCCGACTGCAGGCACTGCTGTCATGAGATTCTTAGAGAAGCCTCCGAAGTTTCTTTATGCTTATGCAAACAAACGTGAATAAAGATTCTTATGCCCTGCTTCATAATCAAGTTTATTATATAGCACCTGGTTTTATGCTTATTTCTTCTTGTGATATAGCTTAGAGATACTTTGATATCTGCGAATAGAAAGCATCGTCATTCTTTAATAGCTTCATAGAATTCCATGATTTGGGTGTACCATAATTTATTTAACCAATCCTTATCAGTGGTGATTTGGGTTGCTTCTGATCTTTGCTATTACTGCAATATTGTCTCAGTGAATAACCTTGTGCATATGTAATTTTGCACATGTGTAAGCATGTTTATAGAATAAATTCCCAGAAATGGAATTGCAGAACCATAGGGTTCATTCATTTGTAATTTTGATCGAGTTTATTCAGTTGTCCTCCACTAGGGTGGTAGGAGTTTATATTACCACTAGAAGTAAGAGAGTACATGTTTCTCTGTGGTTTCATCAACAAAGTACATAATCAAACTGTTGGAGTTTTGCTGGGTGAAATCTGATGGGTGAAGAATGGCATTGCAGGGGCACCTGGGTGGCTCAGTTGTTAAGCGTCTGCCTTCGGGTTAGTTCATAATCCCGGGGTCCTGGAATCAAGCCCTGCATCGGGCACTCTGCTCAGTGGGAAGCCTGCTTCTCCCTCTTCCACTCCCCCTGCTTGTGTTCCCTCTCTCACTGTGTCTCCCTCTGTCAAATAAATAAATAAAATCTTAAAAAAAAAAAGGCATTGCAGTGTTTTAATTTACATTTCTCTTATTATAATGGAGATTGAACTTTTTTTTTTAATATGTTCTAGGAGTCATTGTATTTTCTGTGAACTCTCTAATATTTTCCCATTTTTTCAGTGGACTTTATTGTTACCCACTCTGGTAGTTCTTTTTCTTACAGATTCTGATAGTTCTTTATATATTAGAAAGATAAGCTCTTTATCAGTGACATGAGTGGAAAATGTTATTATGTTTTTGCTGTTTGTCTTTTGACTCACCTTAGAGTGGTTTGTTTTTTGCCATGATATTTTTATTTAAAATTTTTTAATGTAATCATATTTATCAACTTAAAAAATGCCTTGTGGATTTTCAAGCATAGTTGGAAAAGACATGCTTGGTATTCTTAGCTTAGTGCTAGGAGCAGTTTGGTTATCTAACAGAATGCTATAATTAATGGATCACCAAGGCCCTGCTGCAAGTGCCTTTGTTTTAAAATCTGTGCTTCCCCCCACTGCCATCCAAGTTAGCCAGTTTAATCAGGTGAGTAACAATAATTCATACTGACTGGTAGACTTAACTTTCCCCAAACTTAATTCTATTTAAATAAGGAGCTGAGTCAACTGCAGTGACATTCAGATGGCTAGAAGGTTGGGAAACACGGGAGAAAGGCCAAGGATGCTGTAGTGAGTTAGAATGATGGCTGTTCTGTACTTCAGGCTTCTATTCCCTCATTCCACCATCTACAATCCCAAGAAAGACTCAACTTTGGAGGGGAAATGACTCTTCCATCTTGGGCTCCATTTCTAGCAATAGTCGCTATGATACTTATATGGGCTGGTATCTGGTTGGAAGATAGAAGGACTGAGCAGCATTGGGCAAATGTCGATTAAGCTGAATTTACCTTTTGTACCTACTGCTACCTGCTTGGCTTCCCCCTGCTCCCAATCCTGTCCCCTAGACCGAGGGGCCCAGTGGAGGTTACTGGATAAGAGGGGGCTGGACCATAAGACAGTTTTCTAGAATTCTACTCAAGAAGGGAGTTCTATATTCTTCTGGGCTCAAAGTTTGTCACTAATTGGCTGTGTGATTATATGTAAGTTCCTTGATCTCCCTGCCCTCAGTTTTGTCAATTATTGAATAAGAGGGGACTTATTGTTAAAGACCCTAAAATTTTTAAGTTTACAAATCAGGTGGTGCAGGTATTTGGGCTTTCTTGGTTGAAGGTGGGTGGGAAGATGCTTGATGCTTTTGTCCTCAAACCTTCATCTCAGTGACCAGTGACTTGCAGAGAGCTTGATCAGTCTTTGCATCTGCCCCTCCTCCCTGTACCCTCTGCCACCTCAGCTCTGCTCAGCCCTAGTGGAGCCTGATAGTCACTTACTAAATGAATAGTTTATGCACTTCATTGCATTTATTAATTTGTAATTTCACTGGGCTACAAGTACTGACTGAAAGTTTTAATATGACAATCAATTCCATTAGTGTATTTTGTTCTTGAACATTTAAAAAATTTCATTTTGGAAAACTAAAATGATTTTGTTGGGTGTTGGCTACTGGTCTCTGTCCCTCCTGTACCCCCATGATTAAGTGCTGCTGATGATACAGCTTCAAGCTACAAGGTGTTTTGCAGAATGGTGGGCTATACAAATAAGGCATATTATACGTCTGTTTCATTGGTATGTTTGCCCTTGAGCTCCTGGGAATCCACAAGGACAGAGTTTCTGTGGTTCTCTGTGACTGTGAGGGCCACATCCCAGCCCTGGCTATGAGCACTTTGACAAAATGACTTGTGTAGAAGTGGGAAACTGAAATTGGGTTTTACCTGCTCTCTCTCTCTAGCCTTGTTTGTGTGGAAAGCTTGCAAAGTTAGGATTAGGAAGAGATTTGTGAAAGAGAGAGGATTTTCCCAATTTCACTGGGCTAATCAGAATTCCTGGTTTTGCTGCCTGAATCCACAGACTTTCAGCCAGCCTTCATTGAACTCATCCTATGTACAAAGGCAGGCTTCGGTCCTGTGGCAGACAGCCTCCTTCAAGTTTCTGTGGTCCCAGGGTTCTTTTTCTGGAATATCCACCCCCCACCCCAGCCCCCTGCCTGAGGCCCCACGCTCTATACTGAGACCCTGCTGTTAGATCTACCTCCAGATCTTGGACCTGAGGGGAGAACACCCTTGTGGCCCCTCTCTTTCTGACTTGGAAAGGAGAGGGGAGGAGAAGAACCTAAAAAGGCAGACATATGCCTAAGTGATAGTAGGTCCCCCAAAATAGGTCCCTTTCTGGACAAAAACAGAATTATTGCCACAAGGATGGCATATGGCTGCCGTTTCTGTGGTTGAAAACTTACAAATCATGCTGGGAATGGGACCTTGAAAGTATATCCCTTTGGGATAAGCAGAGTTTAAGCAACATTGAACAATATCGGAACAGGGTTTTGCAGAGCTTTTGCTAGCAAGTAGGGTGTTCATGTAAACTATGCAGTGTTTCTCAAACTTATGTGACCTTGACCATAAAATCATTTTTTTAAAGGGATTATCACAAGGGGTTTATATTCTGCAAGCCACATTCTGGAAACATTAATCTTGCCCACTTGCAAGATTTATGAATTAATGGTAGAGTCACAGTTTCCTAACCCATGGGCTTTCTATTCATCCTTGCTACTCAAAGTGTGGTCTGTGGACCAGCAGCATTGGCATCACCTGGGAGCTTGTTAGAGATGCAGAATCTCTAGACCTACCAAATCAGAATTTGCATGTTAACAAGATCCCAGGTGGTTGGTGTGCATACTGAAGAGTGAGATGCCCTGCCCTGCTCCATGCTGCTACCTCTCTGCCTCAAAGCCTCCCATGACCCTGACTCAGATGTGAGAGCCCCAGGTCAGTGGCAACAATTGTGTTATGTTGGGTTTGGATAGGGAAAATTTCTGGGCTTCCTGGTCCTATTGGGATGTCTTCCTCTTGGCTTCCAGGAGGCTTATAGCAGGGACAGAGGCTAGCTGTATAAGACAGTTCAGAGGTAACAGAAAAAATAGACCAGGGGGAAAATATAAAGAGATTTTGATAAACCCAGAAGGAAAAGGTCCCTGGGTGGGGAAGCATGAACAAAATTAGAAGGAATTTTAGGCAAATTTATGCCGAGGGCTGTGATGTGTTAGAGGGTGGCGGTGGAATGATGCTCCAAGCCCTGCCACCCCCATCCCCTATGATGGGAGTCTGGGAGAGGAGCTCAAAAGATATCTTTTTTTCAGCTGAATGTGAGGAGTCCCTGCCAGATCAGATGTTCAACTTTAAAACAAATGGAGGAAGAACGATCAAATGCAGTCAACTAGAAAAATCCACTTTTCCTATTTCATAAAAAGCAAGAGCCCATATGATAATCCCTCCCTTGGCACGTGTTAGAGATTTCTTTATTGTTTCTTTGCTTGCGGCCAATTCTGCCACACCCAGCTGGGGGCCTGGGTTATGGTGACTTCATCTCTGCACTGGGTCAGCATGCCAGTTCCAAGCCAGTGTCTAGAGCTGAATTCTAGCTGTTTTTCAGGGAGAAGGGCATGCCTGCCTGTGAATGAGAGGAGGGGAAAGGGGGAAGGGAGAACACAGGACAGATGGTCCCTTCCCTCCCCCCCCCTCCCCCCGCACTTCCCCCACACAGGGGAGTGCCCTTCCCAGTATGGACAGTGGAGCAGGGCTGGGTTTGTCCCCCTCCTAAGGAATTCCTTTCAATGCCAGGATCAGGGCTTTCTGCTATGCCCCAGATATAAACACAGTCCGTCGTATTTACCCTAGAGATGCTTAATAAATATTTGTTGAATGAACTGACAAAATCAAAACCATTGAGGTAATAGAAAGCTCATGAGATTCGCAGTTAGGAGGTCTGGGCTCTAGGACCAAAGGTCACCCGTTCTAACTGTGTGGCCTTGGACAAGTTCTTCGTTTCTCTGAACCTTCGTTTATGAAGTGGTGATTGTGGTGTTTACCTCCTTGGGGTGTAGGGAGGATTACACGAGATCCCATGTGAATAGTGCATCATGTGACGGATTTAAATGTGAAGGTGGTTCCTCATCCCCTATATATTGTAATCCCCTACAGCTCCTGCATTCCAGGCATACTGTAAGAAAGTCAAACAAAAGTGAAGAATAAGATGTCTTCACATTTTATTTGAGGAGGCTTAGACTTGAGAACTCCATAGGAACTGAGCTTAGAGCTCAGAGTTGGGTGTGGGTGACGTTGCAGTTAACTTTGACCCCTCTTCCCCTCACACTCCACCAGTCCTCTGGCCAATCCTGATCCAGCCACTCCTTAATCTCTACTGCCACCACCCTGGTCCCAGCCCTTATTGTTTCACCTGGGTTCCTGCAAGAACCTCCTGACCGGCCTCCCTTAGACCATCAAGTCTGTTCTCAGCCAGAATGATGCTGGTCAGATATAAATCTCTTTACGTTACTCCTCTGCCCAGAAACCTTCAGTGGCTCCCCATTTCACTTGGAATAAAAGCCAAAGTTCCCACAGTGGCCTCAGATCTCCTCAAGCCTTGACCTCTCTGACCTAATCTACTTCTTGCTCACTCAGCCCTAGCCTTGGTGGTTTTCAATGGCCCCAGACATGTTTATGCCTCAGGGCCTTTGCACTTGCTATTTTTTTCCTGCTTGAATACTGCCCACCCACCCCCACCACTGTTCCCCAACATTCTCCTTGTCTTTGCTCATTGTCAAGTGAGGCCTTCTCTGACTTTCCTAATGAAAGTCAAACACTGTTCACATCTCCTACCTGGCACTTCTTGGCCCCCCTTTCATACTTTCTCTCCACTTATGGCCATGTAGCGTATTTTATATTTTACCTATTTGTCTTCTCCACTAAGGCATTAAGCCTTATGAGTGTTTTATTCATTGCTGCATCTGCAGCTCCCGGTGCACTGTCTGTACTATAGTATAAATATTTGTTGAATGAGTCAATTATTCAGGCTTTGCCCTTGTATAATCTTGTTATAAGGTTTGGGTCAGCGGTGTGGAGCACAAAGGGCTCAGGCTTATTTGCGGGACATTGCAGATCTTATCCTGAATCAGGCAGCTCCTTTAAGATGTTATAAAGTAGGTATTGGTTTGTGTTTGGTCAATTTGTCTCAAGGGCTCCTGGGTGAGGAATATGCCTTTGGGCAGAATTTATTACAATGCTGTAGCAACTGCTTCCTGAGTTCCTATTTTCTGAAAATTTGTTAATTTGCCTTATTTTCCTCTTACTCTCCATTATGACAGTCTCCTCCTTTATTGCTTCCTTCCTGCACGTCTGCATTCATCGTTTACTGAGCACTCTATATGCTGGTCCTCTCACCCAATACCCAGCCTCTTGGACTGGGCACCGAAACGGATGCCTACTTCTTTGGTTTTCAAAGCACTGACCCTGCAAACTCCTGGTTTCTGCTCTTCCCAGCCCCAGAGGCACTGAGCTCCACCCACAAGTCTGGGGATCCACATATGGATTTCCCAGAATTCTTTGCTGGGGAGCGCTTTGGTCCTTGTGTTCTTAGCAAAGAACCGCTTTAGCTGGTATCAGCACTCCGCAGGGACCTCATCTCTTGTCCCTGGGCTCTCTTGACATAGCTTGTAGTTACAAATGTGGACCTGCTATCCATGGCTTTGGGTTTGAGTCCTGACTTTGCTTACTAGCTCTGTGTCTTGAGCAAGTTACCTTTCCTCTTTGAGCTACTCTGAGCCTTAGTTTGTCACCTTATCTAAAAAGAGGGCAATATAACCTACCTCATGGGGTTGCTAGGAGGACTGAAGAAGATCATGTAGGTTTGGCACTTAATATAGAGTCTGGCATGCAGGAAGCACTCACTGAATTGTAACTTCTGTAATTACCATTATTATGTTCTTGTCACTGATACAATCAACTCCCTGGCTTACCTTTCCAACTAGGCATCCCCCAAAGGTGTTTGTGTGTGTGCATGCGTGTGTGCGTACGTGTATGTGTGTGTGTGTGTGTGTCAGTAGATAGGTGATAGGTGGGAGAGAATTTACAAGTTGTTGTAAACTCATCAAGAAATAAAATAGGAGATTTATAGCTTCAGGGCAATTAATTCTGCAGCTATGCCCAGTATTATCTCAGTTCCAAGAACAAATACACCCCTATAATGGATTGTAATCTTTAGGTATTTGGAATATAAAACAGCCCCTTGGGTTCCCTGTCGTGTTATGAGAAAAACAATAGCAGTTTAAAATGCAACCCACAGACAGCCCTCTGGATGGGGTCAGCTCTCTTGCTTGTGGCCTGTGATGTCCTTCAAAGAAGTTAGTGAAACAGATATTCTTAATCTCCTCATAATGTCACAGGAAGAGAAGACAGAATTTAAATGCTGGGGCCGACCTTGACAGTGGTGGCAGTAAAAGGTTTTTAAGTTAGATGGCAAATATTCACTTCTTTCCCTCACCTGGTAAACTCCCATTTAACTAGCAAGATCAAGCTCCAGTGGTTGATCCTCCTGGGCAGAAGAAATCACTCCCTCCTCTGTCGTCTGTAGCCCTAGGCTCACGCCTCTCTCCCTAAGGTCTCAAGTTATGTTATAATCCTGTTTCTAATGCCTATAAATGTTTCCATGTCTCCACCCAGTGTCCCTCTGCAAAGCAGGGAGATCTTTGAGGATAGAGTTGAGGTCTAGGTAACTTTGCATCCCAGGGCCCAAAACAGGGTCTGGTGTTGAGGTGAAACCATGCTGACTGACTTCCAGATTCTTGGTCACTGGGCATGTGTTTTGGTACTTAATCCTTGCCACTGTCCTCCTGGGGAGCTATCCTCTTCTACATAGAATCAAACTGAGTCTGAGATTCTACACAACTGGCTTATTATGTTGCTAAGTGGCAGGCAGAATCAGGATTCAAACTCAGTTCTGACTCCAAAGCCTGAGCTCGCTTCCTTTCTCTATTTTTCTCCTTCCAGTGGAGAATAATGGTCAAGAACATGGACTATGGAGCTATACTGGTTGGCTTCAAATCCCTGCATGACTTTGGACGTTACTTAGCTTCTCTCAGTTTCTCCATCTATAAAGTTGAATAACAGTAGTACTTCTCCATAGGATTGTGGTGTGGAGTAAGTGAGCTAATATGAATGAAGACCTTAGAACAGTTTCTGGTCATATGTAAATGTTTGCTATTACTATGATAATTTTTCTTCCTTCCCAAGTCATACATATGTGCTTTTCACAGCTGCTATTATTTCCATAGGATGCTGCCAGCTCTGGTTTGGAATGAAGGAATTAGGCTGATGGTTGAGTGTGTCTGGCAGGTACCTGGGTTCTCCTCCCAGGTAGATCTCCCAGATGGCTTTGGGTGCACACTCATGTGCTATTTTACCTGGTGCCTTTTGTCTCTCCTGGCTATGGAGAGCTGTTGAGATTCATTACCTCTCTTCTAAGAGGTCATGGCTGAGTATGAGAATGTGAACTAACATATACCCCAATGTGCTTTTCTAAAAACATGCCCCTGAACTGAAGTTACCCCCCAAATGGACACCTCACGTTTGCAGTATAATAAGAGGCAGTAGAGGGTAGTGGTCCCAAGCAAGGACACCAGAACCAGACTGCCTGGGTTTGAATCCCAGCTCTGCCACTTGGTAGCTGTGTGACCTTGGGCAAGTTACTTAATCTCTCTGAGTCTTTGTTTTCTCATCTGTAAAATAGAGATGATAATAGTAATATACCTTATATAGTATTGTTGTAAGGAGTAAATACATTAGTGCCTATAAAAGGCTAAATCAGTGCCTGGCATATTGTAAGTGCTCAGTAGGCATTGGTTGTTACGATTATTGTTTTTCTTTCTAGGGCAGAACCTGGTAAACTTTCTGTAAGGACAAGCAGAGAAAAAACTACCTAGAGGTCAGGGCCCTTGGCAAATGAAGAAGAGAGTGGGTGGAATGCTGCATATTTAATTCCTTCTCCCTCCTTCACTGATTTGGTACCCTCCTCTGGAAGGAAGCGGCAGGGAGAAAGAGACCTGAGGAGTTCTCCTGCTCGATGGATATATAATGCCTCAGGCCAGGGTTCTCCAACATCTACCATGGATGTGTTCAGTCACAACACAGGGATGTTCCCTGCTCTTGTGGAGCTTAATGTGAAATGCAACATTACTCTTGCCACAAGTTATTCTTGTACAAAGTATAAAGCTACTCTGATTTTTGGTGATTTAAGACTAATGAGTGTCCTGACCCAGGCAGGAGATCCGAGCTACGGAAATCCTGGTTTATTGTCACCTGCTTAGCCAGGGTGGCTTATGGTTCTTTTCATAATTCATCCCCCAGATTTGTCTCTGAGGGTGGGGAGTCTCAGGGACTGTGGAGGGCCCTGGGACAGATGCCAATTTCATAACCTTAAGGTGCAAACAGACGCAACATTGGGTCGCAATGGCACCTTCTTCCTGGCCCTTATTTGAATCACCGGGAAGGGAGGGAAGGGCTATGGGCTACTGTATCCATGTCAAATTTGGAACTATATTTCCACTTTACAGATGAGGAAATGGAAGTTCTAGGGGTTAGCAGCTAAGATCAGAGATCTTATTCAAGGTCATTCAAGTAATGAGTTCTGGCATTGGGATTAAACTGGGGTCTGTCTGTCAAAGCCACACCCTTTCTACCTTTTGCTTCTGCTTTTCCATACAGGCATACCTCAGAAGTATTGTGGGTTTGGTTCCAGACCACCACAATAAAGAGAGTCAAATGAAATTTTTGGTTTCCCAATGCATATAAAAGTTACGTTTACACTGTATTGTGATCTGTTAAGGGTGGAATAGCATTATGTCTAAAAAAACAATGTACATACTTCAATCAAAATACTTTGTTAAAAATGTTAACCGTTGTCAGAGCTTTCAGTGAGTTGTAATCTCTTTGTTGGTGGAGGGTCTTGCCTCGATGTTGACAGCTGCTGGCTGATCAGAGTGGTGGCTACTTGGTTGGGTGGCTGTGGCAATTTCTTAAAATAAGGCAACAGTGAAGTTTGCCACATCATCAATGGACTCTTCCTTTCATGAACAAATTCTCTGTAGCATGTGATGCTGTTTGATAGCATTTTACCCACAGAACTTCTTTCAACATTGGAGTCAATCCTCTCACACCCTGCCGCTGCCTTATTAACTAAGTTTATGACATTTTCTAAATGCTTTGTTGTTGTCACTTTGTCTTCACATCTTCACCAGGAGTAGATGCCATCTCAAGAAACCACTTTCTTTGCTCACCCATAAGAAGCAACTCCATCCATTAAAGTTTTATCATGAGATTACAGCAATTCAGTCCCATCTTCAGGCTCTACTTCTCATTCTAGTCCTCTTGTTTTTTCTACCACATCTGCAGTTATGTGCTCCACTGATGTCTTGAACCCCTCAAAGTCATCCATGAGGGCTGGAATCAACTTCTTCCAAACTCCTGTTAATGCTGATATTTTGGTCTCTTCCCATGAATCACAAATGTTTTTAATACCATATAGAATGGGAATCCTTTTCAGAGGGTTTTCAATTTACTCTGCCCAGATCCATGAGAGGACTCACTATCTGTGGCACCTATGGCTTTACAAAAGTATTTCTTCAATAGTAAGACTTGAAAGTTGGAATTACTCCTTGATCCAGGAGCTTCACAATGAATGTTGTGTTAACAGGCATTAAAACAATGTTAATCTCATTGTACATCTGCATCAGAGTCTTGGGTGACCAGGTATATTGTCAATGAACAATAATATTTTGAAAGGAATCTTTTTAGCTCTCAACAGTGGGCTTAAATATTCAGTAAACCATGTTGTAAACTGATGTGATGTCATCCAGACTTTGTTCCATTTAGAGATCAAAGCCAGAATAGATTAAGCATCATTCTTAAGAGCCCTAGGATTTTTGGAATGGTAAATGAGCACTGGCTTCAGCTCGAAGTCACCAGCTGTGTTAGGCCCTAACAAGAGAGTCAGCCTATCCTTTGAAGCTTTGAAACCAGGCACTGACTTCTCCTCTTAAGCTATGAAAGTCCCAGATGACATCTTCTAATAGAAGGATGTTTTGTCTACATTGAAAATCCATTAAGTGTAGCCACCTTTATTAATTATTATAGCTGGATAACTTGCTGCTTCACCTTGTACTTTTATGTCATGGAGATGGCTTCTTTCCTTAAACATTATGAACCAACCCCTGCTAGCTTCAGACTTTTCTTCTGTACTTCCCTCACCTCTCAGTCTTCAAAAAATTGAGGAGAATTAGGGCCTTGCTCTGGACTAGGCTTTGGCTTAAGGAAATGTTGTGGCTAGGTTGATCTTCTATCCAGACCACTAGAAGTTTCTCCACATCAGCAGTAAGGCTGTTTTGCTTTCTTATCATCCACATGATCACTGGAGTAGCACTTTTCATTTCCTTCAAGAACTTTTCCTTTGCATTCACAGCTTGTCTTACTGTTTGGAGCAAGAGGCCTAGCTTTTGGCTTTCAACATGCCTTCCTCACTAAACTTAATCATTTCTAGCTTTTGATTTAGTGGGAGACATGTGACTCTTCCTTTCACTTGAGCACTTAGAGACTATTGTAGGGTTACTAGTTGGCCTAACTTCAATATTGTTTTGTCTCAAGGAAAGGGAAGCCTAAGGAGAGGGAGAGAGAAAGACAGGGGAATGGCTTGTTGGTAGAACAGTCATGGGCATGGTTCATGGTTCATGACCCTACCTGTCTGTCAAAGCCACACCCTTTCTACCTTTTGCTTCTGCTTTTCCATACAGGCATACCTCAGAAGTATTGTAATAAATACAAAATAATTCTAATAGTAACATCAAAGATCAGCTGTGTGATCACAGGGGTGCCTAGGTGGCTCAGTGGGTTAGGGGGCCGATTCTTGATTTCGGCTCAGGTCATGATCTCAGGATCATGGGATCAAGCCCCGTGTCGGGCTCTGCACTCAGTGGGGAGTCTGCTTGAGGATTCTCTCTCTCCCTCTTCTTCTTCCCCTCCCCCTGCTTGCACACACTCTTTCTCTAAAATAAAAAAATCTTCAAATAAAAAGATCACTGATCACAGATCATTATAACAAATATAATAATAATGAAAAAGTTTGAAATATTGTGAGAATAACCAAAACATGACAGAGAGACATGAAGTGAGCAAGCTGCTGGAAAAATGGCACTAATAGACTTGTTTGATGCAGGGTTGCCACAAACCTTCAATTTGTAAAACAAAACAAAGCCTGCTCTGTCTGCAAAGTGCAATAAAATAAGGTACATCTGTACTGAGATGCTCTCCAGTGTCCCTGTGCTGTAGGCAGTAATGAGAGTTATTATAGGTAACAGTGTTCATCAGAGGACTTAATTAAGCAGCCAATTTTGTTGTTCTTACTAGCCTGGATATAAACATATTTGGGAAAAATCAAGCTAATTTTATCCCAAGAAAAATAATAATAATGACTCTACACTGTGCTTTATGTGAAGAGGATATCAGTGTCCCACTCTCCATTGGGTGTGCAGGTATTCCATGACTGGTCATAACAGAAGTGCTTTGCAGGAACCAATGACCAAGTTATCAGTTGAGTTTCAGGATGCTGCTTGTGTTGGTGGAAGAGATGTGTGGCTAGTGTGAAAATCCAGGTTGCCACCTGATTTTATGTACTAACTCTGCTGGAATGATGTCCCTCACCCACACAGAATGGCACACAGAAGCAAGCATGCTTAGAGTGTCCCCCAACAGGCTACTAGTCTAGATTCAGGCAAGTTACAATGATTTGGAACATATTTGTAAAGTATCAGTCATGTTCAAGCTATAGTGTTTGGGACTGTTGTGGGTTCCATGGTCTGGATTCCCCAGTATTCTGGGAGTTTTTGGCAGAGAGAAAAAAAGGAATCCAAGGTTGGCTTGGTAAAGGGGTGCAACCATTACTTAAATTGTCAAACTTCCAAGGTTTAGAAAATTCCCTCTCAAACTTTAATGTCCATAAACATTATCTGGGAAAATAGTTAAAAATACAGATGACTAGATTCCACCTTGAAAGAGTTTGGGATAGGACCAACATGGGGGTCTGCATGTAATAAGCATCTCTGGTGATTCTGATATGGATGGTTCACGAACCAGTTTAAGAACATGTGGCTCAAGGTCTGATGATGGCCAGTGTGAGAATATAGGAAGCTGAACTGAGATGGGGCAGGGATATCCTGGCAAGAATAGTTCTTAGTGTTGGGAGCAGCTAGTACTAATAGTCATGGGGCAATAGACCATGAGTCATGGTCAGATATTCCTGGACTTTAGGATTGGGCTTCCATCCCAGCGGGTGAACTAGAGTGGAAAGGAAGAGCCAGAGCAGAAGCCCAGGTAAGCTGGCTGGTCAAACGATGGAGTTAGATTAAGCGGTTTCTGCCCACAGCTCATGGGGGCCTGCAGGTGCCAAAGTAAACTCTGGCACCTAGAACATGGAATATGGAATCAGTAGATACCAGTAGAAAAGCCATCACCATGCTGCTTATGGCAAGAGGCCAAATGAATAGGGTTTGGGATGAGTATGGAAGGTCCCAGTTGGAAGAGGGTACTATGTTGGACTTAAAACCCAACACATTTTGTGGCTTTCCATCACACTTAGAATGTTGGCCTTGGTCACCTGGCCCCTGCCAGACTTCCCAATCCCCCTTAATTCTTTGTCCCCCTCACTAATTATGTTCCAGCCAAACTTTGAAGAGCATGGTTCTTTAGAGATGCTAAGATCTTTCCCCTGAGGGCCCTCCCAAATCTGTCTCCTTTGCCTGGAGATCTCTTCCCACCCCTTTCCTCATCATGTATGTTTTATGAGAGGGCTGATGACCCTGTGTGCCCTCTATCCCTTCTCATTCCCAGCCTCTTCAAAAGCAATCAAAAGCACAGTGACCTGTTCCAGGAAACTCCTGTGGTTTCACTTCTGTTTCTGGGCATACAATTTGGTGTGGCAGTGGAGAAGAGGGTATGGAGTCCAGTTAAAACTGGCATAATCGTGGGAAGGGTGGGGAAGCAGAGGCCAACTGGGCTCTTCCTAAAGAATCAGATGTTTCAAAGGTTGGTCAAATTCAGGTGACATTTGGCTTTACTTGCATGATAGCCGTAAGTCCAGGAAGGTCTGTGGTTAGGAGGTAGGGGCAGAAAATGAGGGAGGGGTTGGAGGTTAACAGAGGATAACTTAAGCATCTTTGTATCCTCTAGTACCCACTAGCACACACACTTCTAGCTCCTTACCTCTACACTCACACAGATGTCTCGTGTGTGTGTGCGTGCGTGCGCGCGCACATGCGCGTGCATGTGAGAGAGAGAGAGAGAGAGAAAGAAAGGGGGGGAGGGAGGGAGGGAGAGAGCGAGAGAGAGGAAGGGAGAGAGCGTAACAGAAGAATTAGTGAGAGTGCATATATAACATACAGAGGTATGCAAAGGGTGGGACGGCCTAGGAAACATGCTCAGGAGCTTTGGGAATCTCTCAGGATTCCCAGCTGGTTTGGGAGAATCAGCAGGCGGGCTGCCAAGGGGGTGTTGTCCTCATGGTCACTACTAATTGGTTGGCTCTAGATACTTACCCAATGACTGCACCATCCATTGGCTTAGCCAGATCTGTGATGGGCAAGCAGACCATTTTCACGTTACAAGTGTTCTTATCCTTGCAGAAGGGAAGGTAAATGAGTACTCTGAGTGTGTGTCATTTTCATTTTGGGGGGTGGCTTCTGCTTTGTCTTTCTGTACTCTAATTTCTTAGGAGAGAAGACCTATTTTCCTTGATACCACTCCTACTTCGATGGAGCCTTCATAACACCCCATCTTAATTGGTACAGGCCAGTTCATTCTTCAGCTCTCAGCTCAGATTTCACTGCTCCAAAGATGGCTTCCCTGACTTCCAAGTCCAAAGGGGTACCCTAATAATCTTCCCCCAATTCTTGGAGAACTCTCCTAGTCCTTATCACATTTGTGAATATTACTTTAGTTATTTATCTCTCCTGCTAGCCTGTGAATGCCTGTAAGGAATTATCACATCTGCCTTGTTCACCCATTGCCTCCCTAGTGCCTTGGGAGAGCCACTGTGCTGCTCAGTAATGCCTTGCTGAATGAGGAAAGGTTGACCAAATGAAGAGCTGAATCTCAGAGAAATCAACAGGGCTTTGGTGGAAGACTGTCAGGAAGTTCTACAAGACCAGAGAAATAATAGGAAGGAAATGATGCATAACATCTTTGCAATACTTGGGTAAATCTGTTGGTTAGAGCACAGGGCTGGAGTGCGAGATCTAGTTAGGAGGGTAGACTGGACCAGCACGCAGGGTTTAAATTCTGAGCTTAGGCTGGATTTCATTCCATGGGCAATGGGGAGCCCTGAGAGATTTTTGTGCAGAGGAGTGAATAAAGCAGCAGGAAGTTTGCTTGAATGGTGGTATCCTAGGTGGGTGGAGAGGGAGAATCCAGAGGTAGGAAAAACAGGAGGCTGTTGTACCAGCAGCCCAGGCAGGAGGCAATCGAGTCCTGAACTAGGGTAGTGCCAGTGGGAGTGGAGAGGGAGGAACAGATGTGAGAGACATTGGGAAGGAATAAATGACAGACTTTGGTGGCTGATTGGATGTGGGGCGAGGGAGTTCCTCAGCCATTCAAGGGAAAAGTGCTACCTCCCTCCTCCTGCTAACTTCAGCTCAATGGCGGGAGTGTATCAGTGACAAAGAGCTGGCATGATCTGAAGTCTGGAAGCATCTGTAGAAAGTAATGAAGTACAGGCGGCTGAATGTGAAGGGGAAAAAAATTTGTGTCACAAAGTGGTCCTATTGCAAAATGTGGAAGGAGATGAGTGATTCTTAAAAAAAAAAAAAAAAAATCTGAGAACACAGTGCCCCATCCCTTCCAGTGGCTGAATTGCTCTGGAGGAATTTGCTCCCACCTGCCTGACCGACTTGTGGGCTTGTGTCATTGAAAAAAGGATTAAAATAATGGCAAGAAGCAGCTCCAGGAGATTTCCTTTGAGCTCTTTTGGTCATTAGATCAGCCTGAACTCCAGCCTTGTCTGAGGCTAAAGCGTCGTCCGATGCTGTCCTGCGAGAATATATAGATTTTCTGGGAGATTAAAAAAGAATTGATCCATTAAAGCTATGGTTGGCCAGTTCCACAACAGGGTCCCAACCAACTGTGTGAACTTCCACAAGTCACTTGGCCATTTTGGGTCTCTGTCTCCGCACTTATGAACATAAGGGTTTGGATGAAATAGAAACTCCTTTGTTTCTCCTGGGGCTAACCTATGATTCTGTAGCACAGTGGAACCCACGAGGGTGGCTTTAGTCAGTGGGGGAGGCTCTAACATATTTTAGGTAGGTGCCAAGTGTCTAGAGTCAAACCTTTAGGGGCACGTCTGTTTTCCCACTGAACCCTAGCACTAAACCATGTTTCCTTCCCACCCATCCCCATTACTGTCAAACAGAACCACTCACTGACAGATTGCCTTCTTTTTAGGCTGGGGATATTTTGCCTTCATTTTCCACTGGATGATATGTAGGGTTAATATAATTTTTTTTTTAAGATTTTATGTATTTATTTGAGAGACAGAATGAGAGAGAGAGCACATGAGAAGGGGGAGAGTCAGAGGGAGAAGCAGACTCCCTGCTGAGCAGGGAGCCCGATGTGGGACTCGATCCCGGGACTCCAGGATCATGACCTGAGCTGAAGGCAGTCGCTCAACCAACTGAGCCACCCAGGCGCCCGGGTTAATATAATTTTAATGTAAATTTACATTCATTAAAGTCATTGCCATTTCTCTGGTGGGCAGCAGAGCGTCATGGTGAAGGAGTCATAGAAGCAAGTAAGTTAATAGGTGTTAAGTCAGGATTCCAACTGGGGACGTCTAGCTCTGAGGCCTGGATCTACACATTACCTCATGCCAGAGTCTGTGTATTAGTCAGCTCCAGCTACCATAACAAAATACCACAGATGGGGTGGCTTTAAAAATGGAAATTAAAAAAAAAGATTTTATTTATTTATTAGAGAGAGAAAGCGCGAGTGTGCATGAGCGAGGGGAGGAGCAGGGGGAAAGGGAGAGAATCCCAAGCAGTGTCCATGTTGAGCATGGAGCCCAATCCCATGACCCTGAGACCTGAAAATAAAGAGTCAGATGCTTAACTGACTGAGCCACGCAGGCCCCCTTAAAAATGGAAGTTTCTCTCCTACAGTTCTGGAGGCTGGAGGTCCAAGATTGAGGTATCAGTAGGTTTGGTTTCTCCTGAGCCTTCTTTCATTGGCTTGTACATAGCCACCTTCTCTCTGTCTTCATGTGGTCTTTCCTTTGTGTATGAGCATCCCTGGTGTCTCTCTCCCTCTTCTTCTTTTTCTTTTTTTAAGATTTTGTTTATTTGTCAGGGGGTGAGGGAGATATAAAGATAACAAGCAGGGGGGAGCAGCAGGCAGAGGGAGAAGCAGACTCCCTGCCGAGCAGGGAGCCCAATGTGGGACTCAATCCCAGGATCCTGGGATCATGCCCTGAGCTGAAGGCAGACGCTTAACTGGCTGAGCCACCCAGGTGTCCCTCTCTCCCTCTTCTTATAAGGACCCTAGTCCTATGGGGTCAGGGCCCCACCCATATGACCTCATTTAACCTTAATTACCTCCTTAAAGGCCCTATCTCCAAATAGAGTCACACTGGGGGTTGGGGCTTCAGCATGTAGATTTGGGGGGAACACAATTTAGTCCATAATAAACTTCCTAGGGGCGCCTGGGTGGGAATGAATAGCGTGCCAAGGACACTTATTCATTCCACAAGTACTTATTGAATACCTTTTATGTGTTAGGCACTGTGTTAGATGCTGAGGATAGAGCAGTGAATAAAGAGATGCAAGTCATCTCCCCGATTGAACTTGTATTCATGAATATTCCAGAGTTTCTGCCTAGTTCTTTATAAAGTACAGTATTGAATCACAAAGTTATTGAAACATTGGGGATGGGAGTACGAAAGAAGAAATGACATTTGAGATGAAAGGAGAGGGCTCTCCTGCTTAGTTCTCATCTCAACTTCTGCCCCAAGAGGTGGGGCCTTTTTCCTTGTGCTTCTCACCCTGCCTGGGTCTTGCTTTCAAATGGATTACTCCCCTTGGGACCACACCAAACCGTCTGTCTGACTGCATGCATTGCTGCTGCCTAGAGACTCTTACTCTATCTGGCTGGACAGTATAGTTACTGATGATGCTTTAAGTCATATTAGGCTTTTCCAGGCCCTTTGGACACTGGTTTATGATTTTCACTTCTCAAGCCCTGCCTTCCTTTTTACTTTCTCTTAGCAGAATGGTCGTGATGTGACTTAGTGGAGTTCCTCCATGTTTTGACAGATAGAGTCCTGGAAGTCTCCTGCCTTTACTTCTTCCATGTAAGACATCCTATGACACCAGTAGGAAGGTGCATGTCTTATCTTTTAAATGTAGACCTGAACCAGCGCTTCTAGTGGAATTCTCCCAGACCTTTTCCCACCAGCCTGCTCTGCTAATTCTTTTCTGCTAACTCATTTACTTTAGGTAATTTTTTCTCTTGAATCATGACTGGTTCTAGTATGCACCTAACACCCCCATTTCAACAGTCAATAAATGCTTCAGTTAGGAAGTCTTTGCTTGCAAATAATGGAAAATTCAACTCAAATTGGCTAAAGCTGAAAGGGGGAATCTATTTGCTTTGTAACTAAATGGTTTGGGCAAGACTTGAATTAGAATTCAAATGAAGTGACCAGAACTTGGCTTCTCTCCCCATTCCTTGACATAGGCTCTCTTGTCAAGCAGGCTCTTCTCAAGTGTCTAAAGATGATTGTGAACATCTGCCATGGCAGTTTCCTCATTCAGATCCACGAGAAAGAGAAATTTTCCTTGAGGGCTCAACCAAAAATTGAGTCTTACCGGCTCTGATTGGCCTGATTTTGATCATGTGCTGTCTTGGTCAGTTGAGGCTATTAAAACAAAGTACCATAGGCTGAGTGACTTACAAGCAACAGAAATCTCTCACAGTTCTGGAGGCTGTAAGTGTGATATCAGGGTGCCAGCATGGTTAGGTTTTAGTGAAGGTCTTCTTCCAGGTAGTATCCTCACATGGTGGGAAGAGTGTAATTTAACTCTCTCACCTCTCTTATGAGGCACCAATCCCATTCATGAGGGTTCATGACTTAATTACCTCCCAAAGGCCCACTTCCTAATGCCATAAGATGGGGATTAGATTTCAACATATGAATTTTGGAGGGACACCAACCTTCAGCCAGTAACATGTGTCTTCCTTCAATGCTCTGGCCGGGAGAGGAGATATACAGGATGGTTTAGGCCAGTCAGGACTTTGGTCCTCTCGCTGTGGGTGGAGTCAATCTCGGCTAAACTGCTTGCCTGGAAAATTCAGGATGATGTCAGGAAAGGCAAAATGGGAACAGACCCTAGGACAACAACAGATGTCCCCTATTGCAACTCAACCTTTGCCTCAAAATTCTGCTCTTGCCTCCAGAATTGACATGGCATTCAGTATGATTTCTCTGATAGAAGTTTTGAGCGTGTTTTTAGTTTCCATCTTGCAAGTTCTCCTAGTCACCCCCTCCCCCCACCGCACCCCTGTTTTTCCTTCGTGGGAGTATGGTCTCAGAAATGCTGTGCCACCTGACCCCATACCCGGTCGTTTCAATAACTTAGGTATTTGAAGTGCAAAAGATGCTCCTTCTACAAGAGTAATGTGATAATCACTGTGGAAGCTGTACAGGTGAGTAAGGATAGGTACCTCGAAAATAGGTAAAACAGTCCAAGTTTGTCAAACCTTGAAAAAAGTCTTATTGATCTCTCTTGGCCTGATATCTGTGGCATTTATCACCATTTATATCTTTTAGCTTTTAGTTGTATTCCTACAAGAGATTTCTTGGAAGGACTGGACTTACCAAAAAACTTTGGTAGTGATCTAATCCAAGACTTGAATTTTTCTTGTTAGAAAACAGGCCCAAGCAGGTTATGTGACCTGCCCAGGATCATACCACAATACCCAGAGCTTGGGGTTCTGGTTCCCAGTCCACAGCTGTTATTGTCCTTGTGGATGTAGAGGTTGTGGGGAGTGTCCACCAAGTGGCAGTAGATGCCAGGACTGTGTTCTGAGCCCCAGGTGCTGCATGTGCCCTGGCATTTACCTGGGGTTGCTAAGGCTCCCATTTCAGATTTGTAGCCATTCTGTCTTTTAAACAGAAAAAAAATATAATTTTATCATTAAAACAGATGAAGTTAAACACCCTATTTTTCTAGCAGATTATAAAAGAAATACATGCCTGAAGTACAATTATATATTTCCTTGCTGTTTATTAATTGTAATTTATGGCTTAACTAGTCCTAGCCATATTTCCACAATTGACTAAAGTTTGTGTTTTCTGCATTGCCCTCAGATACCCTTCCTGAGATTTGTAAGATTCTTTGGGACTTTAGGCCTGTTAGGCATCAAAAATGCTTGCAGCTGCCTTCAACTGATGGCATTCATTCATTCATTCAACAAATATTTGGTTGGGTCCTTCAAATTAGGAAGTCATTTATATGGGTGCTTTTCTTCTCAGTTTGCTAAAAAAAAAAATCCCTGGGAACTTGAGTTTTCTTTCTTTGAATGCCTTCATCTTCTATTTCATGTGACCATGGCTATCACAGTAATGATAACCATATATGTGTGTGTGTGTGTGTGTGTAGATATATGTATGTGTATATACACGCACATCTTTTTTTTTTTTTGTTAAACATTTTATTCATTTGAGACACAGAGATACAGAGAGAGAGAGAGCATGAGCAGGGGGAGGGGCAGAGGAAGAAGGAGAAGCAGGCTCCCCTGAGCGAGGAGCCCAGTGTGGGGCTCGGCTTGATCCCAGGACCCTGGGATCATGACCAGAGCCGAAGGCAGACACTTAACCATCTGAGCCACCCAGGAGCCTCTACACACACATGCTTCTAAGGACTTTACATATTATTAGCTCAATTAATGTCCACCACAAACTTCCTAGTAAGTAGTTTATTTTGCAGATGGACACAGAAGTCCAGGAAGGTTATATCACTTACCTAAGTTCACGCATCTGCTAAGTGGTGGAACTGGGATTTGAACCTAGGCAGTCTGGCTCCAGAGTCCATGCTCTAAACCTCTAGAGATAGCGAAGACTCTGTACAGAGACGATATAGACTGCACAGACAATGAACTGTCTTTTGAATATTTTTTCTCAAATAAGAAGAGGGCAATTTTCCATTTTCTTTTAAAGAAGAATAAAACCAACATTGCTATTTCCAGCTTACTCTGGGGAGATTGCTAAAAAAAAAAATTTAATAGTTTCCAACTTCTGGTTATTGAGGTCCATGAGACTTTCTTTCTTGTTTCTCTTCTCCTTCTTTTTCTCTTCCTTTTCCTTCTCCTCCCCTTCCACTCTCCCTTTTCCCCCTCCTCCTTCTTCTTGTGCTTCTCTTACAAGGACTATTTTAACAGTTTTGGAATATATCTCTGTTCAAATACTGAGTTCAGCTTATTCACTTGCAACGTTGCTGTTATCTGGCTATCTAAGAAATGTTTCTCTTTCTAGTTCTAATTTTTATCTCTTTAGGGCAAGCAACATGGAACCATAGAGGCAACATTGGGCTGAGGGGACTGACACTAGCTTTGTGACCTGAGCCCATCTTCTCTAATTTGCTCTTTGGTTTCTTTATTTGATTAAAAAATTGTTTCATTAGGTGACCTCTATAGGCCCATTCAACTGTGTACCCTAAGTCTTGGTTATCTTTTTGTTGGGTGCTTCCCAAATACACTGAATCTTTTAAAAGAATCTCTTTGGTAGAGGATAATAGAGATCCTGATTATAGTGGATTAAATGAAAATTTTTTCACACAAGAGAAGCCCACAGCTGGCAGAGTGGAGGGGTGTTCACAGCGCAGATGCTCATGGGTGCCACTGAACACCATGGCTTCTTCTGTTCTCTTATTTTGTCATTCATGACATGTGACTTTCATCCTCATGGTTTTGAGATGGTTGCTCATACCCTTGGCAGAAAGAAGAGGGAGGAGGAAAGAAGAGAAAGTGCTGGTAGCAGGAAAATAGAAGTTTTTCTCAGAAATCCCCCATGGACTTTTGTTTATGTTTTGTTGGCCAGAACTGGGTCATATGACTACTAGCTATGAAGAAGTCTGGGAAGGTTAATGTTTTTAGCTGAGTGTATTGTAGCCTGAACAAAATTCGGATTTTGTGGTGAGGAGGCAACAGAGACTAGAATAGAGGAATAGCTAACAGTTCTGGCATGTGTCATGGTCTACTTCTTTGTTTCTTCTAAACTTAAAAACAGATAGATGAATAGACAAATCGTCCTTTCATTCCTTGTTTTCTTCCTTTCTTGCTGGGTACTAGAGTTCCTCCTTGATTAACTTCTAGTATCATTAAATGTGACATTATTACTAAAATACAATTGTTAATAACATTAACCATTAATTTGTACACAAAGACATGAACAGTTAGACTAAGGAGTTCTAGACTTCACTCATGAAGGACGAGGGGGAAGCATGATTCACCACAGTGGGTGGGAGGAACATGAAGAGGATGGACTAAAACCATTTGCATTCCTTGGGAAAGAGTTATTTTAAAAAGTCAATATGAGAAAAAATGTATGTTCATTAATATAAATCTTACTGGGGACCACTAATTTGGAATTTGTCATAAGTCAGGCAGAAGTTGGATTTCAGAGGGACTCTTTCATCTTCTTAAGAGAATAAACTATTTACAGGCACTATAGAAGCACTTCTAATTTGTGAAAAGTGAAAGGAATGATAAATAGAATTTTTCTCAGCTATTCAGGATTTTTGCTTGGCAATACATTGTTACCTTAGGTCTAGTTATGTATTTTTTTCTAGAGGAAAAGATTGAATTTCTTAAAAAAATGTTCTATAATTCAGATTTTTTAATGAATGCAGACAGATATCTTTATTTATATATTTCCACGTGTTCTAGCTGAATTACTGTCCCAGTAGGGAAGCCCATCCTGATGCCATTTCAGAATTTACTTCTGGGTCAGCTGGAAGATTAATGACCTTCTGGCAGTGACCTTTGTTTCCTTCCCACTTAGGAAACATCTTGGTGTAGTATATGAGGTCAGTCCTCAGTAGATTAGAGTTGCTAAATCACTCACCTTAACTGCCTATATTATGAGTTGACTACATAATCTGCCCATCATTAAGCATGGTGTGTAGCAAGGTGTTTATAGATGTTAGCTGTAATTGTTAGAAGGCAGTTAGTAGGGTGATTAAGGAGACAGGACCTGTAATCTGACACTCTGGGATAGAATTCCAATGCTACCATTTATCAGCTGGGCAACTCCTCCCTGACCTTTGGTTTCTCATCTCTCTATTATAATGGTGATGATAATACCTAGTCCATGGGGTTGATGTGAGGATTAAATGAGATATTATAGTTAAGGTGTCTTTTGGACACAGGGCGTGGCACATGCTAAATATTCAATAAATAGTAGCTACCATTATTTTTGTTTTTGTTGCCAGTGTGATTGTCTTACCCAGACCTCAATAGATTTAAATTTATCTGCACAATCCAAATCTCACCAATGCAGGATATGCTTCTGAGTGTTCCCAGACCAGTGTTGGGAACGTTTGTATTTCAAGAAGCTTCATGCTGAGTTCACCTTCTCCATAGGTGATGTTGGCTAACACTGTCCTAAGGCCATTTGGGCAAAGCTTTATTTGCCCTCCGAGGAAGGCAGCAAGAAAGGAGATTTAGCTGTTAACTTTCCAACACCAGGTGGCTCAGTTGTCTTGAGAAACCATGACCTACATTTTGCAAACGGCTGTAACAGCCTTTTGGTTGTTCCTGGCCTACGTCTCCCTTCTAGATTTTGTTTGTGCCCCATCTTTTGATCACAAAGGGCACTTGTTTACTTACAGGGAGAAGTTGAGTCCCCTTTTGATTCCCAGCACAGTTTAGAGCAAAGAGGCTGCATTTTTGCACTTGCTGCTGAGGGTGAAAGCACTCTAAGACCACCCTGGGAAGGAGTTATAGATCTGCTATTGATTGCCCACATTTTCCCTTCCATATCAGGCAGTCAGCTAGGTGAGCACCACTCCCAATATGATTGGTGTTTAACGTTGCTATCGTACTCTGTGTTTTTAAAAAGCTTCAAAAATCAATTCCTCATTAACCTGATTGAAAGAGAAGTTATGCCTCCTCTGCTATGTTCTGAGCAGGACATAGATCACTGCAGGTGCTCGATAAATGTTAAGCATTTAATCCTCACCATTCCTCTCACTGAAGTAGGTCACTAGAACTCATTTTCTTAGGGATGAGGATCTTCATTTCTAGTCCAGTGTTGCTTTCTGTAAATCTCAAACTTTCCAGAATAAGAGGACTCCCATATAGGTGATGTAAAAGCAGCCTAGTGGTCCTCTGGTTCAGAAGGTAGTGGGATCCATTTTGCTCCGAGGGCTCTTGTGGTGATCTCTGAAGGGGAGGAGGCTGGGCAATGGAGTTACTTGGAATTATGTGGTGTGTATTACCTGTAGTAAAGTACTATCTCTCCTGGAAGGAAGAAGCTTATATTGTAGTAGACAGGATCATAAGTAGAGGCCATCAGTCATAGTGCTGCCATTCTTTTAAGACTGTTCACATGCATGCGAATGGTGCTGACAAGTCCTATCTAGTCTTCCAGATGGAATAATAGTTTGAACTTTGGAATATTGTCCCAAATAAGGAGCATGATGTTCATTTTATTCCTTTGAAGTTTCCATAATGGGATCACTCAGTTTGGAACATCTACTTGTTCAACCTCTCAGAAAATGTGACTGCAGAATAAAATGTGCTTGTACAGGAGTCTGGGAGGATGCTACTCAATCATACCTTCTGGCCTCCAATCTTCATTTCTCAAAAGTTGGTTAAGAGGGTGACTGAGCTGGTGATAAGACCCAATCTAGAGGGGAAAGATACATGTGGATAAGACGCTTGCTTAAGGCTTAACTTCTCCAGGGAAAAGCAAAAAGCCATGCTGCTGAGGCATTTTCAGGCTGCCTTTGTGGTGCACCCCAAGCAGCACGTAATACAGAGTAAGCGCTGTTTGGTTACAGAAGAAAACACTCGTAAATGCCTGGCCATTAGGTCAGACCATGGAGAAGGGAACAGCATACAGCTCTGAAGCAACTGGCTTAGAATTCGGCGTCAGATGGGGACACTGTCTCGCGTTGTGGTTAATGCAGTTTAGAAAAAGCTTGAATTCAGTGACTGATCTATTACAGTAAAATATTACAATTTATTTTAAGCCATTTTTTTCTTTGCTTGACAACTGGGTCTACCCACCTGTTTGACAAGAGTCAGAAGAGGCTATAAATTCTTTACCATAGGAACCCAAGAATGTTCTAGATTTTGGTAACGACAGCATTTTATACTATAGTAGTTTTTCTTTCTTTTTAAAAAAGATTTTATTTATTCGGGGGTGGGGAGGAGGCACAGAGGGAGAGGGACAAGCAGACTCTGCACTGAGTGCGGAGCCCGACTCGGGGCTTGATCTCAGGACCCTGAGACCATGACCTGAGCTGAAACCAAGAGTCAGAGGCTTAACCAACTAAGCCACCCAGGTGCCCCTCATTTTCCATGAGAGATTTTTGGAGGATTGAATGATAATTAAACCATGCAATATCCATATGACCTTAGAATTTTTTTTTCTTTTTCTTTTCCTTAGCAGGTGGAATAAGAAAGGGATAGTTAAAAGTGATTAGGCTAGCCAATGATGCTGGATGTGTAGAAATGACTCAGGACACTGACACCTAGTAGTCTCTCTCCAAACATCACAGTACAACCCCTTTTGATATCCACTTGCCTCAGGCTGAATGTGTGTCCCCCCCCCACCTAAATTCATATATTGAAATCCTGACGCCCAGTGTGATGGTATTTGGAGGTAGGGCCTTTGGGAAGTGATTAGTTCATGAGGGTAGAGCCCGCATGAATGGGATTAGGACCCTCACAAAAAGACAGGAAAGCTATCTCTGACTCTCCATCTCTTTTGGCCCTGTGAGGATACAAAGGGAAGATAACCATGTAAAATCAGGAATCAGGGCCTCACCAGACACCAGATCTGCTGGCACCTTGATCTTGGACTTCCTAGTCTCCAGAACTAAGAAATAAACATTTGAAAAATAAATATGAGGAATATTGTATAAGCCATCCAGGCTATGGTATTCTGTTATAGCAGCCTGAATGGACTCCCCCCTCTTTTTGATAATTTTTCTATGCTATATTGTATGGGATTTTCATATTTCTAGATAAGATTAGAGAGTTGTTTTGCCGAGAAACTCCGCCCTAGGGTTCTTCTCCCACCCATATTGGAACAGGCATTCATTCTGGGTCATTGTATGGGATTTAAGTGGCCCTAAACCTTGCATTCTGACGAGGGCCAAGGTATTCTGTAGCTCAGTGATTGATTCTCTGGCAGTCATTATGCAGGCATGCCTAAGCTCATACCATTCTTTCTACTTTAAATGTCCTTATTTCTCTTTTCTTACACTCAAGTGTCTTACATTCATAAAGCTTTAGTCTTGTGTTTCCTTTCCTTTGTGAAACCAGACCCATGACATATATTACCCATACTATGCATTTGTCAGTCTTCATATCCTGTGTAAAGACACTTGTGTTGTTGTTTTATATTACCTAATTATAAGACCGGGTGATTAACGCAAACTTCATAGCTATATAGTAAGGACTGAACTAATTTTTGTGAACGTGATGGTTATAAACTGTTGTACTTCACCTTGTATATGTTTTAATAGTTGAACATATTTTTTGAAATACTCCATTTTTAACAAGTAATTGACCTCCCCAGTGATGATCAGAAATTACCAAAGGCAGAAACTCTTTTACACTTGGTCTCCTCCAGAGTCCAGTCCTGTGTCTCAAAAGCACATATGCTCAAAAATGGTTGGTTGGTTGATTGTTTTCCATATTTAAAGTTCTGCCATCTGCTGAACTATTACCAGGCATATCCCATGAAGCTTTCCTTCTTTTTAGATAGAGAGGGAGCCCAGTGAAGTGTGGATGAATTCTTTCTAAAAGGTTAGGTGTTGATTGACTGATGAGCTTTTTGGCAAGGAAAGTATTTCTCTCTTACATCATTACAGATGCACAGTTGTACCTTTCAGGAGTCTGTTTTTGAGAGGTACAGAGCAGTTTAAAGATGTTTCACAGTAGGACAGTGTTTATTACTATGGAAGACATTTAGTTGCTTCAAGGCTCCATTGACGTATCATGATATCTGGGCCAGCTGGGAAGGGAGCCCTCCTAGATTATTCTGTGACACTCAGCCCAGAGTGGGAGATCTCATGTACCTTCCTCTTTATTACCAGGGCTTTGTTCCATGGGGGGAGGGGCAGATTCTCTAGGAGAATTGCCACGCACTCTGCATTTGTGTCTCCTCTTTTTAAAAGTCAGGTTATTGTGGTGCAGTTTATATACAGCAAAACCGCACATCACCTTCTAGGGCGTACCTTATCATCTAAAGTGTAAGAGCTATGGCGAGGCCAGGTGGATCTTATATGCCTTCTTGCTGGCCAACTCTCCCTGCCCATCTAGTTTTCTGTGCAATCTCAGGCTTTTGTTAAGTTATTAAAGATGAAAAATAATGAAGTCAACAGATATGGTAGTCATTCCTGTTCTGCCTCATCTAGGCCCCCCTGACTGTACAGCCAACCTGAGCTGCTGTTAGGCCACAGCATACAGGAGAAAGGCATCCTGAAGTTCCACTTTGCTGAAAGTATGTAGGTCGTTCTGCGACTCATGATCCTTTTCTTTCCTCTAATCCCCCCTTTTTTCCCTCAACAGTATGCACGGCGTTGTTGTTGATGCTGTTGAGTATTCTTGGTGATTCCACACCAAGAATGAAGACAGAATACCATCAGGAAGACCGTTGGAGATGATGTCATGAAATGGGCAAATGTGAGGCATCAAGAGAAAGAAAATGTGTTTCCTGTAAGAAAAAGTGATTTGCTGGAAATTTGAAGAATTCATCCCAGGAATCTAAGCGGTGCATTTTCTTTATTGCAAGAATCTTACCACTTTCTTGCCAGTGTGGTAAAATCAAGCCCCACCTCACTGCGCCTTCTCTGTCATCCCATTTACTAGTAAGTATCAATTGTGACATCATAAAGCAATTTGGGCCTGGGGCCAATTGGTCCCTGAAAAGTTCCTATTTGCTTATAGTACCTGAAACACCTGGGATTACCTTGTCATTACAGCCCCTGCTATTGTTGCTTCTTGCCAATACCCTTGGATATCTTGTGATAGAGAACACAAGAAATTACATTTCAGATGGGGTCATGCCTTTTCTTCTTCTCCTTTAGAAAGGTTTCTTGAGTTGGTGCGGGAGTTTTCAAAGGAAATTCACTGGGGCCTTGCTCTGGACCATGACCCTATGTAGCAGAATGGCGTTTGGCACAATGCAGGCCTGTCTTGGGCTCTGTCCACGGGGGTTAGTGACTGCACGTACTGGAAGGTCTTTATTACAATGCTTAGTTGCCACTGGCACAGATGGAATGACATTATACAGTGTGGCCCTAAGTTAATGGAGAGTGATTTTTTTTGAAAAAACAAACATAATAGAAGTTGTACATCTAAATGAGGGTTGTGCCCTTCAAAAGTTGTAGCATGGAAAGCAGTGCATTTAATCCATTGATGCTTTCCTGAGCCAAGCATTGTTGTAACTTCTGATTTGAAGTTGCCTTCAGGGTCTGTGGCACATTAAAAATATAAAATATTTATTTGTGCTTTTTTTTTTTTCCTGAATGCAAAAGTTATATAGGTTTGCTGCAGCAAGTTTGGAAAGTATAAGAAAACATATAAAAATAAATTATCCATAATCTTAGCACCCAGAGAAGACCCCTATCAAAACTAATGTGTATCTTTCTGGTAATTTTTTCTGCATCTGCAAACATGGATGTAAACACACACACTGACATATGCATGTTTATTCACTGAACTGAGGCAGTAATCTTTACACTGTCATTTAGGCTGCTTAAAAATATGTTACAGCACATTGCTTTGAATATCCTCCATGGTCCAAATATTTTTCTCGAAGAGGATAGATTTTTATTTTTGGAAACAGCCAGAAGTCATTTAGAGCCAATCCTAGGTATCTCCATTATTAAACTGGCTAATATATTTTGGGAAAACCAAAAACCCCATGTGACTATAGAATAATAAATTCGGTTTTCTTGGGTGGATCAATCTGACTTAATGTTATATCCAAAAGCAGAGTTCCATGAATGTTTTAAGCCATGGCAAATCATTGGCTTAAGTGTATGAATTTCAAAGGTGAATAATTTGGAGAGCATGCTCTTTTAGATATAAAACTTCTGGTTTTATACTTAAGGAACATGTAGCACTCATTACAAAACCAGGCAGAAGATTTTCTCCCATAATCTTGGAGCTTCTGTGTTTTAAGTGACATGTTAGCCAGGTAGCAACCTCACTTGTTTGAAAGCCATCTTTTGCAGGATCCTGAACCTCTCTGAGCCTGGCTAGGATGTTAGTCTGATAGTTAAGACTGCTTCTTACTTCATGGATGTTAGCTAGGGTCAGCTCTCCCCTACTTCATGTAATGTTCACTTTCTCCTTGCCTTGGAGCAGTCAAAAAGATAGGCTGAGGGGAATTAGTTTTCAAAATAGTACCAGTTAAATATATTACCATTTATCCATTCTGAAATAATGAATGGTTTCTAATAGATGCATTAATTAATTCAGTGCCATTATAAAAAAAGAGAGAACCCATCAATAATTAGGACCTTGGAATTCATTTTTCTGTCACCATCCACCACCAGGGTCTGTCCTACTGATAATGGTCTCCTCCCGGTCTCCTGGACAAATGAAAACCTTAGCAGGCCAGAAAGGGCTTTATTATGCAAACACATGGACAGCCTCTCATATATCATGAATGGTGAATTAGTACCAGAAATTAATATCTTGGTCCCCAACCTTGCTACTCCCTATTTTGTCTCCCGCGGATGTAAATGATAACTTGGGGAAAATAGGTGTCAGGACCTGACTTGATTCTGGAATCCTTCTAGACCCAGAAGATAGCTAACTTAGGAAAGGGTAATTTATCAGATTTTTGATAAGAGTCTTTCAACCAGTTCTCTAGTTCTAAGACTCCTTTGGTTTCATAAGACTTCTATCTCATGGGGATCTAGGTTCAACTGATAGTTATGAAGCTCCTATTATATGGCAGTAGGGTGAAAGGCCATTTTATGTTCTCATTTTATTCCCACATCAATCCATTTTTGCATGACAATGGAATTGAGGTTCTGAGGGGGTTAGTGACTGGCCCAAGGCCATATCATTGATAAATGAGGAAGTGGGATTTAAATCTAAGTATTGGGATTTCAACACCAGTGTGTATTCCACATTGCTTTGCTTTACATCATACCTTTCTCCTCTCTCCTTCATTCATGCATGCATTCATTCATTCAACCAATGTCTGTTTCTTCCCATTAAAATGTAAGCTCCCCAAAGGCAGGAACTTTGTCTTACTGTATTTCTAGCACCTAGAACCATGCCTTGCATATATTAGGTGCTCAACAATGGTTTTGTATTGTGTAGGGGACAGAGACCATCTGTACTAAAACCCTGGCTTAGCCAATCTCCAGCTATGTGACCCTGCTTTCTCACCTGAAAGATGGTGAGCTTCATTCACTGCATTGGTTCATATGAGCATTAAAGTGCTTACAATAGAACTTGGTCCATGTAAAGTGCTTAATAAGTGTTAACTATTCCTAGTATCTGTTGAATGAATACAATGTTTGAGTGCCTATTCGGTGCTAGACTTGAGACAGAGCAGTAAACATATATGTTCACTGTCTTGGTTTTCATGGAACTTGTAGCCTGGTAAAGGACAGGGTGGAACAGCAGGGTAAGTGCTGTGAGGAGGGAAGTATAGAATGCAGGGGGAGCTGATGGGAGAGGGTCAGAGATGGCTTCGGGGAGCAAGTGCTAAAACCTGAATGACGAGTAGGGTTCCAGGTGGAGGAGGGCTAGAGGAGAAAGAGGGCCCAGATGGAAGGAAGAAAGCTTATGTGAAGACCCTGGGGTGAGAACAATATGGTGTGTCTATCATTAGAATGCTTTTATAATTGTAAGTAGTAGAAGACTCAAAAGTGATTTTAATAATAAGGAAAATATGTCATTTTCAAGAACAAGCAATGTAGGTATAGGCATTCTAGGTTTAGTTACTTCTGTGGCTCAGACATGTCTCCAAATTCTTTCTCTCCTTCCATTCTGCCATCCTTTGTGTCTTGGCTGATCCTGTTGGGTTGGCCTCCCTTTATGGTCTCAAGATGATGTCATAGGCAAACAGCCTCATGCTTATTCTGGAGAGAGAAAAATTTCCATGAAACCCAGTTTCTCCCATCAGGTCTCATTGGTCAGAATGGCATCGATGCCCTTTTAAAAACCAGTTACTGCCAAGGGGGGTGGAATTACCATGTGGGCTTGAACTGACCAGGACTCATTCCTTGTGGTTGAGATGCTGACCTGGAAGAACATCTTGTTCCCCAGTGAGGGCATAAGAACCCTATAGTAACACTCCAGTTGGTTATAACTGAGAGAGACAAAATAGTCTCTGGATCTGCCTTTTGAACCGTGGCAGATTACAGAGGTTTTGTTTGAGAGAACATGACCTTGCACTTTAGTAGACTTGTATACTTTCCCTCTATTACCCAACCAGTTTCTCTTATTAACTTGGTGACCTGGTTAGTTGAGGGTAATAGTGTATGTGCGAAGGTAGGTTGTGTAGAAGGAGGAGAAATTCAATGAAATCATGGGATCTTAAGTTCTCAGGTAGGATAACTGCTCCCTCGATGGAGAAATCTCCTTTACTCAGATGCTGCTAGAACACTGCCATGGATGGGGAGCTCGGCATCTCACAGAACAACCTTTTTATTGGTGGTCCCTTTGTCCCCTCTGAGCTTCTGGTAGGCAAAACTCCTTGATGCCTCTTGACTCTCACCTTTCCTCTAGATACCTGTAGTCCCATCTGCACCTCCAGTCCACTGGTTCCTCACGTCACCAGATCAGCCGCCCAAACCCGAAAGCACAGGCTTGCTCTAATCAGTCACAGATGCCTGCTGAGTCTACTGTGGAAGCCACACTACAGCCTATAATCTGCTTATTTTATCTTAAATTGGCCCAATCTGTCTGGACTCCAGCCCTTCCCTGGCTTCAGGCTCTGAGGCCGGGATCTGTGAATTCTAGCCTTTGTTTTGCCTCCTGACTTAGATAAGCTCTCTGTGCCCCATCTGTCTACAGAGGGAAGACTGTCTCTTGCCCTCACCGTCCATGGAGATTAGAGACTATAAGAGCTCAGTGCTCTCTGATGGAAGGGAAGGTTATGAATTTAAGCAAGATTATTTTCATAACTTATTGCTCTCTTCTTGGAGCATCTCTCTTCTTCTAAGACTTTGTCAGTAGAAGGTCAATGGATTTTCTTTTTCATTGGCCCACTTTTGTACTGCCTGTATCTCCTGGGCCTATATAGAAAAGCCTAGAGTGTCCCAGTTGGTAAGCCTCTCTCCAAGCCCTGGCTGCCCTCCATAGTATGGGCCCCTCCTTCCTTCCCACAAGTTCCTAGCTCTGCTGAGCAGAGAGGAAGGGGTTACCTTGGCTGGTGTTGGGCCTCACTCAATTTCCTATGACTCAGTGGCCGGAGAGACCTGAAGCCCTTTCCACTGGACCACACCCTGCAGAAGGGCAGATGTACCTTAGGTTGGGATGGTATGTTTTGGTTTTCATGATGTTTCATTCAACCCACCTTACCTTGTTTCATCCCCACTGTAACCCTGTGAAGCAGGAATAACAGAAAGTACATTTAGCTTTCTTTTATAAAAAACATAATTGAGGTTCTGAGAGCTTAAATGATGTGCTCAGGTTTAGTGGCTGAACCTGGGCCAGAACCCAGGCCTCCTGTCCAGACCTCCTGTCACTGCTAGCCGTAGTGGAATCTCAAGGGAGTGGCCTCTCTGTTTCTTCGAGTTTTATCTAACACTGCCTGGCCTTTTTATGTCCTCTTCTCCTGAGGGTCACCTGAGTTCTGTGTCCTATACCCATCACGCACTGAGCTATGGGCAGGGCAGTGGACCACCAGGTTTTTGTGTGGGGGAAAAAGCTATGGGTTGTGGGGTGTGTGGGTGGGAGGAGGCTGAAGAACACATGTTCCATATTAGTCTTTATTTCAATGAAGTTGTTTGAGTTCATGCTTTATTGCGGTGCTTTAAAATAATGTGTTTCTAACGGTGCCCCTGGGGGTAACACTTGCACTTTTGAGATCCTATTGCTGGAGTGGCTCATGAGACCAACCACAATAATAGAAAATGAGGCACCCCCTGGTGTACCATCTGAATTTATAATAGCAATTTCTACGATGCCCCGAGGCCAGCTCTGTTTGTATTTGAGGACACGTGAGAGCTTGGCACTGAGGGGGCTCCTCCCTTCCTGTCCTGTTTTGATCTGAGCCTGTCTTTAACTTGGAGAAAGGTCCTTCATCAGCCTCCTGAATCTGGCTCTCATGGTTGGTCTCCAAGGGAAAGACTTGTCCTCTCCCACTTTGGTTTTAGTGTGAGCAGGGAGGCTGATGGAAGGTGCATAGTTTCCTGCCTGTTAGCCACTTCCCTCCTCCCTCCTACCTTTCCACCCTGTGTGCAAAGCAGAAAGGCCCTCTGGGGTCTCCTGTGCTTTCCCCGTCAAGGCGGTGAAATATGAAATGACAACATAATGAAATGAACTTGGTCTCATTAAGATTCCAAATAGCTGTCTGGTTTTTTTCCCCCCTAATTCAGCCAGAGACCCACACCATGCTGCAGACGGTAGAAGTGGGTCAGTGCTGTGGGGGGCTGGGGTAGTGTGGCAAGAGAAGTGGGGGCAAGGTGCCAGCCTTGGTTCAGGCTGGGTCAGCAAGACCAGGGATATATCAGGGGACTGAGGAAGAGCTGAATTGTCCATCAGAATTTCTGGAGACAAGAACATAGGTTTCAGCTGGTGCTGCTAGAAATTCACCCACAAAGAAAGCTTTCCTGGACCCAGGAGAGGGATTTGGGTGGAGTAGTTACACGAAGATGAGAAATCCCCACTTTTTCCCACACTACTTAGTGATTGCCCTGGAAATACTTGATGTGAAAAATGAACAAAACCCACTTCACTTCATTCAATAAAAATAAAGCCAGCTTTGTAGAATGGGTGAGAAGTATGTGCGCACTGTCTATATGCATTCTCTGTGGGGTTATATATGCCACTTTGCCTCCTGACAGAAGCCCATGGAGGGCTAGTGATCTTCATTCATGCACTGGATATTATTGATTCCCTACTACGTGCCAGGCACTGTGAGAGGTACTGGAGAGTTAAAGGGGAATGTGACATTGTCTCTGCCCTCAAAACCATGTGATCACAACCTCATCTCCTTGCCTTCTTTCCCAGGAGCAGAGAGTGCCTTAGGTCAATTCATTCATGAGTTGCTGTCATTCATGGAGGAGTCTTCAGTCACTGGACATTTACCTGGAGGCAAAGTTAGCCTTAGCCTCAGTGGTTCTCTACTCTGGCTGTACATCAGAATCCTGGGGGCTGCTTTTATTTTATTTTATTTTATTTTATTTTTTTAAAGATTTTATTTATTTATTTGAGACAGAGAGAATGAGAGACAGAGAGCACGAGAGGGAGGAGGGTCAGAGGGAGAAGCAGACTCCCCGCCGAGCAGGGAGCCCGATGCGGGACTCGATCCCGGGACTCCAGGATCATGACCCGAGCCGAAGGCAGTCGCCCAACCAACTGAGCCACCCAGGCGCCCCTGGGGGCTGCTTTTAAAACACACTGATGACTCGGCCCCATGGCTGGTGTAGATACAGATATGGTGTACTCCCAGCATCCACCTGATTGGTTGGGCTCTTGCCTTACTGGTAAGTACCTATTTTAATCATTATCCTTCACCCTACTCCAGACCAATAAAATAAAAATTCCTGGTGATAGAGGCTTAAAATCTTCCCAGGTGATTCTGATGTGCAGCCAGGGATGGTTTTGAGGGGGGCAAGACCCATGTGTGGTATACACATCTACAAGGTCTGAATGCTGCCAAGCCCCAGGAACAATTGTTGGGGACAGCTGAACTGCTCTGATGGCCCACCTGGGGTCCCCAGCAGTAAAGTGACATCATCACTCAGTTCCACACTTAGCACAAGGAAAATGAAGAGAAAGCTGAGGCTTCTAGCTTTTGAACCTTTGCAGTTTTAGAAACAGAAAAAGGCCTAGTGTAGTCCCCTCTTTGTACATATGACAAAACTCAGGTTCAGGTGCCTCTGTGATTTCCGAGGGTGGCTGTTTGACACCTACCCTGGGGCCCTTAAGCAGCCCATTTGAGAGTTATTTTTGTAGATGGAGAATGTGACATGGAAGCTGCAAGGATGGGCTTTTTAGCAAGTGCCTCAAGGCAGGGACATTATCAGGCTAGGAGAAACTCTTAAATCTTTATAGTTGGGTTAAGGATGTGAGTTATAGATTTAAAAAAAACCTTTCCCCAACAAAATAGTTTTGCTGATGTGGGCTGCTTGCGTTGAGTTTGAGCAAACCCCATTTCCCATGGTGCATTGGCTCGAACGAAGCCACTGAAGGAAGAAGTCTCCGTAACGGCTGGTTGTTGGCCTCTCTCTGTGGCACCCCCAGGCTCCCCAGCTGGCATGGCTGGCTCTGCAATGACAGTTCTCTCATGAATTCCTGATGTCTTGACCTCATGACTCTCACAGCCCACTTACCTCTGTGTACCTTCTTGCTCCATCTTCTGTATTTCCTGTTGGAGGATCTGGCCTGCTTTGAGACGCCTGCCCTTTGGACCCTTCTCTTGGAACCAATGATTCAGGGCCTTCTGCCCTTCCTTTCCTCTGCCCCAATGGCCTTCTGCTGCCCCCACCTGCCACAAGTCCACACTAACCATGGAAGTCCTTGAGGCCTGCCCCACAGGGCATAGGACAGTTTCTCTTATGTGCCTGACATTGTCCTAGGCACTGTCACTTATGCCATTTCATTTAGTCATTGTTGTCCTGGGTTAAGTATGCTCTCCATTTTACAGATGAGGAAACAGCTTCAAGATCAGCTCTCAGAGCTTAAAGAGGTAGAAATAAATTCAAACTCAGTATAATGCTACTTCTTTTACATGTTGGCTTTTTCTTTAATTCCTTTGATTCTGGCAGAAATAGCCAAAAAAATAAGAAGTAATCCCAGAGCAGTGGAAATTAGCCACTAAGTTTTCAAAGTGATTATGATGAGACTCAGTGATCATTCAGGATGCAAGACTGTCACCTCTACTACAGCATGGTGTTGCTTTCCCCATCTCTTCCTTCTCAAGGGTCTTGCATCGTCCCTCTTTTTATCAGGGGATGTGGGTGGAAGGAAAAGTAAAATTTTTGGACTATCAGAACACAAAGCCCACTTATAGCTTAAGACTCAGGAAGCAAATAAATGAAAATCAAAGGACACAGACTCCCGTGGGTTGAGAAGGTGGGAAGGTCATAACCCATCCTTCAAGATTCAGATTTCTTGAAAGGAACTGAGCAAGATAGGAGGGTGGTGCATGAAGAAGCCAGTGATGGGAGATGCATGGATTGGGAAAGCTGGGAAGCTGGAAAATTGACCCCAGCCCCAGCCTTTCCAGAGGATGCCAGTGAAGAAACAGACTCCAACTGAGATTCAGCAGCCTTCACTCCCTTTTCCTGTTGGTCAGACTCCACCATGAAAATGGTGGATGTGGAGGAGTAGGTGCTGCTGGGTAGTGACAATTGCTCTTAGATGGAAAGGTTATGAGGAAGACAATGGAGGCATTTTGCTGGCATTGAGTTTATCATTATTCTTCCTGTGAAGAGTGTTTTGTTCCTAATGGGAGTGTGCACTGACCTTTGTATAATGGAACATAGGGTGATGCTGAGCGAAAACAACTTTATACACACATGCTGTAGTGTCTGGTCATGTTCACAACCACGCTCATACATATAGTTACTCTGGGATGATACATTGGCACCAGGTGCAGAGGTGCTTTGAAAGACCCAAGACCTGAGGTTCAGTGAGGTAGTAAAGAGCTGCTCGACTAGAGTATGAATTTTGGAGGGAAAGCTAAGACTTGTAAAATCAGAGAGATACTATAAATCTCAAAAGGAAAAATTCAGATAAGGCTGCTCGGGTAGGAAATTTTAAGCACCATGGGTCCATAAGTAGTGTTTAGAATCTGACTACCAGTTGAAGAGATGTCACTAGTGGTATATATAAGAGTCAGTGAGGTGTGCTCTGATCTTAAGTCAAAGGCTCTGTTCTGTTTATTGCTGGGGATTGTGGATCTAGCCCTAGCCAGGGACACCAGAGATGAACTTCTCTCTGCCAGTTGTTAAACTGGTGGGAGAAAATCGGCACCTGGAAAGACTTGGCCATTTCCAAGTTATTTATAGCACAAGATTTTAGGCAAAAGATGGTAGAGGAAAATATTCTGGCTTTCTGCTTTATATTTTTACATTTTGTTCATTTACTCAAAAACGTATTTTGAAATGTGTCTGTGATGACCAAGGAATGGTGCAATGTGTTGCCAAGAATACAAAGATTAAAAATACTGTTGCTTTCAAGGAGTTTATAATCTAGAGGGAGAGAGAAACATGCAAACAAATAAGTCTAATGTGAGTTAAAAATAGCCTGTTGTGAGAACAAAGAGAAGGAAGTGAATTATTATGGAGGAGATTTAGGGGCAGTGTGATGGAGGAACTGGCCTCTAACCCGGGCCTTGAAGCATGAATATAATTTTAATTGGGTGGGGAGATGGAGAGGAAGAAATAGTCAGGACGGAATTTTGGGATAAGGGAACAGCATAAGAAAAAGCCTAGAGGTGTAAAAAAGTGTGTAGCAAGTCTGAGGAAAGGCAATTAATCCAGTGTGGTTGGCATTTAGGGGGCTGCTGAGATGAGACTAGAAATACTTAGTATCTCCAATGAGGAGGATCCAGGTAATTTTATAATTGTCCCATTTAAATTGGCTAGTAGATAAGGGACATAGAGGGGGGACCAGGTCTAGAAATAATACATTTTCTTAACCACACACAGCTGCTTCACATTTTTCTTCCCTATTCACTTTCCCTTGCAGCCATACAACCCTGTTTGTGAGAGTGTGGACACCTCTTTTGTGCTTGTAAGCTCACGCATTATTTTCCTTACCCATGTACTCTCAGACCTTCCTGAACACCTGTATCCTACCCCTTGACCGCCGGTGTGTGTACATCTTTCTACACCAGCACAGTGGAGCATGCAGAGGGCCAGGTGACCATTAAACAAATACCATTGAGCTTGGTAGGAGGAAGCAGAAATGGATTGCAAATCAGGTGCAAAGTGATGAGTTCTGCAAGTCAGCTAGAATAATTTCAGACCCCGGACCTCCTGCTGAAGTGAAAAATGACATTTATAGGAGGGAAGCTTAGAATTAATCCTCCAAAATGATAGTAAAGTGAATTCTTTCCTGGCTCTGCTGTGATTGCTCTTCCTCCCATTTCTGTCGCTCCTTATTATTGTAATGAGTTCTGCTCTCCAAAGTGGATAAAGTCACCATTTAGATAAGATCAGTTTTGTCTGGTGCAGCCACGTTGATCTGATTGCAGTTTGGACTGTGGTTTTTGAATTCGCCTTGGGTATTTTACTTCTGGGGGGAAAAAGAAATAAAAATGCCGATCTGGCACAAAAGTATCTGCAATCATTAGTCAGCTGTCTTCAGACCCACTCTCTCTATCTCTACCACAGGATAGCAGATTCTTTGGATATTCCTTGGACTTTGGGGAGCTTTTTACCAGGATCACCTTATGCCCCTTTCTGATATTTGAACTGCAGTGGAGGTGGTTTCACTGGGGATCATTCGTGGGCAATTCCGAGTGGACTTCGCACTCTCTGATCATGAAAGATGGGAAGTCCCGCACACCTGCTGCGCAGCAAGGGAGCTCTCCATGGTGCTGAGAAAGCCAAGCGCTCCTAGAAGAGGGCAGCTGTTGGGAGCTCTCTGTGGTGCTGGAAGCACTGTACTTCTATAGGGAGTTTGAGTGGAAATTATCCACAAACAGTTCTAAAGATCATCATTGCCCCATAGGAGGGTTGAGATTAAATCAGAGTAGCAAGCTGTCGAGGGCTTGCTGGATGGATGTCCACCCTAAAAACTAATGACTGCTTTCACATTTGCTTTTATTCTATGATGTCAACTGATTGTTTCATAATGCTTCATTTATTTAGTTTTCTTCCTGGTGGTTAGAGGGAAAAGTACAAGCTTGTATTAATTACAAGGAGTATATTATTGTCCACCTGAAGCACAAGCATAATGAAAGAGCTGTAATTCATTTATTCCACAAACATTTGTTGGGCACCTTTAATATTCTAGGCAATGTACTAAGTGCTGAACTTTGGGTGCACTTACAGCTCACACAGGAATCAGATGAACTGTGAGTCCAGGAAAGCTGCTCTTTGCCTTGACAAGTACTAATATCTGGTGAATAACAACTCTGAACTTCAGGTAGTGATTGTAGCCAAGAGACTTGGAAAAAGTCCTGGGAGTGCTGGGGCTTCTTTTGAGGCTTCTATAAGCTGAATGTGAGTGTTACTGTTAGAGAAACATCATGTGGCTTGAGAGGGTTCTAAAGGAAGCAGAAGTCTATATTTTTACATGAACTGAGTCTCCAACCCTGACTTAAAAAAAAAAAAAATCTCTTCAAGCTTGGGCTTGAACCTGCTGCCTGATGGGATCGAGATCCCTCAATTTGCATAAGGGTCTCTACACTGATTGTCCTGAGGAGTGGGCTGGGAGAATGCCTGATGCTGATGTGTGTGTGGGCGTTCATAAAGGGATGCACTTGGCAATATGATGGTAATACTTATACAGCACATATTATATCTTGTGGTTTGCTATGAGTGCTTTACATATATTAAAATTTTTAATTCTCATGACAAGCTTTTGAGGCAGGTAATATTATAACTATTTTATAGATCTTTTAGAAAAATGAGGCACAAAGAGGTTGCCTCATACAACTCACCAAAGGTCACACAGCTAGTAAATAGCAGAGCCAGGATTTGATGCCAGGTATTCTGCTTCCAGAGTCCACTTTCTTAATCACTATGCTATAAAAAGCTGAAGATTACAACTTCCTGGGAAGTGGTTACATGTTCCTTGAGGTAAAGTGAAGTATTTTGATGGCTTGATTCTTTTCTGTTCTCATGTCCTTCATATAACAAATGTCCCCTCCATCATTTTATGGATTGACTTCTAAGAATGACACACCTTAATGGCATTTCTGAAATTTTATTTACCTCTTAGCTGGAATTTTACCAAGTAATATTTGTCCTATCTTATAAAAAAAAATTCATTCATGATGGGCTCCTTCTTATCAGTCAAAATTCACAGAACCCTTCCCTGCCCATCCAGTCTAAAATGGCTCTTCCTTCCCCTAACCACTTTTTAATCACATCCTATGGCTTTGTTTTGTTCATGGTAGGTATCACTATTTGAAAGTATCTTCTTGTTTATATGTTCTATGGTTTTCTATCCATCATCCCTCCTAGTATCAAAGGAATGTGAGAACAGGAGATTTGTTTGTCTTGTTTATTCCTGTATTCCCTCTACTTGGAATGTGATATGATTAATAATGAATCCATGTTCAAGAATAGTTTGGTAGACTTTTGGAGGAAAATCCAGAGAGAGAGGAAGAGACCTAATAAAGTCCCCTGAATCCAGAGAGATTTTCAAGAGCAAGTATAAAAGGAAGAAAAAGTCAGCATATGGCTTATAAAAAGAGAGCTGGATAGGGAACCACTTCCAATCAGCAAGGGCAACCAGTTCTTGGGAGCCAAAGTAAATAGGTGTCTTGCTAGCTGTATTTGTGAGACACGTATGTTCCACCAGAGTTGTTCTGCATGTTTGCTCACATTGAAGATTGACATGAAGGAGGCTGGGGTATGCTTTAGGAGAGTGAGGCAGACTGACTCATAAGCTTGTCATCTCTTTTCTTTGAAGTAAAGGAAGTAAAAGAGGCATCTTGATTTTTGCCCCCCCCCCCGATGTCTGCTGTAGAGATCTTGCCCATCTGCAGCAATGTGGTCCTCATAAGTCTGATCAGCAACACCAAAGGGGGTGGGATCATCAGTTTTTAATGTGATCCACACTTGTTACATGAATTAGAAGATAAATTGGAGAAAAGGTGATGGGGCATGGAAGGACAAAATAGTTAATATTTAAAAACCAAGAATGTGAAGCTCTTGGTATATTTGAAGTCTTCAAAGGTGATTTATCCATGTTTAGTTGATTTTTTAAACTTTGAGATAATTTTCTTTCCAGTTTTTGGCATTAATAGTGTGCACTTATTCACTTACCAGAGGCTGTAGAGAGAAGACTTGAACCAGTTAATTCAGAGTTTGGAAGCAGATGCATTAGAGCATTTGGTGGGGGAAGAGGTTGATTCCCTGGTCCCCATAGTTACATGCCAGATTTTCATATTTTGTGGTTTTCTTAGTCAACAATTGCCTAAAATCTATTTTTCACCACCAGTGTGCATAGGGCATTAATCACTGAAATCTGTTTCTCACAGTTACCCTTCATACAGGACTCTGATTTGCTTCCAGAGTAGTCTTTGGTGCAAACTCCTGTTGCTCTTGTCTTAATTTGCCATATATCCAATGGAGAGTAAAGAATGGGAAGGGCTTCTCAAGGGTCTGGAGATGTAGAAGGTTGGGGCGGGGGGAGTGGTCAGAGAAGAGAATTACTGATTAGAAAGAACAGAAAGGGAAATAAAGCACTGAAACTAATCTCTACTAAAAAAAAATAGAGGATGCAGGACCTGGGGTTGGACCCTCTTGATGGATACTTTTGAGGGTACAGAAAGGAAAAGGGCTGTGCACAGATATGGAAGCCAGAGATCTGAATCCCTTCCCTGAACTTCCTTTCCCAACCTTACAGAATTCTTTCAAGTATTAAGTGAGATAATGTATGTGAAATTTCTGGCACAGAATAGATGCCAGACAGGTGGAAGTCATTGTGGGCTGCGTAAGTGTCCAAACCTTTGAGTCATTCCTCACAAATTTATTAAGAACTTTTAAGTGCTAAGTATGATTACATAGAAGTGATCACTGCCCTCCTATAGTATAGACCTTTTTAGTGAAAGAAAAGAGCAGCAGTCATCTTTAGGAATATTTCTTTGTGACCCAGTACTAGCACTCTGCATTTACCTATAACAATTACTGTGTACCCAGCCTTTGTTTGCTTTGTAGGAAGGGAGTATACTTGTAGGAAGAGGGGCAAGTGGGCTTAGATAATGTTTCAGAAAATGGGCGCCCGGGCTGGGATAGGGAGGGGGCAGAAAGAAAGAGCCTCATCTGTTTATCCAGCAGATATGCATAGTATAGTGGCAAAATCTTAGCCCAAGCAATGGGCTCTGTTGGAATTTCTAGGTTAGTGGGGCTTGGCATGGGAGTGAGCAAGAAAGCAGGAGATTACAAACATGCAAACTCTTGAAGTAGTGAGCTGGGAAGGGGAAGATGGAGTGGATGGACTGTGGAAAGGGAAATTACAAGTTGCAGGGAGAGTGGCTCAAGCAGTGGGTTAGGAAACTGAGCAAAGTGCTGGGGGTGGCTGAGTGGTATCAGGGAAACAGATGGTGATCCTTGAGAAGCAGGGTGCAGATGGCAGTGGTGCCGAGGAGGCAGCATGGGGTAAAGAACAGTCCCAGCTCGGCCACTCCAGGATGGGGGAGAGTCTGGAACACAATTCTCCATGCTGGGTGAGCTCTGTGACTCATCTGGCCCCCAATGTGGCATCTGATAGGGGTACCAGGAAGAAGGATGTTGGAGACTATGAGGTTCTTCATGATGGGCCTTGACATTAGACATGAACTTCAAGCATCTGGGAATTCCTGGTGAGGAAAGAAAGCTCTCCTACCAAGAAAAGAACATAAGAGTCCTGCTATATTCAAATCCAAAATCCTAGGTTAAGTTTCCACCACCTGTTTGACCTTGGGCAAGTAATTTGACTGTTCTTAGACATGGTTTCCTCATCTGTAAAATAAAAGGGTTTGGTTAGGTGATACTTAAAATACTCTTAAGCTCTAAAATTCCATGATTCTGGGGAATAGTTGAAGGTCTGGACTGTAGAGGACAGAGTAGACTTATTAGTCTACTGTTATTAGAGTTGTGTGTAAAGGACAACTGTGAGAAACAGTGATTAATTCCCTTTGCACACTGGTGGTGAAGATAGAATTTAAGCAATTGTTGCAAGAAGGAGGATTTTAGCTTAATGTAATAGTGTTTCTAAATATCGGAGTTGTCCAATGATGAGTTGGGCTGCTCTGTAAGGTAGTGACCTCCCTGTTGCAGGAAGTAATCAATCACAGATTGAATAATGACATTTTTGGCCTTTAAGAAACATTATGAAATATTACACTTTCCTTCAGACTGGTTGAGCATGTTATTAAGTGGTAAATGGTGGTGAATCCCAACATGTATTTCTCAGAAGATGATCTTTTTCATGTTACTAGGTCTTCCGTGGGGAACAAAGGGTTTTGTGGTAAAATAATTTTGGAAAACACTGGATTAGAAAATTGTAAGCAAGTTTGTTTTCTATAGGACTTCTCAGAGACTTAAACGTATTAATGTGCATTATGAGTTTTCTAAATATGTTTAACAATAGAACTCTCTTTCACAGAGTATTTGGCAGGAATAGTGACCAACTGAGCATATTTGGAGAAACATTGCTTTAAATGATTGTTTTATGTTCCAAGTCCTTTACCCCTAGAAAGAAGGCATCACAAGTTTGATGATGAAGCCTAATTTGGGGCTTTAAGCCCTAGGGGAAGGGATGAGACTCTGGATGGTATTGTTAGACCTGATTCAGCTGGTGAACTTAGATGAGTCCCTCCTTGTGTCCATTTCCTCATATGTCAAATGGGAAGAACTATTTTGCGTTCAGTCCTTTTAGGGTTGAGGTGCCATGATAGAGTCTAGAGTAGTACCTACAAAATTTAGATTTTGAATCATCTAGATGTCGTGTTAAGGTACAGCTTCTGATTCAGCAGGTCTACTGAGGGTAGGGGTAGAGGCCAAAAATCTGCATTGCAGACTGCTCAGAGGTAATGCTGGTGCTGTGGTGCCCACACTTAGAGCAGTGAGGATCCAGGAAGCCTCACTGCGGGGCCCTTATCAGGAGCATCTCTCTGCGTACAGAGCAGCAACAAGCTTTCTGGTGTCACCACTTTCCCCGGAGATCTGGTCTGTGTTTTCAAAAGGTATTATTCATGTGGGAAAATAAATCAGGCATCTCTCCTGTGTCCCTGTGATGAGGTTTGCTGTGTCCCCTCCCAAGGGAATCCCTCTTCCTCATCTGCTTCCCCACCCCCACTGCCTGTGGCTCTCCAGTCAGTTAAGCTATTTTTTGAGTTTGAGTTAAAACCATTTCAGACATATTTTTAACTGCGTCCTGTTCGAAAAGCTGTTAGCATTTGGCAATCATTCCATCTTCAGCTTGAATCCTGGGGAGGGTGTTTCTTTCTTCTCTCCTCCCCCCCCCAACAACCGGGCAAAAGTATATCATTTAAAAATAGTCCTAGTGCGTGGGTCAGAGAGAATGGTTGCTGGGGATGGGGTTGGAGATGAGGCATGCTTTGGACTCCACAAAATCATCGCTGCTGATGCTGCCTTTCCTGCCTGCACCTGCAGCTGAGCTGGTGTTACAGTGTAAAGGGGTAGGTATGAGAGCTGTCCAGTAGAGGGAGAGAGAGGGACGATGGGGCAGCAGGAAGGCACAGGGAACTGGGCCTGGTTGAACCTCCACAAGCAAGGTTGCCAGGAATGATGGCAGAGTTAACATCTTTCCTGTCTGATCCTGAGATATTCCAAAGCCAGCACATTACCACTGCCATTAATTATTATTATTAAGGGTCTCCTGGGAGTAGTGCTGATGGGGAGTTTTATTATTTTATTTAACAAACACTTATATAGCCTTTCTCCTGTGACCACTGCTGTTTGAGTACTTCAAAAATATTACATCATTTAATTTTTGTAACCCCCCTATAGGGTAGGGCCTGTCATGATCTCCTTCTCCATGGAAGGGGAAACAGATAGCAGGAGTGGTCAAGCAACCTGCCCAACGTCCCAAAGCTTGTATGGGGTAGAGATGGACGCCAGCCCATGCAGGCTGGAGCCGGGGTTCATGCCCTTTGCCACCACAACTGGGCCACTTCTCCCTGAGGTGCAGGTACTGTCCTCTCAGCACTCAGTTTAACAGTGGCTGGGCCAACCCCATCTGCTCTTACCTCTCTGTGGGAGGAATGAATGTGAAACAGACAAGAACTTCCATCATAAATGCAGAAAATGATGATTTTTTTTGAAAGCAGTCACCACTTATTAATAGGTAACTCCCTGTCACTTAAACATTCAAACCTATTAAACACTCCAAATATACCTGGACCATGTTAAAATTTGATCCCCAAGCAGGAAATTCTAGAATTGCTCTGCAAATGATCAGAGCGGGAGGAAATAATTTCCTTCTCAGTCTTTGTCTTGTGAAGTTTTTGGTGAGATATTCTGCCATCCTCAGTCTCGCTGAGGGGCTTGCACCTGGGTGCTCAGGGAGAAGGATACGGCCGCAGGGATGCCCTTCCGCATCCTAGCCTGGGTCTCCCTGAGACTGGAGTCAGAAGTCCTATGCCGAGGGCTGGTTATTCTCAGCTGGCGAAAGCCTGCCTGAATTCATGGAGATGGCTGAGAGGCTTCTACTGGCTGCAAGCCCCAGAGAATATTTTCTTTCTATAGGATAAGCAGGAAAGGAAAATGAGGGTAGAGAGCTCCCCTTTGGATCTGAGAGTTGGAGACTTTTGGCCTTCCCAGGAGCTGGCCTTTCCTGCAGCCTTGTGAACCACTCCATGGGCCCTAACGTCCTCAGGCTCCCCCGATGGGCTTATGCCATCACATGCCTGCAGATCTCATGTTCACTTGCTCTCCTTCCATCCTATGCCAGAATACAAGCAGCCTGGATTAGGTGCACAGCTTTCAGAATTTGGGGGCTTCTGCTGTTGGCTCCCCAGGACTCACTGCCAGCCCAGTGTCTTCTAACTACGCTGCAGGGACAAATCTTTCTGCACAAATCCTCTTCTTGAAGATGCCAGGCCCCTCTGGTACTGTCTGCACTGCATGGTGCATGTCTAATAATACTAATTAATAAGCAGTCACTTATTAATAACACTGGAAACATCATCACATAGGTGACGGAAAGTCAAATACATTCCAGCAGGCCAGCAATGCAGCACAGCTCTTGGGGGGAGAGAGGAAAGAAGAGCACAAAGGATATTAGCAGGGATCGTTGGGCGAACGGCTTTGAGCCAATAGCATTTGATCTTGAATTCGAAATCTGCTCAGGAGCAAGACATGTGAGGACCTGAGAACTTATCTTGACTGAAGTGCTGGCCAGGTAGATTAGCAGAACTGTTTAATGTCCAATTTCTAGTGATTTGGTCTTGGCTTGAGAAACCTTTGATATTTCCAGGATTGGTTGGGGTAGAGCAGTGAGAATTCAGAAAGAAAGGACAGTATGTAGACCCATTTAATGGATGAAGAAATTGAGGCTGTTGAGCATCATCATTATCTTCTAAAGATTATTGAATGAATCAGTAAGTAAAAGAAAGAAGCTATATAATGACTTTTTAAAACTCCCAGCCAAAGCAAATCCCTGAAATTCATATACAAGAATGATTAGGGCAACAGGAATGTATGTGTTAAGTCTATTTATCTATAGCCCTGATTTTATGGGTACGTGCTGAGTGTGGAGTCTGCTTAGGATTCTCTCTCCCTCTGCCTCCCCCCGCAAAATACGCAATTGCATGTATTTCAATAAATAACATACAGCCAACTTACTGTGGAAAATTAAATGAGATAATGCATTAGCACATGCCAAGGGCTTACTTTAGTACCTGGCAGGTAGTAATAATACTTACGATCAGGACTGATAGTTGGTATGCCCTGGTAGAGTGAAACCAGTTTCTTACGGCCAGCTTCCAGGCTGATTGGTCGTTGCCTGTACTATCTCAGATATTAAATATTTAAAATCCCACTCTGATAATGATAACTGGTACTCTTTGTTGTGGACTTTTCATGTGCCATTTACTATTATAGATGGGCTTTTGATATAATCATCATGGGAAATGGTTGAGTATGGTATCATTCCCATTTGATAGATGAGAAAACTGAGGCTTGGAATGTTAGTAACTTGGCCAAAGTCTCACAGCCAGCAAATGGTAGAGCTGGGATTTGAACTCAGATGTCCTCTTGGCAGAGCACTGGGATCTTAATCTGAGGCTGCCAAGTAGAGGGCCAGCAGGGTGACTTGGGGTAGTGGTGGTTTTTATTACGGTCATTATCATCATTACATTAACCTGATTTTTTTTTTTTTTCCAGGATGTCACGGACAACTTGTTCTTTTGATTGGCGATGAAATTGTTCCGTGCTCCATCCTGTAAGCGTCAGTCTGGCACGTTTGAGAAAAGCTGAAACAGTCCCTGTCCCATTTTGTTCTCCCTCTGAACTAAGTAAAGGCGACAGCCTCACGGCAGAGGGAAAGGAATATAGGCTTCCTTCCCACAAGGGAACCTTCTAACCTAATGGCCTCTGATTGTGGCCTTATGACTGGCAGTGAGAGGTGTAAGCAGTGGAAGACCGGAATCTCTGAGGGCTTCAGTTGCCCCTACTGAGTCCTCCCTTTCAAAATAATCAGCACATTGCTGACACGGCACCATCATTTAGGCAAACACCTGATACTGTTTTATGCTTGTGGTTCTGTTACATGTCTGCAAGGAGACCTGACTTATTGTCTTTGATGTTGTCTTTCTCTGCTCTTTTGTACGTATCCGTCCTCATAAATCTGGAGCTAACTGGGGGGAATTCTGGATCACTGAGAATGAGCAGAGTGTAGTTAGCTAAAATGCTATGGAGGAATGAACAAAATGAGCCTAGAGATTTCATGATAAAAGGCAGACTAAAAGAATACACCAGAGTAATTGAAAGGTAAGTAACACTTAAGCCCAAGAAACTACTAAATGGAATGAAATGATAATAACAAATATATTCAAAGTACACAGGGTTAGAAAGCAAAGGGCTAAAAACAAGTAAATGAAAGTAATTTACAGTGATACTCAGTAAGTTAAAATATTAAAAGTGAAATGATGAAATAAGAGAATGCTAACTATAGGGGGCAGTCCAAAGTTAATAATCCCATGCAGGGGCAAAGGCAGACCTTTGGGTAGAAATAGCAGAAACTTGTTTAGCCCTTCTGTGGGGCAGGTGTTCTGTGTGTTATTTTATCACTAATTCTCACAGCAATTCTATGAAGTAAGTACAGGTGTTCTCACTGTTTTGTAGGTGAAGATGCTAAGACTTGGGAGAGGGCAAAGAAAACTATTCAAGTCACATGGAACATAGGTGGCTAAGTTGGGGTTGGAATCCAGGTTTGTGTCCTAACCTCTAGGTTGTCCTGTAGACGTGCAGTGGACTTCTCTAGAGGATGTCTTTCTGAGGCTGGTGTTGGCCAAAGAAGTCTGATGGGAGCTGACATCTCAAGGCAGTGAGCCCTCAGGCTTTCCCTTTGGGCTTATGCCCTCACGTCCCTGTGGGGTCCCTTAAGTCTCTTCCTGCTGCTCCCAAAAGTGAGTGTACAGTTGTTCCCAACATCCTGTTGGATCATGGCGGTTTCTTTATATGGTTCTTCTCCCTGGAGCTCCAGACAGCTTGCCCAACCCCATGCACTGTGTTCTTTGAATTTCCCTTCTGTGTTCCGAGAACAAATAAGGAACATGGACTTCAAGAAAGGTGAGGTAAGGAGAATATAGATCAGCTGGCTAGGGCTGTTCAGGTCTGGCATAAACGGGCAGAAGGTGACATGTCATGCATGAAATTAATCCGTTAAGGCATGTTTGTTTGTATTCCTATTGGGTGCCGAATACCATGGTGGTGTTGAAGATTGGGGACCCAAAGAAACATAAAAAAATAAGACTATGATCTAAAAGGTAAAACAGTCTGAAAAGTTGGCTAGGAATGCTGGTATTGCATGTATCTGTTCAAGCCCAGCCCAAATGCCACTTTAGCCCACCACACATGCCTTAATATCTCCCATTTCCAAATCAGAATTTATCACTTGCTTCTTGACAGTCCCGAACAGCTTCCTTTATGTTGCTTCATGACTGCTGTTGATCCCTTGCTTTATAGAAACACATGTTTGTCTTCCACCAATGCAGCGTGGACTCCTTGGGGCAGGGACCTTGTCTTACTCATTTTGTTTCGGGTTAGCACAATGCACGGTACATGTGCTATCCAAGTTTGCTGGGTTGGGTAAGTGCTGGGATGGCTAGAAGAATGTCCAGGAAAGAGCAGAAATTTAAGAACTACCCTCCATAGAAGGGAGGCGATATAGCACCGTGGCTAAGCAGGCAGGCTCTGGAGTCAGCTAGACCCAAGTTCAAATTCATTCTGGTTATTTCTGGCTGTGTGACCTTGGAGAGCCTCCCTAAAGCTCTGATTTCCTCAACTGTAAGATGGACAACTGTCAAATAGCACCAGTCTCAGTGGACGGAATGAGTTGACCCATGTGACTGCACTTGGTAAGTGCTCAACAGTTGTTAGTGGCTATTCCTGCCATTGGCACTGGCCAGAGGAAGGATGTGCCCTGGAGCCCTTAGAAAGGGGAGGTTGGAGAAGAAAGGGGGGTGGGGCTCTTTTCCCTGGTGAAGCACCAGGGCCTGATGCTGAACAAAACCTTGTGTTTGGTGCCACCGACTGTCATCTCTTGTTTAGGCTCGAATGGGGAAATGTTTCCGCAGACACAGACTAATTCAGCAAAACTGGCTATGAATTTCAAAGGGTTTGGGGAGTGCAGTGGAAATATCTAAGCCCTGAGCTCAGGTTGTGAGCCACGGAAGGGAGCTGTCCCCCTGACCCACCACAGCACTAGACCCCTGCCTCTGTCTCTCTTAGCTCGAAGCCCCTGTGGATACGGTTGGCTATGCCTCCATCTGTCTTTGTAGCTAGCAGCCCTTGGATGGGAAGCCCAATTTGTCACCTTCATTTCTATGTCCCCAGACCTTGTCCTATGCACTGTGCCTCATCCTAAGCAGGCATTCAAAATGCTTGTTGAAGGAATGACTTTGTGCCCTAGTTACAGCCCTAGCCTCCACCAGAAGCTCAAGGATTGCCCTGATTTCGCAAGGAGTGGCTACTTGGGGAAACTGAGGCACACTTCTAGGTCAGGCTCCTCTCCACTTCCTGGCTGCAATGAGACACATGTGTCTTCAGCATGTGGCTTAGTCTACGGAAGCTGTAAATGAGGATTTTTGTCTTTATTTCAATGCCCGCCCCGGTTCTGGTAAAGAACCTTCCTCAGGCTGGGGTCGGGGGAGAACTGAGCTCCTGACACTGCCTCTTAGTCACAGGGGGCTGCACAGTGCCCCTCCCTGACGATATCTTCTCTGCTGTTTGCAAAACAGTCAGGGAAGAGGTGAAGCCCTGAGCCAGGCAGCCTGGCTGTCTCTTTAAATGCCGGGGTCTGTGTGGGAGAGGGAGGGGCTGGCTCTGGAGTGCGTGAAATTCCTGGGCTCCCCGGCAGTCTCAGGCTCCGAGCTCAGCCCTACACATCTCCTCTTGCATCCAACTCCTTGAGAGGGAGAGGCGAGCGTGTCCTCCTCTCTCTCGCAGCCGCCAGCGTCTAGAGCCACCGCGGACCGGCTTTTCACACCTCCGCCACCCCCCTCCCTTCTTCCCCGCCACTCCCTCCCAGAGAGAGAGAGAGAGAAGGAAAAGGAGAAAGATTCTGGAATTTGAACCTTCCCAAAGAGGAAACATACCCAGCAAAGTCAGTTGATTAAGCATCAAACAAACAAACAGATCCCAAATCTTCTGTTCAACTGGAAAGGTAAGGTTTGGGGGGAAAGGAAGGCAGACAGGGTGTGAAACAACTCAAGGTTCTTGTTCGTTCTGGGAAGAGGTTGCTCCTGAGAGGGTAGAAGTTTTCAGTTGGGAGCGACCAACCTAGATTTTTTTTTTTGGATGCTGGATCGGAGAGCCTTGGCTGACCATGGGAATGGCTTTTCAACTGCCTTTCTTTTCCTTCAGTTGCTCCTGGAAGTTGAGTCCTCTCACTCCAGTTGTTGGAAAAGTCAGAGAATGTTTTAGGTTTTTTAATCTTTTTTTTTTTTTAAGTCTTTCTCCTATTAGCTTGGATTATTAGTCTGAAAGGATGTATGCCCATCACTTCATTTTGGGCATAGTTTTTTGGCATTTTGTAGCTACTTTCCCTCTAATTATCTTTTTTTTTCTGGGGAAAGGACTGGTTCAAATGAGAAAGAGAAGAGACACTCTGAGGATCATAAGACAAAATTGAATTGAGACAGGGATTTCCCTAGCTGTTGAGGAATTGAGGTATGTGTGTGTGTGTGTGTGTGTAAGTAAGATTTTTTTTTTTTTTTTTTTAAGAAGGGGTGTGAGGAGGTGGTTCTTGAGTCTGAAGATTCAGGTTGGACTCGTGCTATCTTCTTGTGAAGGTGGGCATAATCAGAGAAGGTGAAAAGGGAGTGTGTGTGTGTGTGCGCACGTGTGTGCGCTCCTGTTTGGATCTGTTACAAGGGAATCTTCCTCCTCTGCCTTCCATTTATTTATATTAATGATTTAGTAGCAGGCTTGCCTGAAAACTTCCATTCTGTGTAAGCACTGTGGGTTTTGCAAGCTCTCAGTGACCTTAAAGGCTGGTTCGATGTATTTTTTTTTTTTTCCCAAGGCATTGTGTTGTACCCAGAGTTTTGGCTCTTTCCTCTCTCTTTTTTCACCATGAAACTTAACTGCTTTAGAAACATCATCCTGATGACAAGGGAAAAATAATCTGTCCTCCCCCCAACCCCCATCCCTTCCTAGGCCAGTGATGTAATACCAACCTATGGGCTCGGCTGCTTTGCAGGTGACTTCCCCTGTGATTACTTGTTAAAAAAAAATAAATTTCTTCCTCCCTCCATTAAATGCCTTCTCTTTTGATCTGGATGTAGAAATAGCATCATGTAGTGAGAAAATTATATTTTTGCTAACTCTTATTGGGCTTTAGGTAAGGTAGGATTCTTTCCCCTGATCATTATTTTTAATTTTTTTTTTTAAATGCAAAGGTCAGAGATCATTGAGAGCTAGGCTAGGATGGAGTGAGACACAGTCAGACCACCTAGGAGAAGTCGGAGAGTAGGAGCTGACCTCTCCCCGCTTCCTCCGGTCACTCCCGCTTGGGGGAGAGAGTTTCCTTTTACCAGACCGATCCACCTCAACATTCTTAATTCTTTTTCTGCCCTGGGTCCTGTGGATGGCCCTGGGAGCAAGAGGGGCACTCCTTGTCACACCTGGAGGACAGTGTAGTTTCAGGGGTCAGATGACCATTTGCCTTTGTGATGAAGGTTCCAATGGAAATTTGAACTCCCAGCGCACTGGGTGACTCTGTGCGTGGGATAGTCTATCTGGGGGCACCTGGAGGTTAGGTCTGGCGAACCCGAAAAACTAGCCCTTTATGAATTTGCTGTTGTGGAGTAGAGCCTCCTTCACCGTTCAAGGGCTTCTGCATCGCCTTTCGAGTTAAAATGGTCCCGCTGGTTATGATGGGCAAGTTTACCTAAGGGCTACTGGGTACGTGGCGGAGGGATGGAGGGGAGAAAGACATAACAAGGCTGGTATTTTTTTTTTTTTTAATCTTCTAGCTTAATCTGCCTATGTGATATTGGGGCAAACGATATTTCAGACGGGTGCTGGTTGTGCAGAGATATTCCTATTGTTTGATTTTTTTTTTTTTTTTTTTGGTTGGGGAGTGGAGAGCAAGGGCTCTTGGCCCATTTTCTGCAGCCTGGGGTTCATCCTGCGAGCCAGTCTTCCTTCTGGAAGAGGGGGAAAAGGCTGGACGCTGGAAGTTCGCTATTAAAGTGAGCAACAGGGCTGGGTTAATATTTTTTTTTAAAACAACCGGACTGTGCGAATGCCCTTTTCTGGAGCTTTCCGGCCCTTTCTAGTGAAATAATGATTTAAAAAATTGCTTCTTAAGACGACGGGGCCAGAAATCAAAGGGATTCTAGATTTTGAGAGACAACTACCTCTTTGCTTCTCTGGTAGCTCCCTGCTAATAATTATTGGGGGTTTGACGGGGGTCTGGCCTCTTTTTTTGGTTAATTTCTTTTTAATGCTGCGTTTCTACTGAATATGTTGATGATTTGCTGCTTATATAAGGGAAAGAATGTATTGAGGTGGATTGATGCTTGGGGTTTTGAGATCGGCTACTGAGATTGGGTGGCGGTTGATGTGTTTGTCGATGTGCATGGTAGGAAGGTCTTTTCTTTTGGGTGGTGGGGGACAAGGGAACGGTTGGGAAATGGTAGATGAGATGCTACAGCGAATGGAGACATGAGGGGAGACGGAGGTGAGGTCGGAAGTCACCGGTTTGCAGAATTTCTGTCCTGCATCCCCCTTTCTCTTGCTCCTTGGGAAAAAAAAAATCCATTATCTCTAAAAACACATTATTCTTCAATTGGCCTTTTAGAGAGAAAAAGAGAGGGAGGGGAGGGGTTAATTCGGTAAGGGGGCTTGGTTGTAATTAGCCCTCACTGCTGCAAAACTGAGATAGAGAAATCCACCCGCACCAGCTTTGGGGGCACAGAGAGGCAGCGGGAGATGGGGGACAGGTTGTCAGTCTTAGATGAACAGTGAAGCAGTGGCTTGGCGTTTGGGTATTGTGTGCGTTTGTGTCTCAGGTGCTCGTGCAGTGTCTTCCACCCCACCACCAATGTCCCCCCCCCATCCTCCCCCAATTCTACCATGCTCTTGCCTTCCATTGCCACGCACCGCTCTCCCCTACCCCATGGCCCCCTCCCCCTTTCCTCTAGCCCTTTCCATCTCCATGAGAAAATTCTGATTCTGATGGCTCTGCGGCTCTTTTTTCTTTTCTTTTCTTTCTTTCTTCCTTTTTTTTTTTTTTTTTGCAACACAACAGTGGTGCGATGGCCTTTCCTACATGCCACACGGATGCAGCCTTCTGATAGGAGGGCTAAGTCGGCACATCTACACACGCACTTGCACAAGCTCTTGCACACACGCACTCTAGCACGGACACAGGCGACCAAGGACTTGATTTCGTTTGGTTTCATTCCCCTCCGCGGCTCTCCCCGCCCCTACCTCCACCATGGCTCCTTTCCACCCATCTTCATACGGGCAATGCAGTAACGCTATCCACGTCTTCTCCCCACACCGCTCTCTTCTTTCTCCTCGCCATTATTTTCTCCCGAAAGCTGTGGTGTGTCGCAGTTCATGGGATTAGCATGTTGGAGAGTCTTTGGGGGAGGGGACTTCTTGAGAAGGGGATTGGAGTGGGGGTAGATGACATTAATGGTGTTTTTTTTTTTGCCAAATAAGCACCCAGTGATAATGATCCAATTTAACCATCCGTGTAATATGTGTTTGCGGCACACTGGAGGAAGGTTACGGGGAAAGCGGAGTCTGGACTGGGTTACCTCGGGGGAGATTTGCTGCCTGGACATAGAGATAGACACCACCCCCACACCACACATATGCATGCTCTCTCACACACACGCCACCACAACAGCTCTGCTCAGTGGGCTGTGTCAAGCCAGAGGGCACTGCAGAATGTCCCCGAATTGTCATCGTTCCTTGCGAGGATGGAATGATGTCTTTGTCCTACCCTGCTCTCGCTCTGATGTCCGATGTTGCCTGGTCTTGAAATTCTTGGTGGCCTTTGTGTTGCCTTTTGGGAGGGGGCTGGAGGGGTGTTTGTGTTCTGTCAAACACTGGTGTGCCTCCAGTTGGACCACATGGGAGGGTCAATACCATGTGTGCGGGTCACGCAGGAGGCTGCCTGCCTGTTTGTGCGGCGGGAGTGCGATTGCTGGCTGTGGCCGTGCGCGGGGCTCTGGAGAGGTGCGGGGGTGCCAGGGAAGGGAAGCTGACTTCCCCTTGGGGAGGGGAGGGCAAAAAGCGGGGGTGTTCAGGGTAGCTGAGAAGGGGGTAGAGGGGGAGAAGCCGCCCGGGTCTCCGGCGGAAGCGTCACATGAGGTCCCCGCGTCCCCAAGCCAGCCTGTGGGCGGGGGTGCTCGTGGATGACTGGTGGGCGGGTGCCGACTGAAGGGGGAGAGGTGGGCAAAATTGAGGGTTTCCCCTGCCACCTCCCGAGCCCCAGGCAGAGCTGGGAGGACAGCCTTGCCCTCCCAGCCCTGGCCACCCTTGGGCAGCTGGGCCTTGGTGGAGGCTACAGCCCCCCAGGAGCTGAAATCGCCCTGGGCCGGGAAAGCAGCCGAGCCCCGGTGCTCCAGTGCTCAGGGTTCGGCTGCCTTCACTACCAGACGCCATTTTCTGTCTCCTTTGGCTAAAGGTGTGTCCCTCTTTAGGTAATTATAAAGGAAATTGGCTAACATTTTGCCTGAAAGAAAAATCCCCAGAGCAAAATGCTGATGGTCCTCTGTTTCTGACGTCCCTCTCCCTTTCCGGGGCTGACCTTGAGGAGTTAGGGAGAAAGGGTTACGTCATTGTCAGAGAAAGGGGAGAAATAGGGAGTAGGATGCCTCAGGGGCAAATTTTTGTGCCCAAAACCGGAGAAGAGAATATTCTTGGGATTCCCCCCTCCCTTCTCCTTACAAGACCCTTATGTGTGAGTGGGGGACTTGCAGAAGTAGAAGTGTCCCTTCCAAAGCTTGCCTCCTAGAAATACACCTGCTTGGTACGTTAGTTTGCCCACTGTGAATCAGGCCTGGTCTCCCCCAGGCACGCACCTGCAGGGGTAGATGGCTGAGCTGCAGCTCTGATCCTTGAGGTCCAGCCCCGGTTGCTCTGCAGTTGGCTAAGTGAGGCCCTGCGGCTGGGCCAGCCACAGGTGGCAGTCCTGGGCTCCAGCAGGGGCTCTGCGTGGGGCCTGCTCCCCGCCTCTTCCTGCAGGCCCCTGCGCAAATGATACCTGCTCAGAGATGACTATCCTGACTGGCTTTCTAAAATAGCCCTACAACCCCACCACTGCCACTTTCCAGCCTGTTATCCTGCCTTTAATTCCAATCAGCTAATCACTACCTAATACTACATTACATATTGAGGGGTTAAGGTGATCTTGTCTCCTCTATATTACAAGCTCCAGGAGCTCAGGGACTTTGTTTTTGTTCATTATAGCGTTCTCAGTGCCTAGGACTCTTCCAGCCACATAATAGGTGCTCAACAAATATTCGTTGATTGGAGGAAAGAACCATATGGGTTTGGTGTTGGGGTTCTCTTTTCTTCTCTAGCACCTTGGACCTGCCTTCTGGGAAAGTTGAACTTTGTCTCTGGCTATCTTATCCCTCCCTGCAAGTCCCAGATCTGCTAGAGGGATTGGAAAGTGTGCAACTTTCTGATTGAGAAAGGTCTCCATGCCTGACTCAGAGGGACTCTGCCTCCTTCACGATCCCTGTAATATTAGTCATCATCATCATAGTGGTACTAGTAATGGTAATGATATCACTACTAGCTGCCATTTTGGAGGATCTTAATATATTTCAAGTTCTGCATGAAGATGGGTTTTTTTTTTTGTAAACATTTATTATCTCATTTAATTCTCCAAACAGCACAATGCAGTGTATTCTTATTATCTGCCTTGAACAGAGGAGGAGATTGAGGCTTAGACTTACACAAAGTAAGCTAGTAAAGTGGCAGATCAAGGATTTGAACTCAGATCTGTCTTTTTCCAGAGCCCAAGTTCATGACCCTTGTGTTATACTGTTAGAGGTAAAAGGGAGATGAGCCATCATTTCATTCAGTGCCCTCCAATACAGATGAGAAAACTGAGGTGTAGAGAGATTAAGTGGCTTGTCCAAAGTCATATGGCAAATCTGACCCAGAGACAAAGCCAGAATCCAGGTTTCCTGGCTGCCCAGGTAGTGCTCTTTGCACAGCATCATGTTGCCTTGTGGGATGTGTGTCCTTTCCCAAAGGGTATTGTGCTAGTGGCTGCTTGAGGGCCCCTTGTAGTTCTCCTCCTTCCTCCATCAGAGGAGTGGGTCTTGGTGAGGTAGGTGGGTTAGGTGTGCCTTTACAGAGGGCAGACTTGACTCTGGCAGAGTAGAGGGAGACTGGAGGAAGACTGGTGGCCTATACTCCAAGGTCACTGGAGTCCCTGAGTGCTGGTCAGGGTCATCCCCTAATTGTGCTGGAGGAAGAGACCGCAGTAGCATGCTCCGGGTTTTCAATCCCATGTAGCCCTGCCCATTAAGATTACTCTTAGATGTAGCAGGGGCTCCATTCAGAAGTCCAAGCAGCTGGTCTCTGGGTCCTGATAGCCTTGAGAGCATGTGTGCTTCTCCTAGACTGGCTCCATTGTTTCTCAAGAAAGGGACGCATGGGCTCAGACCTTAGCCTCAGTGTGTTTCATTTCTGTGTCCAGAGGCTGGCTGGGGAGCATGAGGTCATGAATTGTGGGTGAAGGGCCCCTGCCAAGTCCCTCTACTCTCCCCTAGGGTTGGCCTTGACCTTGAATTGGGGAGGGGTTAGACATCCTAGATAATTTTGTGTGTGTGTGTGTGTGTGTGTGTGTGTGTGTGTGTGTGTTGAGGGGGTCAGGGCAGTGGAGGAACAGAGGCCAGAGTAAAGTAGATTCTGAGAGCCAGGGAAGACTTACCTTGTGCCAGGACCTGGGACAGGGCATGAAGCTCTTTCTGTGGGACCTTGAGATGGAGTGACCAGATGCCCCGGTTTGCAGAGACAGTTCCCGTCTAGGCCTTTGTCATAGTGTACCTATTAACTCTCAAAAGTGGCCTGGTTTGGATGATAAAATATATAGTTATCTTTCTTTGAAATGGCATCACCCACTTTCTGTTCATGGGTACAGAGAGGAAAGGGGAATGCAAGAGGGGGAAATCCAGTTCTAGGGAGGAAGGTGACTGAGAGTAGAGCCTTTCCCCAGAGATACTTCCACTTGTCCCCATTTTTCAAGGATGAAGACCTGAATCTTTTGACTAGTTTTACTATCAACATCGCCATTACTACTAACCTCACTAGTCTTACTACACTACCACTAGCCAACATTTGAGTCTTACTGTGCACCAGATACTATGCTAAGCCCTGACATGCATTATCTACCTTATGAGGTAGGTGCTATTATCATTTCTGTATTACAACACCCCCCCCCCCCACCCCAGCCCTGGCCTATAGAGGTTAAATAATATGTCCAAGGTCCTGCAGGTAGGAATGGCAATGGTCATGATTCAGACTCAGTGGGGCTGGCTCTGAAGCCTCTGGTCTTAACTACTGTGTCACACCACCTCTGTGGGCCTGTCCTTCAGTTCCCCAAGTCTGGGAACATGATTCTGAGAGCTGACCCACTTGCCGGCCAGTCTGACCCACAACTCTGGGACATGCTGAAGATGTTGCTGCCAGTCCGAGGCACTTTAGGCTTGGGGAGAGGACACTGCTAGCCTTGCAACTGTGGTCTTTTTGATGGCACTTGGAAACTCTGTACCCCGTGGTGTTTGTTACCTTCTTCCTTGCTTCAGGCACCTTGTCAGAAAAATGAGTTTAGGTTGTTTGGGATGGTGGTGAGTTGGCAGAAGGCAGAGAACCTGCAATGTATTTACCTCTGCTTTATTCCATGGCCCTGAACCTTGATGAGCCCACACTCCCCATGGCCCCTGCAGAAGGGCCTGGACCTCCATGGGAAAGTCTGGCGAATGGACTGTCATCTAGCACCTGCTGTTAGCAAAGCATGGTGTTCTGCCATATTTGCTTTAGATAGGTGGTATTCTCATTTGTCTGACAAGGAAACCAATGGGGTTAAATAGCTTGTCTAAGGTCGGACAGTGAGAACAAACAGACCCTTCGTCTGACTCTAGGATTCATGCTCTTTCTGAGAACTTGCACTGCTTCCCACCCTGAACCCTGGAGGAGACGGGGCAGCAGTTAGAACATGTAAAATGGGGACTAGAGGAGGGGAGGTCTTCAGATCAGCTCTCGAGGCCGAGGACTGGATGGGGCATCGAGGGCACATCATCCTAGTCAGTCAGGGCAAGACAGCTGCTGACCCTTCAGTTGGATGAGTCAGGAGAGCAGGGGGGAGGTGGCTCATCCACAACTTCATAGGTAGAGGCTGGGGGCATCCAGAAGAAGGTGCCTCTTTCCCACGTGGAATAGTGATGTGTGTACTGACACCAAATCCCACCTCTCCCCTCTGTGTCCATGTCATCAGGTCAAGGGTAAGAAGGGATGAGTGGTCTCACTGCCTAGAGCCAGGGAGGGGAATACACAGAGGGAAGAATATGGATTCTGCAGGCTGGAGGACTCCATGGAGAAAGGAAGAACTTTTTCTTGGTTCAGAGGGAGGGAAGAGAAGAGCACTTTTCTGACCGAGGGGTTGGTCTGAGTCCCCCAGGCTGAGCTGCATTAGCTTCATTGCAGTCCCATTGAAGACTGTGTTTATTTTTCCAATAATGTGTTAATTAAACATCGATTTCCAGGTGAAGGAAAGGGAATTGGATTGCTAGAGCTAAATGGAGTGAGGAGGATGGGGAGCTGGTAAGAGGGGCCCCAGGCTGGAGTCAGCATTCTGCAGCGTTGCCCCAGGGGGTGGAGGGGAGCTGGGGCTGCCTCTTCCCCTGGCTCCAAATTTGGAATTCCCATCTCCTTTAGGAGCCTTTAGGAGGCATCTTTTCTACCCACAGGCCCCCAGAGCAGATAGAGAGCGCTCTTTGCCGAACTTCAAAGTTCAAGGAGGAAAAAGGATGATTCTTCACCTTCCCCGGCCTCTTCGCTTTGTTGAGCTGCCCTGTGCCCGGCCTCGTGTTGGCACTCTGCATAGTGCAGCTCACCAGTTCTTTCAGTAAACATGGGGTTAGTGCTTTTATGCCCCCACTTTGGAGATGAGGAAACTCAGTCTCAGGCAAGTTAAGTGGCAAATTCAAGAGCAAAGAACTGGCAAGCATGGCAAGGAAGGGGGCCCCAGAGGAGTAGAAAGTATCTGAGGTTGGCAGAACAGCTGCCAAGGGTCCAAGCTCCCGTAAAGGAAAAAAAGAGAAAAGAGTGAAGCATCTGATAGGCAACAAACAGGACCATTTGACACTTTATCGTTGGCTCAGACGGATCGAACCATTACTGTGTGCCAGCAGCCGCATCAAGCGCCTCGCACATAGGCTGTGAGGCAGCGGTGACGGAGTGTCAGGGAATGTTATTCCCATTTTACAGACGAGGAAAGTGAGGCCTGGCGAGATGAACTTGCATGTGGTCGCAGAGCTGGTGAATGGTGCTGAGTTAAGAGCTGAGGTCCCACTTTAGTAAAGAGGACTCTGAGGACCTTTGCAGCTGTCCTGCGTTGCCTCATCCACACCGAGGGCACGGTACCTGCTCAGCAAGTCACCTGTAACTTCTGGGAGGTAAACACGTGGGGCCTTTAGGATGGATGCTCTGACCAGATCATGTGCCCCAGAAATGTCCAGGGTCTTGCCGTGTGACCCCCACCGTCCCTTCCTTTCTCGGCCCGTGGCAGCTCAGGCCGGGCGTCCGGTCGGGCGGAGGCTGTTCTGGGGTGCTCGTGGTGCTTGGAGCCTGCACAGTGAGCTGGGTGGTGAGGGTTAAGTTAGAGCAGTGGTTCTCAAACTTTGCTGCATGTTGGAATCACCATGTTAAATCCCAAACCTGTGTTGCGCCTCATACGAATTAAATCAGAATGGTTAGGGGTAAGACCCTGGCATCAGTATATTTTAAAGCTGCCTGGGTGATTCCGTCAGGCTTGCAAACCAGTGGTTCAGAACAGTCTGCTACGAAGCGGGTGTTGGCAGGTGTTTCCAGATTTATGTTGCAACTGCGGAAATAATCGATTATACACACCCAGGACCCGGTGGGGGCAGGGCTGACTGTGATCGGTTTCCTTCTCATTTGGAATAGCATCTTTCAGACTTTGGTACGCATCAAAACGTCTGGAGAGCTCTTACAAAATGCATATTCTCAGGCCCACTGCACATGGGAGTTAAGTTGGGGGGCCCAGGAATCTGCATTAAAAGCAAGTACTTTCTGTGGCCTGGTGAAAGCGTGACATACAGGGCCAGCCTCAGAGCCCCCTGTGTTCCATGCTAGTACTTGTGAAGCCCTCTCTCTTTGGAGGGCAAATAGGTGAGGACAGGGTCTGCTGTGGTTGCCTGTTGCTTGGTGAGATTTGGCCTTTGTTGCTCACGACCGGCTGTCCACTACTCACATGGGAAGGCTTGTCACCTCGCTGGGGTCCCCGCTACCTAGTGCAGAGCTGTGTTTAGTGCCCTGGATGCAGTGGCCCTGAGGGAGGAGAGGAGGATCCCAACCTGGAAATTCAGCAGGCTCCCTCCTCAGGTTTTAAAAAAATCAGAGTAAATCTCTGCACAACTTGAGTGTTTGGAAGTCTGTCAGCAGCAACCATCCTGAGCCTTCCCCGGGGATCGGTGAAACAGCTTCTCTGGGGCTCATTTTAAACTTTTCTTCCAAAGCTGTCAAAAAATAGAGACTAGTCAGAGACTCTTAGAGCTGGAAGGGACCTTGGTGTTCATGCCAACACTAATATTCTATTCATCTATTCATGCATTTATTCATCCAACAGATAATTTATTAAACACCTACTGTATCCAGGCACTGTACCAGGTGCTGGGAATACAGCCACAATCAAGAGAGACACTTGGCTGATCCCTGATGGGGCTTACACTTGGGTGGAGGGGCAAGTATTAAACAACAGCAAGAAATATATAATTATTAATTATGATGAGTGCTGTGAAGGAAAAGTAGGGGTTGCTCTGAGAATTATGGAGCCTTAAGTAGAATGATGGCATGGAGGAAATGAGAGCTAACATTGAGTGCTCACTATAGATAGGCCCTATTGTAAGCGCATCACCCATATCCCCTCACTTAATCTTTACACTTAGTCTTGGAAGAGGGATACTGTTGTTATCGTTGTCTTGTTGCAGATGAAGAAGCTGAGGCACAGAGAAGTGCCCAGGCTGGAAAGACAACTGAGGTCTGTCTGTCGCCCCCCTCCCCCATTGCCGAACATCCCCCCGCAGAGTGAGAAGAACTGGTACTTGTTCTGAGAGCCGAAGGATGAGGTGGGGGTGAGGAAAAACCAGAGAAGTTAAGAAAATGCTGATAATTCTGGCCATGTATGGAGCTCTAGATGCCAAGCTTCGTGCAAAATGCTTGACCAATGTTATGTCACTGAATACCCACAACAAGGACAAGCAGGAATTCTTATCCTCTTTCTGCAGGTGAGGACACCAAAGCTTTGAGAGGTTAAGTTTACAGAAGGTGGACCCTCTGCAGCCTGCCCCGTCTGGGCTGCTTGGATCTCACCTGCTGGGCAGTGCTAATCACAAAGAGCGGCTGACAGGAGCAATTCCCCCAGAGCCCACAGGCCTGCTTGCTCTGGGTCAGGGAGAACCTGGGTGAACAAAGGACCTCTCTGGGGCATGGCTGCCCCTCTGTGTCATGAGCAGTCTCTACTTTTTTTTCCCTCTGGCAAGAGCCACCAGGCCGGCCTTCTAGGTCTGTTGGCCCACAAGCCCATAGGGAATGCTTACCCTCTGACTCCATCTCCCCCACCTTTCAGCCCCACCTGTTGCTAATTAGTGAGATGCTGGTCACCTGCAGTTCCCCTGTCCTCCTCTGTCCGGTGTCTCCCTGAACACCCACCACGTGTTCACCTGAGGTCTCCTCTGCCCTTGCCTTGTGGGGTCCTCCGGCCCACCCTGAGCTGATCTGCACTGAGCAGATGTGAGTAGAGGTAGGAAGAAGTATAGGGACTCAGGTCACGGACTTGGTCTAGAGTCACGAGGGAGAGGCAGGAAGATGTGCGAAGAGAAAAGAGATGCATTCATAAGGCACTGGTAAAATATTAAATTCCTCTAAAGGTTGCCAGGACATGGGAATTCATTTCTTCAACCTCCTTTCTGACCTGACCAACAGGTCAGCGAATCTGTACATGCAGACGAGTGCCCCATGAGACAGAGGCCTCTCTGTGCCCTGCTCTGTGTCTCTTCTGGGGTTGACAGGGTGGTTCTGGTATGGGGGGAACGTCAGAAGTGGGCAGTCTAGCTTCTCATCTGCTTTTCTCTGGGTCTTGGAGAGGTGGGGGCTGCCTCAGTCCTGGGCTCTGACTCTGATGAGGCTAACACTTGAAGCCCTTCCCCAGATTCCTGGAATTGAGACAGAAATGAGAAGGCAGGGAAGCTTTCTCAGAGAAGGGGTGGGTTGTGTGGGAGGTAGGAAGGTTGGCTAGTGTGTGGGTTGTGGAGTTTGGATGACAGTCACACTCTCTTTTTTTCGTATGTGTGTGTTGTTTTTTTTGTTTTAAATTCAACTCCTTATAAAAGCTTCTTAATTATTTTCTTATTACAGAATGATGTATGTTTGTTATAGAACATTTAGAAAATAACAAAAACAAAAATAAAAAAAATCACCTGTAAGTCCCCCCTCCAGAAATAATTAGTGGGAAAATTTTGATATTTGTCTTTCCGGCTAAATTTCTAAGCATCCACAATCCAGGGTGTGCTATTTTGTTTTTAAAGTTCATTCACTCATTTAATAAGCACTAATTGAGCACCCACTCTGTGCTAGGCATCAACATCACATTTTGGAAGCTCTCACACTAGCTTTGATTTTTCACTTAAAGATGTAGCATGAGCACTTTTCACAGCAGCCTCTCATGCCGTTGAGCTTCCAGATTTAGATTTTGGGTGTAATGAGGCAGTTGGCAAATTTTGGCATCTTAGATCTTATGTCTTAAGGAAGAATTGTTGAGCTTCTCTCTCCTTGGCACCTAAGGCAGGCACCATGTTAGACCCCTTGGGAGAAAATGTGTCCCTTCACCCAGGAAATAAGGAAGGGACAGAAGAAGGTTTGAAGGGTGGCAAAAACCCTAGCCCCTTTTTTAGTCTGGGATTTCTCCCAATGGGGGGTTTGGAAAGGAGATATTCCATTCTCCTAAACAGAACCCTAGCAGCCCAGAGAGTGGGTGGAACCTTAGCACATGACTGGTTCACCTTCTTCATTGTAGAGAGGGGGGCCAGGAGCAGTGAAGTGACTTGTCCAAGGACACAGAGGTGGTTGATGATAGAGCTGAGGCTGGACCTTGGGGAGCTGAGCTAGGGAGAGTTGCATGACAGTCGTTGGGGGCGGATTTGATAGGACTGGTACAGAGGGAGCCCATGCGGGCTAGATAGAGGGACTCCAGTGACCTTGCTTGAGTTTGGATACTGTGTATAAAGGAGGTTGCAATACAGGTCTGATTTGCTGATCCTTTACTGATCTCCTACCCCATTCCTGTCCACAGTGTACCCCATGTTCTCATCTCTCATATGCATATCTGAGGTTCTGTGGAGGCTTGGGAGGTAGGGAGTGAGAGAGGAATGCCCTCTGGAAGGCCAACATTGCTCACAGACCAAGCTGGGGGGTGCAGGCTTCCACAAGCTCAATTTTGCAAATGTCTGCTGGGTTCTTCCTTTGCCTGGGGAGGGGGTGGGGTATCATGTCTGGTGCTAGGGACACAGAAGAGGGTAATGGTTGACATTTTCAGGTGAAGGACATTTTGAATGTATGTAATCACAGCACAAGGCCTAGATCTGGACTAGAAGGAACCATGTGGGTTTTCATGGAGGAGAGGATTACTTCCTGCCAGGTAAGGGAGTGTGAGGAAGGTTTCACCGAGAAGGTGGAATTTAAAGTAGATGGAGAAGAAGGACGGAGGATGACAGGCCAAGGAAACCACGTAAGGAAAGGAAAGAAAATGAATTCATCCTCAGTACACAGGAGATGGATCTTTTATAGCATATAGGTAGAGGGCTAAGTGAGAGATGGGAGTGGAGAGGTATGTTCTGGCTCATTTTTGAAGAACCTGGAATAGTAAGTATTTCAGTTAGGACAATCTCTTAACAATTGATGGGAATCCCAACTCAATTTGGCTTAATATAGAGGGAACTCTGGGGGATGGAGTTTATGCAACTCAAGGTTTAGAGAATGGACCTCAGCTATGGTGCACTCTAGGGGTGCCCAATTTTGCTGGGGCCTCAGGCTGACTCTGCCCATGGTAGTAAAAGAGCTCTGTGGCTCTAAAGCTCATGTGGGCACACCTCACCCTTGAAAGCTAGAAAGAACTTCTCTTCCCCTAGCCATTGAACAAAAGTCTTGGGCTTCCTTTTGGTTGGACCAACTTAGAGCACATGCTCCTCTCTGAACCAGTTGTAACAGGACAGCCTTAAAACCAGGTAGAGGTGGCCCACCCCAACCTATGTGGCTGCTTCCCCATGAGTGGGGGCTGGAGTGGATGCTGGTAGCTGCGGGATAGTAGACAAAGGCATTAGGACTTTAGTGTGTGTGTCTGGGGGAGCATGGGACATATTAGAGCAGAAGAGTGGCTTGTTGACTTTTGTAGTAGGAGCAGAACTCTAGAGGTGGGACGGAGAAGTCACTGGATTTGGCAGAATTAGGAGCAAGGAAGACACTGCCTGGCTGCCATGGCTCTACGTCTCAGCAGAAGCCACCAAGCTGGATCATCGAGCCCAGTCCAGAATATGGTCCATGTGGGTGTCTGTGACTCATCCTCACACACGGGCAGGGAGGAGGAAAGGCAGAGCAAGGTGGTAACTACAAAGGACCAAGCGAATCTTCATCTGTCAACATTGTTCTCCTGCAGTTTTTGTCATTCTTCAAAGAAAAGAGGCTAAGAGTATTTTAGGGAAGCCTGAGGGTTGGTGCTTCTTGCAAAATACTTCTGAAGTGTCTTGTGGTTTCCCAGGCAGAGCCTGAGGTGCAGGAACCCGAGTTCATGCTTTATGGATTTGAAATTTTTATTCCTTTTGCAGTGTGTACGTGCACGGCTCCTCCAGGATCAGCTTTGATTGATAGGTGCCTTGGTAACATCATCATTTCCTCAGGGATCTGATGGCTTCAGAATTGCTTTGCTGGTTTCTGATCATACTTAGCTGGCCCTCACTGGGCAGTTACATGCTCTGGACTGTGTTTGGAGAATTAGTTTGCTTTATGCCTCAAAGTCAATAGGATGCTTTTTGTTTCTGTTCCCTGAAATGAAGGCAGAAGTTTTACTAGGGGATCTGCCTGAGCTGGCAAAAAGGGGGCTCTTCTGCCTTTGTGATTTTTCCTCCTGTGTGTGAATCTGTTTAGGTAGCTGGAAATTGAGCTAGAGCGGTGGGGCAGGGATAGAGGGGAGGGGCCTGGGACGTGGTGCTCTCAGGTTTCAGGATTGTTCAACAGCTCTGAGCTGATTTTTGGGTGAGCTGTAGACTTGGGGCAAAAGAGCCATGTTTGAATATTAGCTTTGTCATTCATAGCCATGTGGCATTGGCTTAAACTTGGCTTTGGAGGACCTACCGTGTTCCAGGACTGCCTGGGCCATGCGAATGTTTCTTGTTCTGCAGTAGCCCTGAGGTAGCAGTGCGAATAGACCTCTAAGTCACCGGGGGCTGCTTCATGCCTGCACTGTGCCTGAGCTATCCTGTACTATTCAGACCCTCCTGATATGGCCTACGAGGCAGGTAACAGTGTCTTCACTTTATAGATGAGAAAAATAAAAGCTCAGAGAGGTCAGTAGTTTGACTTGAAAGCCTGCAATGCTCTGGTTATCAAGATGTGGAGGAAAAGCCTGAGTTTTGGGATCACACATGCCAACTTAGGATAGCTCCCTGCTGCTTATTTACTAGTCAAGTGGATCCCTCAGCACCTGAGCCCAAGTGTCCTTATCTTATTAGAGGTAATGACATAATCTTTGTTGTTGGGGGATGGCTCAGAATCAAGTGACTTGTCTGAGGTCATCTTGTAGTTGGTATTAAGGATTAGAACCCAAGTGGTCTGATGCCACATCCATGTTGATTCATCCATGCTCTGCTCGCCTTTCTATACCACTTTGGTTCTGCCTGGTCTCCAGCAGCCATAGCCATGATACTAATGATGGTGGTAATTTTTATTTTGCATTGGTCGGATTCTGCTGATAGCAAGCTTCTCCATCTGGTGATGGATGGGACTGGCAAGGAGATTTTCTTTCTGTTTTCCTCCTTCCTAATACCTTGACCTGGGTTTTCTTAGGAGCAGGAGTTGAAGAAATGAGATCAGGGCTAAGTGGAAAGGTGAGCTGTTAGGGTCTCAGGGTTTTGGGGATGGGGTAGGTTGAGGCAAGAGGTGAGAGAAATCATCAGGTGGCTGAGTGGAACATGGCAGAGTATTTTATGTGTCCTGTGGAGGAAGGGGAGTCCCCAAGTGGAGTGGGGACCTTGGGTTCACTGTGTGCTCTTAGGAGTTTTGTAAATGAGCACATAGGGAGTAACCATGTGCCATGTGACTGTCCTGCTCACACCTCTGGAAGGTTGGTATTGTCATCCTCATATTGGAGATGGAGGGACAAGATGGAGTGACCAAATCGCTGATGGCTCCCCAAGGCCATAAGTATCAGAACAGGATTCAAAAAGGGACTGCTGGATCCGAGGCTTTTTCCACTGCAGGATATCAGTGCTTAAGAAAAATTTGCCTTTCTGCGTATTTCACAGACTCTTAAAAGATTCTTGTCTAACTCCCACCTTCTGGTAGTTGAGGAAATGGAGGCTTCACAGTCAAACGATTTGACCAGGCTCCCCTAGAGGGAGGAGCCACCTGCAGTTAAGGTCACAGGATTTCCAGGCTCACCTTTACCTCCCACATGTGAAGCAGACGGCTGCAGTCCTGCCCAGGGAGGGGCCTGGCAGGAACTGATGGGGCAGTGAGACTACAGTGCTGAAGGCTCGCATTTAGAGCTTGATTTCAGGTCCTTGGAGACTTGGGGGCAAGTCAAGAGATAAAGGCTGAAGCCCACGCACAAGAGCTAGACGTCATGTTGGGGCCTGGATGCCATGGATGCTCAGGCAACGAGAACAATTACAGATCTCGTAAGGAGGTGGGGCTCAGCTTACTGAATGGGGCAGGTATGGGCTGCCATGTTCATTGAATTGGCCTCCTGGTGATTATGATCTGGATTTCTTAGGTCTGAATCCTGGGCTCTGGCATCAGACTGACCCAGGTTTGAGTGCAGGTGAATCTGTTCCGTGTGTATAAACTTTGGGCAAGTGACTACCCCCTCTCAGAGTCTCAGATTTGCCCTTTATAAAACAGGAATAAAGTCACACCCACCCCATAGATGGGTTTGGAATATTAAACGAAGAGTTGTAGGTACACTACCTAGTTGCGTGCTCTCGGAATTCTAGGTCTGGCCTGACCCTCTCCCTTCAACTCACATTTGAATTCCCCCCTGCTTGGCCATCATCTCTACCTGCTGTCAAACACTAATTCAACTCAAACTTCCTGTGCTTTAATATCCTTCAATTTTATCTCCTGCCCCATCCAGTCTTCCTGTTTGAGAAGTAGGCAACTCCATCCTCCCAGTACTCACACCTAACACACTTCGGATTGTTGTTGACTCCTTTCTTGCTCTCATGTCTCAAGTTCAAGCTATCAGTAAAGCCTGTAGGCTTTCCCTTAAAAATGGACCCAGAATAGGACCATATTTCTTACACATGTAAAACTGCTGCCACCACCTCTTGCCTGGGTTATTACAGTGTCCTCCTGTCTTTACTCCTTCACTCTGGACTCCGTGCATTTTTTTTCCCTCCACATAGCAGGCTGGAACGATCCTCTAAAATGAAAGTCAAATTATGTCACTCTGCTCAAAACTCTCCAGTGACTTCCCATGCCACTCAGAGTACGCCGAAGTGGAGAGTCCCAAGGATGACTGCAAAGCCCCACCAGATCTGGCCCCAGCGCCTGTCCACCCTTTCCTCCTTTCATTCTCCTTGCTCATGCTGCCTTTTGAACTTGCTAAGCCCAGTCCAACATCCATGTCTTTGTCATGGCCTCTTCCTCAGCCGTTTCCATTCCCCAGGTCTCTGCACAAATGACCCTCTTTGAGCAAGCCCTCCCAACTACCCTTCCAGAATAGCACGTCCTTCTGAGCCCTCGATCCCCTGACTTAATTTTCATAGCACCTTACACCATCTGACATATTACATGCGTGTTCATTTTGCGTATTGTCTGTCTGCCTGAATAGGACCTCATCACCCCGAGGGCTGACTGGGACTCTGTTTTGTTCACACATGACACCTCACATGGGGTGAGCACTCCGTAAACACCTGCTGGCTGGATGAATGCCCCTGTCCCAGCTTCCCTAATTCAGGTGCCTTGTTACATTGGGTCGTTTCTGCCTCGTCCTTGAGGACAGAATGAGAATGTATCATCTTCCTTCATTCTCCTTCATGAACTACCTTCTAGAGACAAGGGGACTTTTTGAAATAGCTTTACATTTTTTTCTCATTTTAAAAAAGGAATACATGTGCCATGTACATGGGGGAAAAAGAAAAGAGAGAGAAACCCCAAATTCAGTAAAATAAACGCAGAAAGAAGAACATGAGGATCACCTGCAGTCCCACCTCCCAGAAGGAACCACTGTTACTGTCGTGATGCCCACCCCTCTGGCTTTCCCCTAAGTCACAGCTTTTCTTTCTTGGGGAGAGGAATGAATTGGGAGGGGCATTCTACAAATGAAGGGTATTTTTAAGGGAGCTGGTGGCAAAATGGCAGTGACAACCGTGGAAAGGGTGTGACTAGGAATTGGAAGAAACTCTCTTTTTTATATTAAGTGGGTTTGTTTCTAACAGATAAGGGTTGCATACAGGGAAGGTGGAGATGCCTCAGGAAAGGTACAAGGGAAATTCATGTTCCCTTTGTTTTGCTTATTTTTCAAAGCTTCTACTTGGATGGAGCATTCTTGAAGGCTGTGGGAGCTGTGTTTTGGTGCAAGCAAATTCATAACTAGTGTGGTGTGTGGGACTGAGTTGGGAAGTTGGGAACTGACTGCAGTGGAAGAATTACTTAGCCTGTGCTGGGAGTTTAACATACAATAGTTAAGGGTGCCTGGATGGCTCAGTCAGTTAAGGGTCTGCCTTCGGCTCAGGTCATGATCCCAGGGTCCTGGCATCCAGTCCCTCATAAGGCTCCCTGCTCAGCAGGCAGTCTGCTGCTCCCTCTGCCTCTGCCCCTCCCCCTGCTCATGCTCTCTCGCTCTCAAATAAATAAAATCTTTATTAAAAAACATATAACAGTTAATGTGTTTATTTCTCATGGCAGTCTTGTGTGGTAGGCATTGTGAGCTGCATTTTACAGATAGCAGAGGGTAGAGAGGTCAAGGGGTACACCTTTGGGAGTGCTGTATGATTTGAACCCAGGGTGCCTCACTCCAGAGGCTGTGTTCATAAACACCATGAGACATACTTCCGGAGCAGTCAGACTGGAGGGGCAGGTGGGCCAATGTGGAAGTACATTCAACGAAACTGAGGGAGAGGCTGGGAGTTTCCATGGGAGGACCCCTCGTGGGGACTCCCCAGGCCCCAGATTTGGTGTATCACATGGCGAGATGGGCTGTGAGAGCCTGGTTCTGTGTCTTTGGCTGGGAGGTCAACTCCCAGACATGTCCAGGTACTGTTGGAAGTTTGGAGGTGGTGCCACCAGGGTGAAATAATGAGGAAAATTTGGAGATAGGCATGGTCGAGAAATCAGACAGCCACCCACTCACATCACTCTTCCCAGTTCAGGACTTTTGTTGTAAGTGACTCCCTGCAGATGGATGTGGAGTTCCAGAAATTGGGGTGAGCAGGGGTATTAAACCATTCCTTCTCCTCTTTGAGCTGTGTGCAAGCTCTGAGTATCTGACCCTGGTGATGGGGATAGGATGGGAGGGTGGGGTGGGAAAGAGGATTGTCTTTTGTGTTCATGAAAACCACGCCAGCTGGGCCAGTGGCCTGAGGAGCAGACTTATATTCCTCTATTCTTATGGAGGTGGTGCCATGTGGCCCCAGCAGAGGGGTCTGAATTCTAGCCCTGCTCCCTTCTGCTGCCTGAGCAAGGGGCATGTATGGGTATGTGTGTGCAGGAGTGCAGGATATGTGTTGTTTGGATATTGTTATCCTGTCTGAGGGCAGGAGATGGCTCCTGGGAATTAATGTTGCTCAGATGTTAAACTGATACTTACACTTACGTCTTATCCACAGAGTGTGGAGATGCCCGTGGTTGCATTGTCATTCCTGAGTCTTGAGACCTGAGTGGGAAGGAGGGCAAGAGGCATTCTGAACTCAGATGGTGGTATGGGGTTTCAGGTGGGGTGCTTATGTATGCTTTAGCTGGGTGGGAAGTACTGAACTCACCATTGCCCTGCAAAAATAGTTTGTCTCTTAGTTCTGTTTCTCAGGGAAAAGGAAGTCCTCTTGGATTCCAGTCATTGAACAGATCTTTACTGAGCACCTGCTGGGTCCAGACACTGTGTGAGATGCTGGAGATGGAGTAGGGGCAGTGGTGTGGGTGACCGCTGGCAGAGTTGAGGCATATTCTCGTGGTCCCCTTGACTGGAGTTGATGATGAATTGGATATGGGGATAAGGGAGAGATGAGTGTGGGGAACGACTCCCAGGGTGTTGATGTGAGTAGCCATCAGAAGCTTGGCACAAGAACTCCTCTTCCAGGGAGGGTGGCATGGTTCCAGATTGCTGGGGCAGATTTCACATATTTCAGAAAGGGGAGGGGTACAAGGGGCCCTGAGAAGTGTCAGCCAGTGAGTCTGAACATGTGCTTTTTTTCTCTCCCTTACAAGAAATTGCCACTTACCAGTACTTCCTGATTTCTTCTCAATCTTCCCAGTGCCTCCTACCTTCCTGACCCCTACCTGTGTATGGAATAAGAATATGGGGAGGAGAAATTGACTTACAGAACATTTACCAAGCTAAGAGAAACTTCAGAAAGCCTGTTCAGCTTGGGACACAGCAAGACCAAACAGTCCAGGTCCGATTCTGATAAAGTAGATATCATTGTCACAGATGACTCCAGCTGATAATCTTCTTTCAAACAATTATGGAATTATGGAATATTAGTGCTAAAATGAAGCTTTGGAGCTGGTCTAATTTAACCCCCGTCCCCTATTCTAGGGATACATAAACTGAGGCTCAAAGAGGTTAAGGCTTGCATAAAGTCACACAGCAGGTTGCTATGGCTGAACATGGGGACATAATATTGCTTAAGTAACTGTAAAGTTGGGGAGAGGAGGCTGGAAAAGCACCAGAGAAAGGGATCCCAGAGAGTCAAGGCAGTGCTATTTAGGAAAGGTAGGCTAGCCCAGGAGTCCGCTGGAGTGGAGGATAATGCCCCTGACCTGTAAACAGAACTGGCTCTCTCACTAAGAAGCTTGGGTATCAAGAGAAAGTGGGACTGAAGGTGTCAAGATTACAGCTGAACTGGCTAGAAGACAGAGTTCTTCTGGTTATCTGTGAGCCTTCCTTGGAAAGTCCTCTCTCTAGGCACTGGAGCTGTTATTCTGTCATGGCTTGAGGACCACCTTCTTTGTGTCTTTTCCTGCCTCACCCAACCTATTCTGCTAGAGTTGGTATCATAGTGCCTATTTTCTGGAGCTGGCTGTTGGGCTAATTCTCCCTCTCTGACTCTGGACTTTGGCCCACAGGGACTAGAGCATGGGAGAAAATGCCAACCGGGTTTGGGGCAGGAGCATGATGTGAGATCCACATCAATCCACTCCCTCCACATGGTAAGGGTTTTCTGGGTGCAATGGGCTGAGTGCAGTGGTTGAAAACCACAGATTAATCCCATTGTGGTCTTACTCTGGCATTTTGATAGGAAGTGTGGTGTTTGAGTGTAGAGAACTTCAGAGTTTTTCTTTGACATTTAAGATGAAAATTCATATCAGGGCTGTGAATTCTGGTTGGTATCTAGAGTTTAGGCTCAGCCCGTTGGGCAAGAACCCACGGGGGAGAGGGAGCCTTGACAGCCACCTGGGTGAGGCTCTTGACCTCTGATGTGCTGCTTCTCTGAGCTCCAGGGCAGCTGTGGCTCAGTGGCTCCGAATGGAGATGCCTAGAATGCCTAGAATGTGTGGACAAGGTGAGATCATTGCCACCGTTGCCCCTTATTGGTCAGGGCCTCACGTGGGATAGTCTATCTGCATCTGGCAGGAGACGGGAGGATGGACTCACTTACCATGTTGAAGGGGGAGCCTCTGGCAGAGTAGGAGAGCCACCCAAGCTGGGTGGGTTAAAAGTAGGCACATATCAGAATGAGCAGAGGGACTCTAGAGATGGAAGACTAAGTAGAGGGGGCAACAGTCTCCTGGATGCTCCAGCATCCTGAGGTGCTCAGTCCCCATCCTGGTCAGTGCCTGACTGGGCCTGCATTTCAGTCTTGAGTTCTCTCAGGGGCCCAGCCTGAATCTATGCCCTGGCTGGCGCTGACCCCTTGGCACTGATTTGAGTGCCATTTGTCTTTGTGTCTGATCTGCAATGTGTGCAGATGCAGAAGTGGCTCAATTGATGACCTGTCTTCCGGAGCACTCAGGCAATCCTGGGAGGCTCGGTTGCTTAGACATTGCAGAGGTGTTAAAGAAGTGCTTGGTAGAGATCTGCATGGGGAGGTTAATTATGACTGTCCCCCTACCTCTCTCTCTCTCTCTCTCTCTCTCTTTTTTCCCCTGTCTGGTAACCTTAGCTCAATTTAAGTAAGTTTTAAATCTCAAGCTGAGATAATGTTTAATGACTAGTTCTTGAAAAATTAGTTCCTAGGGAAAGCAAGGAAAATCAACACAAAGAGACTACTGTGAACCAGGACTCTGCTAGGCATTTTCATTGTGTTATTCATTTGTTTCCTCACAGTGATTGTGGAGGGTGTTCATTCATTCATTCGTTTGGTGTTTGTTGAGCACCTAGCATGTGCAAGGTAGCATTCTAAACTCTGGTGGTACGTTGGAGCCCAGGACAGACCAGGTTTCTGCTCTCATAGAGCTGAGAATCTAGTGAGAAGTGTGGTAGACAATAAACACATAAAAATTAGACAATTTCAGACAGAAGTGACTTCCAGGAAGGATATAAAATAAAGCAAAGGGCAGGTGAGTGACTTTGGAGAGGTGCTGGGAAAGCCATCTGGGGAGACAACATCTGACCTAAGACCTGATGAACCATCAGGTTCAGAGCTGAGGAGGGGCTGCCCTATAGGAGACAGCAAGTGCAGGCATCCTGGATGGGAGTGAACTTGGCCAGAATGAAGAGAGACAGTTTCACTTCCTCTGTTTTCCAGATGAGGAAAGTGAACCTCAGAACCCAGCTTGGCCATTATCACCCAGCTTCCTGGAATAGATCTTTTTCGTCCAAATCCAAGATCTTTCCACTATAACCTGCTGCCATCAATAAACTGCTACTGTGCTCATTTGTAACAAGTCCTTTTCATGCATCATCTTATTCCATCCTTGTAAACTACCATTAGTCCTACTTGACAGATGGGGAAACTGAGACTCAGGTCAGTTCAGTAACTCATACAGGGTCATGAAGCTAAAAACTGGAGGTAGGATTCAAACTTGGGTCCAAAGGACTGACTGTAGTATCTTGTCACCACAACATGGGGTAGGAGAGTTGATGCCTGTGGGATGGGGGAAATGTCCTCCATTTCTAGAGATGAAACAACACACCAGGGAGTTTGGTGCCTTTTGCATGTCGCCAAGACAGGAAGGATAGGGTAAGGACTCACACTTAGGCCTGCTGGGCTCCTCCAGCTCTAAATCCTGCTTTTATCCGTGTCTGATGGCCATGAGGGGCTGATTGTCACTGGTTGACATAGAGGACACGTTGCCAGTCTTAGGTATGGGCTCCTTGAAAGGTGAATCGTCTGAAATAGACACTGAACTCCTGTTAGGAGTTAGGAATTTTGTGAAGCACTGTGAAAGAACAAAATGAAGGGAGATATTTGGTTCATCTCTGTGATGGGAAATAATCACCCAAAGGTGCCAGAAATGCTTGACCCCATCCCCCTTCCCATTGTGCTGGGGAGAAAAGACGAATTAAACACATTCTTGCCCTAAAGGATCTCACAGTCTGGTTGGGAAGAAAGAGCGATAAATATGACCATAATGTGTTGTAGGAGGACTTAATTTATTAAGTCATTGTCCATTGTGTTTCTATGCAGGCCAGGTACTGTAGTAGGTGCAGGGGGCGCAGTGGTGAAAAGGGCCAACACGGTCCCTTCTTGAATGGAGCTTGTGTTTAGGGGGTGGAGGAAGGAAAGTGAGCATAGAAGTACTGAAAAATCTGAGTACAAACTGGGATAACGCTATGAAGGAGGGGTGTAGGGATCTGTCCAAAATAATGGGGGGCTCCTCTTGGTCAAGCATGTTAGAGAAGGCTTCCTTATGGCAGAAATGCTTTGAACTGATGCATGGGTTGGAAGGCTCCAGTGGAGGCAGGCTTAGGTTATCAGAAGAGCACTAAGGAGGTCACCTAGCCCAACTTGGGAGTGTAGATCAGGCTTCCTGTAGGTGGTAACAGTCCCCTGGTCTCGAAGGAATCTGCCAAGGGAAGGGGTGGCTGAGATTCCAGGCTGGAAGATGTGTCATGGGCAATGGAAGCAGTGTGTCACGCAAACACGTTTTGGCACCACTCTGCGCTATCTCCTTAGGAGACCTTTCTGCCCACCCACCCGAAGCTGCAGGGTGAGAGTTTGCTTATGTCTTGAATGTCTGTTCTCCAGCTCCTTCCTCTGAACTCTGCCCATGGCTCTGAGAGTGCCAACTTAAACATATAAATTATCCAGTGGGCCTCAGCCCTGCCCAGCCGGCCTGTTCACTCAGTGGCATGCATGCATAATCAATACAGGAGGCTGCCACTGCTTTTAGCTGGTGTGCTGGAGAAGACCTTCCGTGTTCAGTGTTCAACCGTGTGCTGGCATTTATTCTTCCTCTCCCCACCCCCTCCTCGCTTCTTCTGGCTTCCATCTAACTCTGAGGCTCTGTGGCAGGATTTTGCAGGTGGGCCATTGTTCCTGTGACTGCCCCAAACCCTCATGCCCAGCAGCTGGAGAGGTGCTTGGCTGTTTAGCTCAACCACATGCTGAGCCTTTCACTCTGCTTTTCATGGCACTACTGGGGCGTCTGACCCCAAGACTTGCTGGAGAGGCTGGCAAGTATCTAAGTATCCAAAGTATCCAAAGTATCCAAAGTATCCAAGTATCCAAATATCCAAGTATCCAAGTATCCAAGAATCCAAAGTATCCAAATATCCAAGTATACAAAGTATCCAAGTATCCAAAGTATCCAAGTATCCAGGTATCCATCCAAGTATCCAAATATCTATCCAAGTATCCAAGTATCCAAGTATCCAAAGTATCCAAGTGTCCAAGTATCCAAAGTATCCAAGGATCCAAGGATCCAAGTATCCCAAGTATCTCAAGTATCCAAGTATCCAAGGTATCCAAAGTATCCAAGTATCCAAGTATACAGACTTGCTGGACAGGCTGGCAAGAGAGGGTGTGGGCTCCCTTATTTCCTTTCTGGTTGGATATTTACTGGTGGGGCAGTCTTTCATGCCCCTCTTGGTGAACGGAGCTGTGTTGGCCCTGACACCCCCCTCCTTGGAGTGTCCTTGACCAAGCATTATCCCTTTGAAACACTATTGTGGTCATTTTCTTCTTCGGTTTTTAAAATTATTTATTTGAGAGAGAGAGAGAGAGCAAGAGCAAGGAGAAGAGACAGAGGGAGAGGGAGAAGCAGACTCCCCACTGAGCAGGAAGCGTGATGTGGGGCTCGATCCCAGGACTCTGGGATCATGACCTGAGCTGAAGGCAGACGCTTAACCGACTGAGCCACCCAGGGGCCCCGGGGTCATTTTCTTCTTAATCCCTCCTCTCCTGCCTTAGATCAGGGAGGATAAAAGATGGCTTCTAAATATCTCCAATCTGTGGAGATGTGTTTGTCTTGTCTGATACTTTCCTAATGTCCATTCCAGAACATTGATTGCTACCTATGTATTTTAAGAAAGCTTGAGCCATTATATAGATCCTCCAACCCAGAGCAAGGGACATTTGAAAATATTTTCAGTTGATGAGAATATGACTCAGATGGACTCTGTGCCACTTTGGGAAATTCCTGGGACCAGGCTCTACTCTTCACACTTGTCCTTTGGCTGTGGTTTGCTGGTCCCAATCTAAGGTCTTGGCACAGCTCTGGCTAGGGAAGTGCTCTGCTGGGCTGGCTTCTGCCTGGCACATGAGTGTGGTTTTCTTCTTTTGTTCCCCACTGCTCAGCCATACACTCTTCTAAGAGAAGCTGCCCTTCCCATCACTCCTGCTAAGTGGACAGCAGCCCTGCTTTGTATCTTGTGACCCTGCCCACCCCACATCCCATAGCCATGGCTTATTATGTCAGGGGTCAGCACCCATGGCTAGCCAGCCATGTCCTGTACCATAGTCTAGAGCTTAAAAAAGATGAGTTGGGCTGATGGTTCTTTGGAATTGTCTGAGCTGGTGGTGGCAGTTCCTGAGCTCAAAGACCATGATTTAGCCCTGAAGGTAGGAGATTGTGGCCAGCAGAGATGGGAGAATGGAACATGACACAAAAGGCAAAGCAGTGATGCCAAAAAAGGAAGGAAAAGAGAAAAGAGGGTGTAGCTATTTCCTTTGCTGATGGCTTTGTGGTCTTGCCTGTCCTGCTCCTCATATCCTCCCAGCAAGCCCTTAAGCTAACCATGGAGGGCCTTTGTTTCTTGCGAGTTGCAAGTTTATTAAACAGTCCAAGTCCTCTCTCTGAGTTGTCCAGCACTTAGGTGAGGGCAGCAGAATAGAATTTTCTCAAATGGAAGGGCTGGGAGTAGGTTTTTGAGCTATGTTTCCTTTCAGATAGCCGGCAGTCAAACTTCAGATGTCAGCTCATTTTTTACAGTTTGGGGAAAGTTTCTGGAACATTCCTTTGCTTGGTGTCTAGCTGGTAGATTCCTGTCAGGGCCAGGTGACAGGCTTGTCTCTGTCCTATGGTGATGGAGTGAAACACTGGCTGATCAATGGATGCAGGTGGGGCTCCTGGCTCCAAGGAAAGTTCTGGTGATGCCAGAAATGGAAGAAGTGTTGAGGTCAGCAGAAGCGTATTGTCAGAGCCTGCGCTGTAGCTTAAAATGGACATTGAGGAGAGGCCAAGATGAACTATCTGGAAAACAGCAAGAGAGGCCTCATGTGAGAAGAGCAGGTCCAGCAGCCAGAGGCCGGGGCGGATCTGGGCTAGAGCCGCTGGAGGTTGGATGAGGAGCATGAGGGCCCCCGAGGTGCTCACAGGTATCTAGCCAGTTTGTCTGTAGGGGCCTTTATTGAATCCAAGGCCCTGCTCCCAGAGGCCTTTGAAGTATAGCAGTTTGAGCCAGGGCCGCCTTGTTTTTCTGATTGGAAGGATAGTAAGAGCAGCTAACATTTGTTTTGCCAAGTGTTCTGCTAAGCATTTCACAGGCTTTTTTTTTTTTTTTTTTAATTCCTGTGAACAGAGCTTTAAGGCAGGTATCCTTATTCCCTCAAATTAGAGTCGAGGAAACTGGGGTGTAGAAAACTTCACCAACTTTCCCAAGACCACACAAATTGTCTGAGGTGAGTGGACCATGGATCCTAGCCTCTGTGACCACACGGCCACGTTCTTAAGTTCACTCTGCTACTTTGTTGGTGAAGAAGGACGTGGAACCTCTGTGCGGTCCTGTTTCCTTGCTTTGGCCGTGTCCCAGCAAATTGACCTGATGTCCCAGGAGGTTTGTGGAGCCCTAGAGGCTGCCCCCGCTGGAAGACACCTGTTGATGTAAGCAGCTGCCTTGCTCTTTCTGAGCTGGAGGCAACCCAATCTGCTCTGAGCCAGGGAGGAACTCAATGCATTATGTATGAGTGGCTGTCCCCCTGGAATGGGTGTCATTGACTTTTCTACCTGCAGCAGGAGAGTGCCAGCCACTTCTGGAAATGAAGCAAAGCCCTGAAAGTTGGGGATGGATGGAGGAGACAAAGGGTGTATGCTGCCTGGGGTGGGGCTCTCTGGTCTGGATTATGATAGCTCCTGAGGTCAACAATCTCTGGCAAGGCTGGTGTAATGGGAGGCATTTCAGGAACAAGGTTTGCTGTGAGGATGGTGGTTGGATACTCCTCTCTGGTTCATCTGCTCTGTTTGGATTAGGGAAACTTGGTATAGCACAACGGCAGGCGATGTTGGGAAGGGGGCCAGCCTGAAACTTCAGCCATCTGTTAATGGGGCAATGGTTTATGATGTAGCATGAGTGAGTTGCCTTAATTGGGCAGAACCATCAGATAAGGTTGTAGCCGTGGGAGGAGAATGAACAAGGGTGTATCAGTTGTGGATGTGCGCATGGTCTTGGTGAAAATCAACTGCATCGTTCTCAAAGTGCGTCCTCAGTCACCTGGGAATTTGTGTGAAATGCACATTCTTGGGTCCCACCTCAGCCTTCCTGAATCTGAAACTCTGGGGATGGGGCCCAGTGAGCTACATTTTAAAATGCCTTCTAGGTGATTCTGATGCATGCTAATGGTCAAGAACCACAGCTGTAGAATAAACTAGGGTAAGTGGCGATATGGTGTCCTGGACAGAGCTTACAGCTCTCAGGAGGGAAGAGAAAACCTCGCACTTGCTGGCTTCCTATTGTGTAATGAAAAATATACTTAATTCTCCTTGATTTCATCCAGTTAGCAACAGTGGTTCTCCCAGTGATTCAGGCCAAGTGCTCCCATGGCCTAAATATCCCACCCACACAAAAAACCTTCACTGACTTGAGTGGGGGGAGACCAGTGGTTTGATAATGGTTTGGGCTGATGTTTCCTTGAGGTGGTATGGTGTAGCTGAATGAGAACCTGCATGGGGATTCTGCCCCTGCCATGTATTAGTCTCACCGACGGTGACATGGCTCTTCCTGGCTCCTGGACTCAGGTTCTTCATCTGAGACATGGCATGGATTTAGAGCTCTCTGAGTCCCCTACTTACGGTGACACTCCACAATTCTCAGAGATATGCCAAGTAGAGGCCATGGTTACATCATACTGGAGACAGAAGTGTTGATGTTGTCATATAATAAGCATTAATATTGGAAGCGACAGCCTGCTGACCATCTGGAAGAATCTCCTAGGGCACTGAAGGCCCTGGACCCTGATTTGAGAACTGCATTTTCGGACAGGTGCCTCATTAATAGAAATGACTTCCTGAGAATGTAGCCAAATAGGCTGCCTGACTTTGTCCCACACTGCCAAGCCTTTGAGCACAGAGGCCAACCTACACAAAGGGTGAATCCCCCAGCCCCTGGTCTCCCTCTGTCTGACCTCCCTGGGGCTCACAGATCTGATGGCTTCCACTGGGTTCCTTGAATGGATATGTGTGCTGAGCTTTGGAGCCATGGCAGGAAGGACGGTGGAGAAACACCCAGCCTGCGAGTGTTCTGTCCTTCCTTGGCTGAAGACACTGTTCAGGCATGGGGGTGGTGGAGTGAGAAGCTCTGAATGGAAGCAGTGGGGACAGGGGGAGCCTGCATCGAGGACTGCTTGTACTCCCTTTGCTTCCACGGGACTTTGGCGTCAGAGGGAGAGAACACGTACAAATCTGCTGCACTTGACCTTTTAAGGCAAACCAACTCGTATGTTTGCTACATGAAGGGGCTGCTGACAAGTCTCAGGCTGGAGGCAGAAGGTGGAAGAGAAAGGAGAAATATCACTCCCTTGGGAAGGGAGCTCATGGCTGGTGAGAGAGGTGGGGCACCGGGCAGAGCCAGAGTGCCTGTGACATTGTCACACCCTCCGACCTGCTTCTCCTCCATCTTCTCAGGGGAGGGGATTCTAAAGGGTGCCTCAGGGGCCACAGGAAGAAAGCATGATTGAACACGCCCCACTCACACCTCTCTCTGAGCGAGGTCACCAGGGCAGAAGTGGTTTGCAGTGACCAAGGCCCATTACAGGCTAGGGCCTCGGCCAGGGACAAGAATGGGTGGCTGATTCAGATACAGCTCTGAATGGAAGCAGCAGGACAGGAGAAACTCTCATAGCGCACCCCCACCTCCCCTGTTTCATCCCTCCTGGGTCTCCTTGTCCACCATAAACTTAGGAGGTGAGCCTTGTCCAGTCTTCCTGGGTTGGAGAGCAGAGTGCCATTCTGGGGGAAGTAGGAGGGCAAACAAAAGGCTGAGTGACTTGACAGCATTTTCCCGCCTGAAAATGAAGGGAAAGTCTGTTCTTGTCTATAGCCAGATAGGGTTTGACAGAGTTTTTAAAAGAAAAATACCTGAAATGAAGGAAATCTCAATCAGCCTCTGTAAAAGGACTTTGTGGATTCCCCGTCAGTTAAACCCCTTGTAGGAGGATTATCTTGTGTCTGGGGGGGGGGGGGGGTCGTCAAGTGCATGGGCATACCATAACCAGAACATGCTGCTGGCAGGGGATTGGGGGGACCTTCCCTGGAAGGCCACCTGTCAGGGCTGTAAGGTAGGGGGATGAAGGCAGTGGAGAGGAGGTTCAACTAGGTAACCTTAAAGTCCCTCTCAACTCTTAACTCTATTATCTTGTGAAAGATCTGCTAGATGGAAAAATAAATGGCAGTGACTGACCTTCTTGTTCTGTATGTGTTGGTCAAGTGGGCCAAACAAATTCCTTATATGATGCCCAGTCCCCTACTAACACCCAGAAAGGAAACACTTGGTTGCTGGGGTGGAGGCAAGTCCCTGTCAGTTAAGATTCCCTGGCTTTTTCCAGGAACAAAGGCAAGAGAGATAAATAAAATCAATTTTAAGTACCATGTGCCAGGCATGGGGTGAGATTCTTCATGTTGAAGAATCTGCATAATAATCAGGTGGGATGGATAGGATTTCTATTCTCCATGTTCCAGGTAAGGTCATGGAGATGTAGAGACCTCTAAACACTTGAATATGGTCCCATGGTCAGCACGTGGAGGCATCTAGTACACAGCTGTGATCAGGGCCATGACCTCCCACTCTGCCTCCCAGGCAGGGGTGGGGGCTTGTTGTCTCTTTGAAGAAGATGGGGGCATACCAAAGTTCATACCTGAGACCTCTGTGCCTTTCTCTTTACACCTGAGATGTTTGCTTTTGTATCTGTGTCCAGAGAGCAGGCTCTCCAAAAGGGCTTTCCTGGGTGGAGCATGGCCTGGGGGCCTGGGGTTGTGAATTACTGGGCAGGTGGGAGGTGTCAGGTGTGTGGAGGGAGGCACCTCCTTTCTGCTTCAGCCTCCCCCCTTCCTGGGGCCTGGGGGAGTATTAATTACTCATTGTTGGCATTTTGGATCTGATAAAGTGTTCCGCCCATGTTACTGTTTTGGGGTTAGACATCAGCGACGGGTAGTCTGGTGCTTGTCTCGGGCTCTCAAGTTTGATGGGCTTCTTTGATCCCAGTCTTTCTCAGTGACTTGGTCATTTTCAAAATTGGGTGGGAAATGTCACAGGCTCACTTTCTACTTGTTGTTTTTGTTGTTTTCTCTCGTGGGTATGGCCGAAGGCAGGGAGCTTAGGGAAGGAGACATGGTGAGTTGGATTGACCACTTCAGACTTTGGAAATCCAAGTTAATTTTGTTTTATTTCCTTCAGTAATTTGATAAATTTTTTTATCGCACTGTTAATTCATAGTATTTTATGTAAAGAATATACAATACTGAAGACTTAAAAAACTTGGAAAAGCACAGAGGCCAAAACAAAATTCACTGTTTTTCTACAATGTACCACTATTATTAACACTTTGGTATAGATTTTCCCAGATGTGTGTATGAGATTGTGTGTACTTATTTTTTATTTTTTACAGATAGGAAACAGACTATACATACTGTTATTTTTCTTTTAATGTTATGAGTATATTTCTGTGTCAATAAATATTCTTTATTTTTTTTTAAGATTTTATTTTTATGTAGTCTACACCCATCATAGGGCTTGAACTTATGACTCTAAGATCAAGAGTTGCATGCTCTACCAGCTGAGCCAGCCAGGTGCCCCTTATTTTAAACTTTTATTTAAAAGGTTGTAACGATATAAAATATTCCATTATATAGATGAAACAATTTACTTTATCCCCTATTATTAGATATTTCGACCTTAAATTTTCTATAATTAGAAGTATTACTGTTTCTCCCTCTAAAGTTTAGACTCTATTACCATTCCACCTGCAATGCATGAGAATAAACATTTTCTAATACCCTTATAATATATATTTGCTAATCTTTTCCTATTTGATAGGACCAAAAAAATTGGAATTCACTGTTTCAGTCTTAAGCAGTGCTAAGACAGAGCTTGAGGATGCGTGGATGGGTTTGTTGGGATTAGAAGAAAAGATGTCAACTATCTCAGTTTGTTTTTCTTTATTGGCCTCCTTTGATTTTTCCTGTGTCAAGGTAATGCAAAAACACTAGATCTCTACCCCAATAAATGAGGTATATTTAAATATCTTTTACAGGGTATTTGTCACAGTTTTATTTATAAGAGCAAAAAGGTTGAAATAACCTAAGTGCTTACAGTGAGAAATCAGTTAAATTAATGGTAATAATGGAATACTATGCAATCATTAAAATAATTTAATGGCATAGGGAAAATTGGGCTATAAAATAATATGTACATAATGATCTCAATTAAATAATATGTGCATAGAAAAAAGGCTATAAAGGTTAATGTTAATCATTTCTGAATGGTATAATTATACTTTTTCCCTTGTGTTATCAAAAATTTTTAACAAGTCCACGTATTAGTATTGTAATCATACACAAAGCAGATGTTAGCAAGTGAACTCTAAAATATTATACATGGAAATAAAGAGCTCTGAGTAATTGGATTTTGGGTCACTTAGATTCTCCCAAGGACTTTGTAGGTTATTCAATCTTTACATTCTTTGAAGTTAGTGGAGCTCTTTGGAAGTTTGCAGGACCATTTTATAGCAGGGGCTTTACTGAGAATAGAGTCAAAACAAGGAGATCTGGAATAGCTTCTGTCTTTTTTTCTGCCCTTTGGGTTGACTTGGGGGGCACAAGATGGTGGGGGAAGGAACCTATTTATGGTGCCCACTGCCCTGGACAACAGGATATGTAGATATGCCATCCAAGGCACCAGTGGGTCTCAGGACCATTGGGGTTGTTTGGAAACTGAAAGACAGGGAATGACAAAGGATGGCTGTCTAAATGTCATCTGGTGGGGTTGATTTGATTGTGTTTATGTATTTCTGATAATGACAAATACCCCAATATACTGGGAACACAGTCCTATGCCAGTCCCCTCACTTACTAATGAGGAAATGGAGGTCTAGAGGGATTAAGTCACGTGTCCAAGCCAATGTCTTTTTATTTTTTCTCCCCCATCACAGTGTCCCACTGGAATGGTGTAATATACGATGTGTTGGGTATGTCTCACTGGCTGAGATGATTCACAGCATACTTAGATGGTTTGGAAGTCCTTGAAATTGCTTGGTTAGAGTTTGGATGAAAGGATCATTCAGTTCTGGGTAGTACGATTGGTGGGAAGAGGTCGGTGTTGGTTTTTCTCATGATATTATAGTTACTAAATTATATTCAGAGGAAAAGGAAATATTATACTTTGTTATAAAGGAAGGTGAACTAGGACAGCTGGCAGAGAGATGAGTCAACAGTAGAATGGATTTATTTTCCCCAGACTCACGTTTCCATGTGGAGATGCCCTTATTTTCTGAGTTGTCGGTACTCGATGACATGGATTTTTCTCCTGTTATGTGCTTCATCCTAGGTGAATGAGAACTTTGAGAACTAGAAATTTCATTTACTTTTATGACTTACAGCCCCATGCTGTGTTGCCTTGTTTGCCTTTGGCTATCAGTGCTCTGAGGATGAAGATACTGAATTCATTTTGAGCATCACTCTTTAGTCTAAGGATCTGTCCAGAGGAGGCAGTAATTATGGTAGAAGGGGACTGGAATTCCTGTCCAGGGAGGAGCTCTTAAACCAAGTGCAGTGTACGCTAGAAGAGAAGGTAATTGAGGGAATGAGCAGGGCAGGACAGCTGCCTTCAAATATGTAAGGGGCTATCATAAGGAACAAAGAATAAACCTGTTCTGTATGACTCCCGAGAACAGAGCTGTGGCTGATGAAGGGGAGACCCATTTCAGCTTAGTGTAAGGAAGAGGTTTCTAGAAACCAGAGCCTCCCAACAGTGGTCAGTGGACTAATGGAAAGTGTCCAGCAGAGCATCCAGAAGTTTGTCAGAGTGTTCTGTACTGGGTGGGAGGTTGTTCCAGATGACCACCAAGGGCCATTTCAAGTCTATGCTTCTAGAACTCCATGTTTCTATGTCTACCTACTGGATCTATTATACATTCATCATTCCTATTTGTTAAGCTTTTTTATGCTTATCAGGGTGTTCTGCTGGGTGCTGGAAATATCATGGTAAAACATAAAATCCTTGAGCTTATATTCAATTGAAGGGGATAAATGGTAGATAGATTATTGCAAGGTATAAGTCCAACCTAGTAAAGTATAGAGTGCTACGAGCTCTAGAGAAAGGGCATCCAGATTAGCTTGGAGTGAGTCATGGAATCTTTCTGGAAAAAAGTGAGGTGAAAGACCTAAAAAATGACTATGACTTGGGTAGGCCAAGAGGGTAAAGAAGAGTATTCCAGGTAGAGGGAATAGCCTGTGCAGAGGTGGAGGGACAGCACAGTGCATTAGAGACACCCATTGCTGGTGGACAGGCAAGTGAAGAGAGGGATGAAACTGATCATGTAGGAGGCAAATGATGAAGGGCCTTATCTGCCAGGTCAAAGTGTGGATTTCATGTTGAGAACAACAGGGAGTCGTTGAAGGGTTTTAGGGAAAGGATTGTGTCACCTGCCTCAAAGACCACTTTGGTTCCAGCAGGGAGAGTGGGTTAGAGGGGACCAAGGCTAGCTGCAGAGAGACCAGTTAGAGTCTATTTCAGTAATTCAGGTAAGAGATGATGGTGGAGCTAACCCACTACAGGGGCAGTGAGGATAGAGAGGGGTGGGCAGGTGGCAGGGAGAGTTCATACTGAGTAACTGGGAGGTTGGGGTGCCATTTGTTGAGACTGAGAAACTAGGAAGATAGCAGATTTTGGGGCTGGTAGGATGCTGATAATTCCAGTTTGGGACATGCTGTGTTTGAAGTATCCATGGGACATAGGAGTGGCACTCTTTCTTTGTATTTTGTAAACTACCCAAAAGATTCATTTTTGTCTCCTGATACCATGGAGGGGTTTCTCTAATACAGTGGCACTTTTCTTCCAAAGCACGTTCGTGACTACATTTCACAGATCTTTACACAATTCCTGTGAAGTGCAGAGGGGAGTTCCTCTCAATGTGCAGTGTTCGGACTTAGTATCCAATGAAATGGTGTTTGTGTGTTCTTAGAATATAGCCACTCAAGTGGTTTTCATTCTCTCTGGCTGGGTCACTCATATCCCAGAAACATCATTATTGCCCTTCTCTAGTCTGCCCAGAAAAAATGACTAGGGTGATTAAGGAACTTGATATTGTCTCCTGTGAAGAATGATTCTCTCTGTGTAAGTAGAGAGGATCAAAGGCCCAGACTGGCCAAGAGACCAGCACAACAGTGGGTGGACAGCCAAGATGGGATTGCTTCCATTCCCTGATGCTGACCTCTTTAGTTAGTTGGCCCATACTCCTTCCATGGGGTTACCTTCCTGAGTGTTCCAGGGTTGGTTAAATAGACCCCATGTGGGGGTCACCTTATGGTCCTGCTGTTGACCTGTTTCACAGATTCATAACTGGTAGGGAGATTGAAGATCATTAAGTCCAATTTGTGGCTCAGTGGGATATAAAACCCACCTGCACAAGGTCACACAATGTGTTGGTCTTCTGGATTCTTTTTTCATTTCACCATGTTGGACTTTTAAAAAAAATATTCAGCCATGGATCTACAAGGGTGTTTGTTTTTTAAAGGCTATAAAGACCCACCCCTTCTTTTTTTATTCATTTCTTCTATGTGACTTTAAATGTCTGAGTTCTTTAGAGACCTGCCACTCGCCCTCTTCCCTCCTTTGTATTCTACCTCCTCTTTCTGTGTGATCTTATCTACTCATGGTTTGTTTGCTATTCAGGGTGGATGATTCCACAGTTGGTACCTCTAGGCTTGAACTCCCTCATACATCTTAGATTATCCACATCCTGGTCCTGCCCTCACACAGGCACATCATATAAAACCAGCAATGTTGGCGTCAGACCTACATATGCAACTGCCTACTGGTTCTTGCCATTGAGAATCAATAGCAAGTTGAGAATCAAACTCTACACTGACTATCTGCTTTTCATCTTTTCCTGTAAATCTGAGTGGGCAGCATCCCTGTCTACTTAAGAATCTGAGCTGGAAAGCTGGGAGCCAGCTTCAATATCTTTCTCTTCCCACCACATGAGTCATCACACCCCTTTGGTTCTACCTTTTAAATAGCTGTGGTCTCTATTTGCTCTTCTGTGTTTTTCTTGCCATTGGGCCCTCATCAGCTTTCAGCTACAACACCCTGACACTTTCTTGGGTGGTCTTCCTACCATCAGTTCTTTCTTCCTCCATGTCTCTTCCTCTCCCACATACTGTGGGAGAGATCTTAAGGAAACAAACCTAATCACACCATTCCTCATGTAAAATACTCCCTTACATGTAAAATGTCTTCAGTGTGCCATAGGTAGTGGCTAAGAGCCAGACTTGAGTTAGATTGTCTGTGTTTGAACTCCATTTACCAGTTATCTTGGGCAGATTATGCAACCTTTCCGTTCCTCAATTTCCTTATATTATAAATGGGGGATAATAATAATACTTCATAGGGTTGTTATAAGTGTTAAATGAGTTAATATTTGTGAAATACTTAAAACAGTGCTTAGCACATAGAAAATACTACATAAGGGTTTGTTAAATACAGTAAATACATAACTCCTTAGCTTGACATAGAGGCCTTTCAAAACTGGGCCCATGTTTACCTCTCTAAGCTCAAGTTCTCAATCCTCCTGCCCTTGGCACTATACCTCCAGCAATACTCAGCAATTTGTGATCTTTCATACCATGTGTTTTTCCTTGTGTTTCCTTGGAGTCTTCTCTTTTCCATTCAATCTCTCCTCCTCCTTGTGGACCTTCAGATAAATTATTAATCTTTCAGAATCTGAAGAATTTAAATGCCTCCTATCTGAAGCTGTCCCCACAACCCTGGACAGAGATAGCACTTCTTCCCCTGAGCTACTTTCATGACGGGGCGTATTTTATCATAGTGGTTAGTCTGAAGGCTCTGAATTAGGATAGACATAATTCCAATTCTGATTCAGTCACTTACAAGCTGTCTGACCTTGGGCAGGTTATTTAACTTCTCTGACCCTCATCTGTAAAATGGGAATAGGTTACCTACCTCATAGGATTATTGTGAGGATTATGTGGCACTATGCATACTAAGGGTAGGTAATCTCAGTAGCAAGAATTGTAGCCAGTACTTAACACATTAACAATAACAATAACAAGTACTTAAGTTAATATATTAATAATACTCAGTAGCAAGTACTATATTGTTAATGATGTATTTCCATTAATACAGGCATCACATGCTATTTAATTTATAGTTCACATATGTTTCTCCATGAAGATTGGGCTGTGTATACTCAGGTTTATAATCCTAGTATCTCCCCTAGTAGATGATCACTAAGATTGATGGTTACCTGAAGTCCTGGACCTGGACACTGGCCATCTCACTTGGGGCAAAGTTGGTGTCTTGGTTACGCAGACCTCCCAAATCTTACCCCTAGGATGTTGGTTTTGTTTTCTTGATAGAACTTGTCTGAAGGAGGTAAGTTTGCCCTTGGGAGATAGCAAGATGTTCTAAACTGAGCATGTGGTGTGAAGCAAGGTGTGAAGGCTTGCTGGGAGGTATGTGTATGTGTGCGTGGGGGGGGTGGGCATGAGGAGAGGGAGGGAGAAGAGGGCTGGAGACCTTGGTAGGTAGGACAATGCCAGCTATAGAAAGAAGAGGCAGGGAGAGTCTGGGAAGACTGAGGTAAATGAGGTGGCAGCCAACATGCCTATGTACTTGGGAGGCAGGTTTGGGGTAGAGGATCATAAGGGGGAATACAGAGGCTGGACAGGCCTTCTGTCATGGAGGCATGATTGCCTCACTCTCTTTCCTATCTCTCTTCATATGCCTTGCTGAGAAGGGGGTCTTCCCTGAGCCCCTTGTCCTAAATTGCAACCCTTTCCTTCCAGCTCTCCTAATTCCTCCTTCCCTGCTTTATTTTCTTCCAGAGTACTTATTGCCATTGAGCATACTATTTGTTATATGTATGTATTTGGTTATTATCTAACTCTCCCCAATAGAATTTACAACCCACAAAGGCAAGTTCCTTAATCTGTTTACACTGATATGTCACCAGCACCTGGAACATTCCTGACACAGAATAAGTGCCTAATAAATATTTGTTGAGTGAATGAATCCCACCAAACAAGCATAGCTGCCATTTGCATTTTTGTATTCAGTCATTCAGTACATAGGTTTAAAACATTTTTGTTAGAGGTGTAAGTTACATATAATAAATGGCATCCATTTTAAATATACAGTTCAAGGACTATTGGCAGATATAATATCTGTGTAACCAAACACCACAATCAAGATCTAGAACATTCTTGTCACCCCAGAAAGGTTTTTTGTACCTCTTTGCAGTAAATCCCTGTCCCCACCCATGGCCACAGGGAACCACTGATGTTTTTGTAATTATTTATTGGCTTTGTTTTTTCTAGAATTTCATAAAATTGGACTCAGACTCATGTTTTATTTTGCTCAATGTAACGTTTTTAAGATTTGTCCGTGTTGCGTGTGGCAGTGGTTTGTTTGATTTTCTTGCTGAGTTGTAGAAAATGGTTTCTTATTTTACTTTGTGGTTTTTGTGACTACAAGTGAATGTGAACTCTGGATCTAGGCTGCCTGGTTGGAAATCTGGCTCTTCCACCTACCAGCTGCATGGATTTAGGCAAGTTTATCTTCCCTGTGCCTCAGGCCTCTCATCTGTTAAATGGGGTGATAATCATACCTACCTCATAGGATTTTTGAGAGCAGGAGTAAACGAGGCAAAGCAAACACACGGAGGGCTTGAGTAGTGCCTGGCACACAGTAAGTATTTAATGGTTGTTAGCTATGTTTGCTTCCACTTTGCAAATGGAGGAAAAAAACCTTGAGACACAGAAAAGAAAAGTAATTTGCCTAGTGTTATTTGGATCCCAGGAAGAACCGAAACCCAAGTCTGTTTGATTGAACCTCTGTATTCTACTACCTCCCAGATTCTGGGCTGTCTTCCTTGGGCCAGAATCCTGTGTGTGTGGCACATACACAAGGAGAAAAGCTAGTGCTCAGCTTGGGGCATGTCTGGCTTCGCTACCTCAGTGTTGTGATGTAGGCTATCCCTATCAATTTCACCATCCCTGCCCCTGTAGGTGGAGTTTTGGCCCATCTTTTGGCCTGCACAGGGAGTAGGGTTGGGCCTTCTTGCCCTTTGCTCCCCTCCTGGGCCCTCTCAGGCAGCTGAGCTTTGCATCAGGAACACTTCTTACAGTCACACAGTATCAGCCCTGTGAGAAGTTAATTTGATAAACCCCACTCCAAGGCTCATTGAACCTGTCTATAACGATGCTTAATTAAAGTGCAGAAACTTTGAAGAGATAGCAAGTTACTGTTTAATGCAATACCGGAGTGCCACTATTCCACCATCTGCCTCCCTCTCTGCAGTAATTGCTTCCTGACATTTGTGTATTTTAATTAGGAGAGCAGTCTTGATCAAGAGGGAAAGCAGGCAGGGTCAGAACTTTTGAGGAGGAGGAAGAAAGTGGAAATGGAGAGCTATAATGTGGTGGTCGGGGCCTGAAGGGGAAGCATGTTGTCCTGATGGTGTAAATGGTTCCACCTTCTCATAGGGAGAGACCTGTGGAACTTTCTCCATGTGGTGAAAGCACATGGCTGACTCTGGGGTCATATGCTCAGGTTCTGTAGGTATCCTTTAGGGTGTACCAGAGCTGACTTTCTTGGTCAGAGAATAGAAACTCCTACTTTGTTAGGAGGGAGATTATAGATAGGGCTGGTCAGATTCCAGGATGGTGGTCCTAGCAGAACTAAGTTACTGGGAGCGGGTGGAGATACTTCTAGTTACAACAGGGTCTCAGAACCGAGGGAAAGAGAAGCTCACTCCTATGTATTGGCTCCATAGTTTCTTACTTGTGCTTTAATAGTCTGCCTGGTTATCTTTGATTGTATGTTGGTCATTATACATGAAAATTATTCATAATTATAAATTCAGAGCTGAGATGAAGAAGATACCTTCCTACAGGGAGAAATTTTATTTTTTTCTGGAAGTTATTCAAAGACACTATAAATCTAGGGGGCCCTTCCCCTCATCCATTAAAAGCTTGAAGTTGCCTCAACAATGTAGGCAATTCAAACAGACTCCACAGGTACTCTTTAGAATGAGTCAATTTCTGGTTCTTTCTGACCCCGAGAGTCCCAGCTCATTGTGAGAAAGCTCTTCTTTTGGTCTCTCCATCTTATGCAGGTTCTGTGCATTGATTTCTGTCTCTTACTCTGGCAGACTGTCAAAACTAAGTTCATATTTACCAGATTCAGAAAATGCCTTTAGGGCAAAAGTGATGTCCACACTTCTCTGGGTTCCTGATTCCCTTCACTGTTGAATTAGTATTTTCTTACTATCTGATCAGCATTTTGATGATTTAAAAAAGATCCACTGTATATTTTATCCAGGTTTTTCATTGTTTTCAATGGTGATAACCTGTCATTACCAGAAAGAGAGTGTCCCTGGTAGTTGTTTTTAAATTACATATATTTTTACTTTTGGCAGCAGAACTAAACAAAACAAAAAAGATAAAAGTGGAGCAGTTCTGGTTATAGGGGGGCTAGAGGCCCTGAAGACCCGCCTCCCCTTTGTTTGATCCACATAGAGCATCTGTAAGTGCTTGGGTTTCATAGGTATGGTTTGAAAAACTGCTCTAAGGAACCCCTTGGTTTGACTGACTTTGAGGAACCACAGCTTTGGCAAAGCTCATCTGTTGCTTTCCCTGGAAACAAATGATTCTTGACGTTTTAGGATGGCTGGAAGCCTAGATGTTGGGCAAGGTGCTGTAAGAAATGACAAAGTGTGCTGCCTGAGTCCCAGAGAGCCCCTGTGAAAGTAAGACCTGGGTAGTAGGGATCTTCTCAGTCTTCTTAGGAATACTAAGCTGAGTTGGGAGGAAGAGAACAGAAGCAGGGCAAGCATAGTAGGTATGTCAGTTTGGGTGTTCCAGGAGGCAGGTGTCAAGAAAGGATTAGACATGTGGGAATTTTATTGGGAGAAATGCTCATGAAGGATAAAGGGGGAGGGAGCAAGAGTAGTCAGGGAGAGTGTTCAGACTTTGATGCAGATCTAATACCTATGCAGGGAGTGAGGTAGGAAGGACTGGGGATGAAGAAGCTCACTGCAGCACAGCTCAGAGAGTCTCAGCTATCCTGATAGAAAGTCCCCAAGCAACAGCTGCTTGTTAGAGGAATCCCCCTCTGTAGAGGAACAGACTTCACCATGCTTCTACATGCTTGATCATCAGCTGGGAGCAGTCCTGGGGAGAGTGTAGCCTCATCAGGAGTGCAGTGATGGATGCAAAGGAGTGGTAACTGGAACTCTGTCAACTCTGTTCCCTGGAGCAAGTCCTCTTGAAGGAGATCTGAGTGGTGTACCTCCCTGATCACCCCTTTAGGGGTGGGCCACCCTAGATTAGCAATGAGGCATTTGCTGAAACAAGAAAAGGGGAAGAGTCAGGCATTTTTTTTTTCCAGACCAAGGGGACAGCCATAGTGAACTGTTGCTTGCTTATTTCTCAGGAGCTCAGTGTCCAAGTGGTGGGGTTCCACTCAGCTTGTTTGAGCATGTCATCAGAGCTTGTGAGGGCAGGCCTGTGGTAAAGATCCCTCTTCATTACAGAAGTTACCCTGATGTGGCTGTTCATCCCCTCGCCCCTAGCTTCCTAAACATTTACAATAGTTTTCAGTTGCACTTAGGATAAAGACCATACCTTTTATCCTTTTTCACTTGGTCCAGGGGTCCTGCCTACTCTTCCATATTTTTTTTTTTTAAAGATTTTATTTATTTATTTGGCAGAGAGAGACACAGCGAGAGAGAGAGCACAAGCAGGGGGAGTGGGAGAGGGAGAAGCAGGCTTCCCGCCGAGCAGGGAGCCCGATGCGGGGCTTGATCCCAGGACCCTGGGATCGACCTGAGCCGAAGGCAGACGCTTAACGACTGAGCCACCCAGGCGCCCCTCTTCCATATTTTTTACATACCACATCCTCCTCCCTGTCCCTGTTCCAGCCCCACTTATTGTTCAGTCCCTTGTCTTTGCCTTTATATTTACACCACAAAGCCTTTGTCTGTGATATTTCCTCTGTCTGGGATGCTCTTGCCTCCCTCTTCGCTCTTCTTCCTACATCAGCCAAGGATCCCTTCCTCGGGGAGGACCAAAGTCCCTACATAGGAGCTCTCACAGTACCATGTTTTTTCCCTTGTAGGCACAGTTGTACATCTTTTGTGGCTGTTTATTCAATTCCTGGCTTTCCCACTAGACTAGAAGCTCCAGAAGGGCAGGACCACATCTGTCTTTCCTGTTCCTTATACCTCCATACCTAGAACGCTGGACACGCTAAATCAAATGTTTTGTTTTAGTAAATAATCTATGGAAGATGAGATGATGAGAATACTTGGATATCCAATAAGTAAAAATAAAATATGCATAGAAACAAAATATAAGGCAGGGTAAGACATGCTCTCCAGGACTGAGAGTGACTTTTGAGGTCCTTGTTTGCCCAACCTCCTTATCTCATGTTGGACTGAGCCTGGGATGGGATGGGGGGTGGGATGACTTCCCTGTGTTCACACAGCTAGTGTGTGCCAGGGCTTGGACTCATACCTTAGTCTTTCAACTCTGAGTCCGGTGCTGTCATCGCCAAGGGAGGCTGTGTATGATCACATAGTATGTGATTTAGTGGCAGGTGCCTGGCTTCCGGATGGGCGCTGTTCTCACTGTTGATCTGACCTTCAGTACATATGTCATTATTCTGTTTGGCTGTTTTCCTCATCTGTAACATGGGGACAATAAGGTGTATTTTAAATGGAAACTTTGAAGATTAAATGAGGTAATATGTGAAGGGAAAAAAAATGAGTGCTTTTCATAAACTCTTAAGTGTTTTACAAATGTTGTTACTGTCTCATGTTTTATTACTATTTGGTAGAAGAGGTCCAAAGCCAGTGGTGACAGGGGTGGATGGGGATAGCATCAGGCCCTGTTGCTAACTGTGTTCTATCCATTCCAGCCCCCTCTTCTCCTGTGGTTAGGATATCTCTTATGTATTTCTTCCAAGGAACTGAAAAAGTTAAATTTTTGGAACATCAGCTCTATGAAGAAAAGAGGAAATGGGACAGCTGGTTGGGGCATCACTTAGCCTGCCTGGGCCTGGGTCCCTTCATCAGTGAAAGGAAGGAGCAATAGTAAGTGATGTCTAAAAGCTCCTTTCAGTAGGAAGCCCTGTAAACCTTCATGAATGGGAAGGAGGCTATCATCGGACAGACTCCCAAGCACAGAGCAAGAGAGATTCTTCACATTCCAGAAAGAACTTTCTGGCACCTAGGGTAGTTAAATGCTGGAAAAGGAGAAGGCAACAATATGTATGCAGATTCTTTTGGGAGGTCTTTACAAAGAGAAGAAACACCCATCTTTGGCCTTGCTGGGACTGGGGAAAGAGATAAAGAAGCCTTTGAAGTGATTTCTACTCAGCCCATAAGGGACAGTGCCTAAAATGCCATGAGGTTACAGGGTTGACATGCCCTTTCCACACACTCTTTCCTGTTGAGCCTGTTTCCTGCTCCTGCTGCCACTCCAAGGCTTGTGTACCTGGGTCAGAGTTCTCGGGGCCTCCCACCTCCTTCTCTGTTCTGAACTTGGGCTCTTCCTTCCTGTTTACTACTTCCTTTTCCTCAACAGCATCCCTCCAGCAGCTACTCCAGATAATAAAAGCTCAGCATGGTTACTGATAACTGCTCCTATAAAAGGCTAATGTGGGGAATTTTCTGTCAAGATGACCAATGAAAGAGAAAAAAGAGGAGCAAGTTTGATTAAAAATTTTTAGAGAGCATGATGAAAAAACTTTAATTGGTTTTATTTTTGCTACCATTTTCAACATGGATGTGTCTCCCTTCCTCATTTTTAACCCTCTTGAGATTGGATAGAGATTTTCCAAGCAAGTGTAAAAGTAATTATATTCAAAGACAGATTTTTTTTGCCCCTAAAAGTATCACATTAATTGTCTTTTTCTGGGGCTAATTGTCTTTTCTTTGGCCCAGGTGTGAATAGACTGCTTTGGGCTAGTAATAATTTGCATTTATAAGTGTTTTTCATATACAGAATTTTATTTTGTCCTCCAGATGTCCCTGTGCTTTGTGGTTGTTTTTGTTCCCTTTTCTCAGATGAGCAAACTGAGGCCCAACTTGGCAAAGCTCACAAAGCTAGCTCCAACTCCTGTACCAACACTGCCCCTTCCAACCTTGTTCTACCACCTCCCACAGCCCTGTCTAGAGGTGGTAAAGCCACAAGGGCCCCTTGAACTCTAGCTGAACAGTCCCTCTGAGTTTCACAGCAGCTTGCCAAAGAAAGTCTGCTGGAGACAAAGTTTCTATCAGTTGGTGGGAGCATGAAGACCTTCCTGGGAGTATAGGAGGTTGAAAAGGTGATTATTTCCAGAGGATGGTGGGATCCCTCTGGAAATTTTGTGTCATATCTGATGCTGAGAACCTTTTGGTGTTTGCCTGAGGATTTTTAACTCTATAATAATTTAAGGTTGGTAGGACCAGAAAACCCAGGATTAAAGTGAGGTCCCCTCCGATTTTGGTTTCCAGCAGAAATTGGATAGGGTGAGAAATATAGAAAAAGGAGGCCACTTTTGAGAAACTTAATTAGATAAACATAGAACATCATGTAGCCAAAGTCCAAATTATTAATCTCAAAGGCTAACCACTACAGGACACAATGGAAGGCACCTCAATCCAAGGGTTTGATCTTAGCTACTTCCTAGCTGTGTGACCTTAGACAAGTTACTTAGCCTTGAAGTCTCAATTTCCCCATCCCTAAAGTGCAGGTAATAATACAACACTGGATTTCTTCAGGGATAAAATGACAACAGTGCTTCGTATCCAGTAAGCTTTCAAAAATGTTAGCTGATCCTGGAGTCTGAATCTAAGGAGATTGGACTCTTTCCTATTGGCAACCAACAAGGAAGCCTTTGGAGTTTCTTTAGAAGCATGCAAGTGATATGTTTAAATGTGAATTTTAGAAAGTTAATTCTGTCTTGGAAGCGGTGTATAAGGAGGGTTGGAAGTAGGAAGAAGTTGCAAGTACTAAGATCATTTGAAATAATCCAAATGAGAGAGATGTGCTTGAACTGAGTGGTGTGGAAAGAGAAGGAGGGGAGAGGGATGTAGAAAGAGGAGAGAGAAGGAAATAGGAGGTGTTGAGATGACATAGGGACACACGAAGATTGATTGGATGTGGGGTAGTGAGAGAGAGGTGAGGATAATGGATAATGCCTAGGTTGCCAATTGGGCCTACCGAATGGATGATGATATTAGGGAAGATAACAAATCAGAAGGAATAGTTAAGGCAGGGTGTGGACAAGGAAAATAATAAATAGGTTTTAGTTAAGGTATGTCTGAGTTGCCTGGGGGACATCAAGGACCAGGAGTGGGTAGGTGGTGAAGGGATTTGGGGACAGAGCTCCAGGGGACACTGACATCCAAAGGATGGGGTGGGGAGAGGGCAATTAAAAGTTACTTTCACAGGCAGAGTGATTTTCAAGGAGGCACGAGATTCACAGAAGGGGTCAACAGGGCCAAAAGCAATGAACAGACAGGTCTTGGAGGGTGCCTGAGAAGAGGCTCTTGTTTGGGTATTTCCAAAGACACTGGTAACTTTAGAAAGAGCTCTGTGAGTTGAGGATGTGTTGGGGACAGAAGCCAGATACAGAAGATAAGGATAGAAAGGGAGAGGTGGGGATTATATGTCTTGATGGAGAGAAGAATTATAGAATATTCCAGAGGTAAAGGAAGAAGGAAGGTTTTGTTTCATTTTAAGGTTCCAAGCCTGTGGCTGAGCAGTGGGTCAGGTGAGAAAGGGATGAGCAACGGGGTATAGAGGAAAGTTCAGGGAAGGTAATGATAGAACAAGGAGGTGAGAGCTTGGAGATAGAGAATGGGGGAGTCAGTCTGGAAGGGACTGTTTTTCATTGAGAAGGGAAGAGTGGGGCAAGTAGTTGGGAAAAAAGTGAGCTGAAGGGGAGAGACATGCAGGCCTGTACATCCACAGACTTCACTTTCCCCCATAAAATGGAAGCCCCTGTAGCATCTACTGAGTGAAGAAGGGGGAAAGGGTTTGTCAGAACTGAAGAAGAAAGCAGATTGAGAAAAAGTTTAAGGGTTATTGCGCCACCAGAATCAAGAGGGACAGAATTAGAGTTCTACTCACTGGCATGGTGGGCTGTTGGTTTCTGGTACTGATTAGTTACTCAGGAGCAAGGGAGTGGGTGCTTAGATGTCCTCCATGGGGGAGGACTGTCAGGGTGAGGGTGTTGGGAGTCTGTGGCATGAGGGAATGGTTGGCCATGAAGCCCTGTCTAGGTCAGGAGTTAAGGGGGTGAGGAAGGGGTGATACATGGAGAGAGTGGGAAGAGTTGGAACTGCTATGGCTTTATAGGTTAAAGAAGGTAATTAGGAAGAGATGGAAAATAGAAATAAGGTTTTTCTGAGATAAGTGGTGGAGAAGTAGTTCTGGGTGACTCAAAGTCCAGGTGGGTATGAAGGGAGTAAGGATGATAGGAAGGTTACGAAAGCAGAAGAAACCATGGGGCTGTGAAACTAGAACAACTGTATACATGGACATTTGACACAGTGGTTGGAGTCAAGGTGCAGAAGGGGACTGTTAGCTAGGATTTAAACATATCAGTGAATGTGACAGAGTAATCTTGGGGTGATGTATTGGTCAGTTATCACTGTATTATAATAGATAACCACAAAAATTACTGGTGGCATGTAATAGTAAGCACTAATTCAATTTCTATACCAGGAGATGGTTGATTTAGGCCAGACTTATCTGGGCAATTCATTGATCTTGCATCTGCAGGTTGTATGGGATTTGGCTGATATAGGTTGGTCATGCTTGGGGTGGCTGGCTAGAATGGCTCTGGTCATTCACCTCTTGGGACTGGCAGGCTAGCCCAGGCTGTTTTCATCATGATAGCAGAGGTACAAAGGAGCAAGTACTTTTCAAACCTTTAGTCATGTCATGCCTTCTAATATTTCTTTGGCCAAAGTCAAGGGGTGGGGAAGTACTCCACCTATGGAGATAGATGGGGTGGTGAGTGAAATTTTTTGCACAATAACCTAATTGACCACAAGTGGTAGATAAACGCTGAGTATGGAGAGAGGATGGGTTGCAGATGCCATAGGACCCTTGAATGGCAAAAGTAGGAGGAAAAGGGCGCCTGGGTGGCTCAGTTGGTTAAGCGACTGCCTTCGGCTCAGGTCATGATCCTGGAGTCCCTGGATCGAGTCCCGCATCGGGCTCCCTGCTCGGCAGGGAGTCTGCCTCTCCCTCTGACCCTCCCCCCTCTCATGTGCTCTCTCTCAATCTCTCTCTCAAATAAATAAATAAAATCTTAAAAAAAAAAAGTAGGAGGAAAAGATGCTATCTGCTTTGCTCCCATCCTGAGATACAAGTGGCCCTAACTGAGAATGTTTGGCAAAGAAATCATTTGATTAGAGAAGATACAGGATTTTGTATTGTGAGGAGTCAAATATGAACAGCAGGAATTCCAGAGATCACAGAGGGAAGGGTTCAAAAGAGGCATCAGGAGGCAGCTGGCTACCCAGAGTCAGAGAGCACGTGCCTGAACAGTCCTAGACTTAGGAATCAAAGTGGCAGAACACACACACACACACACACACACAAACACACACACACACACAAACACACACACAGCTGCCAGAAGAGCTTGGGCTGACCCAAGGTAAACTCTTTCGGAGACTTATTATTTTGGGAAGGTGTTGTAAAGACCAGCCCCCACATTGCCTTGAATGGGGCTCTGCGTGCTGGATCTTTCTGACTAACTGAGGAGGACAGATGCTTCCCGGGGAGGAGATGTTTCTAGGGAGAGGCGGTCACAGCTCCATACTATACTTGGGATTTCACAATTGCTTTTACTCTGACAGGGTGTTGGGGACTTTTTTTTTTTTGTACTACAAATAAAGAAGCAAGAGGGTGGGTGTGGGAAGGAAACTATTTTAATGGAGATCCAGTAATAGCAATAACATCCATCCTTGGAAAGAGAGACTCTAGGAGAAAGAGGGATGGGGGTAAAATACCTCAAACCTATTCTTTCTCTCTCTGCAGAGCCTCTTAATAATTTTGAGTGTTCTTGATTTTCCCTCCCCTACTAGGCTATGAGCTCGCTGAAGGTAAAGGCTGAGCCTGTTTTATTCTTAGCCCTATCCCCACTGCTGACAGCACACACAACATAATTGGTGCACAATAAATATTTTGAGTGGATGAATGGATGAGTGATAAGAAACTTAAAAGCTTGTATATATGTCTCCACTTAAAAGAACTCCAAACTTTCATAGTCCACAAATATTTAGGGATCTCTTGACTATCACGCAGGTGACCAGACTCTGGGCATTCATAGACAGTGAGACATAGTTCTTGCCAGATGGTCGCTTACCTTCACTTGCAGCGTAGGGAACAGTAGCTAACAATGCAGAGCTGTATGGAAGTGGCTCAAGCCTCAGTTTGCTTCATCTGCAAAAGAAGGAGGCTTGACCAGATTTATTCAGGTTTCTTTTCTACAAGGCTTCTTGGAGCCTCAATATTCTGTTGTTCATTGCCAGTCTCTAAAATCAGAAAACTGTTTGATGCCTAGTTAGTTTGGGCTTCTATAACAGATATACCATAGAGTAGGTGCCTTAAACAGAAAATACTTATTTTTCACAGTTCCACAGGCTGGAAAGTCTAAGATCAGGGTGCTGGCAGATCTGGCTTCTGGTGAAGACCCGCTTCCTGGTTTGTAGATGACTGTCTTCTTGTATCCAAACATGGTGGAGAGCAGAGAGAGGAGGAAGCAAGATCTTTGATGTTGGCCCTTATAAGGGCCCTATTGCCATTCACAGGGCTTCACCTTCAGGTCCTACTGACCTCCCAGAGGCCCCATGTCTTAATATCATCACACTGGGGACCAGGCTTCCACATATGAATTTTGTTATCAACAAACATTGTATGAATAGCAATGTTTCTGAAACATATTTACCACGAAGACTTTTTCTTTCTCCTCTTTTTGTTTTTGTTTTTAGAGCATCTCATGGGACTGGTTTTCTGAGGAGCGTACTTTAGGAAGTGTGGGTTTATGCTAGTTCTAGTGGACTAATCCTTACAGTTTCTTCTGAAGGTCATCCCCATCCCAACTTCATGGACATAATTGCACCAGACTTAGTGTTTTTTTGTTTTGTTTTTTCCCTGTACTCAGGAAGTGCTTTTTAGAGCACCCAAAGTGTTCAGACATCTGGTTATTCTTTGTCCTGATGATGTTGGAAGTGGATGTTAAGGTTTCAGGATTGGTTCATACCTACTAAGCTTCTATTTTGGTCCACTCTTCCCAGAGCAGCTGAGCACCCTGCACCCCAGGGAGGATTTGAGGTGTCCAGGATGACTTTCTCTCTAGAGGCTTGGGGACAAAGAGACTGGGCTGTGTAAGGGTGTGGCCAGAGGCTGAGAGGTCTGGACATGTCAGCATAGGCTAGAATCAATTCCACAAACCAGGCAGTTCTGGGTTATGGCACTGAATCTAGAGCAGGGGCTATTAGCTTCTTTCTCCCTTTTTTTGGATTATCCACTTGTTTTTTTTTTTTTTTAAAGATTTATTTATTTATTTGAGAGAGCGAGAATGAGAGAGAGAGTACATGAGAGGGGGGAAGGTTAGAGGGAGAAGCAGGCTCCTCGCCGAGCAGGGAGCCCGATGCGGGACTCGATCCAGGGACTCCAGGATCATGACCTGAGCCGAAGGCAGTCGCTCAACCAACTGAGCCACCCAGGCGCCCCTGGATTATCCACTTGGATAGGATGTGGTCTCAGGTATGGGATCAGTGTGGCTGTTCAGGTGTATGGGGAATGGCCATGTAGGGTTAAGACTTGGTATAGGGATCGAGTTCAGGTCCTTCTCATATCGCCTCTGGATAACAGCAATGATCTGCTAATTGGTCTGTCTGCTTCAAAACCAGTTCCCTTACTAATTAAAACACAGTGGCTCCCCAAGACTTCCTTAGCTTCATACCTAGGACCTTTACAATCTGTTCCCAACCTGACTTTTTAGCTTAATGTTTTCTTCCACTCTTACATCCCATCCACCCTACATTCCAGCCAGATAGAACTTCTTTTTTTTTTAAGAATTTATTTTTATTATTTATTTAAGAGAGAGAGCACTAGCAGGGGGTAGGCGGTAGGGGCAGAGGGAGAGGGAGAAGCAGACTCGCCCCTCAGCAGGGAGCCCGGCACAGGGCTCCATCCCGGGATCCTGAGACCATGACCTGAGCCAAAGGCAGGTGCTTAACTGACTGAGCCACTGAGGAGCCCCCAGATAGGACTTCTTTTTGCTTCCTAAATACTCCTTGATCTTTCACATTTCCCTTCCACCATTGTTCATGCTTTCTCTCTGCTGGTATATCTCCCCTGTGGCTTGGTCTAGCAAAACCCCTCATTCTTTGAAGCACCATTCAAAAGCCTTCTTGTATCTCTTGGCCAGTCACTGGCTCATCTTTTGTGCTCATATAGCGCTCATATATCTTTATTAAAATATCCATCACCTCTTCTTGTGATTGTTGCTCCCTATCTGTCTCCCCTCACTCCCTAAGCTTTTGCTGGGATCTCTGGGGTTTTGGGGCCTTACATGTTGGTTGGTGAGTAGCAGGTATTTATTGGAGGTTTGTTGAATGAATAAATGAATGGGTGTGGGTTGTATTGAATATAATAAATATTGTGACCTCTTAGCATCCTCTGTCTACCCTGTCTTAGCACTCACCTTTGGAACATATAAAAAGATTTCCCTGGGTTGGAATAACAAAAGCCTAACCTGGCTTAGCATACAGATGGAGTTTTAGGGTATTTTTAAAAGGAGATGTAGTTTTGTTATCTTTTAAGCATAGCATATTTTTAAAAGCTAAGATATAAATAGATACTAATAAGTAAAGTGGGAAAATTAATGCAAAATTACAGGTTGTGTTAGTCCTGATTGTGTAATAATGTATCATAAACAAAAGACCATAAACATGCCAGGATTATTCACAGAGCCCTGAAGTTGAAGCCATGGTGGTAGAATTGTTGATTTTTTTTTTTTTTAGGATTTTATTTATTTGACAGAGAGAGACAGCTAGAGAGGGAACACAAGCAGGGGGAGCGGGAGAGGGAGAAACAGGCTCCCGGCTGAGCAAGGAGCCCAATGCGGGGCTCGATCCCAGGACACTGGGCAGACCTGAAGGCAGACGCTCAACGACTGAGCCACCCAGGCGCCCCTGTTGATTTTTTTTTAATCTTAAAAACTTTAAAATACTTTTACTGTTAAGTGAAACCTAGAACTTTGTAGAGAAAGATGTAATCAGAACTTTCAACCCTTTGAGGATAATGGAACTGCATTTGAATGATTGCAAATTCTGGATTAGCAGCCCTAGATGTAGAGGTTTGTCATTATATAAGAACTCACTGTTAGAGGACAGAGTCTGGCATAGGTGGGTCCATTGTGTACTATCCACGTGTGGTTAATTACTGCAGGATGAGCCCGAAGGTTTCATCTCACATGCCTATTGTATTGATGGGTGGGTAGTACATGCCTAGACTGGTTGGTTGAGAAGGATCTGAGGTTCCATCTGGCTCAATAGAAAGGTTCTGTGATTGACTAGTGAGTGTACTGTGGACACGTGAAAGGAGGATTCATGTATTTACCTTCCTTATCTAATAGATCCCCACATTATGGGACTGACGTGCTGCCCCAAATACAAAAACACTAATTCAAAGAGATCCATGCACCCCTGTGTTTATAACAGCATTATTTACAATAGCCAAATTAGGAAAGTAGGTAATAGTATTACTTCTCCTTTATAAACGAGAACACTGAGGTTCAGAGGGATTAAGTAATTGCCGTAGGCTACATAGCTCCTATGTGGTGGATCTAGGATAAGAATCCAGTGCTGTCTGACTCCAGAGTCTAGCTCTTAACCAAATCCTAGAACACTAGAACCTGAGGGCAAGGATGCCTCTTGAAATTTATTGGAGAGAGGCTTAGGACAAATGATGAGCAGCCCTATTTCATGCGGGGGTGGGGGGGTAAACGCAAGGACTGTGTCCCTTGCATGGGTATTTACTGATGGTAGGACCTCTGTTATGCCAAAGTTATGAGACTGAGTCCCAAGTTAGTATGAATGAAAAGGCAACTCTGTTCAAGAAGGGTTTATATAAATGACACTTCCTTTGTGGCTTTTTGAGGGGAAAGTAGGAGATTTTAGGGATATTCCCTTAGATGTTGAAGTTGGTGTGGTACAGTGGTTTTGAACCTGTGCTCTCTAGGACTTTAGGGTTTTTTATGATGAAATCTTGAGGACCATTGTCCAAGTAAAGGTGGAGTCCTGGAGGCAAGATTTCACCTTCTACTTCTACAGAGCAGCTCTGCTTCTAACTGTCATATTTTGGGGTTTGGTATACTGTTTCTTTCTTTTTTTTTTTTTTAGAAGAAATAAGGGCTTTGGTGGCCTAAGATAGGAAAGTCCCTGTTCTCATGGAAATATCTCAAAAGTTCCCAATACCTGGGCCCTAGTGCCATTTCTGCTACTGCCCAGTTGTATGATCTTAGAATCTTGCTTGACTGTCCCTGGAGTCCTTCCTTCCTCACCTACAGAATGAGGGGTTTGAACCGGGTCTCTATGATCTTCTCCAGCTATGATATTCTTTCTCTCTGGGTGGGTATGTGGTAGGGTGAATGGTTGTGTCTGTTACTTTGTCAGGGTAGAGCTCTAGAGCCAGTCTGCCAATTGTCTGACCCACAAGTCTCTCCTTTTTATTCTCCACACTTCCACCTGCTTCCTCCCCTTAATCCAGTCAACAAACATTCGTCTATAGCTTACTCTGTGCCAGGCACCATACCCACCTTCAAAGCTCCTCAGTTGCTAATACTTGCCCTGGTCAGGGAGAGTCCCCAGATTGCCCCCTTGCTGTGTCTTCTCCTGCCGCCCCAAGCCTTCCTTTCTTCTCTTTCTGCCTCATGTGTTTATGCCTCTCTGCAGGACAGAGTATGAGGGTTGGAACAATTTATACCCTGTAGAAGTGGGGGCAGTGGTCAGTGGGAACCTGGGGGTGTTGCAAGAGGTGGGCTCATTGAATCATTGTGTACTGCCCGGCCACCAACGGGGCTTAGATCCCTGTCCTCTGGCCGCCTCTCTCTCTCAGGCGGTGACTCCTTGAGTAAAGGTAGGAGCTAAGGTCTGGTTGTTTGGTGATGGTACCTGTATCTCCTCTTCTAAGTTCTTTGGGAACAGGTAGGATGGGAAGATGTGGAGGGACAGTTCTCCCACAAAGTATGGAAGGAGAGAAGACTGAAGAGTACTAACCAGTACCCCCAAAGCTATTTTATTTTTTTATTATCCGCCCCCCCCGCCCAAAGCTAGTTTAGATAGAGGAGGCACTGGAGTAGAGGCCTGGGGTGGGAAGAAGGAATACAACATGAGAGGGTTTGGGGAAGGGCATTCTGGGCAGTGGGAATAGCAAAACCAAAGGCTCTGAGGTTGAATTGTACTTAGTGATTTCTTTTCTTTTCTTTTTTTTTTTCTAAAGATTTTATTTATTTATTTGAGAGAGCGAGAATGAGATAGAGCATGAGAGGGTCGGAGGGAGAAGCAGACTCCCTGCCGAGCAGGGAACCCGATGTGGGACTCGATCCAGGGACTCCAGGATCATGACCTGAGCCGAAGGCAGTTGCTTAACCAACTGAGCCACCCAGGCGCCCATGTACTTAGTGATTTCTGAAAACACCAAGGGGGTGGCATGTCTGGGGCCCAGTGAGAAGTAGTGAATGAGCTTGGAGAGATAGCTGGGGGGCAGACCAAGTAGGGTCTTATGGAAGACAGGGAGGACTTATCTTTTAAAATTTTTTTTTATTTGCGTGTAGTTGATACACAGTGCTACATTATGTTACAAATGTTGTACACAGGGTGCCTGGGTGGCTCAGTTGGTTAAGCGACTGCCTTCGGCTCAGGTCATGATCCTGGAGTCCCGGGATCGAGTCCCGCATCGGGCTCCCTGCTCAGCAGGGAGTCTGCTTCTCCCTCTGATCCTCCCCCCTCTCATGCGCTCTCTCTCTCTCATTCTCTCTGTCTCAAATAAATACATAAAATCTTTAAAACAAAAAAAACAAATGTTGTACACATTTCAGGTGTACAACATAGTGATTCGACAAGTTTAAACATTATGCTATGCTCACCACAAGGGTAGTCACCATCTGTCACCATACAACACTGTTACAATATCATCAACTATATTGACATACTTATTCTGAGTATGTAGACAAATCATTGGAGAGTTTTGAACGAGGGAGTGATGGCTTCTATTTTAAAGGTCACTCTGACTGCTGTGCAGAAGATATCCCGTAAGAGGAAAGGACGAGGCAGGGACACTGTGTAGGAGGCTGGTACAGGGTCTAGGAGAGACACATACTGGTAGAGCTGAATTGATCAGTGTAGCCAAAGCTCTCCCCTATGAGGTCTTGGGTCACTGGGTAAAGTCTGGAATTTTCTGCCAAAGAGCCAGGGACCCTAAGGGTGGAGAAGGGGTTGTGGTAGATTAGATGGGGCCGTGGCATGGACTTGTAGCCAGACCTAGATCTGCCCCTTATGAACTGCATGACTTTGGAAAAATTATTTAATCTCTTGGAGATCTCCGTTCACTCATCTATAAAACAGGGATAATAATAGGTACACTTCTTCAGTTTCTTCAGGAATTAAATGATTTAAGGTGTAACGTACTTGAAGTATGCCTTGCACAATGTAAGTGTGATAGGAGTACTTCTGGTGTAAGATGCATGTGAAGCCAGAACTGTGGAACAGCCCTACCAGTAGCTTTCCAAAATCATGGGAGCACCCAATGGCCATTGTCCTTGGTCCTGGACACACTTATCAGCTCTGTCCCCTTCTCAGAGGCTGCCCTTAGCCTGCCCCAGACTCCCAGGCTTGGCCCTCACCCACATTATAGCCCTTACTAGAGATGGCATTCCTGGGCACGTCCCTGTCCCTGCTTCCTTCACTCACATTTCCCACCCTCAACCATTGCATGACACTGGAAGAAGCACACTCTGCACCTCACACCTCCGAGGTGAACCCCACAGATGGGGCTGTGCCCCACATTTGCACCATGGTGAAGCTGGGGACTGTCTGGTCTGGGTCTGAACAGCTCTAGTCTGTCCGGAGCCTCTGCATATCCCCCTGCCAGATCCGGCACTACTTGCTTTGTTAATGGAGAATTTGTCAAGTAATGGGAATAATTAGCACAGTGGGGGCCTTACTGTGCCCTGGAAAGAGAACAGAGAGAGCCATCCCAGCAGCCCCAGACATGATTGCTGGGCAGGCTTATTTTCTCTTGTCTGCATCTCTCTCCCCATCTCTTGCATGTGTTTGATTTTTTTCCCCTTTGTATAGAGAGAGTTGGCTAGGAGAAAAGACCTGTAAATTGCACTCTTGCTGGGTTGGTGCTGTGAAAGCTGGATCAGATTGTCTTCTTGGACTGAATAATTTCCCTCTTCCCCTACCTCCTTTAGGGGGGCAGATCGGCTAAACATCTAGTTGATTTTCCCCCTCCCTTTCTCCTCCTCTATTCCTCCCCACCTCCAACCCTCCCCTCCCTCCTTCTCCCTGTACCCTCATGTAAAGAACTCACTGACTCTCAATTGAATCCTTTTTAATGGTCCCAAGAGGCGAGGATCTTGAAGGGTGATTATCTTCATTATAAATTATTAACTCTCCCTGCAGCCAGATGGCTTCCCAACCCATGGCTTAGAATTCTGGGCTGGGTAGGCCTGCTGGCTGGGAGAGGAGAGGACGGGAGAAGGGAGGAGTCTGAATTGTGAATGACCACAGCTTCTTGGGTTCCTGGCTGCACCTGGGATGCTGGGGAAGCTCTTGGCACCTTGCAAGGCCTGAGTCCTGCCGTCTGTGGGCAAGAGTTTGTTGTTGCGTTTTGCCCACGAGACAACTCAGGGGTCCCTTGGGGATGGAGTAGAGGTGGTTGACAGGGGCAGAGATTAAAGCCATGGATCGCTTTTGATATGAACCTTAGAGACTTGTCAAGGCATGGTAAGAAGACATGATTATTACCTTACACTATGTAGTCCTTTACCTCCTCTGATGTTCACAACATCCTGGAAGGTGTATTCATTGTTCTCTCTAATTTAAAAGAGAAGAACTAAAAATTGGATAGATAATAGTTTTCCAAAAGTTCATTTGGCCAATAGTTAGTGGAAAGATGGAGCCTGGTTCTGATCCCCCAGTCCAGGGTCTCCCCCCACCCCCACCAGACTTCTTCCCAGTTGCCTATGCTCTACTTATCCTTCAAATTTCCATTAAGTTCTCCTTCTCTGAGAAGTCTTCACTGACTTCACCAGGCCACTCACCTCCTGTTCTTCTGGACTCTATTGCACTACATGAACACCTGTCGAGTACTGGACAACAACTCCAAAGGCTGTCTAGCCTCTTCTGGAATATCTCCAATGACACGGAAGCCCACTTCATCTTGAGGTGGTCTGTGTGTAAGATAAAGATTCAAATACCCTTGCTCAACTTTATTCACTAGGCGGAATCCTATCTTTGAGGGCCACAGAGAATCTGTGGGATCTCTCTTCCAATGTAGGAACACTTCAGACACCTGAAGGCGCTGCTTATGCTACTGCTGAGTTGCCTCCATAAGCCCAGACACTGTGGTTCCTCCAAAGGTTTCTCATTTGAAGAGGCTCAGGTATGACTCTTAACATTGTCTCTGTCATTGGGATGAATATTAAAAGATGTCCGTCTACCCAGCTTACTGTCTCTGAGCAGGCCAGGTGAGAGGTACCAGCGTCAGCCATGCTGCTGGGATGAAGTATGAACATCAAGGACCACAGTAACCAAGTGGCAGCAGTGGTGGCTAACATTTACTTGGTACTTATCCATGCTGAGCACTGTTCTAAGGGCTTTACCTTACAGTAGGTGCCTTACTAGGGCAACTCATTATTATCATCCACATTTTAGAGATGAGGCAACTGAGGCACATAGGGTGCAAGTGACTTGCTCAGGGTCACATAGGCAGCAAGTAGTGAGTCTGGGATTTGAACCCAGGAAGTCTGGCTCCAAAGCCCATGCTTTTGACTTCTGTGAAAGGGGCATTTACCCTAGCATCAGTGTTCTATTTGGACCCTAGAGATGGACCACTGCCATTTTGAGCCCATACTTGATAGAGCCTGCCCCTCAGCTTTGATCTACCTCCTTATATGATTTAGGCTCATGTCTTTCCTTTCTACTAGCATGTAAGTGCCTTGCAGGATTTGAGTTATTGTTTTTAAATCTTTCTATATCATGGATGCTCTATGGCTAAAAAAAAGTTAACAAAAAAGCTTCCTTTCAATTTACTACCTACCAGCTTACCTACACCTCTATCAAAGAGTGGGGCTCATAATAAAAATCTAATGATCAAATTGACACAAATGATCATCTCCCTTTTCCTGTAAGTTATATTTTAATTCATGTAATCTAAAATTGCATTTGGTTATCTGGCACTCTCTCTCTCTCTCTCGTCTCATCTTGTCTACTTGATTCCTTAGTTCTAATTTTCAGTTACAAATTATACCTTCCATGTTTATGGGTGGTTTATTTTGGAGGATCAAGCTGTATAGCTTTCCATTTATCTCCATCAAAGTTCGTCCTACTAGACGTAGGCTGTTTAAGCCTACGTGACCTCTTGAGATCCCACAGCGTCATCTGGGATGCTCACTGACTGTTAGTGTCAGGTCACCCCCAAACATGACCAGTCCCACCCAAGCTCTTAATGAATATGAGGAATAGGGCAAGGCCTGATCTCACACCAGAAGCTGCTCACCCTCTTTGGATGCTGTTGTTTCGCCAGTGACACGTCTTGTTGGTTCTGTCCACCTTATAGTCCTCATAGCATGAGAAACTTTTCAAAAAGATTGGCTGAAGTCCATATGTATTATAACTCCTGTGTGTCTCTACTATAAAAGATTAGTATTCTTGACAGAAAAGGAATTTAGGTTAGTCTGACATGACTACTTCCTAGTTTTTATGGAAAATTGTTTTTAAAAAAGATATTATAGTTCAAGGCTTTAAAAAATTCTCTTCTCCCCACATCCCTGTCCTTTTTTCAGCACAATGTAAGGTCCAAACACCCTTTCCTAGAGGTCCATTTGATAGACTGGAGTTGAGGTCTTTGGAGGCCTTCCTTATCTCCCTTCCCTTTCCAGGAGGGGTAAGGCCAGCAAACAGAGGGTAGGGTAAGCTTGGTGGCTGAGGCACCTTTAAGACTAGATGCAGCTCAGCAGATTTCAGGGGAAGAAGAAAGAATAGGAAGGGTAGTATTCTTGGACATGAATAAGTCATGAAAGAGGGAGCTGAGGTACAGCTTGGACTGGGAGGAGAGAAGGACAGTGGGCTCCCTGTTGGAAGACCTGGTGGCTCTTTGCCTGTATTTTCCCAGATAAGGGATTGGCTTTGACTTGGAGAATAATATATGTATAGAAAAGTACATACATCATGCTCAACCAGTGCATTTTTACAAACTGAACCCAACGTGCAACATCACCCAGATCCAGAAATAGAACTCCTTTACCCTTTTGCCTTCTTCTAGTCTCAACTTCCCCAAGGGTAACCACTATTCTGGCATTTCACAGCATGGAGTAAATTTGCCTCTTTTTGTACCTTATATAAATGGAACACATTCGGTGTATACCCTGCTGTGAGATTCAGCCATATTGCTCTCTGGAGATGAACACCAGTCATTCTCGCTGCCCAATAGCATTTTGCATGACTAGACTACAATGGATTTATCCAGTCTACTGCAGATGGGCATTTGGTTATTTTCTAGGTTTTGGCCGTTGTGAATAGCATTGTTATGAACATGGTCCTGTATTTCTTTGGTTGGACATAAGTAAGCATCTCTGTCGATGTATACCTAGGAAGGGATTTGTAGAGTCATAGGGTAAAAATACTCAGCTTTAGTAGCTCCTGTCACACAATTTGCCAGAAGTAGTTGTACCTCTATACTTTTAAAAATTTAATAAAATTCAAAACTACTCTATGAGATAGGTATTATCATTCCATTTTTTTGGATGAACAAACAGAGGCTCAGAGAGCTGCCCTGGGCAAAATAGCTATAATAATGAGTCTGGGTTTAAATCTAGCTCTGCCTGATGTCAAGGCCCACGCTGTACATAGTTATCCTGAACTGCTTTCATGTCTTGGAGAGAATTCCTGCCTTTACCTCCCTCAGTGCCTGCTGTAGAGTCTTTACTGTTGCATTAAGGTCGAGAGGACTGAGCATGTGAGGCTGCCCTAATTGTGTAGTATCAGGCAGGGCACAGTTGACTTAATCTTAGTGATTCTCTGAGGCTGTGGTACAAGAGCAAGCCTGCATTCCCCTCCAAAGCACCTAGGGGTAGGGCATGCCCACATCTATGCCTTCGCCCAAAGACATGGACAAGAGGGCGTGTGGAGCGTTGGTGGTAGGAGTGAGCCATCTGACATGTGTCTCAGATCACAGAGAGTCCTGACAAGTATGGGTGGCCATATGAAATGAAAGTTCTTGTCACTATGTTAATGACAGTGTGTTTCAAGGTCTAGTAGCCCAATTCAAACTAGCTTAAGCAAAAAAAAAAAAAAAGTGTGGTTCATATAACGGAAACCCCAGGATCTACTGGATGCTGGGCTTCAAGCCTTTTTGCATCTAGGTGCTAAAACATCACTAGAAATCTGTCTTTAGCCATCTCTTGGCTCTGCTTTTTCCTTTGTTGTCTTTTTTCTTAGACAAGGTCATTCTGGTTTCTCTCATCAACTGTGGGCCTTATTCTAATAGTTTGACAGCAAGGTGAGAAGAGAGGACCTTTCTCTCAATAATTCCAGCAAAAGTCCCAGGGTTAACTCTAATTTGACTCTGCTTGGGTGACAGGCTGATCCCTAAACTAATCACTGTGGCAGGAGATTGGAATGTCCTAACTGGTTACATTGGGTTGTAGGATCTGGGATTGGGATAAACCCCACTTGAATGACCAGGACTCAGATTGGTGGTGAAAATCATTTTAGCTTCAAAGTGGAGTGAGGGGTGTGGTAAAGGGGGAGGCGAGTAAAACTAACAGAGAGCCATTATATGGATTTTCTGGTTCTGGGGAAGGGAATAAGAGGGAAGCTAATGAGGATTTCTAAAGGGAAAAATGGCAAGCACAATGTGGGGACTGTGCCATCCCAGCAAGGGCTGGGCATGGAGACAGTAGTCATCATGCCTTCACATACCCATCCTGGTTCTAGACACAGGCCCCACTTTCTCCTGAGTCTGTCTCAAGAGAGTGGAGGGACTGGAGAGAGCAGGTGGAAGGGCAAATGGCAGCCAGCTCTTGCAAGCCAGGCCTATGGCAAATAGACTGCATGTCAGAGTTGCGAGAGGGGCCCCCCTGCTTCCTAAGCAGCCGGATTGTGAGACATTTGCAAAGATGTTAACCCCACATAAAAAGTGTGCCATTTGATAATTATGTAAATTAGCTGGCAATTAGAATATGTCACGCACTTTCCTGCTAGATTCCCACATAACAGATGAGCGTTTGTGCTCCGTGCAGGCTCTGGGGCAAACCCCCCTTCCACCTACAGCTGCCTGGGCCATCCTATGGCTCGAGAGAGGGTGGAAGCTGGCTGACTGGATGGAGAGGGCTCTCTGCTCCCATTTTCCCATTTCTTGAGCCTTGGGTAGCTCTGCTAGAAGGCTAGAGAAGGCTGGAGTATAAATGCTGGGGCAGTTGGTTCAAGGCCTGTGCTATTCAATGTAAGGTCATCTTTAGCTTTTGGCCATATTGGCAGTTTCTAGGAGGCCATGGGAATGTCCACAATCCAAGAAAGCATTGGAAGGTCAGACCATAGGGTGTCAAGTCTAGATAAACCCAATTCTGATGTTACCATCCTGAAATCAGATTCTGCCTGGCACCTGCAGGAAAGAAAACTTGGTTTTCCTCAGCCAGCCTTTTTGATCGCCCTCCGTGCAGGAGAACATTGGTATCTCCAGCACTGGTCTGGGCTAGAGGGAAAGACACTGAATCTGATGTGAGAGACTCAGCAGGCAGGATGGAGCTGACACCCCAGAACAGGCTGGGAAAATTCCCATGATCCTCCTTGGAGGGGAGTGTTCCTGGGATGCTTAGTTCTTCATTCATAGGTTTCCTCAGATCGCTAGGCTTGTACAGCTTTGCCTTTTTGGGTCATCTGAGGTTGGCATCCAGAGAAGTGTGGGGGCTCAGGATTGCTGTCATTGTGTACAGCGGGGTGGTGTGGAGGCCACTGCATGGAACAGAAGTCAGATGATCCACGGGGATGTTCTTCAGCTTCTGTTTTCTTTCATTCTCTACACATTTCCTCAGCTCCCACTCCATGCCAAGGCGCCGTGGCAGGCACCGTGGTGAAGCTCCCACGGGGAGCTCCCCGTCGAGCTTCTAGAGCCTAGGCTCTTCGTCACTGTGCTTTGTGTCTCTGCAGCATACTTGGCCCCACTATTTTTTGATGCCCTTGAGGGCAAGAATGGTTTCTTACTCTGCTTTTATAGAGCAGTGTCTGGAATGAATCAGAGCTCAATAAGCATATTGAGTTGAGCAAGTCATTTAATTTATACAGACAAATAAGTGACTTTCAGAGGCTCAGAGGTAAGTTGATAGATAGTATAGACCAGTCTGGAAGTTTCAAGCATATCCCATGTTCCTGCTCATCCGTAATATTGGGCCCTCCATCTTTACGTCCTTTCCTCGCACAGAAGGCCCCCTTGGCTTTGGCCATCTGAGCCTGGGCCTTGCCTGTCAGTCAGTAGACTCCTTGGTCTAAACTGGCAGGACAGGGAGTGGAGAGGGAAGCCCCCTCAAGAGCTGGAGCAGCCAGGGAAGTGTCACTGAGAAAATTGTCCCCAGCCTCTTGGGCTTACACATCCTGGGCTCCATTATGGCCATGTGATTTTTATATTCTTGGCTCATTAATAATTCCAGGATTGGAGTACCCCCCCCCCCACCGTAAGAGGCTTATTCCTTCTGCTCACACTTGCCTTGCTCCGCCTTTTCTTGCCCCCCCCCCCCACTTCTCTAAATCAAATGCATGGTGGGGGGAGGGGACAGAGAAGCAGCTGTGCTCTGAGCACATTCCCTGGAAGTGTCCCGTTTCAACCATTTGATTTAAGGAAATGCGGGGCTGTGGTAGTTGTTGAAAGCAGAAGGAGTCCTTTCTTCAGAGCAGGGTCTCCTCTCCCCCGGGGATGTTGCCTTTTGCCTTGGTTGGTTGGCATACCTCACCTCATACGATGATCACGTTCACAGAGACTGGGTCATGTCTCCTCACCTGGCCTCCTGATAACCCACCTCTGGCTTCATGTCTTCTGCTCACTCCAACGGCACCAGCCTGCTTGCTGTTCTTCACGCCTACCAGCCTGCCCCAGTCTCAAGGCCTTTGTGCTGTTACTTCCGGAACATTCTTCCCATGGCTAATTCCCTCACTCTCGAGATTTCAAGGCTTTCCTTAAATCTCACTTTCTCAAAGACTCAGATTTGTGGTATTTGACTATTTCCATGGTGTAAATACTCCTAGCATAGTTCATTTCATGCTACCAAAGTGACCTTAACCAAAAATTTCTGGAGTTTTAACAGTTGGTTCTGACAAAGCCCACATGATTTGGCACTTGCACACTGCTGTGTCTGTGACCCATGCCACAGTTTGGGAAACACTGCTTGGATAAAACCTTTTCTAGAAGAAAGGTTTTCCTTACGCTGGATTTAATCAACCTCTTACTGATTTGGTTTGTTTGTTCAGTGGGAATAGATGTTTGTTCCTGGTTAAGGAACATTTTCCTCTTCAAAGCAGGGGCAATAGCTAGCTTTGCTAATGCAGTCATCATAAAAATAGTGGACAGTAATGGTCTAATAGAGACTATGGTGAATTATCAAATGTGTCAATTAATAAGCAGCAATTCGTGCAGCTCTCGGAAATTATACTCATTGCTCTTATTTGAACAAAGAAGTCTCCTTTTGGGTAGGTGGGCCAGAGTCTACTAGAGTCAACATCTAGATCACCCACTCAGCTAGATATTGGTGCATTTCCAACCAGTATAAAATATATGTAATATGCTCTAGGTTTGTGCTATTCCTCATTTGTTGTTCATTCTGCAGTTCTGTAGTTGTTAAAAAAGTACTTCGGTTTTATATCCTGCCTCTCCTCCACAGACATCCACACACTCACGCATGCACAGACACACAAGGACTCTTCCTCCCATCCCTTTCAATCCAGAAATAAGAAAGTAAAGAACGTAGTATTTATTGATCACCTACTATGTATGTAACTTCATGCTAGGATCTTCCCATACACGATCTCATTGTATCCTCTCTCCAACCTTAGAAAGAAACTATTTTCCTCTGCTTTACCAAGGAGGGAATAGAAGCTCAAATAGGTTAAGAAGTTGGTTCAAAGTTGCACATAAGAGAACTAGGATTCAGGCATAGCTTTTCTTTAAGTCTCAAAACACATTTTTTTTTTCCTATAAGAACTTTTCACCAACATGTATTAAGAGATGAGAGTTGTTTTGCTCACTACTCACTTTCTAATTTATTTCTGCTGATTTTTATAAATATTTCTTTCAAAAACTTAAAGGTGGGTATCTGTCGTAGGCCGCCTACAGCCAGGCATTGGATTGTCAAATTGAAAAAGAAAAATCTAAAAAGAAATCAGTGTCATTTCATGCCTTTTAATAGGTAAATAGTTAAAATTATGTGTGTGTATTCGAGTGTATAAAATGTTAGGACTTACCTTAAAAGTAAATTTTAGCGATGTGACCCTGTGATATGGATACTGTAAAAATGTGCTGATATGGCTTTGGGAGTTTTACACTATTTTTGCATATGGGAAAACCACGTGCATCATTAGGCACTGAGCTCACGGTCCTGCGACAGCTCTGGAAGAACCTGGGCCCTCTTTCCTATCTAAAGCACCAGGTTGGGGCGCCTGGGTGGCTCAGTCATTAAGCGTCTGCCTTCAACTCAGGTCATGATCCCAGGATCCTGGGATCGAGCCCCGCATCGGGCTCCCTGCTCCGTGGGAAGCCTGCTTCTCCCTTTCCCACTCCCCCTGCTTGTGTTCCCTCTCTCGCTGTGTCTCTCTCTGTCAAATAAATAAATAAAATTAAAAAAAAAAAAATAAAGCACCAGGTACTATGGGAATCACTAGAGTAGCCTGACTCCTAGTCAGCAATTCATCAATATTTGTGAAATACGGTGCAATGTTTTCCTGACACTGCCCTAATCTTTCTCTTCTTTCTACCTCCCTCCCTTCTCCCTGCAGGTCTTTTTCTGGAGTCCTGAGAGGCAGGTTATGGGCAGGACTGCCTCTGGCCCGCACCATGAAGCCTGAACCTGCTTCGGCTCTGCCCTGGGCCCTGCTCTGCCTGAGCACTCAGCTTTGGGCTTCCCCGCTCCCTGCAGCCCCCTGCTGCTAGGAGGTAAAACTTCAGGACTGGTCCTTGGCCTGTTTCTGCCTTTCACCTGGCTCGCCTCACCACTGCTCACGCCTCCCCCATCACGGCACCCCCACCCCAGCCCTCACCCCGGCCTCCCTGGCTGGGGCGTTTGGGGGTCCGTTGGGAGGAGTGCATTGCTGAAGCCTTCCACCCGCCGTGTACCTTCTCCTCCTCGAATCAAGGCCTCCGGATCCACATGGATAGCTGAGATCTTTTCTTGGAGGACACTTGGCTCCTCATTCTAGTCCCCCACTTTCCCACCTGACTTTCCTCCTCTTCTGCTGCCCTGCCTTCTCCTCCCTCTTTGTTGAATTTCTTGCTCTTGCGCCCATCTGGGGCCATCTTGTCCACTTTCCTTCTTCCTCACCCTCTGGATATTTGTGTGTGTGCGCCTCCGTCCTCTTGTGTGCTCTCTGTCCCTCCCCCAGGCCCATCTCCTCTTCTTCTCTTCCTTCCGCTGCCAAGGGGGATCTTCCCCTGAGGGTGTCCCCCGCCCGTCGTCGTCGGCTCCTCTGGGCTCGGTCCTGACAGCCACAATGGGCTTCGCCGCAAACTCGATTTTCTTCACCCTGAAGGTGAGCGTCCTGCTGGGGTCGCTGCTGGGGCTCTGCCTGGGCCTCGAGTTCATGGGCCTCCCCAACCAGTGGGCCCGCTACCTCCGCTGGGATGCCAGCACCCGCAGCGACCTGAGCTTCCAGTTCAAGACCAATGTGTCCACGGGGCTGCTCCTCTACCTGGATGACGGTGGCGTCTGTGACTTCCTCTGCCTTTCCCTGGTAGATGGCCGCGTGCAGCTCCGCTTCAGCATGGACTGTGCGGAGACCGCGGTGCTGTCCAGCAAGCAGGTGAATGACAGCGGCTGGCACTTCCTCATGGTGAGCCGCGACCGCCTGCGCACGGTGCTGGTGCTCGACGGCGAGGGCCAGGCGGCTGAGCTGCAGCCTCAGCGGCCCTACATGGATGTGGTCAGTGACTTGTTCCTTGGCGGAGTCCCCGCGGACATACGACCTTCTGCCCTGACCCTTGATGGAGTACAGGCCATGCCGGGTTTCAGAGGATTAATCCTGGATCTCAAGTATGGCAACTCAGAGCCTCGGCTTCTGGGGAGCCAGGGTGTCCAGTTGGACGCCGAGGGACCCTGCGGTGAGCGTCCCTGCGAAAATGGGGGGATCTGCTTTCTCCTGGATGGCCACCCCACCTGTGACTGTTCCACCACTGGCTATGGAGGCAAGCTCTGTTCAGAAGGTAAGACCTTCTCCCCGAGCCCTCTCTTACTAGAGACCCACCCATTGGGGTGGGGTGAGGACCAAGACCCTGGACGGAAACCAACACTGCGGTGGAAGGCCATCTTTAGTTATGTGTTAGATAATCTGGTCCCTTTCCCTGAGGAGGGGGTGGAAATCCTTTGATTGCTCTCAATGGGAAACCCAACAGATCTCAGCAAGAAGAGGATCCTGGCTACTCAGTCCTGGGCTCCTTACTCAAAGGGCTAGCTGGAGTAGACTGCAGGACATGGGCCCCAGCTCAGCACCTTCCATTGGAGCGCAACTTAGCAGGGTCAGCGCAGAGCAAGAAATCCAATAGAAATGGGCAATGTGGCTACCTCTGTCCCTCCTGATCCCTTGAGAGTTGGACCCTTGGGATGGATGGGAAACTCCCCATCAATTCCTCCTTAGCCCCCAGGATGAAGAATGCTTGTGCAAAGGAGAATGAGGGTGGATGGAGTGCAGGTCATGCTTGGCCCGCTGTCATCCCAGCCCTTCCGCTGGCTCCTCCTCCCACAGTCTTTGGGGGAAGTGTCTGGAGGGTGGATGAGGCAACTGGGGATGGGCCTACTCAGCACCTTGTTCCAGCAGCAGGATTTTTCATATGAGGTTCTTTTTTCCTGCCCTCCCTTCACCTCTCCGTGTAGTGAGAATGGTACAGGAAAACACGGAGACTGACAGGACCCTTGTCCAGCCAAGTGCCTGAGGGGGCTGGCCATACTCAGCATAGCCTTGGAGAGGCACCCCCAAATTCAACTACAGCTTCCCAGGGAGAGGGAAGGGGGGACTCATGCCCAAAGACTTAGACTGCCCTTACCTTATTCACCAAATTCTGACTATTTGGGATTACATGTGAGAGGAAGTGGTCTAGACTCTACTTTGACAAATACTTAAAATCCGGATTCCTGGACTCTGGGACTCACGGAAGCCCTAGCTTTGAGCAGGAGGGAGAGTTGAAGTGACGAAGAACGTGAGAAGTGACCACAGGGGGATGTGTGCTGGAAGGCTGGGATGAGGAAGAGGTAAAGAAATTCGATTTTCTCCTATTCTTTCGGAGTCAAGCCCAGGATTCTTCTAGAGATGTGTTGCTGTCCCATGCTGGTCTCTCCATGGAAGTGGTGGGATGGTGTAGGGCAGAACAGTGGTTCTCAAGCTTGGCAGCACATATTAGGATCACTTAAGGGAGTTTAAAAACTCTCGGCCCACCCTATGGACCAGTTCAATCAGAATTTTCTTGGGGGTGGGATCCAAGCATCTGTATACTTTTAAACTCCCCAGGTGATTCTATTGTGCAGCCAAGATTGAGAAGCAATAGGACAAGGGAGGTCAGGTAAGTGGGGCTAGATGTGTGTCTCAGCACTGACTCCCAGGATTTCTTCCCTGCCTTGTGGTTTGTAATTAAAAATAACATCTGCAGGGGTTCCTGAAACCGTCCCACAACAGCCCACCCAGCCTAGAGCAGGTTGTAATTGATATGAACTTGAGCCACAATTATGAAAAAAATTTTTTTAAATCAAAGCCGAGTTTATTTCACAGGTGGTACATGCTGGAGACTAGGACAGCTTGAGGGGTCTTGTTGGAGGCCCCTTCGTAGGTCATGTAGGGGCTACTGTGGAAGCCCTCCCCAGGTCTCTGCGGCTGCTTACCTGGGTTGGAATGCACTGGGCATTGCGTCTCCCTTCCTGTGGGTGGGCTGCAGGAGAGGGAGATTCAAGACATGCATACCACCTTTTTTTGGCTTCTTTTTTCCCCCACGGAGCCCACTGGAAAAGCGGACGGGGAAGAGGAGCCGAGGCAACCCCAACCTACAAAGCCACTTTGGGAATGTGGTTATTGAAGCACTTCTTAGAAGCAGGTGCCTTCTGGAGCTCACTGCTGTCCCAAAGCTTCTTGGCTTTGGAGAAAGTTCTGCCCGAAGACGCTGACATGATCACTTGTTTCCTCATTTGCCCAAAGGATCTGTTCTGTTCTCAGAACTTGCATTGAAAGCTGGCATTCTTCCTTTCTAGGGACTAGGGTGTTTGCAAGTGTGTTGTTAACTTGCTGATTATCCCTGATTGCATTTTTTGTGTTTAAAAAGAACTCATTTCCTCTGGGCAGGTCTGGATCAGCACTTTTCTGCAGGAAGAATCTCTATGCTGTGTATGTGTACAGTTTGTCTTCTCTCTCTTTTGGGGTGTGTGTGTGTATGTCTGTGTGTCTGTGTGTGGCTGTGTCTGTGTATGTTTCAGGTCTCCAGCGGCATTTCTTTAGAGCAGATTGTAGGTAGTCAATTTTTTAATAGCTAAATACAACATGGATATTTTAATAATAGTTCTTTCTGCAGGGTTCTGATCATCTAGTGACTGTGGACTGATACCTCTGTCTGAAGAAGGCAAACACACAGCACAGCTGTTTATTCTCCTGATACATAAATAGAGTAAATGAACTCTGGAGTATGTACCAGTAGCCCTTGGTTGGCTTGGAACAGAGCAGTGCGAAGGTTGAGGCGAGGGTGGATGTTGGGAGAGGTATCAGAATTTACTGTTGATAACTTAGAGCCTGTTGATCCTGGTAATTGTTATCATGTCTAATCAATCACAAAAACGCATCACAGGCTTTTAGAAAAGATCTGTCTCTCCGCACATGGTTAATTCTTAGATAGTAAGCGGGGATGGGGCTGGGGGGAGGATACTCAACTGTAAAATATTAAAGGGAAAAAATTACAGCAACTTCTAAGTGCAAGTAGATCTTGCACAAAACAAGATAAATAGCCTAAATAAAGGCCTCCACATTTTCCTAAAGATGATTTGGTGAAGTGGGTAGTGAGGATGCATCCATTCCCACCCTGCCCCCTTTCAGCTGCACATGTCATAGACCTGAAATCAGGGTACTTATTCCACGGACCAGGCATCTGATTGTCTCGGTTTGTAGGATAGGCCTTGACGTTTGATCATGTGAGGCTTGTACCCAGGATGGAAGATCCGTTTTGTACTTCATGCTTTAGCGGGTCAGGAGCAGGAAGAGCTGGGAGGGCTCTTGCAGCTTTAGATGGATGTGGTCGGGGCCTGTTGGAGGCGCTCTCTGGTCCATTAGCTGCTAGCTTGCCCGTGGCATTGATGTTTGCTTGGCCTGTCTGTTTCCATGCCTTGACGGCTCCAAAATGTCTCCATGCTGCACCCTGGGAAGAATGCACAGATGGGCCCATCTCCTTTATATGCTTTGGGTTGTTTTGATCCCCCAGTGGGTATTTCTTTAGGAAAGACCCAGAAGACACCAGAGATAGCTGTCATGAGCAAGTTGGGCCTGGAGGGTCAGAGGTTGTAGACTCAGTATCTTCTTTCATGTGGTGAAATGTTACTCACTATGGCTACAGGCAGAAATCCACACAGCCTGCTTGAGAAAACTTCATTTGAAGGCTCCCAACCTAATTAACGGTCACGTTGAACATTCTAGCACGTGATGGAGAAGAGGTCCCAGAGTTTTACTTGTAGGTGTTTATAAATAAAATGTTTTGGTGTTCAACTTCAGACTTGTTCATGTTGACATTTAATCTTGCCTTTTTAGTAAGGGTCTTGGAGGACAGAACTGCAGATAGTTCAACACGGTTTTAAAATTATGCATTTCTGTTTTGGAAGGTAGTCAGGCCTACAGCATATTCACTGGTTTTGGTCTAGCCCAGTCTGTCCCGTTACGGGTAGCCTGGAATCTCACTGGGCAACGAAGAGGTATCCTGAGCTCCCCCTAGAGAGCCATCCCCTCACGGGTCATTGAGAGTTTATTATTACCTTGAAATGAGTTTGAAATTGATTGTTTATTTTTAAACCATTCTTAGTTATGAATGTGCATGTATTGAATTTCTTAACAATCTTACGGTCATGAAGAATTGATTTGCTCCCAAGGTGTGTACATTTCAGTACCACTCTTACTGAAGAGATCATTTAGTGTGACATCAGCCTGTTGCCTGTGGGGTAGGGCCAGGGAAAGGAGGAGAAGGCATCACATGTTGATTTCTCCTTCCAAGTCTCATTACGTGGGCTTACCTACGTCACGTACCACTTGTGTGTCCACATTTTTTTTTTTTT
>NC_138377.1:21375777-21390506 GCF_054177405.1 Leptonychotes weddellii | reverse complement strand
TTTTTTTTAAGATTTTATTTATTTATTTGAGACAGAGAGAATGAGAGAGACAGAGAGCACATGAGAGGGGGGAGGGTCAGAGGGAGAAGCAGGCTCCCCGCCGAGCAGGGAGCCCGATGCGGGACTCGATCCAGGGACTCCAGGATCATGACCTGAGCCGAAGGCAGTCGCTTAACCAACTGAGCCACCCAGGCGCCCCCTAATGATTTTTTTTTTTTTTTTAAAGTAGGTCTAAAACATACTTGAGGGGTCAAAAATCCAGGGTCCAAATATCCTGTGTCGCTGAAAGAGACCAGTGATCCAGAAGGATTAAGAAATCCACCCAAGGGCATACATCAAGTTTAGCATATACAACTCCACTAGTTCAGTGAAGGGCAGAGTCTGAATGTAAGGTTGGGACGAGCTTGATGGTGTCTTTCCTCTTCCTCCCCTCTCAGTCCCTCTTCTGAGCCCAACAGAACTTCCACTGAACCGCCTCCCTGAGAAATGGCATTTGGGGCCACAGCTCGAAGCTTCTTGGCTTCTCCCTGCTTTCCAGTGAGGCCCGCCTTGAGCTTTGTGTGCACTGGGGTGGCATGATTTACAAACAAGCAGGACCAAAAAGGAAAAATCCTCTCTTGTGGAGAATTAGGTCAGTGGCAGAGTTGGGGAGGGGAGGGAATCCAGACCTGGTTCTGCGATCTTTCAGTTTATCCCCACTTGCCTGAAGCAGTCAGGGCAGAGGCCCACGGTGCTGTTGGGAAGCAGACATCTGGGCTTGGGGGCGAGGAGTGGGGGTCAGCGCTCATGCATGTGTTCTTGTGCCGATGCGTGTGAACATGAACGCGGTCTGGTTTCCAGCCACTTGGAACTCCCCTCTCTCTCGCTGTGTTTGTCTGGATTACTCTAAGGGGGATATTAGTGTTGTCTAATAACGGCCTCAGATTTATCTAGGGATTTGTGTGATTAATTCTCAAGCAAAGTACAGTGGATAGATTAGAGCTCAGCCTGTGTGGTGGGTCTATGCCCCTTCTAATTGGTTTTGGGGGAGGCTTTCCTCTCCCCTCCTTGTTGTCCTGATTGTTGAAGGGTCTAGCATTTAGGCCCCCACTGTAGGGTAGTGGAAACCATTTTCCACCGCTACAAAGCATGAGTGAGTGTCTGGGAAGACAGTGGAATCTCCAAATTCATGCTCTTGTTCCTTTTTTTTTTTTTTTTTTAGTTTTTATTTATTTGACACAGAGAGAGAGAGAGAGAGAAAGAACAAGCAGGGGGAGCAGCAGAAGGAGAGGGAGAAGTAGGCTCCCTGCTCAGCCAGGACACTGGGATCATGACCTGAGCCAAAGGCAGACGCTTAACCGACTGAGCCACCCAGGCATCAGCTCTTGTTCCTTTATGAAAGCTGCACAGATGTGGCCACTTGCTTTTCTCTCCCAGTTGCCACTGCTGTCTTCTTAGTGCCGGATTGTTGTCCCAGCCCCCTGTCAGGTCACTGGTGGCACAGTGGGAACGGCACAGCGGGAACAGAGGTGAACTGCGATGCGGATGACCTGACTTCTGGTTTTAGTGTCAATGTTGTCCAGTGGGGATGGACATGTCAATGACCTGATCTTGGGTCTGTGTCTCTTACCTGAGCCTCAAAGGATCCTGTGCCACTTTATTGCACAGATCACAGTTATGATGCAATTATCCGGTTATTTGTGGCCCATCTCCCCAGCTAGACCTGAAGCTCCAAGAGTGCAAGCCCCCGCTCTGTCTTGTTCACCTGCCATCTCCCCAGTGCCTAGCACAGCCCCTCAGACATGGGTATGTGCTTTGGATATGTGTCAGTGGAATGAACTTATAAAACAGATTCTGCTTGACACTGTAGAGTTCTTCCACTTCTAAAATTCTCTGCGTCTCTCCTACTCTGTTTTCTCTGAAACAATCACGTAAACAGCCCCTTTTTAGTGTTCTTACCGCTTTTTGAACTGTAGTACCACAGAAGTTATAAGATGAAAAATGGTGATGAATAATAATAATTTAACTCAAAAGTCACATTACTGGTAGATATGAAATTCCTTCTAGGAACTCCCCCTCTGCTTGCTTGATCTCTGTGGTTCCTGGCCGTGGAATGCCACCCTGCCTGACCTTCTGCATTCCTTCTGCTGGGGCCTGCAGGATCTTGTTGAACCCTTCAGAATAGGGCTGCCACTAATTAGTAGGCTACATGCATGGTTCTCAGACTCAAAAAATGATTCTTTTAGGTGCAGAGCAGACACTGTACTAATTTCACATCACAACACACCCTGCTTTTCCAGGGAAGAAGTCAACCTTGCTAATTTTCTGAAAATGAGAGACAGGAGAGTGTTGAAGGGAAAGCAAAAGAGTTGATGGGGCTTAGTAGTGAGCCTTAGGGCTATGTGCTTTTTCTGAGGTTCCCAAGTCACTAGAAATTCCATTTCTCAGGGGAGGAACCCTTAGGAAAGCATTTAGTTAGAAAGTCTCCAGCTAATGAGCCAATATGTGACCCCCTCCTGAAACCCATGGCAGACACTGAAGCCCAGGTAATGACACAGTCATTACCCCCTTTTCTTTCTAAACCCATATGTGGCCTCAGACTCTTTTTTTTAACACATTACTTCAAAAATGTCACCAAAGAAAATGGAATGAATGTGTGCTGAGCATTAGGCATTTTAGATACATTTGCCTGTTTTGATCCTCCTGACAAATATGAAATTGATATAATAACCCCCATTTTACAGATGAAGTTTAAGCGACTTATACAAGGTCATAATAGCAAGGCTGGTAATTTGAGCTCAAAGCTTACATGCCGCCATGCCTCCTGGGGAGCCCCACCCTCAGGGGTGTCAATCTGACCACTGGCCAGTTATGATGAAATGTTCTCTCCACTTAATTGTTGCTGTCCATCCTCTGGGGACCACTTGAAGGTTTCTCCAGCAAACAACTTTGAAGCATTCTCTGTCAACTCTAAATCCCATATTAGCACTGAGTGTAATAATAGGCCATATCAGGCCCCCCTATCATTTTATCTACTCTCTTGACTTACTAGATTTACTACTAACTGCATCCAGGGCAGTTGTTTTTTGAGTCTCCAGTGCCTAAGTCGGTGTCTGGCCTGTATCAGCGGTCAATAAATGTTAGCTATTTTGAATTGAACCCGACACAGGGCTCGCTATGGGAACAGAAGGGGTGAGGATAAAGGCTTATGGCAAATTAAAGCCTTCCCAGCTGTTATGAGAACCTCACAGCCAGCCTTTTTCAAACTGTATTCCATGAGATGTTACTAGGTATTTTACGGAGGGAGAAGTGTCCGATGTTCCAAAACTTGTAAACCTGCATACTGTATCCCCTCTTGGACTTCACAGAGTGTGTTAGTGTACGTTAGGCTTTCTGAAGTCTTGCCATAGAGAAACATGTTTATTTTTGTTTAATTCACGTGTTTCTAAATTTATTACTTGACCACAATTTTTTGTCCTTGTTGTTGGCAAGGAACTCCTATTCACATTTTGCTGGATGTTGTATCTTTGTGGAATTCTGTTTTGGATATGTTGCCTCAACTTATAATCCTTTCTCTGAAATATGGGTTGTGATGTCATGGATACTCTAATATATTTAATGACCCTTCTTTCTTTTTTAATTCAAGTATAATTAATATACACTGTTATATTAGTTTCAAGTGTACAATATACTGATTGACAATTCTATATATTTCTCAGTGCTTATCAGGATAAGTGTATTCTTAATCCCTTTAATGTATGTCATCCTTCCCCCCACACACCTTCCCTCCAGCAACCACCAGTTCTCTGTATTTAAGAGTGGTTTTTTTGTGTGTCTTTGTTTTGTTTTTTAATTCCTCATATGAGTAAAATCATATGGTATTTGTCTTTCTCTGACTTATTTCACTTAGCATTATACACTCTAGGTCTATCCATGTCACAAGCAGCAAGATCTCGTTCTTTTTTATGGCTGAGTAATATTCCATTGTGTATATATACCACATCTCCTTTATCTATTCATCTGTCGATGGACACTTGGGATTGCTTCTATCTTTTGGCTATTACAAATAATGCTGCAGTAAACATAGGAGAGCACATATCTTTTTGAATTGGTATTTTCATTTTCTTTGGGCATATACACAGTAGTGGAATTACTGGATCATGTGGTAATTCTATTTTTCATTTTTTGAGGAACCTCCATACTGTTTTCCATAGTTTGTTTTCCTGCACCAGTTTGCATTCCCACCAACAGTGCATGAGGTTTCCTTTTCCTCCACATCCCTGCCAACACTTGCTATTTCTTGTCTTTTTGATTCTAGCCATCCTGACAGGTGTAAGGTGGTATTTCATTGTGCTTTTGATTTGCATTTCCCTGATGATTAGTGATGCTGATTGTCTTTTCATGTGTCATTGGCCATGTATCTGTACGTTTTCTTTGGAAAAACATCTATCCAGGTCTTTTGTCTGTTTTTTAATTGGATTTTTTTTTTTTTTTTGTATTGAGTTGTATAAGTTCTTTATATATTTTGGATATTAACCCATTCTTGGATCTATCATTTGTAAATATCTTCTCCCATTCAGTAAGTTGTCTTTTTGGGTTTTTTTGATGGTGTCCTTAGCTAATGACCATCATTTCTTGCCACTGGAATTGGCAAGCCCACACCAGTTTCTTGAAATTTGCCCTATGCCCCCAGGATCTAGATTTGGGTGGTTGACAATCAAGGGAAGAAATAATTGGGAATGGATGGATGGATGATGTCTGAGAAAGAAAAAGACTTTGAATTCAGAGGATTCTGAGTTCAAATCCTGGCCACTACATATGAATTAAGTGCACTTGGGCGTATTAACTTCCCTGAGCCTTGGTTTCCTTGTTTGCTAAGCGGGGATAACAATGGTATCTATATCAAGATTAAAAGAAGTCATATATGTAGGGGCTGCCACAGGTGCTAGACATATAGGAGGCCTTCATTAAACAGCAGGGATTATAACAGACGATGAATGCACTTGTCTTCTGGGTCATATTTTTAAGTTTCTTTTATAATATCGTTGTGAATAGGTACCCTATTTAATCTCTTGGATGCTAGCTATGATAGTGAAAAGAGCTTCAGGGGGGGCTGTGAGTTGCCTAAGGTCACACAGCTGGTACTAGGCCAGAAAGTCAGGGCTCAAAACATGGGCTTCTCTAAGCAAAATGTGGTGTACACATATAATGGAATATTATTCAGCCTTGCAAAGGAAGGAAGTTCTGATGTACGCTGCATGGATGGATGTTGGGGACATGATACTAGTGAAATAGGCCAGTTACGAAAGGATAAATGCTGTGTGAGTCCATTCACATGAGGTTCCTGGGGTCGTCAGATTCATAAAGACAGGAAGTAGAAAGGTGGTTGCGGGGGGCTTGGGGGAGAGGTGGGCACAGAGTTTTAGTTTTGCATAGTGCAAGGAGTCCTGGGGACGGATGGTGCTGATGGCCGCACCACAGTGTGAATGTACTTTATGCCACTGAGCTACACACTTAAAAATGGTTAAGATGGTAAATTTTATGTGTATGTTGCCACCACAACAAAAATATTTAGGAAAACAAAAAACAAATCATGGCTTCTGATTCCAAAGGTAGGGCTCTTTCCTGCACATAACAGCATCCCCTGCAGAGGGGTGGGTGTCGGGGGTGGGGGCTCCCCTTCCAAGTCCCTTTGTACTGAATTACAAAATTTGCAGAACTCACCCTGCTGAGAAAACCCACTTGCTTCTCCTAGATCATTCTTCCAATTGGCAAAAGCCCAGGGAGTTAGTCTTTCCAGAGAGCAAGGAATTCTTGGAAAGAGGGCAGATCCTCGGTCTCATGGAAACCACTCGGGTCAAGTAATAATGATGACTTGCTAATACTGATTAGTACTTCCTCTGTGCCAGACACCCTCCCAGTGCTTTTGCATAATTAGTTCCTTATAACCTTTACATCGATCCCACAAGATAAGTAGACTTTCCCCATTTTACAGATGAAGAAGTTAGGACTCAGGGAGGTAAATTAGCATGGCTGAGCTCATATACAGTGTGTGGAATGCCAGGACTTTTACCCCTGACCCCAGACCCTGCCTCTTAACCCCTACGCTGTCTGCAGGAGGCAGGGAAATTGAAGATGTTTTCATCTCAGCTGTTTTTCCGTGAGGATTGACTGATTTCTTTTCCCTTCTGTGATGCACTCCTCTCTAACCTACCAAGATGAGGGACATCCTCTCTTTAGGTCAGTTTGTCTCCTGATTTCCTGGTGTTCTGTGGGATGCAGGTGTGTATTCTTCTCCTTGGTGGGTCATGCTCATCTGGGGAGGATGATATCCATTTTCTTTACCTAGGAAGTTGGCACCATCTCCTGGCTCTGCCCACCTGCTGTGAGGACTTTTCCAGAGCCTATTGGGTGGGAGCCTACTGCAGGTGCCAACCTCATGGCCTAATACTGGGAAGTACTATTTAGCTAGAGATGCCTTTTGTTTGCAAGGCTTAAACAACTGGATAGAAGCTCAGCTCAGCACTTTCAGTTTACAAGAGGTGTATCAGTGAGCCAGCAGAGACATTCACAATAACAATTCCAGTGAGTGTTTATTGAACATTTACTCTGTGCCTGGTGTTGTGCTAAGCACTTTATATGGATCATCTCATTTGAGCCTCATAACAGTCACATAAATTAGGTAAAGCCAGTTCTGCTAGAAAGCTTGTTTTGAAAATGCAAATTTGTTCCATTGCGATTGATATATTAGGGAGCGATTTGAGCATAATAATTTTGCCTTTGATTATGCATGATTTTGTCCACAAGAAACACTAGGTAAAGGCAGAAAACTGCAGCCCGCCGAGCCAGGCTGTGTAGAAATACACAAAAAGCACACACGTCGGAAGCATGCCTGGTCCTTCAGTTACCACGTGTGCTGTGAGCCACACCCATGCACACCTGGTGTTAACAACTCTGTCCGATATCAGAGCATCCTCCTCTCACTACTTGGCAACAACTCACAAGCTTCCTGCTTCCACCACACTTCAAGTCTTTTTCAAGGGCTCTAGTGATTGTAGTATTTATATATTTCTTAACCCTTTAACACGTGTAAAACTGGTTTCTATCTTCTATTATGGGCCACTGATGAGGTTTTGGGGTGTTATGCCCCAAGTTGATTTTCCCCATTAGCTCTGTGGTTTTTACTGTGATTCTGCACCATCTGGGTGACTTTCAGGAATGTACACGTGCTTCTAGCAGAACTGACTCCACTGCCATTACTTCCTGTGGCCAAAGTGGAAGGTAAAGCTAAACAATTTGAAAAAAGTATTTGTAATAACCAGTGGTAAAGTCAGGATGCAAACCCCAGATTGGCTTACTCCCATGTCTGTGCTCAAAATCGCTAAAGCATTAACCCAACCCAACCAGACCCTGTTGTCTGAACTGATCTTTGATTGCATGTGTAACAGGTAGACTCCTTCTTCCCCCAACTGTCACTCAAGCTCTGGTTTCTCAAGCCAGAGCCACTACAAGTATGTTAGAGCCCCGAAGGTATTTGGGCACAGTAGTGAGCCAGCCCATGGGTGTGCCATCCCTGTTCCTTCCTGCTTTGCAGCCTGCTCCTCTCCCTGCTTCTGCCTTCCAGGCTGGCTGGCCTCCGACACAGCAGCTACCTCTCTGCTTCATCTTGCAAGCTGGGGTTATTAGCATCAAAGAACAAAAGCAAACAGCAGCAGGGCTGGGGGTGCTCAGTCTTCTACAAAGGCAGATAAATGGGCTCTGTGTTGGGGATGAAGCTAATACCACCTGGCCTTTTGTGGAGAGACATCTCTTCCTGTGTTTGAAGAGCTCAGACACTGAAAGCTGGAAAGAGCCCCAGAACACAGGAAGCCCAGCCGCTTCGCTGCTGGAAGTTTGCTTTAGCTCAACTAACGAGATTGTTTCTGTATTTGTTCCTGAAGTAGAGGGAAGAACCTTGTGCTCACTCTCCCCAGGGGCAAGAAAGGACAGGCCATTGGAGAGATGCAGTGCATGCCTTTTTTTTTTTTATCTCCTAATGTTATAGTCGGGGGTACTCCTCAGTTGAAGGCCTGACCTGATGCTTGTGGGCCTGGGGCAAGAACATATATGGGCATCTGCCTCCCAGTGGGCAGCCTCCCTTCTCTCTACTTCCAGCCCGATGAAGATCCTTGTGGACATTTGTGTGGACACCCCAGCCTGTAGAAGTCCACAGCTCCTATAAATTGGTTTCCCTTGGCCATTTCTTGATACTAGTGTACACACATTGGTGGATTGGTCAGCTTTTGGGAGAATGGACCCCAGTGAATTTGGGGCAATTTGGGCAAGGAATTCTGAGTACCTGATTGTACTCTGCAAAGGGGTTAGTGGCAGGTGTTGCTGGTTCTTCGTGGGACCATCTAGTTGGCCCTGTGGAGTCCTCAGATCCTGGGGAGCTATAGCTGCAGAAGGTGCAGAGCATAGAGCCCAGGCAAGGACTCCAGGTGGCCAGGCCTATGGTCATACTGCATTTGACCCCTTCCCTCTGCCCTTGGCTGTGCCTTTTTGTCACTTTTGTGAGATGCCCTATATTCCTATCCCTAATTTGTAGCTTGATGGGTCAGATGGTACCTGTCCTGGTTTGCTCTTTCATTCAGAAATATAGCTTGACCCTTGTTGGTTATGCTACTCTGAGTATGGGAGATATTAATAAAATAGAGCCTCCTCTCTGGGTCTTAGTTTCCATATCTGTAAAACAGGATGAATAACGTTCCTACCCGTTATGGTTTTGGTGAGAATTGAATAAGATGAGATATATAGAGCACTTAGCACCAGCCCAGAGAATATTCTATAAATGTGAACTTTATTATGAGTTAGTAGTGCTTTGTGTCAGGGATATATAGATATTATCCCATATTATCCCTACATTTACCCTCTGACATGTGATGCTGGATGCAGTAACTGGCTCAGGAACAGACACATGACCTAAGCTAAACTAGTGAGAGCCTTCCCAGGGAATTTTACCAGAATTACCAGGAAATCAGCTGCTCTCTTTTCTCTAGTGCTGCCAGGTTTTGTCTTTGTTACAACATGGGGACAACCCACCTGATCATGAGGGCAGCACAGGAGAAAACAGTTGCTCTCAATTTAGTAGGGTATTAAGACAGATTCAGAGTCTAACACCAGCTCTGTCCCTCTGTCCATAGGCATGTGTCTTAATTTCTCTGAGCCTTACGTTTCTTGTGTGTAAATGCAGATACCAGTATCAATTAAGATGATCTACTAACCATTCAATACGTATTGCTGAGCACCTACTGTAGACCAGACCCAGGTTGGACACTGGAGATACAAGCAGTGAATGGAACAGACAAGACTGCTGTCATGAGGCTTGTATTTAAAGGGAGTCATAAACAATAAAAGCAGAGACCCATCCTGTGATGTTAAATAGTGATTAGTGCCATGGGGAAGGAAAAGCAGGGTAAGTGGCAGAGAAGGTGCCATCATGTATAATCTATTATGCAATCATGCATAATCTATTTTAGAGAAGGTGGTTAAGGAAGGTCTTTCTGAGGAAGTAATATTTGAGCTGATACCTAAAGAAAATGAGAAACAGTCTTATATATGCCTGATGAAGACCATTCAGTCCAGGGGCTGGCATATGCATAGGCTGCAGGCAGGACCTGCTCAGTTAGTGTTAGTTACTTCTATTGTGATGGCGGGGGGTGGGGGGGGGTAGGGGGGTGGGCTGAGGACTGGCTCTCATGACCTTGCACCTTCCCTCTTCTGTCCCCCTAACTCTGGCACTCATGCTGATCTTTGTGGAAAAAAATCTGTGATGAAAACAAATTCTGGCCCAATCTAGGGCTACTTCTGTTAGGAATGCCATGCTCAAAGCAGGGATTGGGGCAGCAACTCAGGAGAGGAAGGATTTGATCATGGCTGCCACCCTTCACCTACTCTTTTCAGCATCACAACCAGGGAAGAAGTAAATTAGGGCAGTCTCACCTTCACTCAGTACCCCACAGACGCTTATCCTGTGTTCGACAATAACCTCAACCACAAGTGCATTAAGATCAGCACACTTACTTTAAAGTTCAAAAGGAAACATTTTCCTGTAGTTTGGGGAGATCAGGTTCTTCCAACCATGGGAAAAAAGGAGGGACCCTCCATCTGCTGCTGTTGTGTTTATAGAAGAGAGCTCAGCCAACGGAGCCCTCCCGACTTACCCTTCTTTTGGACTACGTAATTTCGCAAGGAAGGAGTCTGAGATCCCCCTACTCACTACTTCCACACATGCAGCCCATGCCCCTGGATAAGCTCTGGGGAGTGTGGGGCAGGCTGCACAGCCAGCCTCCTGTAGGCGAGGCCCAGCCAAACCTTTTGGGACCCCACCTGGTGAACTCTGTCTTGGGTCTGACCTATTTTCTAGGAGAGAAAATAGAATATAGATTTAAATGCAGTGGTGCTCTGGAAAACTACAGGCCCAGCAGTGTGAGAAAATAAAACAGTAGGGGGGGGCTGCAGAGGACGTGCTTGTATGGGTGAGGACACCACCTCTCCTGGATCAATCTTATCTGGTTGTTAACTGCCTTTTCTTCTGCAATTTGCCCCCATTTTTCTCCATTAAAGATTGATATACATACACACATTTACATATTTATCTTTCCTCTGACCAGTCTGGGGGCCCAATGCTGCTCCCCCAGACACAGACTCCAGGCTGAAGATCATTCCTAAGCACAGACAGAGGGAGCTCTGGGGATTGTCGCCTTGGACGTGGGACAGCAGCAAGGCATGGAGTCGGAAACATCCGAAGCTGCGTCCTAGGTCAGCCTTCCTTGCTGTGTGACCACAGGAAAGACTTTTAATACCCCTGTCCTCTCATATATGAAGGCAGTAAAATTACTAGCTAACATTGAGGGCTTTCTAAATGTAGGTACTGTTCCAAGCTCTTAACAACCACCCTAGGAGGTAGGAACTATTATCATACCCATTTTACAGATGACAAAACTGAAGCACAGAAAGATTCAGTAACTGACCCAAGGTCTACATAGCCTGTAGACCCAGAGCCTGAATCCTGGCAATCCAGCTGTGGATCTCCCTCTCTGTGCCAATTCCTATGACCTGGCCTGAGTCACATGGCTACACTAGGAGCTAAGGTGGGGTCATCTCTATCAAGCCACATGGATTAAGGATGGGAAAGGGGTTCCCCAAAAGACAGCTGGGACTTGTTACACAAAGAAGGGGTAAAGGATTGACAGACAGTATAATGGATGGATATGGTTGAGGTTCTGATTTCCCCCTGCCCCCATCAGCCTTTGCCATTTCATTCTGTTGGTCAGAATTGAATGTGGAGATTCAGGTTACTCACTGCTTTTTGGGACGGGGGCCAGGTGACATTGTGTGTCTCTGTTTCACATTGGACACAATGCTCAGAACTGCCTCCAGGTCAGTGACACAACTAGAAACTGAGCTTGGACCCTGACCCCCCTCACTGAAGGAGGTTTTTCTTGGTGTTCTTGTTGCTCCTCTTTGGCAAGAAGAGATGCTGTATGTTTTATGCTCAGGACTAGAACTAAGGCCAATTAAAGCTTCAGGAAGGAATGGAATTTTTTTGGACCCCTGTTCCTTCTCTCCTACAACCTTTTAACTCCTCCTTGCCCCACTTCCCCCTGAGGAGGAGAAGGGAGGAAAAAGTCCCCAGAGAGGGGAGGGATGGATCAGACACCTTCATTCATAAGTAGAAGAGTTGAACTGAAATCACACACACACACACATACACAAAGCCCTAATTCCTGTAGGCTCTTGGTGTTTCCAGGGAGCCTCCTGGTCACCATTTTTTGGTAGTTCTGTCTCTGGTAATTCAAGATGGTAACAATCAGCACAGCTAACATTTATGCAGTGTTTGCCTTGTACTGAGTTAAATGCTTTACAAGTATTTAATCTCATAACAGTGCCATGAGGGAGGTTCTGTTCTCTTCCCATTGTATAGCTGAGGAAAGCAACTCAGAAGTTCAGTGATTGACCAACCACAGCCATTTAGTAGGCAGGGACTTGAACCCAGATCTGTATGTCTCCAGAGTTTAACATTCTAAACACAACGTTCAAATGGGCAACTTAGTATTGAAAGAACTTGGGAGTTCCAAGGTATCCTGCCTCCCTTGGGTGTTGGTGCCTCCAAAGAGCATGTTTCCATAAATAACAGTGTTGAAAGTCCCACCACTGAACTCCACTACATGTAAATAGTTTGATATCCTGTTTAATGAAGGGGTGTTTTAAGGACCACTATTCTAGGCAATCCATCAGTCACAGTTAATTGCCCTGCTTAGTTATTTATACAGAATGTTTTCCCTTCCCACCTCTTCTATTTTGCCACTTTTCTTCTTGCTGCCACTCTGCCCCTGAATCTAACAACTCACCAGAAAATCTGAAAGGGGGTGTGGCTGAGGAATGATTCAGGGCTCTCTAGAAGTCTCTTTGGGCAGATACAGCTTCTAGGGAATACAGGGTGTGGGCTGGAGAAATGCTTAGCTGTTGCTGTGGGTTTGCCCCTCCTGGATGTGGGGGCACAGCTCTGTTAGGTCAGCGCCTGGAATTTCCTGGGACAGGAGTTCCAGTTCCTACGGATCTTGCCAAAACTTTACAAATCTGATTGCAGCAAATTAGAGGCACAGTAGACAAAACCCATGACTCGCTCACAGGGTAGCTAGGATGGTCTCCCCCATGGCTCGAGGTTGCTCACTTTAGGCTACAAACTGAACTTCGGTCCCATATGCCTCTGAGGGACTGGGTTTCCATTGAATAAATGTTGAGCTGGGTGGGATTCAAGAGGTCTAGTGTCTTATTTAGTCTCTGTACCTGAACCAAGTGTGTGACCTTGGGCAAATCTCTCAAACTCTTTCATCCCCCATCTTAACCAAAAATGAATTAAGCTAGATGATGTCTGTGGGTATCCCAGGTCTACCATTCCATGATTCTAAGTGAGTCACCCAGGATTGCTGGGATGGCCAGTGATTTCCTGAAGTGGCCCCCTGTTCCATCTCCTCAGGTGAGGTATAGCCTTTCAGGTTGGGTCTAGAGGTTTTGACAAAGTTCTAGCTTGCTCTTGACTTGGCTTCTCAGGAGGATTCTATCTTACATTTGAGGGTAGGAGGAGATTGTGTTCATGAAGATGATGGGAGTGAACTGTTCTTCATTTTTTGAAAGTTCATTGGCTTAATTCAAATGTCAACCTTCCTAGGGCTGGATGTTTATTTGTAGTTGTCAAATGTGATTTCAAATGGCAATTCCTGTCATTAATGATGAGGTGAAAAGCAAGGAGAAAAATTAAAGGGGGAGGCAGGATTTCAATTTGTATCGCAAATGATCTACTCACACACAATCTCCTGCATACACACGGCTGTCTGTGATGAAGGATGGTCACTGGGAATACTGGAGAGGGAGGGGATTATAAATGTTTTGTTACCTTCTGTCCTTCAGTCCTGTATGGTAAATAATGCTGCAACTTGCTCTTAATTCTCATTCCTCTTTTTCTTTGTTCCTCAAGGAAGTGGTTTATTATTTTTTCTCTCTGTGGGGAATCTTGCTTGACATCATGTCCAGTGTTCTGTATCTGGAGGTGAGGAGGATTTGCTTGGGTGGTGTTATGCAGAAATCAACCAGAATATTTTAACCAATATTCTTGCAGGATTCCAGTCTGCTTGGCTCTTCAGAGTCCTATCTGATTCCAGGATGATGTCTTTCCGGACAGATGTGAAGCTCACCTCTCTTGCTACATGCACAGTGGAAAGGGAGCTTGGTCCCTCGGCTTGCATGGGTGGTTTTTGGGTGAAGGTAGAACTAAGTGCTCAGAAGCTGAGTACCTTTGGGGTCTTGCATGAACATGATAGTCATGCAAGGGCACGTGTGTGTGTGCTTCTAACACTCTTCTTCCTTTTTCTCCCCCTTTCTCTCCTCTGCCTTTCCCTCTCTTTGAAAATGCTGCCACAGATGTCAGTCAAGGTCCAGGTGAGTCTCTGTGTTTGCATAGCTGCCGTGGAAATTTCCCCTCTGCCAGATTGTGCATGGTTTGATTCTGAGTGAGACCTTTTTCTAGGTACTCTAAACAGAACAGAGATCTAAGTACATTGCATTTTCATTGCTTTGGGTTGAGAAGAAATGCCTTGAATTGATGTGTTCGTATTGGTTTTGAAAACCATTTTAAAACCAAAGGAATGTGGTTCCCATGCTTACATAGTCACTTCCTTCTGATTAATATTTCTGGGTGAATCAAAGAGTGGAAAATGAGCATTTTTGGAAATATTTTTTAAAGATATTCTTAAGATATGAATTCTCCAATTTACTGAGCCTTTTTGCCTTATCGTACATAAATCTACTTCTATAGCTTCACGTGGTTGAAAGTTGAAGATAGGACATACTTAGCATGGAAAATATGTGGGTGAAAGAAGTCTTCTTTTTTTTTATTCTAAGAAATGGCTTTCTCCCCACCCTACAATGAAATTAGCAATTTTAAAATGGTTATGTAACTAATACATGCTCACTGTATTAACAAAAAAAAAAAGAAAAAAGAAGAGGAATGGTTTTTGTCAATGAACAAATGGAAGAACCATTCTTATGCTAATTGTGCATTTCTCTTGTTAAAATGCATACTCATCCAGAGTTCTAATGGTAAGCATTGTGTGTGTGTCTGTGTGTGCAGACACACACACACATATGTATGCATACACACACGGGCTCATATGGGAGGATACAACCATATATGGATAAGAAGTGTCAGA
>NC_138377.1:21291021-21375677 GCF_054177405.1 Leptonychotes weddellii | reverse complement strand
GGTGGCTCAGTTGGTTAAGCGACTGCCTTCGGCTCAGGTCATGATCCTGGAGTCCCTGGATCGAGTCCCGCATCGGGCTCCCTGCTCGGCAGGGAGCCTGCTTCTCCCTCTGACCCTCCCCCCTCTCATGTGCTCTCTCTCTCTCATTCTCTCTGTCTCAAATAAATAAATAAAATCTTTAAAAAAAAAAAAAAAGAAGTGTCAGATGACTTAGAATGACTTGGAGACTTTTCTAAACTGGATAGAATTTTGAGTTAAGAAGAGTAACTAACCCTACCAAGTGAGAAGGGAATATCATCATTCTTAACTATTTCACATACATTTTCTTGTTTAGTCCTTTTAACATTAAATTCTTATAATATCAATACAAGACGTAGGTATTGTTATATCCATTTTAAAATAATGGAAATTGAGGGCCAGGAGGTTAAGCCATTTGCCCCAAGTCATAGGGCTCATCAGCGGTAACACTGGGATTTGAACTTAGGACTCTGGGATTCCAAAGCCCATGCACACTCCATTGGAACATGCTGAAAATTCCATCACTGCAAATTCTCAGCAACTGAAGGTCTTGTAAACATTTCTTAATGAGACATTGTCTATTTTTCTTTAGCGATAATATGATGTTTTCATTATTAGCAGTCCTCTTTCCAAATGAATTTATCCTTTTTTTTTGACTATCTAAAAGAATCAACCGGACGTAAGTAGGGTTTCTGACCATTGATCTATATGGTATATTACATAACATAAAAGAATAATACAGTTATCTCCAGCTAATACACAGGGTTTCCCTGTTTTTGTTTTCTTCTGTCCACGCCCTACCTTTGAAAATAAATGGTGTTTGAACCAATGCATAGGACAGAATTTCCTAGGAAGATTCCATTAAATTAGTTTTCTATTTAATAATATTTTACTCAACAAATATTTATTGAGAACCTACTGTGTACCAGGAACTGTTGTAGGCACTAGGGATAAAACAGTGGACAAAACAGAAGACAATCCCTGTCCTCATTTTTATTCTACTTGAGGGAAGACAACTAAAGAACTGTATATACACACACATATTACACATATTATATATATGTACATATTACATATATGGTATGAGAGGGTGGGTGATGAGCCCTGAGGAGAAAAATGAAACCGTTAAAAACTAATTTATAGAGGATGCTCAGACCTCTCTGTTAAGATGATGTTTTCTGGAACACCTTAAGGTGGTGAGGTAGTAAGCCCAACACCTTAAGTTTTGTTTGTAAAGTACCACTTGACTCAACCCCTCCTCCTGGTTCCTGTCAAAGACGTGACCCGGGGTCCCCATGTTGGCCTGTGTGTGTTGTGCCCTGAGCAGGGGCTCCCAGCTGAGGGAATGAGTGGGGGCTGAAATCTAGCCTGTATTCCTCTTGCCAAGCCTGCAGCCATGGGGCTGCATCTGACCAAAGTGGGGGAGCGCCATTTTGTAATTCTTGAAAAGGGGCCTATTGGTCCTGGATGAAACAGTATGGCGGAGTGAAACGCAGCAGACACACAGGCTCCTGTCTGTCTTTCCAGAAGGGGGGAGGTCGGTGGGTGACCCTCCCTCACATAACTGTAACTAACCCTGTGCAGCCCCATTCCAATTCCACAGCCATTCTTTCATCTTATTCTCTTAATAACCCTCTGAGGTATGTCCGCTGAGCCCCATTTTCCTTCTGAGGAAGTTGAGGCCAGGAGGTTAAGTGATGTGTTGAGGTCAGCCAGCCATCGAGGAGCTGGGCCAAGAGGGGATTCCAGCCTGATACCAAATCTGGCACTCTTTGTGCTGCCCTTGAGGTGTCAAGAGCTGATTGCCAATCCTGTAACTCCCCACCCCAACCCCTTGCTTTTTTGTACCTCCTGAGCCTGAAGCAGATCACTAGTTCAGAACCTCTCCTTGTGGCCCGGGACAGAGCGGGCGGCGGCCCGAGCTGCCTGGCCCAGGCTGAGGTCAGCCCCTCTGAGCCGCCGGCCAGGCCCTGTGGAGCCAGCCATGTTGTGGCTCTGAAACAAGACGCCTTTAGTGGTTCTCTGATTTTTTTCCCCTTCCCCACAGGAAGACAAATTGGGGATTTTATGAGCTGATGTAGCTGTTTACCCAGGGGCCGCGGGCAGACTGTGAGGGACGATTGATTAATTTTACATGCTGAGGGTACGGGTGAGAAATAACCTACTGGAAGTTGCCATTGGCAGCCCCTTCCCCAATGTCCAGGCCATGGGCTGGGGGCTCAGAGAGGCTGTCCTGGAAACACCCAGAAGAAAAAGGGCAGGCAATACCTCCCTGGGCTTCCATGTGGGTAGATCCACAGCCCCTCCTCCTCGTGTTTAGGAGGGAGGTTTAGGATAGTAGAGAGGCATCAGGCATTTGTGGTGTGCTGACCTGAAGGAGGTGAGGGACACTCAGCTCTGATTTAACTGTTCACATGCACCCTCCCGGGCAGGTGTTACTGTCCTCTGTCAGACAAGAGAAGCCTCAGAGAGGGTCAGGAACTGCCCACGGTCTCTGGCTGCTAGTACACGACCGGGATCCCACATCTGTCTGCCTCCAAAGCTTGAGCTCTTTATCTTTGAAACCCTGGCATTTCCAAGACAGAGCTGTGGGCCAGGGGTGCTGCTTCTCTTTGTCTGCATTCTTAACTTTCTGTGCAGGGCACATAGTAGGGCCTCAAAATACCTATTGAGCAGAAAATGTGGGAACAAATACCGGGACATTGTGAATTTGTAGGGTCCTGAGACATATTGGAGCTCAAAGGGTATCCTGTCCAAAGAGGACAACTATTTTACTTTCCAGAGGAGGAAACTGAGGCCCCAGGGAGGGGCAGGGACATCTCCAAGGCCAGATAACCCATTTGTGGCCTGCAGGAGACCCCTGTCGGGCACTTATCCCATGCCCCTGGCTCATTGGGGTTAGTCACTGGGCTCCCTATGCTGCCTGGGGGGTCAGGAGTGGATAGTCCCAGCCCCCTCTGTACCATGTCATGCCCTCAGCCCTCTTCCTGTGTGTTCCAGAACGCTCTGCCAAGGGGAGAACAATCCCTTTGGAGGTGAGGAAGAGGGCAGGGTAGAGGAAGGATCTAGGAGGCAGGGAACAGGGCATGTGGGTGTAAGACCCTTCTCTTTCCCTCCCCCAGCACCTCTCCCTCCAGCCACGAGGGGCTGCTTATGGTGCACCAATGACAGTCTCTCTTCAGAAAGGGTAATTTCTCACGCTCTGCCTGCTGATTAGAGCTGGAATTTAAATGAATAACTGTGACCTTGTGGAAGTGCCCTAGTTATTCAGAGGCCCGATGAGGAAATAGGCCTCTTGCTTCGGTCCATCAGAGCCCTGGCAGGCGCAGGAGGAGGGGCTGCTGTCTGCCAGGGCCCAGAGGAGGCCCTGGCGTGCTGTTGCCTGAAGCAACCGACGGCCTTTGCTGGAGCCTCCCTCTGTCCGCTCTTGATCTCTGCCCTCGGTGTCCTCCCCCTTCAGTTTAAGTCATCTCAGGGCTGTCCGGGGAGAGTGGACCTGATTATTGATCCTGAACCCTGCCCTGTCTCTGGGGAGTCCAGCCTGAGGGACGCTGTTCTGAACCCGAAGTCAGGACGCAGCACTGTTGTGTCTGACTTGTGTGATGGACACAAAGGGTTTGCCCTAGAAGTTACTGCTCAGAGACGGGCCCCCAGACCCGCAGCACTGGCCTCACGCAGGAGCCTGTTTGAAAAGCAGAATCTCAGGCCTCACCCCAGACCTGCTGAGTCAGAATCTGCTTTTGACCGAGACGTCCAGGTGTACACACATTAACGCTTGAAGGCCCACTGACCTAAAGTGTTCAGCTTCTCCTCGTCTTTGGGGCCAGCGGGCTGTGTCTACTGAGGAAGGCATGGTCCACCACAGGAATGCCCCATTCCTTGCCTCTTCTCCTGGGCACAAAGTACGACGTGGCCCTTTTCTGGGTTGACAGGGGTTGGGAGGGTGACTGGGATTAGGGAAGGGAAAAGGAATGAACGCTTCCTGACCACTGAGTCTGTGACCGTCACTTTTCCAGCACTTTCCATGGAAGAGTTTACAAAGTGAGGCAGGGTAGCTCAGGATAGCACAGGGTTCCCTGAACTACTGCTCAGGGGCTAACTCCAGCCCGTGCCTGCTTCCATACGGCCTTTGAGCTACAGATGGCTTTTCACGTTATAAATAGTTGGAAGCAGTCAAGAGAATAATTTGTGATGCACATATTTTATGAAATTCTGATGTCAGTGTTCATAAAGTTTTATCAGAACACAGGCATGCTTCTTCATTTCTGTTTTGTCCCTGGCTGCTTTGTGAAGGCGGAATAGAGTAGCTGTGTGGCGTACAAAGCCTGGAAGACTTATCATCTGGCCCTTTACAGAAAAAGTTTGCCACCCCTGGGTTAGAGCACAGACTTGGAGCTGGATGCCTGGGTTGACATCCTGGCTTTCTCCCAGTATGAACAGTATGTGCTGTTTAAGTTACCTTCCCTTTGTGGGCCCTACTTTACTCATCTGTAAAATGGGGAGAGTATGTACCTACCTCACGGGGCTCTTGTGAAGATTAAGTGAGCTCGTGCATGTCAAGTCTTTAGAACAATGCCTGGCACATAGTAAGTCATGCATAAATTAGCTAGTTTTCTAAATTAGCTCATTTGATCCTTTCTACAAGTTTTCGTTTCACAGGTCAAGATGGCCTCAGAGAAGTTTAAAATGAAAGATATTCGTTTGCCTGTCTTGGTCTCCCACACTGTTCAGAGGCATGCTCCCAGTGCTGGAGAGCCCCTCAAAAGACACCTGCTAGGCTCCCCTTGTCGCACATTCTCTCCTATCTGTCCTGATCTTTATGCCTTCAGTGAAGAGGTCCTTCAGACTTAGATCCTGGCCACCACTGCTGTGAAATGAGGCTGAGGAACCCCAAAGAGCGGGGGGAGGCAAGGGGACCCATATTTACAGAGGTCCCACTGTATGCCAGGCACCCATCATGGATGAAGAGCCTGGGGCTCCAAGACAATAGATCCTTTGCCCAAGGTCAGAAGCAGGTATGGTAGGTACCAGGATTGAAACACACATCTGGGATTTCTGCTCTGTTATTCTGCCTCCTACTGGCTCTGCTACTTTCCCTGGGAGCTGTGTGGCCTTGGGTAAGTCATGAAACCTCTCTGGGCCTTAGGCTTCTTTTCTTTAATGTGAAGGGATTGAATCAGATGGCCTCTCAGGCTTCTTTCATTCTGAGGATCTATGATTAGGCCTCCAACTGAGATACCTCAGGGAACAGCAATCAGGAAAATGCCTTCTTTACCAAAGACTTACAGCTCCTAACTCCAGTGGTAACTGTAATATATTTTGTTTTTTCCTTCCTCTTCTTTTGAGCAATAGTCCCATTTGCTTTTCTCCCTTATTTATTAGGGAAAACACCTGACATTCATTGAGCTTGTATTTTGAGCCAGGCGCTAAAATACTGTTTTTGCATGCATCATTTAATTCTTCCGACATCCTCAGGAGGTAGATTTCGTTGTTAGATCCATTTCACCCACGAACAAATTGAGGCTCAGGGATGCCAACTCACCAGTTCTACCCAGTAAAAAGTGGCAGAGCAGGATGCAAACCCTGGTATGTCTGGCCCTGGAGATGACTCATGGCGAGTTCCAGCAGAATGTACATTCCACAAAGGTACACTCCTGTTCACTATTTCTGTGCTCTGGGCCCAGAACAGTGGCAATATAATGTAGGAATGGGATAATAAATACTGGCTCAATGAGTAAACAGTGCTTGGGACTCAGCTCTTAGTTTTACTCCTCACTTATCTGAAAAAAAGTCTGCTTTTTGTATAAGGGTTCACCCTGAGACAGAAGGTAATCGAATTTTATTCAGTGCCCATCTTGGGCTTGGGTCAGTGGAGAATGCAGGCAGTAGGGAATCCACCATGGCTGTGTATAATTGGACTGGAAGGGGGCCCTTGGCTGGGCTAACAGTGATCAGCTTCCAACCAGTTGCCCACGGGGGTCTCGGAAGACCCCCTCGGCTGCTGTAGCTCTTCTTGATGAATAAGTGTTAGTAGGGAGCTGCTTCCCAGCCTGCCTCCAGCTGTAGCTAACTCAAGGAAGCAGATCACTGGGCCTTGGTGCCTTTTTCTAGAATATTTTAAAATCACATCCTTTACTGTCCTGGCAAGGCTGACCCACTGGGGTGCTGGTTACAGTCTCAGTTTGTTTCTCAGTTCTGGAGGACAAGGTCAGAGTTAGAGTTGGAAAAACATTAGAAATAGTCTGTAATCTCAATGGGATAGTACTGCCCTCACCCCTGATCCTGCCAAACGTGTGCGGTGTATATTTATTGCTCCAATGATGAATGGGCATTGGTGGCATTAAGAAGCAATGCATGCTAAATGCATTGTACTGTGTGGGAGAGTCTCATTCAAACATTTGTATTCTCAAAATGCCATTGAGAATACTCTTCTGGACCAATTCCCTCCTTGTACAGGTGGGAAGCTGAGGCCAGAGAACTTCCATGTAACTCAGTTAAATCACACAGCTTGGTTATGGCAGCCTTGGAGACCCTCCCAGTCTGTAGACTTACCCTAGCAAGGTCTGGTAAGGACCTGGGCTAAGCTCGTCAGTTTGTGGGGCTAGATCTCAGAAGGGGTTGAGAGATGGAATACAGTTGAGAGTTGAGGACATGGGTCCCCTGTGGGGCAACTTAGATGACTGTGACCATGGAGGGAAGCATCTGAGGCTGCACTGGGAGGGTGGTCTGCTAATGCCGCCAGTTTGTTGGAAAATTGGCGTTGGCGAGAAGTGGGAGGCGGGGCAGAGAGAAGGCCCAGATATACCAGTCTTCTGAATAATGAGAGCAATGACTACATCCTTTCAAGCCCTTTCTGTGTTCCGTGAGCTGTGCTAAGTGCCGTTCATACATGGTTGCACATGATTGTCACAGTGATCCTGAGAAGATACTTTACAGGAAGGAGGCATGGAAGAGTTAACTTGCTCAAAATCCCATGGCTAGTAAGAGGTAGAGCTGGGATTTGAATTCACGTTTTGGAGGCTTTAGAGCAGTGGTTTTCAAAGTCTGGTAAGCATCAAAATCACCTGGAGAACTAATAAAGGAGACCCAGGTTCATTAAAGTAAGACATTTCCTCCAGGTGATTTTGATACGACCGAAGTTTGAGAACCACTGTTTTAAAGCAAGTGATCTGGAACGTAAAGGGACTTAAAGCTCCAGCATTAAGCACTATTTTCTACCTTATAAACATTAAGGGAAGGCAGGAAGTTGGGGGAGGAGGGCAGGTGGAAGGAGGGATGGAAGGAATGATTCTCCCTTCGAGCTCCAGTGACACCTTAGGTGATGGGCCTTGTAGTGATGGGCCATCGTAATACATTATAGTCAGGTGTGTATTGTCCCCCACAAGCCCCTTCGCTGGCCACTGTGGGCTTTTGAAGGACATGGAATGTCTTACTTTTTGAGAACAGAGATATATCCACGCCTGCATCCCCACTACCTGCCACATTGTATGTGCTCATAAAACTTTATTGTTAGAAACAGCATTTCAGGGATGGAAAAGATCCAAAAGGTTGTCAAGGCTCTCTGTGCAACTAATTTTTGAATCTCTTCTGTAAGAGTTCATTCAGACTTGGCTTGAACCCCTACAGTGCCGAGCAGCTCATTGCTCCTTTCGCCGTTCCATCCCGTTCTAAAGAGCACTGAATGTTCCAAAGCCTTCCTTATTCTGACTCACTCTAGCTTTTACCACCTGTGTTGCTTCCAGCCCTTGGAGACACACAGAATAGATCTAATTACACTCCCAGTGTTTGAAGACAGGGCTTTTTGTCTTTAAGGATTTTTTTTTTTTTCTAAAGGCCAAAACATCTCCAGTTTCCTTGGGCATTCTCATACAACGGTTTTAAGTTCTTTCATCCAGGGCATTGTTTTCTGAAAAATGACCTGCCCCCCCCCTTTTTTTTTGCATCCTTTCCAAAGAAGTATGCCCACACCACAAACAGTATTATGGGCATGTCCCAACCAGCTCATTATAGAGTGATCCCACTGTTCCCCATTTCTAGACTTCCTACATCTATTAATGGTGGCACCAAATACCTTTGCTTGTTTTTTTAATGACTATAGCATAAAGTTGAACTTAAAGACATTGAAAATCTTGACTATTTTGTGTGCACTCCTGCTAAACCATTTCTCTCCCCTTCCTGCACTGTGCATTGGCTTATATGACATAGTTGGGATCATTCTTTGATTTTGTTCAATTCAGCCCTGGATTTTTAAAATCCAGCACACCATGATCTGTTAGGGTAAGGTTCTTTCATCTAGCACATCAGTTGTCCCTTCCAGCTTCATGTCATTTATGAATAAAGAGCAATTTTAGAAAAGTTCATGACAGTTGAACTTCTTCTCCTTTGGGAAGGGTCTTTTCTAAAAGCCACAGTCACTGATCCTTTAACCCTTAGGGTGATAAGCATGACTGCCTCCATTTCTCTTCTTTCCATCATATCTATGCATGAGAAAACCCCAACCCACCTTCCCCCCTGAAGAGATGGAATAGATTGGGAAGGTGCTGCATATTTTCCTCTACCCCATGGTTATACCATACAGAGGCTATTGGGGATTCATGGGTGACACAGGAAGAAATAGTTTCTGTTCAGTCCAGCCACCAGACTGTAAGAACAAAGTTGGTCTAGAGGCAAACAGTGAGTGGGCTAAGTACAGTTATGTCCTACAAAGGGTTTAGTGGTGAGAATGGCACATGGTGGCATCATGGAAGGGCAAATCCAGAAGCTGGGACCTGGGTGGCACCTGCCTTGGAGAGTTAGCCACAGGCTCTCTTTGTCATCAGTCCAACTATTCAGTTCATCCCCAGTACTGTTCGGGCTCATAGAAAAGCCAGAAACATGTCCCAAGTATCAGCTCATGATTGCTGTTAGGTGATTGATTGAAACTTTGTTTAGTCTCTACTTTTTTGATTCTGGGTGGTGATCTCAGAGTATTTGAGCCATTTAAAATAGTCATTTTTGGGGCACCTGGGTGGCTTAGTCAGTTGAGCGCTGCCTTCAGCTTGGGTCATGATTTCGGAGTCGTGGGATCCAGCCCCGAGTCGGGCTCCCTGCTCAGTAGAGAGCCTACTTCTCCCTCTGCCTGCTCCTCCCCCTGCTTGTGCTCTCTCTTTCACTCGCTCTATCTCAAATGAATAAACTCTTTAAAAAAATAGTCATTTTTATAGGCCAAAAGCAGTCAACTATCAGTTTGATATGATTGAACCCAACAGTTACTTGGCCTCGTTGGAGATCATCTTGGTTCATAAAGGCATAGTGTCTTTGAGTTGGAATGGATTTTTGGTAGTTATCTCCAGAAACCCCACTCTGACTCTCTTCTATTGCATTTCTGGCAAATGAGGCTTCCCCTATTACTCGACCCTCTGTTCTGGCCAAATGTGCTTGCTCCCTTATCTTGCATGTTCAACTTTAAAAAATACTTGAAGGCACCTCTCATGTCCTTTTCTAGCTTGTTCTAGTTTGGGCTCTATGTAGCAGTTCCTGCAGCCATTCTGTATGTGACATGCTTTCGGACCCCTGACCATTCTGATTCTTCTCCTTTGGACACATTCTACCTTGTTAATGTCCCTCCTAGTGTATGGCACCATTCTCTGAACCAAACCCTAGGTTTGGCACATTCCGTGTTGAGAAGAGGTAGGACTATTGTCTTCTTTTTATTTTGGGGAGAAGTGGGGGATTGTGCTTAAGTGCCTTAAGATTCAATCTCACTTTTGCCTGTTCATATCCTTTTCGACCCTAATTTTGATATCTAACAAATTAGCTATTCTTTTCAACTTAAGTTCATCACAACATCCAGACACATGCCAATGAATGTTTTTAGCCAGGTCACTCATCAAAATGTTGAGCAGGCCTAAGTTCTGATATAAGCTATTAGTGAACCCCTGATAGAACAAGGACGCTGAAGTCCATGATGAAGGTCAGGGAATTGTCCAGGGAAGGGCTGGTCTTGGGCACCATTGTGGAAGTAGGTGGAAGTTTCTTTCCAGACCCACCTCTTCCCTTTAAATATTCCTCTCCCCTGTCCTACCCTGTCTCCTGAGTCCTTTCTCTATCCACAGTGGCAGACTTCCTCAACCTGTGACCTCATGTCTCTGTCCTTCCTGCACTCACAAGTCCCTATGCTGTCCCTGTCGTTGAAGGAAGATCTTAATTTGGCTTTCTGATGACCTCACATCCAGGACAGTGTCAATGGCTGGGGAGCCTGAATGTGTCTCATGTTCAGATTTGCATTTTAATGAGGGGAGATGGCTTAATAACCCTAAGAAATGCCCCAAAAGGAAAAGCTTCATGTTTTAGTAGAATCTTGGGATGGGGCTTGGGGAGAGGGAGATGGTGGCTCCCCACAGTGCTCCTTATATCATGCTGGACCAGAGTTATAAATGAAGTTGAATTAGCATCCAGGCACTATTTTCTGCTTCTGAATTCTCCAAGACATGTCTCCTCCTTTCTCTACTAGCACTGAAGGAGGTAGGGTAGCTAGTTTAAGGTTATCATCACAGTCTGGAGAGTCCATCCGCTGGCTTAGAATCCTCACTTCACCCCTCATTAATTAGTGTGACTTTGGTTCTAGGCCTTGGTTTCCTTACCTGTAAAATCAAAATCATAGCAACTGGCCTTTCCTATAGAGTTATATTTAATGAGATGACACATAGCCATGCTTTGTCTATAGTAAATTGTCAACAAATATTAGCTGCTGTCATAATTCTTTTTCACAAGTTCACCAAATTTCTTCTTTTAAGTGCTTAAAGTGTTAACACGTGTGTTTCTTCTTTCTCCTTCTTTCTTTCCCAAATTCCCAGTCACCTTATAGTGATCACAATCACTTGTGGCTTTTCTTCATTGGGCCCCACCCCCTACCACCTTCACAATCTCCTTAGTTCCTCTGGAAATATCAGTGAATGTTTCTATTACCTTCTGATTTTATGTAATTACTCTTTTAAAAAGTCCTTGTGGCTTCATAAGAATTCAGTGTTAGCACTTGGTCCTTGTAGCAATTAGTGACATTTAATTTCTCTACTTCAGTATGGAAAAAGAGATGATATATGTGGATTTTGTACTGGGATAAAAGTTACCCTGAAAGTGAGTGAAAGAAAAGTCTTGGTAGAGATAACCTGCTTTTTTTTTCCCCCTGAATCTTTTTTTTTTTTTTTTAACCCCATGAATGACTTCCTTCTTCCCTTGAAATACTTTCCCCACTTAGGCAAAATGAAGGAAGGTAGGGTGGATTGAAAACCGTCTGAGGTGGGTGGGATTATAGGTTTGAGGGGGAAACAGTATTAGCTTAAATTATGAAGGCCTTCAGCTTCTGGCCTGGTTCCTGAACACTGCATCTTCCTCTTGCCTGTTTCAGTAAATGGTTTCTATTGTCTGTATCAGTCATTCTCATGACAGGCTTCATGATGCACAGCCACTTACAAATGACTTTCCTTTTGTAGCCATTTCCATTCTCCCAAGCTGCAAAAGCTGCTATCTCCATGGGGATTTTCCCAAAGGATGTAGCAGAGTTTAGAGGGCCATACGTATATTTTGCATATAATTTACATATGATTTGCAGTCTGTTCTAAGGCAGTTTCAATTTTGTATGTCTTACCTACTGGTGATCTCTTCCTCTTCTTGTTCTTACATCTACCCTGAGAACTTGTGCACAGAGATAGGTAGGCACAAGAAGGGTGGAATATAGCACTAGAGAGAGTGAGGGGAAGGATATACATATGAGACATCTTGTTGGGATCCAGAATGGTCCCTGGATCCAGCTGGGGTATCACTCTGTCAGAGTGTGACATCTAGATAGGAGACACTTCACTTGCTTTCAAATTTTTGATAATTTTTTTAAAAGGCATTGTAGTTCCATAGGAATTCAGTGTTGGCAATTCTCAATATCCTTCCTGTCAAAGGCTCATCCAAGCCCATTTCCTATTCCCTACCCTCCACTAGGTGAACTTTTATAGAGCTGGCTTTTGAGTCTGAGTTGAGGATCTATTCAAATCCAGAGCCCATGGTGAGATTGTTGTGAAAGATGCTGTCCCTTTTGCTTCCCTGAGTCCCTGTTCCAGGCCATGTCTTCTCTTGAACATCACACCAGAATAAATGCCAAACTCCAAACCCAGCCAGTTGCTAGTCCCAGGGCCAGCTGTGTAGCCGGGAGGGCTGTGGCTGACCTTCTGTTTCTGAGGTCAATGAGAAGGCCAATCTTCATTTTTCTCCCTTCCTCAACAACCGCACCGATAACACACACACAACATAGATTCCTTTTTTTCCCTTACTAATTATACCCTTCTCAGTTAAGATTTTTTGAGCATTATTTTCTGTATCTATATTTGAAAGCTATATAGTTCCTTTTTCTTTTTTGAATGTAAAATTTTATTTTAATGTTGAATATGTTGGGGAAAAAAAAGAACCTCCAAGATACCTTAATACCCCTCCCATCTCGCCCAGGTTAAGACTCAGTACTCTAGCCCCTTTTTCTTGGAGGATTCATTGACTTAGCTTCTTCCATGAAGGGGCGGTGATACACCCTAATATTTGTCTTGACTTTTTCGCAGACATTAGTCCTACATTTTAAAACACATCTTAGACATTTTTGCTTGAGTGATTCTTCTGTTTCCTCAACTCGTTATGCCTAAAACAGAACTCATCATTGCCCTCATCCCCCATTCATCTCCCACCCCACCTTCCTATTTCTGACAGTGTTCACTCAGCCTCCCATCCACTCCTCTGAAGCATCTCATCGGTCACCCAAAGCCTCTTGGATCCTCTTTTTCCTTTTTCTCCCCACTACCACAATTCTAATCTAGGCCCTCTGCCTATGACTGATCTCTCTGCCTCTGTCTCTTTCCCTCTCATCTATCCTGTCCGCACCATTGCCAAAGCAATCTTCCTCAACATCATTTTCCCTGGGTCATTCCCCTGCCCATGAACCCTCACTGTGTCCCACCAGCTGTAAGATCAAGTCCATTTTCCTTAGCCTTGAAATTCAAGGACTTCATGCAATGGTTCCTACTCTCATCCTTAAGATCACCTTTCATTTCTTCCTTATATGAACTGTCTACCTGTGTTTGTTATTATTTGAATAGCATGTATTACCTGCCTACCATGTGCCTGGCATTGTCCTAGGTGCTTCTGAAAAGCTGAACTGGAAAGTCCTTACAAATTTATTCTGTGGTCCTGGGAGCTGGCGGTGTTACCTGAGTGTCCTCCATCTCTCTAAATCCTAAACCATCTTCCAAGATCTATTTCAAATCTCACTTTCCTCCAAAAACCTTTCCTGTAAATCCAGGGCCCTCCTCACAGTCCTGTGGTCTTTATTGTCTGAATTCATCATCTGACATGTAGTAATGACCCATTCATTCATTCCTCATTCAGTCACCAAACAGCTACTGAGCACCGACTCTGTGTCATTTGCTGCTAGCTCTTGTGCTAGTTGTTGCCTCACACATCAGTGTATTTTTATAGCATAGTAAAAAATAACAACAATAATCCTTATAAAGCCCTTATCATGTGCAGGCCCAGTTTTATGTATATTCACTTATTTAATCCTCAAAACAACCTATGAATTTGGCATGATTGTTATCCAAATTTTGCAGATAGGGAAATCAAGGCGCAGAGATGTTGAGGGTCACAAGCTAGAAAGTAACAAAGGTAGGATTCAAATCTGGCTCTGAAGTCCTTGATCTTAACCCCTATACTTCACTGCCAGGAATCAGTAATATATATCATATGCATGTTTATGTAAATATAAACGCATAACATCTTCCCACTTAGACTCCAAACTCCTAGAGGTTAGTGACCATCTACCATAGTCGTCTGTATCTCCGCTACCTTATCCAGTCTTTGCATATAGTAGGTGATTGAATCACTTGGTTGGTTGATCGTTGGTTCTTCCATTCATTTGAAAGGAAGGGTCTGAAATTTTTAACAGCAGGTAGGAGTGTCTGGGGATAGAAGGGGACAGAAACAATTTCAGAATAGACCTAGACACTCTGGAATTCTTGGGTTCCAGCTCTTAATTCTGCAAGCTTTGAGGATAGATTTGTACATGAGAAGATACCGATGTAAAAGCTCTTGAAAGTGGAGTAGAATTTCCTTCTCCAAAAGCAAAACTTAAACCATATTATGGTGGCACAGTTTCTCCCTTCCATCGTCCGGTTTCTTGTCCATTTTGCTTCATTGCCTGCCAAACCAGTTTTAACATCGGGATCCCAGATCTGCATTCTTGGCCTGATATTTCTATTTAAGATTTTCATAAGTTGAAGGATATGAAGATTCGAGTTGCAATACTGCAACTACATATGTAGCTTAATAAAGCCTGGTAAGTATATATTTGAATTGAAAAAACACAGGTGGTGGGTTATTTGCATTTTAAAAGAACTCCTTCTTTTACAAAAGGATCCACTGCCGGGTTCCATTAAATATCCAATTCCTCTTAGTGCATTCATCATACAGTTTAATTTACCAAAATTTGATTTATATACCACTCAAGTTCTAGTGAGCACGGGAATCACTTGGGTAACTTGCTTAAAATTCAGATCTTTCCCCAAACTCCTCCCCAAGATTCTAATTTATTAGATTCCTTGGTTGGGGCCCAGGATCTTCATTGTTAATAGGCATCCCCAGGTGGTTGATGTAGGTGGTCAGTGAAATACACTTTGGGAAATGCTGCTTTAAAGAAACACATGCAGCACATAGATGGGGCCCACCTGTAGTGCCTTCTCCAGGGCTTCCAATACCCCTTATGCCAATTGTCCTATTTACTCTTCATTCAGCACATTTTTTGAAATCTCTGAGTCAAAAAAAGAAAAGACTATACCACTTCTCTTCTACTTCTTGTCTGAGCTGTTAAACATCTTTCACTGTAAGTGTGAAATGTTTGTCCTTTCATTTTTGAATTTGAAAAAAAAAAAATGTAAACTCCCCTCCCCCCAACTGTATGTAGATAGAATTGATGTATAACATGGTGTAAGTTTAAGGTGTACAAGATGTTGATTTCATACATTTAAATACTGCAGAATGATTACCACCATAACATTAGTTACCCACCTCCATCCGGTCATATAATCACCATTTCTTTTTCGTGGTGAGAACATTTAAGCTGTCCTTTCTTAGCAACTTGCAAATATATAATACAGTATAATTTTCTTTCCTTTCTTATTTATTTATTTATATTAACATATAATGTATTATTTGTTTCAGGGGTACATTTCTTTTCATTTTTAACCCCTTCTTTTAGGTATCTCCTTGGATCTTCTTATTCTCATTTCTTAATTCTTACGACCCTCCTGTGAATTAGTCACCCTTCCATGTACCCCACCTGCATGCCCCAGGCTCTCCCCTTTAGTGCTCTTGATCTGGATGCTGAAGGCTCTGGCTTGGTCCAGAAATACCAGACATTTTAGGAATAGTGACTTTTTTTTTTTTTAAAGATTTTATTTATTTATTTGACAGAGAGAGAGATAGCGAGAGCAGGAACACAAGCAGGGGGAGGGGGAGAAGGAGAAGCAGGCTTCCCACTGAGCAGGGAGCCTGATGCGGGGCTCAATCCCAGGACCCTGGGATCATGACCTGAGCCGAAGGCAGAAGCTTAACGACTGAGCCACCCAGGCGCCCTGGAATAGTGACTTCTGCTAAGGTTTCTCTTAGCCAAACGTAGGACCCTTTGTTCTCTCTCCCTATTATTTTTTCCCCAAAAGGCCAAAAATTATTTTTTAAACTAAACAAATCATGAGAACGACTTACTTTGGCATGCTTCCATTCCTCCGTGAGTATTAATCTGGGGCCTCGAGAAATGAATGCCAGAAATGTACATTTAAAATGTGATTATAGTTTAATGAAATTTGTTTAAAAACTAGATTCCATAACATTTATGGCACATGTATCTATGTATTTAATATCTCATTGATCTTTTTAAAAGTCAGTTGCTTGACCCATATTTCGCCTCTGATTACTTTTCTAAATCTCTAGTAATCTCCAAAAACATTTGGGGATTTCTATACTTCAGAGATTTTTCTCCTTTATTAATCCCGTATATCCCTGAATTTCACTCTGGGTAAAGGTTCTCTGGGGTGATCTGGAGTTTGTCAAATATCTCCAGTAATAATAAAAGCAATGGGAGAGCAAACTGATGCTGTTGGTTACTGGTTGGAAATCTTTTTTTTTAATAGATTTTTCAGAGCTTATGCTTCCTCTGAAGTAATGAGCTCTTAATAACCTTGTTTGACTTCCTTAAGAACATAGCCAGAGGTTGTGCTGTTTGTTCTTTGGGACTTTGTGTACCTTCTTTAACCCATTCAGTGCTGGGCTGGGCCTCCCTCATCAAGGGCGAGCGACCTTCTAAAACAAGATGGTGGTGGGGAAGCAATGGAGGGCGGGGGTGGTGGTTGTCCCTGGGCTAAGACAAAGGCAAGAGGGGAAGTAGTTTCAGGTTGTCTGAGGAACCCTTGCAAGCAGGAACTCATTTAGTATGTCCAGCATGACTCCATTTTTGGAGAAGAGAATACAGTATCTAGAAAATAAAATTGGGCAGGAACCTCTGGATGGTGGATTACAACAGAGTTTTCTTTTTTCTTTTCTAAATTTTCCAAAGTTGCTACAGTGACCATGTATTACTGTAAAAAGCCATTTGAAAGAAAGAAGGAAACGTGCTCGGCCCGCCTCTTGAGTCTCCTTCCCGAGGGACCTAATCTTTAATAGATTTATTTCACATCCTAAGCATTGCGTGGAACAGTGTGGCGAGAGGAAGGCTCTCATGATGAGGCCCAGAGCAGTCCAGCAAACAGAAGGCTGTCCTTCAACTGGAGGCCCGCTGCTGTGCTGCCCGGCTTCTCAGCCTCGGTTGCATGCTCCTGAGTACGTGCAAAGGCCCTGCCACTCCTCCTTGCACTTGACACCTAAGAGACAATTGCATTGCGTTGGGAATTTTAACTGTGTCTTCTTTCTTTTTTCCTTCCCCTTCCCCTCCTCACCCCCGTCCCCGCTCTTTTCCTTCCTCAAGGCCTCTCCCACCTCATGATGAGTGAACAAGGTAGGTGCTTTGTGCTTGCGGCCCTGCAGCTGCCCTGAATTGCTTGCCTTTGTGCCTCTGGCTGGTCGCTCAGAGCCTCATTGTTGCTGGCAGCCCGTCTGCTGTCTGGTCCTCCTACAGCAGGGCCACCCTGGGGTTGGGGGGGTACCTTTCCCGATGCATCTTGGTTTCCTGTCCCCATCATCCCCTTGGCTTGTCCATTCTGCACCACCATTTGTCATCCCGGGCGCTGGCCCTGCTGGGCTGCCTCCAAGAGAAAAGCATGAAACAAGGCATGACGGCGTCGATAATGGGGGTGAATGAAGCTAATTTCCGAGCAACAGAGCGGTTAACTTCCTCCTGCTCCTCCCCGGGCCCCATGCTGGGCCCCGCGTGGTTGGGGGAGAGGAGCTGGGCTTCTCCCTGAATTTCACTCTGAGTAAAGGTTTGCTTTTTGTCTTCCCCTCCATCCCACTGCCCACTGTAATGACTTTCAGCCCCACATGGTCAATGGAAGCCCTTGGGGGTTTGACTGTTTTCAGTTTTATATAAAAGCAAAAACCACCGAAAGAACATGCTAATGTCTTCATGGCAGGACTCTAACTCATTATACACCCTGAAGAAAACTGCATATAAAGATCTGTAAATTCAGCATCTGCAACCTAAAATATTCAAATATGCAGGGAATGAGCTGTGCAGGAAATTCAGCTCAGCTAAGCACAGGGTGGGCTGTGAATGGAGCCTTTTTCTCCTAAATAAAAATTTTCCACATCATCAGCCTAAATCAGGATTCGAGAACTGAGCCTACTTAAAATTGTCTTTTCCTTCACTGTTCAATTGCTACTATTGTGTTTCTTCTGAGCCTTGAGATGATTGCAAGATTGGTCTACCTGCCTTGCCCTGACACCCAAAGCTTGTACTTTAATTTCTCTTGTCTGTTTCTTTTCAAAAAACACATGGGACTTTGGTGCCTCTTTTGGAGGACCAAAGAAAAGGGCAAGGCAGGGTCCATCTATGTTTTCTAGGTTTTTTTGATCTTTTGAGGAGGGTGGGGCAATCCTGAAGGGTCGCTCCCCTTCCCTGTTCCCTTACACTGGACCTATCAGACAGTGTTGCCATAAAGGGGAGTATGTTCAGATCAAGAAACCACCCAGGGCTGAGAGAAGTTTGCTTATGATGTCCAGGGAGCTGTGGAGGTGGGCGGTTGAGGGCATCCTGACTTGATAAGACAGTGTAGGGAGGAAGCATACCTTCCCAGTAGAATTGAATCCCCCAGACCTGAGCCAAGATCCACGACGTGGACTTGAGACTTTCATTGAAGATACGGTCTGGTATAGAGTAAGCGTCAAAAAAGAGTTGGAGGCAGGAGGTCGGGTGAGTTTGCCAGTGTTAGATGGAGCTCTGGAAGAGCCTGGGATGAAGCCTCGTTATTCTTGTCTGAGGGGGAGGGAAGTTATCTGCCGACAGCAGGTAACTAAGAAGCAGATATGAGTAGAGGATGTGCTTGATGTCAGCCTGTGTCTGGGAGTTTGAGAAAGTTAAGCACATCTCTGTAAAGCAGGACAACCCAGGCTCTCTGAATTGAAGGAATTTGGTGGCCTGACTTTGATAGCAAGTTCCACCAGAAAAAGCAGGCCCTTGGACTCCTGATGACAGACCTCCTTCTATCCTTTCTCACCTTGTGCTCCCCTTTGTTCTTTTGGGGTCCTCCTAGCTTCTGTAGTGGCCTGGGGACATGAGGGCATCATGAGGCTGCCGTGATAGAATAGAGCCTAGGCAGATGGGATAGATTGGTGGGAATTCTTTAATTTTGATTTGGATATTTTGGACCCTTCAGAGATACAGCTCAGGTATTTTGGAGGGCTCATTCCCAACAGTACGAACAACGTGTGGAGAATCTGTATTGTATACCACCCCCACTCTCCCACCCCCTCCTCAGCTTCTCTTGGCCCTCAGCATTGATGTGTACCTGAGTAGAGAATTCACACACACCCATGTATGCATGCTCTGGGCTAAGTCAAGAACTTTCTAGAAACAGAGTCTTTAAGCAATGAAAGAATGACAGATACTGGGAATTCCTCATTAGGTTTTCAAGAAAGGATGCAGAATTCTTCTGGGTGGTCAGTGCCTCTAAGTTTTTAAGTTGCAACTTGCAGTTTAATCTGTTTTTATGAAGGTCCTTTGACTGCATCACCCACCTCTCATGTGTTCCCCCACGTCCCACTCCCTTCTCTGTTCTTGCCCTGTGATGATTGCCCAAGAAACCAACTCTGCTTCCCACCTCTGCTGCTTTCCTTCCCCTATTCCTTCACCATGAAAGAAAGATTTCTGTCTGGTTCCCAGTGAATCTCCAGAATTGGTTTCTGATGCCTGAAAATACATCTAGAAATACTTCCCTGTGTTGTGTGTGCACCACTTATACATGTATGTGACACTCTTGGTCACCATTGGGAAAATCCCGGAGAACTTGGTTTCTCTGAGACTTTTCCAAACCAAGTTTACATCAGTGAAGTGTGTGCAGTTTCACATACATGTGGCTATGCAGTGCTTTTGCATGCAGACTTGGTCATGTTTCTAAGGACGGGCCTGGGAAGAAACGAATGGGAAAAGCTTAAACATGAAGCTGGTGGGGACAGCTGGTGAAGCTGTTTTGGCTTGTTTAGGCTTCACATTGTGCATTTGTCTTGGGCTGCTCTCTCAAGATACTATAGTGCTGTTGCCTCTACTGTTGTGGGTTTTTGTGGCATATGCTACATTTCTTTGTGTGTCTACAGTGTGCTGATGTTTTCCTCTCCCTGCTCTCTCTCTCTCTCTTTCTTTCACCGCCTCCATGGTGGACACCATGCTTCCTCTCCTTAATTGGACCTTCCACTTCATTTCTGTAGGTAGAAGTAAAGGTAGAGATGATTTTCTTTTTCTCATTATAACTATCAATCTGCCTTCTGAAATATTCATGTCTCCAAGGGGAATTGTCAATTCTGATGAATACAGTCCAGGCTATAACTGAGTGCTTTTAACAATGACTAAAAAAATAAATAAATAAAAAGCCAGTGCTATCATTTCCCTTCAGTGCACTTCATGTTCGGTGGTTGGGGATCATTCCGAGTTGGCCTGCCTCCCTCTGAATCCAGGATGGGACTTATCCATTATGGCGTGCTAGTTCTAGCAGGAACGGGGGACTCTGAAAGTTTAGTTATGCAGAACTATTTTACTTCAACATGGGACAGTCTGAGATTCTCTCCAAGTCAGTGTATTGAAGGAACAGGGGAGATGTGAAATGGTGTACTGTTGTTTCTATTCCTTGAGGACATCTGGAATTGGGGCCAACATCTGTGAGGGAAGGATGATAAGAAAAGGGAGAAGACTGGTGAATTGCTTGAAATGTAATGTGAAATTTGGGAGATACGCATGTATTGTTGTTTTATCTTCTGTGTTTCCTGCATTTGAGGGAGTGGAGATGTTCTGACTGGGGGTGATGGGCTAAGAAGGGTGGGACCGGGGCTGTGGGAGGACACGGGAATGACAATGCATTCCATCGGAAGGAGAACGTGGAGAGAGGTAACCCTGAATTTTCACTTCTGAAGTCAACCTTTTGCCAGGTAGGCAGGGAAAAGGAGAGGTGCTGAGTGGGTGGGCTTGCTCCAGTGCCCTGAAGGGGTTTTCAGCTTCACACATTTGGGGAGAGCACAATTGCAGTCAAAGATGTCAGAGACCTGAGCCCGAGAACCTGGCTCACAGCTCAAGCCGGATTCGCTGTGCAGCAGTGAAGGGAGAGGTTAACTGATAAATTATAAATATGTATCTGCATCCGGCTCTCCCCTCTTCCCTCCTCACTCTCCAGCCCTGTCTCCGTGGAGCTCTGTGCTGCAAAGACTGGCACATCACAGGGATGGGCAATGCAAGTTCTGGCATGAGGATGTTGAAGAAGGGGCTGACACGTTATTGAACATGCTGATGTGACGCGGGTCTGTGAACGGGCCATCTCTCTTTTGAGTTTTATGCTTTTCTGGATTTTTGGAGTTATGTGTGGCTACCTTGGAAGCGGTTTGGTCCTTTCCCCTTTGGAGCTGGCTGATTGCCTATTCTTTTTACACTCATCACAGGCGGGCTCATTCTCAGAAATACCTTCTTTTCTTTCTCTGGCTATTGCCGCTACCTCTGAGCTTGTCCTATGTACCAGCAACTGTGCCCTGTGCTTTATATGCCTTATTGCCCTTAATCCCCACACCTGTTGTATGACGTAGGTGATGCTGTTACTGTGGCTTTATGGATAAATAGAACAAGGCTCAGAGAGCTAAATTGCCTATGTCAGTTGGCTACTAAGTGGAAATAAAACCCAGAATCTGGGCCCCTAACCTCTGCTCATACTGCCTGTCTTAGATCTGAGGGTGCCTTCCATGGATGTGCCTCCCAACTCCTTCCCTGGCATGGACCTGTCTCAGGTTCCAGCCTGCTGCTTTGCATTCTCTGTAACACACGTCCGTATAAATATCCCACTACTGTGACCTTGGTATGTCTAAAGTCAACCTTCATATCATCTTCCTTTGGTGATGTCCCTATTTTAACTCATGGTGCCCCTGTCCTCCTCATCACCCAGACTTGAAAAACCAGGAATCGCTTTCTATCCTTCCTGAACTTTTTTGTGCCCTGGGTGAACAGTTGAGAGATCTTATTGAGATTCTCCTCTGGAATGTCCAGTGCTTCTCTACTGTTAACACCCTCGTTCAGTCCCCACATAGCCCTTATTAGATTATTGCCCTAGCCTAATTAGTCCTCCTGCCTCTATTCTCTTCCAGGCTGTCCAGTAACTGAGAACTGCTTAAGCTCTGCTGTCTGCCACATGGAGTGCAGGATTAGCTATCTCACTTTCAAAGTCGTCCCTAATATGGCCTTATGTACCTTCAGCCTTCTCTCCTATTAATCTTAGATGCAAAATTGCTTCCAAATAGGATACTGGATAACCTTCCTGGGCCTTTCCTTGTCTCCTAGCTTTACTTATTCTCTTTCTCTCCCCTGTGACCACTCCTCCTCCCCTTTGTTCTGCCCATTGAAATCACACATAGATTTGATTTCCTAGTTGATGCTATCCTTGAGTGCTGCATTCAGAGATGAGCTCGCATTTCATGTATGTCTCTAATATTTTATATTAGAGTTATTTGGGAATTGGGCCACTCCACTGTACAAGATGGGCAAGTATGTGGAAGGCAAACATATTCATTTGTTAATGTCCAGATGTGTCTAGCCTTGTAGGTTGCATGTGGAAGGGACTCAAAATCTCTAATCTTTCTTAGCCTGCTGTCAGTCATCATCCTAAAAGTGAAAATAAAGCAAAATTAAAATTAAATCGTATCATGTAGCTCATCCGTTCAAAAGCTTTGGGGGAAGGATTCTCATTGTATAATTGTCCATGTGCCTCCCCAGCTTTATTTTCTACAATATTTTCCACTCCACACTATCACCCCTGACAGTCCCCTGTCTCCTGAAGTCAACAACTCACTCTGCTTGAATCCACATTATGGTTTCCTGCCTTCAGTCTTTGGCCTGAGCTCTGTCCTCTTTCTTGAATGTCCTTGGAACACCCTTCCCCTCCTTGTCATCCTTGAAAGCCAAGCCTCCTAGGTGTGCCAGACTTTGTGCTTCTGTTATAGAGTACGTGTGCCAAACTGCCTCGAATCCGATTTACTCATGTGTTTCAGGCAGCCTCTCCCAAAAGGACGAGGCTGCGTCTTGGCCATTTCTGTCGCCCACACCGCACTGAGCTCAGTATTTGGTCCAGAGTTGTACACCAACCTGTGCCCCTTATCTAGCCTCATTACCCCCCAACCAACTGAGCAAAGAAGCCCCAGTGAGTCATGGAGTGAGACCAAATGTTCTGGTTTTAGTTTTCTCCTCACCCAGGCCTTCTCTTGGCCCTGTGTGTACAACTGACAGAGGGAAATGGTCACAGATTATATCAGAATAAAAGCGGGAAAGATCTTTGGATTTATTCTTAGGAGATTGTCAGAGAAAAGCAAACCTCAGATCCTGTCACTCTTTAAAGCTGAGCAGCAAAGCAGTGAACCCACAGTGGAAAGAAACATAAAGTGAAATCTACAAGCCCGAGCAGGAAGTATGTGCATACCTATAGGCTATAATGATAATCACCACATTCAGGAGGCCTTTGGGCTACACCAAGCCAAAAGCAAATGTGACTACCTGGAAGTGGCTGACCAGAGGAGGTACTCAGCAACCCGCCTTGCTCAGCTTTTTTGACCTGATTTTGACAGTCTTTGTTTAAATGTTGAGTGTGTTTTAGCTTCTATCCTCCTTTTCTTATTGACTTAGCGATTGCCCATTCTGGGTTAGGTCACCAGATACTTTTCCTTGAAACTGAACTTGGGGTAGGTGTTGCAGCATCAATTGTCAACAGGGGCCTGATAGGTATCATCAAGGAGCAGATCTCAGATAAGAAAAATCCTGGTGTAAGATCACCAGTAGAGAGTGATGGGGACCATGGCAAACTGGGGCGCACACATCCTGTCGAGGGCAGCAGCCTCTACTCTGTTCCAGCTGATTGCTGCCATGAAGAATGTATGCCCAGTGTCACCAGAGCCTCAAGAAAAGCCAGAAGTGGATTTTCTAAAAATGTCAGTTCATGGCATCTTTCGTTTTATGTATGTACATATGTATGTATGAACACACTGTAGGCCACAAGCTACAAGCTTCTGACCTTTGGCTTGAGGAAGAAGGAGTAAGGTATTCCTCCAAGATTTCTTGCTGAATGTCAATAGTGGGAAGTAGTCATTGGCAGCATGCTTGATTCAATTTCTCTTTGCCTGGAGCAGTGGTCGGGGCACAGGAATCTTTCCTGCCCTTGGCACTGCTGCCAGGAAGCCCCATCCATGTGTTGGGTGAAGTTGGTTTTGTAAAGTAGGGTAGGCATGCTTGTGGAGGGTATGGCAAATGCTGAGAATGACCAAGAAGAGAGGTAACAGACTGCAACAATGACCAAGAAGTGGCATGATTTTTAAATTACAAGGGCAGTGGGGGGCATTTACTTTTTATCCTTTTGCTTTACATTTATTAATGTATTATTACTGGACTAGATAGTGTTGACCCTAAGATCTACTTTAATCTGTCAGAACCTAAAGACCTCTTCCAATTTATTTGCACGTATTTTTCCCCATGTAGATTTGATCATTTGCCTTCCAGTGCTGAACTAATCAATATTGGCCAAACTGGAAAGAGCTAATCAAGCTACATGAACTCGAACGTGGTTTCATGTAGATTGTATTTTGCTGGTAATAACATTAAGAAAGCTGATTTGAGGAGTTGATCCCTCTCTTGTCCCTGCTAGGACCAGAGAGCCCTGCAAAGAAGTTACTGTTTTGATAGCCAACTGTTTATGCAAATTAGTAAATGCAATGCCAGCTACTAATTATGAAAATAAACTCATCTGTGCTCTATAAATATCTAATTATAATAAAATAGGGGCAATATTACATTTCCATCTCTTGCCTCATCTGTTTCTCATCCACTACTGGTTTGTCCTCTTGACAAGGAATAAAATCACTTTGTTTTTCAAAGAAGCCTGTTTTCCATGGTTTTTTTTTTTTTTTTTTTTTCCTTCTGATGTTTTGAAAGTCTGCGGGGGAAAATAGATTTATTTTCAACGTAGAAGTAAAATTGCCTGATTTTAGCAACTCTGTGTTTTTGACATTGATGTCTTTGAAATGGTGCTTTAAAAATATGAAGTGTTTTTTTAAATTTCCTTGTTTAGAAATTTTCATTGGACAGTGAGGACTTTTTTTAAGAACAGTTTCTTGGAGTTTTTTTTTTTTTAAATGTTAATGTGAGCAGATTTATTAGTAAAATGTATGATGGATCAATGGGATGTTTCAATTAAATTCCAATCGACCACATAAAGGAAAATATTTTAGATTTCTAAGCAACATGCTTATTTACTCCTCAATTATCTAATCGATCACACACAGATTTTATATCTGTGTATATATATCATAAAACACTCTCTCCTTGAAAGTGAATAGTGCTCCACTTGCATAGACTTTAATCAAACCCAGTTGGTTAATCTTAGAGGCTGTATAATTTTCAACTATGATCTCTAGGTGGACACATATAAACTTAACTTTGATAACACCTACAGGTAAAGGACCCTTCGAATTAAATTGTAATATGCTTATGACACATCATTTATAAAGAGAGAATTCAGAAGGGTAGCGTGATGGAAAAAATATTTAATAAGAGAACAAGCAAATGTGTTGCCTTGTGTGCTTGAGCTTGTATACATCATGGTCTATTTCTCAGGTGTGCAGGGCAGTGTGGTATATCTGGGTATAGGTACAGTTTCTCCAGATACATATTAACAGGTTTATAATGGTTGAATGTTTTCTCACATGTGGCTTCCATGTGTGGTATACTGAAGAGAATACAGTCCAGGAGGGCTGTGCATCTGAATTTAGCATATTGTCTGCTATAACACTGATGTTTATTCACCACTCAGCAAATACTGACAGAGAGTCAACTATGTGCTGGGCCAGGTGCCAGGTGTTGAGTGCATAGGGCTGGCCGCGCAGATAAAGGCCCGGCCTCCGACACTTGGTGACAGTCCATAGCAGTTTGAAAATGGAGCACTGGGTGTTATATGCAAACAATGAATCATGGAACACTACATCAAAAGTAATGATGTAATGTATGGTGATTAACATAACATAATAAAACAAATGAAAAAAAAAGCATAAAATAAAAAAAACGAAAACGGCTTTCAGATGTAACAGCTACCTCTCCTCCCAAAGTTTTAAATAAACTCAGTGTTCAACGTATTAATATATCTGGAGTTTTAAAATTAATTTTACGAATTTATCTTAAAGGGAAACTGTCAGGTAATAATTCAGTTCAAATCACCCACCCTTTAAATTCTCGGATGCAGAGAAGAGAATATTCTTTGCATGTGAGTAAGCAGGAATTTTTCATTTATTCCTTTGCTCGCTTATTGGGAGAGAGCACACACAGCGTAGAGTATGTAAAATCCACACTCTTAAGTGTACAGCTGAAATATTTAACCTATATATGCCCATGTCAGTGCCATTGGGATCGAGATAGAATACCCATCCTCCCCCATAAGGTTCTGTCCTGCTACTTTCTGTTACTTATTTTTAATATAAGTATTCTGCACTCCAAAGCTGTGCATATTCCATGTAGTAATCAGCAGGCAGGCTCCAGAGTGCTTTCATTTTCATTAAGAATGGCCAGCCTTGTGCGAAAGGGAGGCATTGTGGTTTTTACTGTGTGTCAACAGTCACAAACGTTGTCCTTCCGTGAGGCGTAGCTTTGCTCTGTCTTTGATGGCACTCGGATTTCCTTCTGCACAAAGAGAACATCTAATTGATATCATTGGGTTTTGTTTTTCTTTTTTTTTTTCCTAAGGCATTAGTGGCTAGTAGAACAGCAGAGGTAGAAAAGACCATATGTTTTGTAAAAAGCCAGACTAATAACACTTTTTGATGGACGTCTGATTTTTAAAAGTGCCGTATCTTTCATTAAAATTTACATGAGAAGTAGGGGCACGGGCGGTGACATGAAAGCTAATGCAGCTTGCACGTCTTGACATAATAACAATCACAAGAAACTGGAGATTCCAGATGGCAGCTTGGCCTTTGCCATCCTTTTAATAAGCTACTAACTGCTAATTATTTCACTCTTTTGGGCAAGTTAATTTACTGTTGACTCTTAAAGAGATATTGCTCTTTTTCTCCCTACACCGCAAAAATCAGAGCCCTTTCACCTAGAGCTGTCACAAGTGCTTCCCTGCAGGTTGAAAGCTTGTCAGCTGATGGTAACAATGATGGCAAGTACTAGGGGGGGAAATGTTGCTTAATAAATAATATTTTCTTATATTCTTTTAATTTAGAAAAAAAAATTTTTTTTTGTAAATGTGCTTGGCTAAGGATCCATTGTGTGCGCGTGCATGTGTGTAAGAGCAATAGATCAGGGAGCCCATACAAGGAGAGGATCTGGAATTTGGAGCCTGTTTAAGAGTGAAAGAACAGCTGCCTTTTAAATGGTTGCTAATTCTGACAATGCTGTTTTGTGAGTGTGTGATTTTCTGTGATAGCGGTTAGGAGGGATGATGGTGTGTAATAGCTCACTTCCTAAGCTTTATGGTAATGTAGCACAGTGATGAAAGAGAGCGGGGTCTGCATGTTCTGGAGCCCTTTTAAATGAAGAGCCTGCAGAACAAACATGTTTTTTCTGTGCTTCGACTTTCTTAGGATGATTTCATATTTTAGCACAGACGCAGATTATTAAATAAGTGTGCAAGTGGGCTTGGACGCATCAGGAGTGTTTGGAAAAGAACCTTGTTTGCAACGAGCTGTCTGACAATCAAAATATTTACTTAAAGATAAGCTAATGAATGTGTCTTGCAAATGCCTGTGGATCCATTATTGAAATGAGAATCAGTTCTTTGGCTTGATACTATCCGAAACTAGATCTCAAACCTCAAATATTATTGGGTGTAGATGTGTTTGTATTGTAATTCTCTCAAAACAAAATAACGTGGGTATTAAACAACAGACAGGTAGGAAAATCTCTCAACCCATTTTCTTGAAATATTTACACTAAATTTAATGTGTTACTATGATCAGTTGTGCCTCGTTGCTGTTAAGAATTACCAAATGGTGGGGCACCTGGGTGGCACAGTCAGTTAAGCGTCTGACCCTTGGTTTTGGCTAAGGTTTGTGAGATCGAGACCCACGTCTGGCTCTGTGCTCAGGGCGGAGTCTCCTTGTCCCTCCCCTTCTGCTCCTCCCCCTACTTGTTCCCCCCCCCCCGCCAAATAAATAAATAAATAAAATCTTAAAAAAAAAAAGAACTGCTAAATGGTTTAAAATATGCATTGAAAAAACACATTTTCCAATTATTGGTGAGATCTCTGAACATGATCATCATAATGTGAGTTTTTGTAGTGTACTATCCTGTCTCTAGTGACTTGTGTTACTCAGTTGATGGGAGGACTGTGGAGGTCAATCACACACTAATCATTTGCTTATTGTTTAAATCTAGAGGAACCAGACATATTTTAAGTGTTATATATTTTTAAAACTAGTGCATCACCTGGTTTCAAAATAACCCCAAGGGAAAATATCAGCGTGTGTGGATTTGGGGAGGTTTTGTCATCTTTCAGAATCTTGATATTATACAGTGTGTTCAGCCAGATTGCCAACTTCTAAAAGAATTTTGAGAAATGCTAATAATATTCCAAGAAAAAAAAAAAGCACTGAGAAAAATAGGTTCTCAAAACAGGTTGAAGACAAAATTAAACAGATTTTTTGACCGTGGGACTTCTCAGAGCCTTTGTTATGACATCGTTGAGAAAGAAAATGTAGTTTTCAAAGTTACCCGAATTTATTTGATGTGAAATCCTTTTTTTTTTATGATTTACATTTTGGATGAGGATAGCTAGAATTAAAACTAGCGTTCAGTTGAAAAACTTGGGACAAGATAATTCTCAAGTCTTTTCCAAGTCTAATATTACAAGTTGTAATGCCTCTAGAATTTGAAAGAGGCTTTTGGATTGGCTTTACTCAAGAATCTTTGTAACTACATTTTCTGTTTTGATTGGGAATAGTTTTTTGGATGGATTAGTTTCAATAGGGAAATTACTGCTTCCTGGTAAAATGCATAACACAGATGTTAAAACAACTGCAGTTTTAAAGACACTAGTCTTGTTAAAATGCTTCCAGTTTGTATTACCTAAGTACTCAAACGGATCTCCATCTACTGTGTGTAAACAACGCTCCTGATAAATGGCCTGCTTCACTCCAGGAAGGGCTGAACTCAGCATAAGATGAGAAAATTACTGGGAACTTTAAGTTTTATTTGCTTTGAAATTTGGAGCTTGTTAACAGTCGTTGTGGTTATTTGTCCACTCTCTTGCTAAGACCATTCATCCGATCACTCTAAGAGTTTGACTATCAATGCCTTTTTTTTTTTTCCCAGACAGTGAACACATAGGTGGAAGACATTCTTCCCAGAAAGAATTACTTGTACTGTGTTTGGAAATCATTGGCTCAACTAAGGATTTTGTGGGCTCTCTCATTGCAAGACAGAGGACTTTGTCCTATTTATGTGCTGTCTGTTCAGTATGAAGTGGCTGCCATTGATCCATCTGTTGTAGGCCATTCGCCTGGGGCTATTAATCTGGTTGTGGAGACTTAGTTTGCTGAGCCAGCCATACCCTCCCCAAGTGACCACTAATGAGCACTTACAAATGTCTTGACCGAAATTGTTATGGGATGGGTGACATTCCCAGTTCTAAACTAATTGATCCAGGTGGCAGTTAAGCCTAGAACACCAGATATCCAGGTGTGAATCATTCTAATGCAGGGCCAGCAACTGGTATAAAAAGAGCACTGAGATAAGTGTCAGAAGACTAGTTCCGGTTGCTCTGGAAGACAACACGATAGAGAAGAGCGCGATGTTAGTGCTCGACATTTACAAGTTATACAGCCTTGTTAAGCCTTATTATCCTAATAAGTAAAATGGGAACAAAAATACTACCTACTTCACAGCGTGGCTGGGAACCACTGAGACAATGTATATAAAAGGCTTATGTTAGAGCTTGGGTCTGACGTTGAAAAAAACAGTAGTTATCACAAACATTAGCAACAAACATTAGTTATCAGCATCATAGTAAATACATCTTGTCAGTATCACCATAGATCTGGGAACTTCGAACAAATTAATCTTTCTGACCTCCCACATCTTTGCCTGTACAATGCTTACTTGGTAGGTTTGTTCTGGATAATAATTGATATCATTCAGGTGAAGCACTCTGCAAATTAAAATGGTACTATGCAACATGAAGGAATTAGTAGTCCATCAGAACATACACTCCACAAAGTTAAGGGCAGTATGTGTGTTGGTCACCATGATATATATCCAGTGCCTGTAACACTGCCTGCCTCATGGTCGAAAGGACTCAGTGAATCCTTGTTGAGTGGGCACTAGAAATCACTGAGCTAGTTAGTAACTCTTAGAAGAGTTCAGTACCATGGACAGCTTGCTTCCTGTGATTCCATTTTACATTTAGTAGGAGGTCTTTGGGCAACTCCATTGCAAGAGGGAACTGTTGGCCTCTTCCTTGAGGGCCTCCCATACTAATAATAAAAAAAGTAATCCCGATAAAGCCAGTGTGTTCTTCAGGTGTTTGGGGGATGTGTTTGCTCTTTTTGTGTGCACAAAGAGCTAAGGGATTTCGTTATGTTACTTGATGAAACTACATGAGCCCTGAAGAAAACAAACCCATTTAGTTACTTTATTAAAAAATGCTGATCTCATTCCCCAAATTTTAGGGCCTATAATTTCAGAGTTCAAAGGGAACATAGAATTCCTTTAGTTCACCCCACTGTGATTTTGTGAATGACAAAACACATTCTGAGGGCATAGAAGTGTCCTCATTGCCACACTGATAATTTGTCATGTTGTTGGCATTGGACCCAGACCTTCTAACTCCCAACGCTATTTCCTTTTCCCTCCCACCAAGTTGTCTCTACGATGCAACCAACTTGTCGTCACCATCACTGAATGACGGTACTTGTTATAGATCATCCACAGGCTGGCGAGATCATTATTGATAATGCAGTGTCAGAAGTTCCTGGAAATACCAGGGTGGGAGCATTCTAAACAAGGATGTCTCTTAAATACGTGACTGCCCTGAGAACGGATGCAACCCAGATTTTGACACTGTCAGTAAACTGCTCTTTCAAGATTTTAGAATTCTTTGTACCACTTATGGACTTGCCCTGTCAACTGCTTTGTCTCTGGGTTAGAGTAAGCTGGTGACGCCAAGATGACTTCAGAAAGCTTTTACACCCATTTGTTTTTTTCTTTTTACTGTCCCGTGTTGCCAGTTTATAAGAGTAGATGCCTGTAAGGAAATTCACTTGGGACTAATTTTCAAACTGTTACTTAATGATTTTTCCACTTCCTTTCTTCCATTAAGAATAGTTTAGTAATTTTATTTACAATTTTTTTAACTAAAAAGGAAAATTCATTTTTTCTCAAGTAGGAATCTATCATTAAGCCAGTATCATTCCTTCGTTTTTGTTTTTTTTTAAAGATTTATTTATTTGAGAGAAAGAGGGAGCATGCACAAGCATTGGGGGAGGGACAGAGGGAGACAAGCAGACTCCTGGCTCAGCGAGCCCAGAGCCAAATTCAGGTCTCATCCCAGGATCCTGAGATCACAACCTGAGCCGAAGCCAAGAGTTGGATGCTCAACCAACTGAGCTACCCAGGCAACCCCCACTTTGTTTTCTTTTAAAAATAGTTTTCTACTTTAGGGTTTGCCAGGAGTCTGATGGATTGTTTAGTGTCCTTCCACGAGGCACTTTTGGGGGACGTTGATCAACGCATGAAATCAGTTCTTAAATTTTTGCCAAACCGCCTTCCTTTAGACTGTTTTGATCACAAGGGCTCTCAAGTGTCAAAGTCATTTGGAGAACTAGATAGATAAAATGCATGAGCACTAAGCTTTTTATCCAGGATAGAATAAATAAATGTGTTTTCTATTATGTGCTCAGCTTTGATAGTGATTTGTTAAAAGGAAAAAAAGAAAGGCAATGATATTAAATATTTACAAGAGTGATTTAGTTGTATTATCTTGTGCTCTGCATCTCTGTTTAATAGTGAAATCAGCTACTGTTGAAATAAATGTCATTAAACCAGTGGTAGTGTGAAGGTCACTGACGAGGCAAGGTTAAAGTAATTTGTGGAGAATAATGATTTTTGTCAACTTTCCAGATCCCTTCCTGTTTTCATCGGCTTTCCTCCAAAAATAACAGGAAAAAAAATACATCTGAGAATTCACAGCCTCACTTTATCTCTTACATCCTTTATGCCCTTTCTGGCCAGCCCCGTAGCTGGAAGCCTTTTATGCATTTTTTGTTTCATCCATTTAGTGGACGGTTCTCCCTCGAGGTAAGTGGTTGCATTTCCGTTTACTGGCTCTTCTGTTGGCCCTTGCTTGGCAGTTTGTTTTAGAGGTAAGAGCCAGTGCCTCTTCCTTCCTGGAAATGGTTTATCTTGCCTGAAATGATCCTTAAGTTTCTCTACAAGTTCCTCCTCTATGTGAAGCAATTTTTTAAAAAACTTTATTTCTCATGTCCCTTTAAAGAAATCTCTGAGTGGGGCGCCTGGGTGGCTCAGTTGGTTAAGCAACTGCCTTCGGCTCAGGTCATGATCCTGGAGTCCCAGGATCGAGTCCCGCATCGGGCTCCCTGCTCGGCAGGGAGTCTGCTTCTCCCTCTGACCCTCCCCCCTCTCATGTACTCACTCTCTCTCATTCTCTCTCTCTCAAATAAATAAATAAAATCTTTAAAAAAAAAAAAAAGAAATCTCTGAGTGATTGCATGGCATTACCCCCATTTTCACAGATAAAAAAACAGAAGTCCAAGGTTGCAAAACGAGTTACAGAGCTAGTAGCAGGACCAAGATAAGCTTAGCTTTGCCTGAGCCCCTAAGCTGAAGCTGATTCTACATAACGACGTACCATCACTTCAATTAGTTTTATTGAATATCAGTTTTCCCTTCCATAAAATGGGGATAATGATACATTAATGTAAGATATTCTTAACAATGCGTATAGATAATATTATATGTAGTGTCTTATAAATAATACATTGTTTTACTTGTGGTAAATTGAGAAGTGAACTAACACATGTTAAGTGCCTAACAAGATGTCTGGCTCTTGCTGTAATTTTAATAAATAATATGTTCCCTCCATTCTTGACAATAACAACAAAGTATAATTGAATTTAACAAGCACTGAGCACAAGGGATACACAAAATGAATAAAAATCAGTCTTTGTTCTTAAGCAGCTCACAATATGGTAGGAGGAAAACACCTTTATAATGAATTCCAAAAGCTATTCATATCTTTTTTCCTTTTGTTTTGGGCTTTGTACCAAATGATACTTAAAATGTGAGAGCCTTTTTCTAGGGGCAGGTAGTTTCCTGTGAGGTTGAGATGCTATACTGACATGCTGTGGCAGCTGCTTGTGGCTTGTGTCCCAGTTGGTCTGTGTTTCCCTGAGCCTGAAGTCCGGGGAGCAAGCTGGGAACGGGATAAGATGGAGAGGTACAGTGAAGTCTTGGTGAGTGTTAGCGCAGATTAATTGCTGTGACAGACAGTCCCCAAAACCCAGGAGGTTAATGCTAACAAGTGTCTTATTCACATCACGCTTTATAGTGCAGATTGGTGTGTGGTGGAGGAGGGGTCTCTGGTCCACACAGTCATTCAGGCCTTCCATCCTGTGGCTTTGTCATTTTCTGGAATGTCGTCCTTTATTGCATTCCACTGGCAGATGGAGAGAGAGGGAGAAGCCGAGGGAGCTTGAAAGATTTTTTTTTTTTTTCTAAAGGGTCAAGCCTGGAAGTAGTGTGTACCACTTACTATTGGCCAGAACCCAATCCCATGATCCCACCTGATTGCAAAGGAGGCTGGGAAAGGTAATTTAGCTGTGTGCCCCGAACGACAGGGAAAGGGGTTTGGCAGATGTAGTGGCAGTCTCTGTCCCAGTGGGTGAGCTGTGTTCTGTTCTTGTGTCGTCTTGTGTCAGGCCTGGTAGACTTCTGCAGCTTACCTTCCTTCAAACTAACAAACGAAATAGCCCCAGTGGTTTCTAAGAGACGGAGGATCCCTGCCCCTTCCTTTTTCTATAATACGTGCATATATTTCATTTGAAATGAAACCCTTCAGAGTTACTGTGATGTTTCTCTAAGTCCTAAGAATCACCCCAGGACCTTGTGAAACTAAAGACTTTTAGTTTCTGCTTAGAACCACAGAATCTGCAGGTCTAAATTATTCTTGTGATCGGGCAAGTTGGAGACCTACAGTGCTCTAGCCAACTCCAAGGAATAAAGCAAACCAAAAAGGGAGTGTCTGACTCTATTCAATGTATTTTGTTGAAAACAAATTCCATATTGATCTTAGCTTGTAAACTTATTTGTTATACATGACTTTTTATTATAATTTTTTTAAGGGATTTAATCTCAATTTTGCATCTGTAAACCAAAAGCTAGAAGTATAGTTGGGATCTTAGCCTACGTTGAGGAAGTGGGGCCAGATGCCTGATTCAATAGCATTTTGTTTTATTCTGATTGTTGGGTAAGAATATCTCAGCATCTTTTTTTCCCCTCTTCATCACTTCACAAGGGACACCCTTGATTTTTTTTTTTTTTTAAAGATTTTATTTATTTATTCATGAGAGACAGAGAGAGAGGCAGAGGGAGAAGCAGGCTCCCAAGGAGCAGAGAGCCTGACGCGGGACTCGATCCCAGGACCCTGGGATCATGACCTGAGCCGAAGGCAGACGCTTAGCCATCTGAGCCACCCAGGCGCCCAAAGGACACCCTTGATTAAGAGACTCTTCTTGTTGCATAAAGACAATAATAAATAGGAGTCCAGGTTTGGTAGACTTGCTTATATTTTGTGGCTGACTTGTGAATAGTTAAATAATGGCAAACCTTTTAGTGCTTACATTCCTATTCTCTTACTCTAGTGTACGTATAGGAGCCATTAAAACCATGATATTTTGAAATGCACCCCCTTTCTGTAAAGTCGTGCCTTTATCCCTTTGGCCGCATTGTACTTCCGGAATGGATGTCAGAGTGTGGATAATTCTGGGCTTGTGACTCTTTTCTTTCTCCTGTTTTATCTGCCTCTTTTTGTGTCTTTGTCTGCAAGTCTATAATTACTATTGAGTTTTCTCCTAAATACCAGCAATTATCTCACAGGTGGAGGGATTAGGCGAGAGCCGGGAGCATTGCACTGAGATTAGAAGAAAGGCTGCCTCCACAAGCTTTAAATATAGTGAAGGAGGGACTGGAGACTTGGAGGAGGTCCGCAGGATCAGCGGAGGGGTGGACGTTTTGCTTCTGTTATTTAAATCCCTAGATGGCGTGAAGGAAGAAATTCCTAATGAAAGAAAGGGGATTAAAAACCTAAACTGGTTTGAGGTTATTGCTTCAGAGAGCTGGGGATGCAGAAGGGGGAACAGCAAAGTTTCTGTTCCTTTCTGTAGCTTGTTTCACCAGCTTCTTCATCTGAGAGGTTTTTTTTTTCTTTATTATTATTTTTTATTTTATTTATTTATTTTTTTGGTCTGACAATCTATTTGGAGGGGAGCAGAGAGCTGGGAAGGTCTAATATATGCCCAGGCTAAGGGAATTTTGGTGAGACATTATCTTTCTTCCCAGCAGGGAATGATTTATTTACCTGGTATGTCAGTTAGGGTGCTTTCAGCTGCCAATAATAGAACTTTCAGCTCAGCTGCCTTAAACAACAAAGGGGATTTATGGGCTCAGTTCTTGAAAAGTCTAGTAACTCAAAGGATTTGACCAAGACCTACTGTCTCACTTTGCCCATTTTTTGGCTTCGCTTTCTTGGTGTTGGCTTCCTTCTTGGCAGGCTGCTTCCCTTGTGATCCCAAGATGGCGGACAGCCATTCCCAGGGTGATTTGCTTTTAGAGTCACAGAAGTGAAGAAGAGTTCAGCAGAAATCCTGGGGCTTCCAAATAACTGGACCAGCTGAAGTCCCATGTTTCTCTCTGACCCAGTCCTGTAGTCAGAGGGATGGATTTCGCTGGTATCTTAGGCCTGACTCATATACTCAAATTCCGGAATTAAGGGAGAGACTGGGGTTTTCCTACAGCACATGAGATTCAGGGGGCGGCTGGATATTTGACCCCAAATTTTGGGGAATTGGGGATTGGATATTGTGTAGCAGAAGCCAACCGCACCCCAATGGGAGACTTTGAAAAATCCAAAGCCAAAGCCAACCAGGTTGTTAATCAGGAATCAGGAACCTCTGGGTGTGTGTCTTTCACCCTATCCCTCTGGCTGTCAGGTGCTCCTATTGCATGAGGAGGGGGCATCCGTGGGGGGAGTGTGTGCCCCAGCAGAGGTTCTATTTGGAAGCACAGAGCCTGGAGGGAAGGCTGCTGGAATCCCGGCATCCATGTAATGAGGGAATCAGTATCTTGGGATCTTTCTTCACTGATGTGAAAGGAGGCAGGGATAAGGTCCACGGGATGGAGGGAATGCCAGGCACAGCTTGCTTCAGGTGAAAAGTGCTCAGACGGAGTCTTTGCCTCCTGCCCGATCTCAGGCCTCTGCTTGGGTGAGCTGACATGGGTTGCTACTGATGGATAGCCGAGTGAGGCAGCCCTCTCGTCTCAAGTGTGTTTTTAACAGAGTGGCTCTCAGTAAATATCTCTTTCTCAAATGCCTTGCCTCATTCACGGAGTCTTTCTTTTTAGCTGCTGCTTAATCAGCGGCTGCCCCTTGGCACACTGACCTCATTCTCAGCCGCACATTTCGTCTGCGCTTCGGAGGCGGTGCTTCCCCTGTGTCACTGCTGATGTTAGCTACCACTCCCGTCGCTGGCCTTACACCCCCCTGTGGCCGCAGGGGCAGCCAGTGAGGCAGGCAGAACCGAATGGGCCTTGAGTCGCAGCGGTTGGGAGGATGTGGTTATTGCCTGCAGACCAAGGCGTGGAGGGCAAAGCCCCCTCTTTAATGGACCGCTGCTACCCCTGCGCAACAAGGTTGCATTTGACCTATCTGAAACTGCTTTTAGGCCAAGGCGTCTCACAGTTGAGTGTGCATATGCATCATCTGAACCTTTTGTTAAGATGCGGGTTCTCCTCGGGGGAGGGTCAGACTAGAGCCTGAGATGCTGCATTTCTGACAGGCTTCTGGGGGTGGGGTGCCCATGCTGCTGCTGGACTGGGGTCCATGCTGTGGACGAGGAAGTCTTTCAGGCTGTCACCTTGCACGATCTTGCAAGTGTGGCCATTCGGTTCTTTAAAAAGTCAGAATGCAAAAGAGGAGAGCAGCGTGTCTCTGGAAGTAGGTCGGGGAGCTGGGACTCAAATTCTGAGGAAACGCTTGTAACCTTCAGGCGACCAAACAGGTGCCTAGTGAAACTCAAGCCTTCTCCTCCTCCTTGGCTGATAGAGGTGGAGTGATACTCTTCACCTCTATCTCCATGTCTGTATGGGGTATGATGACATTGGCTTAGTTCCCAGGAGCCTGGGGAACATTCAATCACGGCATCCATGACAGGTACTCAGGTACCATTTTATCATTCCCACCAGGAGAGAAAAGTGGCATTTCCATCTCTACCAGACTCTACCTCATGTTCCTAAAAAAGCCCGTTTCTCCAACGGGGGGTTCCACCTGCCAGCTGGAAATCAGAACCAAGCTTTGTCATAAATCCATTAGCCAACATAGGCACAGGCCACCAATTGTGAAATACGAGCCACCTAATTCACTTTTGTTCCTTCAGCAGCCACCCCAAGCCTTTTTTATCCTCCCTCTAGTCCAAATAAAACAATGGAGTCAACCAGACGGTTAAATGTCCTGCTTCATTCTATCGGCAGATTATATTTCCTAGGCATTTTCTCCTCTCTGCTGTTGTTTAGATCTGATTCCTACTGGGGGATTATACAGATAGGAAATAGGGGGAATTAGATCAAATAAGGCTGAACAGACCACAGGGAGGGCCAGACCACCACTGCATGTGCAGAGCAAACTTAACTGAGGTCACACCCAGGGGAAGCTCATGTGCAGGGCCCAGCCCAGGCTGGCAAGAGTGTATGTCATCACCACCACAGGTCCCGGGCCTCCAGCAATCACTCATGCGTAAGGGGAAGCTCTTGGGAATTTGAACGAGGGGGTGGGACTTGAGGCTGGGACACATAGGATGTTCTTACCTGTTGATAATTACCACCAGCATAGAATTGGAGTTTGGGAGTTGGGCAGACTTCCCAGAAAGCAAAGCATATCAGGTGGGGACTTCGGGTAGATGCTTTCTACTTTTGACTCTTCACCTTCTTCAGTGAATTTAAAATCAAACTCCTGTCTCTTCCACACTTCTCATTCTTTTCTACCATACTACCTCAATCTCTAGAGCAGCTTTGCCGTTCCTTTAATTGGCTCTTGAATCTCACTTTCATGCAAACTGGAAAACTTTATTGAGCCTCTAAAGGTTTTTAGGGGCTGGGGTACAGCATGAGTAAGATAGGCCTGATCCTTGCTTCAGAATGCTTACAATCCTTTGGGGGAAGAAAGCTGTTAAACATGTAATTGCAAATGCAGAGGATGTTAGGAAAAAGCAGGGAAGTAGAACAGGGGTTGCACTCCCTGGCTGTCTTGAGAAGAGTGATCATTTCTTCTAGATTCTAGCGCTGCACGAACACGCATCTCTTGTGTCCTCCCCCTTGCTCCAGCGCTCTGTGGAAATGCACTCTGGAGCCTTGTGCTCCAACAGCTGTATTGTGCTCTGTTGTGTAGCCCTATTAAATTTCTCTTTGTTCTCTGATGGTCTCTGTCATGTGTCCTGCCTTAATATACTCTCTTTTGTAGGACCACAGACAAATCTTCCCTAAACTCTGTGCTCCATATGTCACTCTGCCAACAAAACACTTTTGATGCCCACCACCCCCCTTGCAGGATATCCTTACTGGGTAAAGTCCAAGATCCTTAGGCTGGCATTCAGTTTGCCACAGTTTGGTCTAACCTCAGCACCCATCCCTTTTAATGGATTCCTTTGCTGAAATCAGGCCCCGCTAACTCATGACCCTCCAATATCCCAGGTGCCATTTTGTCTCCAGAGCTCTGCTTATGCTGTTCCCCTTATCTTGGATACCTTCTCCCCAATTCTAGCATGTGTTGAAGTTTAATTCAAGTGTCACTTCTTCTGGGACCCTTTGCCTGACCATCTCGGCTCTTCACAATGTCATAGAGATTTCTACTACCACTCACTGGCCACTTACCCTGTATCATCCCCTTCTATGGTTTATATCTCTTTCTTCATGTCTCCCCAGCCAGTCTGTAAATTCTTAGGGGCTAGGCACCTCCTTTTCTACTCCTTGTGATGTGACCACCATAATGCCTCTCCACATAGATGCTTGACGATCAAAGGATGGCAGATAGGCTGTATCTGATTAACTAGCGTTGTGCAAAGTTTCTTAAAGTGCCAGGCATAAATACATAACCAAGAGATGGGGGACTCATAGGAAAAGAACTTGAGGGGTTAAGCGTGAATTTAAAATGTTACGTATCTTCCCAAGTCCAACTTCTGGACATAATCAAGGTAGTATTGTTTTTGTGGAGGATAAAGTAAGGTGGTATGGGGGCTATGGAAATTGAGAGCAGGGCTAGAAGAGAAGAGCCACACAGAAAAAGGTGAGTTGAAGGCAGTGAAGAGAAAGCCCAAATCAAAGAGCTCTGCTGTGGACGGACGAGCCCTGGGGTTCTGCGTTTCTGGCTGTGAAGCTTGAGGAAGTCACAGTACACACAGAGGAAGTTAGGACCCTGCCTGGCCTGCCCCTGGCCTGTTGGGAGATCAGTTGAAAAGCATTTATAAACTGTAAAGTACACTGTGAATGGAAAGGAGTGTTGTTACTTTGGGAGTCCTCCCAAAGCCGCACTGTGGCAGGGACGGATCGGTGGATAGGTCTGTGGTGGCAGGAGGAAGAGGCCAGACTGGAAGGAGCCTGTGGTCAGACTCTGCAGGTCCTGCAGTAGTGCCGTGTCTGTGCAAATATTCTCACGTCAGGACAGCGTTATACCCCAGGCCCGGCGAAGGTGTGCGGGCCCTGACCTCGCCTGTGGCAGCTGCAAGTGGAAGGCCAGTCCTAGGATGCTGAAAGGTCCCCATCGCCATGGTTACTGTACAAGGGCTCGTGGGGTGTCAGTTTGGGTATTGGAACTAGCAGGAGACCTGGGTTGTGGTTCCAGCTCTGTACTTACCAACTATGAACAGTTTCTAGAAATGTAGCATCGGCGTATCAAGTGCCAGAGATGGAGTACTTTACTGCCATGATCTTACTTCCATCTGCAGCATGAAGAACTAGGTACTACTGTTATTCTCCTATTGCAGACAAGAAAAGAGGTTCAGGGATGTTAACAAACTAGCTCATGGTAACTATGAGAAACAGGAGCTGGGTTGGAACTCAGGCCTCTCTGCCAATCCTGAGCTCTTAACCACTCTACTCTGTTGCCTTCAACCTCTCAGAAGCTCTGTCTTCTCATCTGTGCCCTGGGGATAATGATATCCTCCCTGCTCATCACATGGGATGTGAGGATCTGATGACAGAATGGATATGGAAGGACTGTGTACATGGCAAAGTATGTCTGGTCCATGCAGATATTCACTGAGCACCTACTACATGCCTGGCATTGGGGTGGGTGCTGGGATACAGGAGGTGGGGGGGGGGTGGGATCGGACAGCCAAGGCACCTGCTCACATGGAGATACATCCTAGTCATAATCTGTTAATACAGCTGTCAGAAAATGGGAAGGGAAGAAAAAAAAATACAGCAATCTAAGAACAGTTGTGTTTTCACAAGGGAAGAAGTCTTCACTTTAAAGAAGCCATTGCCTTTAAATCCACCTTCATTCCCAAGTATAAATAACAAAACCAAATTAAGAGATTAGGCAATGTTGGAAATTTACAATGTCAATGAAACAGAGAAAAGCAAAGAGAAGGCATTTATAAAAGAACAAATCATGTCAGGACATTTTGATCAGTATAAAAAAGCAAATCACAGTTCTAGAAGGTGAGAACTATGCAGTGGATGTAATATATCTAGATTTTAGTAAAATCACTTGAAGGAGAAATGGCCTGAAATCTTGCCTGAGAAATTAATTCAAATTGGCCAGGGTGGAAACCATGCCACTCAGAGTGAGAACTGGCTGGGAGATGGGGGCGAAGGGTGTGATGGGGTCAGGTGAAAAGACCCAATTTAGCCATCATCACTTAATGATCTAGGAAGAACGACTAAGCTCCTGGTAATGACGTTCATACATGATGCTAAATTGGGAGGTGTCACTGTGATGGCTCGTGGATGGAAGCACAGAAGAAGAGGATGCCAGTCAAGGTCAGGAGGCCATGGCCATGCAGGCAGGAACAATGGGGGAGGGTATAGGCAAGGACAAATGGAATTTCCTTGAGATCAATCTGCAGACATTAAAAATATGTATATATCTAGTAACATCAGAACAAGAACAAGAGAGGGAGGTTCTGGACTGTGCAAGGATTTATCCTTCCATGATTTGATCTGAGTGTAGAAGAATGGCCAGGAAGTATGTTTTGGGCAGCTGGAAGACACCTGAGCCATGGTAGGTATTTTAACATCCATGGCCCTATTAGATCGAGTCCCTTCCTTCCTCTTTAATGTGATAGTCTTAGAGGCAGAACTACTCTGACTTTCAGAGTGTCCTTGACCTAATTGAGAGCAGGGGCTCTTGTGACATATTTTGCACATTTGTATCCTGACTCTCTCATTTAATCTGTAAAATGGGAAAATAACAGTACTTACGTGAGGGGTTTTATATGGATTAGATAAATGAAATGGGTGGACATTATGCCTGGTATATAGTAAGTGTTTGATAAATATTACTTATTATTATCATCATTATTTTTCAACAGCAGCAGGATTATTGCTCTTTGTGCATGGTTTATACCTGTAGTGGAATATATCAACTTAAAATATATAATGTCCTTTCTGGTTAAAGTAGGGGAAGACACATCCAGAGAACACAGTCTGAAAACTACTGACAGAGTGAAAAAAGCAGAAGGTCAGGGGGTCCAGATACTTTCCCAAGCTCTGCTCTGTTATAGATGACTTTGAAGGAGTCATTTTGCCTCTTTGCTCCTGTTTTCTCATCTACAAACATCTAGGGCTAAACCTGAGGTCTTTCTAGATCAAAAAGTTTATGAATCTCTACAAAAATACCAAATGAGTTGGGCTTTGTATTATTCAAGTTGTCAGCTTTGGGGCATATCTACTAGCACATAGCACCCTACAGACTTAGTCTCTCCAGCAGTGCCACCCATGGGTGAGTTGATTGGCTCATACACTCTTAGCACAAAAAGTCCTGCATCCCAGGAACTCCCCTTAGTCCTGGATAAACTGGGATGGTTGATCAGCCCACCTATGGGATCATTAATACTGTGGGAGTGCTGCATGGGAGTCCAAATACACATCTGCAAGAACTGAGTAGTTCTGTGGAGCTCATGGGAACCATCCTTAGGAAGCCATCCAACATTTTTCAGGGGGAGGTATCTTGGTCAGCTTGGCTGCTATCATCAAATACCATAGACTAGGGGTGCCTGGGTGGCTTAGTCGTTAAGCGTCTGCCTTCGGCTCAGGTCATGATCCCAGAGTCCTGGGATCGAGCCCCACATTGGGCTCCGTGCTCTGCGGGAAGCCTGCTTCTCCCTCTCTCACTCCCCCTGCTTGTGTTCCCTCTCTCGCTGTGTCTGTCTGTCAAATAAATAATATAAAAGCTTTAAAAAAAATACCATAGAATAGATGGCTTAAACAATAGGAATATATTTCTCACAATCTGGATGCTAGGAAGTCCAAGATGAAGGTGCAGTTCAATTCAGTTCCTGGTGAGTATTTGCTTCCTCATTTGTACATGGCTGCCTTCTTGCTGTGTGCTCACATGGTAGAGAGATCATATCTCTTGTCTCTTAGAAGGGCACTAATCCCACCATGAAGGTTCCACTCTCATGATCTAATTACCTCTCAAACACCCCACCTCCAAATGCACTCACACTGAGGGTTAAGGCTTTAATGTATGATTTTGGGGTTGTTGCAAACATTCAGTCCATAGCAGGAGTGGGCTGATCAAAATTATGTTATCAGGGAACGTATTACCGTGGAGATACCTAAGGGTTTCTGTGGCCATTTCTCGTATCTACATTGACTCGGTCTCAATGCTTTTTTTCACTCAGGATTCTTCTTGGCTACTTCCTGCCTTGACATATATGCTGAGAGGAGAATAGTAAGTCTTAGAAAGGCTCCACTTCACAGACTCAATAAATGTGAGGCTCCTCTGTGGAAAGAGGGAACTGAAAAGAAGAGTTGGTCTTGTTTTCCAGAACTCTAGCTAGAATAACATATTCACTTTTGGATTCTTCAGGGACCAGAAAGGTGACAGATTGAAGGGTGCTGTGAGGGCGTCATCCAAATGATTGACAAGCTAGAGGAAGTAATTGATAAGAAGGAATAAAAGAACAAAAGACCATGCATCAGGCAGGTGCACATGTGTGCGCACAGGGCAAGAGATGGTAACTAGGACACCCAAGAAAGAGTGGGATGAGGCAAGGCACCCAAAGGTGAATGTGGATGGAGGGGAAACTGCTTTAAAGCTACACATTTAATTCAGCAAATAATTATTTAGCATCTACCTACTCTGTGTCATGATCTGTTCTAGGTGTGGGGGGCACACAAAGATGATTATCATCCTGTGTTTGTTCTAGTAGAGGAGATGGGCAGTATGTATAGACATGAAGGACATGGATTTACTTACTAGCTGTGTTGCCTTGGGCAAGTTACCAAATCTTATCTGTAGAATGGGCATATGTTGGTGTGCTTGGAGAATGTTGAGGATGCCAGTAAGGTTGGAGCCAAATGGGTGAGAGGAGGGTGGTGGGGGATGATTCCAGAGAGGAAGCAGGGTGTATCAGTCAGAGTTCAACCAAAGAAGCAGAACAACTAGGAGATAGAGATTATATAATATATGGATTTGTTATAGGGATTTGGCCTGTTGCAGGTCCAGCATTGCTTCACACCAGTGAGGTGAGTTGGCAGATCAGCACCAGGTACATGGGCTGCAGGATGGCTTCTGCTTTTCTTCCACCCTGCAAGTCTCCCAGGAGTCTCCCTTGAAGCCCCCGCTGAGTGGAAACATACGAGAAAGGGAATTCTAGGAAACCTAGTTCAGCCTAGCCTAGCTCACACATTGCAAAGCCACTGCATGGGATGGGTGGGTGAGGGCTCCTGGGAAATCTAGAAGAAAGTCCTCATGAGACTTTCTTGACTAGTCACATAATAGACAATGATTCTTCCACTGAAGCGCTTTCTCAGGGTGAGGTCCCTTTGGTTTTCCAGCACTTACCCAAGTGCCCAGATGGTAACTAATAAGAAAGGAGAGATTTGATTCATGTTCCCTGGGGTAGAAGGCTTTAGTTGCATCGATCATCATTAACTACAGCATCTTATTCAGCTATTTGATGTAATAGAATTTGATTGACGTAATTATTCCACGTAATAGAAATAAAAAATTAAATGAGCTTGGCTCTGGGGAATTGAAAAAAAAAAAGCTAATGCAAGTGTGGGGACAGCTATCCAGCTATATTTGATCATTCATTTGTTTAGTCATTCATTCCACAAATATTTATGCTCAGCCCAGTCACATTAATGGGCTAAGTATAGAGGTGATGCATACATTCTGAAGCATCGGTTAAACTTTCAGTGTCCTAAATACCAGGCATACAGAGATGGACCTTGATATCAAGAATTTTCAAGATACATAATTTTAATCCAGTGTAATTAGAAGTAAGCACTGGGATGGAGATACCACCAGCAGGAAGTGTGTGATTCTCTCTGGGCAAAGCAGAAGGGCTTTGAGACCACATACTTGTTTACCTGCACATAAGATGGTGTCTGGTTGAGGAGCTGACATGTCCGTGAGGCAAGGTACTATCTTATAACTGCAAACATGGCCCTGGTCACAGCACTGAAAACCAGAGATCGTTTTGTGCTCATCCCAGAACAGTTTCTACAAACTTGTCTTTTCACAGGAAATATCCTACATAGAAATAGTATGTTTGGTGGGGACCTATTCTCCTGTAATCTTTGCCTTTGTCTATTGCATGTTAAAATAAGAGAACTTCTGATTCAGAGGAGTTATAAAAATAATATAGTAATTACAAAGTTCACTTTCGTGACTCACTTTGCTCTAAATCATGGCACTCTGCAGGGAGCTCTTCTTGGAGTTAAAATCCCACTTGCTGTTTATATTTTGAAAGTATCAATGGATCCAAAATTTTGAGGTTGAATCATTTGGCAACATGGAGTCTGGCAGAGGGGGTGGGTGCCAGGATGATGAATTTTCAGTGTTTGTATATGTCTCTTTAAAAAAGTAGGCAATAAATTGGCCGATTTGTCATGATTACATCATGTGCACTGCTTGATCACAGAGTACCTTGTTTTGGATTTGTATTTATTTTTCTCCCTCCCGCTCCTATCTAATTGCCCTCTCCAGAATGGAAGCTTCCACTGCCTTTTGGCTTCATTAACGGCTTTCATTTTCATTAAGAGCTTTGTGCTAATGGACTGTTATAAAATGCACAGTTGTTTCTTGCAGTCACCGCCAAATGACTTTTATCCTACTGACAGTTTTGTGCATTAGGCCAAAAAGAAGCAGGGGTGGGGGAGCGGGGAGAGCCAGTGGAAATGAATGAGAATTATCCAAACAGAAGATCTACCTACTTCCATCCTTGAGGTTCTTTAGGGAAGCTGGGATAGGCACCTAGAATTCTGTGAGTGTTTTCTCTCTACTCTGTTTTAAATGCCTCTTTTTTTTTTAATGAGATAGAGAGAGAGCATGAGAGGGGGGAGGGTCAGAGGGAGAAGCAGACTCCCCGCTGAGCAGGGAGCCCGATGTGGGACTCGATCCTGGGACTCCAGGATCATGACCTGAGCCGAAGGCAGTCGCTCAACCAACTGAGCCACCCAGGCGCCTCTTGGTTGGCAAAATGGAAGGAAGGAAGAGAATAGGGAGCTCATTTTTCTCATAATATTTTGGAATTCGAGGTTTTTGGGAGTAAGAGTTGCAGAGACCGCACAAGAAGGAACACTAATTGTAAGATTTCATCAGCCTTGCTCTGAATATGTATCATTGGGCTACACTTGATGTGCTGTCCACCATATGCAATGGAAAGCCCCATATTGATGAATGGTTGCAGAATTTGATTTCTTTATAAAGTGCTGGTCTCTGTACTTTTAGTATCACAGCTATAGGATACTCCTGTGTGATAGTCCTAGTATCACACCTTATGAGAATTTGACTCTAGATTCCCACTCCCATCCTCCTTTCTGTTCTCTCTTTCTGATCCTTCCTTCCCCAAAACACTGAGAAGATTCTCCCTCTTGTTTCACATAGAATGAACCCACCCAATTTCCAGTGGCTTTGGCAAACTCTTCTCCAACCCCTTCCCCAAACAAATTTCAATGTCTCAGACAATGTAAGGTGAACAAAATTTTCTCTATCATATTACATTAGTCTCAGGGATGGTCTAAAACTCAGATTTTTACTTTTCAAATCTCTATCTTTTCCACAGAATAATTTATCTGCTTTAAATAAGATATTCTGCATGAGTAAAACCATGATTAGGTAATGATATATCTGTGTTTTGTTTTAATTTGTCACATCTGTTGCACTTCATAGGAGGGAGCAAAGATCAGCTACATTTTAATGGACTGATACCTAGAATCAAGGCTTTAAGTCTTTATATTAACTAATTATTAAAGTCTTTACAATTAGATTTTTAAATATGTACTTAATATAGATGTTAGTATTCTAATTAATATCTTTGCAAATGGAATGATAACATGTACAAATTTGCTAGCAGTTCTTTCTTCCTCACTAAGTACATACCCATTTCCCCTTATTGAATAAAAGGTATTGGTAAATTTCCTAACATTCCTCAGTTTTATGTTCTCAAATATTTTAAACATTGGAGCCAGCATCTGTTTGCTTTTATGTTTGAGCATGCAAATTCTAACAGGTCAGGGCTCTGGCTCTTATATTTTATGCAGGGTATTTGGCTTGTCACGAGCCTATAATGTCAAAGAATAACCACAAGGATTTATAAAGCCCAGTTTGAGAAAGGTCACCAAAATGTATAAGTTGACTTTGAGAATGGATACTGTAGACTTGAAATGAGGATGATTAAATCTTAAACCTTGACTAAAGTTTGGAAACCTCTGGTTGGATTTGTGATTTAAACACCCTGGATGATCAGCCTCCTTTCCCCATCGTGCCCTTACTTATTTCCCAGTTCAGTTACGGAGTACCATCTTTGAAAGCACTGTTCTCAAAAAAAAAAAAAAAAAAAAGGAACAAAAGTTTGACCTTGTTAGTGTTTAAAACATGTATAATGGGATGGAAGAAAGAGACACAAGACAAAAAGACAAATTTGAAAATGTTTTCAGATCCCAAGATGCAAAGCATCGTAGGGGTAGAAAGAGCAAGTTATATGTGGTACCCCCAATCTCAGCTCCATCAAAGGAAAACCATGAAACAGCTAAAGGTTAACTCTGCAGTTCGGTGTTGAGAAATGACCATGCACTTTGGAGTTAAGCTGACCTGAAGTCAGAATCCTAAGTCCATCCTTACCAGCTGTGTGACTAGGTAAGTCATCAACCTCTCTGAGCCTTAGATTCCTCTTCTAGAAAGGAGCTGAGGTTGAGGAACTCACCACTGTGTTTTAGAAGCAAATGAGTTAGTGTATGTAAAGCAGGTAGCAGAACACCTGGCACAAGGTAGGCCCTCCATAAATGTTTGTTTTTTTTCTTGATTTCCCTTCCATTCCCTTATTTCTTCATCACTTTTCCTCTCTGCCTCAGGCTCCTGTTCATTGCCACATTTTCTCAGAGCTGTGTTCTATACCCTTTCCATGGAGCTGGCTGACAAAGGCTTTAAGTATCATGTAACCCAAGCATAATACCTATAACCTTTTAGGGGCAACACTAGAGGATTGCAAACTTACTGTGACTTAAAGGAATGAATCTCTAATGGTGAAATTTCTGTTTCCTGACTTGCTGGTATGGGAGTCAGTTTTGTCCAGGGCCAGTCCCATTCTGCTATCCCAAGGTATAAATTTCTGAACATTTTTACCCTTTTCTTCAATGTGGCCTTTTTCTCCGTGCTTGTAAAGCTGACTTGGCTATGACATGGAGGGCTTCCAGGATTGCTTTACTCAGAGGTAAGAGTAACTTACAGTGTCCACGCCAGGGCTTGTGCGCTGGTGAGATCGTGCACAACTCTGTTAGTAAGTTTACTGTGCTGGGCCTTTCCAGAGATTGTGCTTCTTGCTTTGGTCCTAGATAAATTTGCAAGTGCTAATCTAGTTGCTTGCTGGAGAGCATACAAACCTAAAGCAGCACTATTTTCCCTTGGATTGTTAGGCATTAGATTGGCAGGGTCTTGGACTCTGGTAAGTTCTGCATTCCTAGAGGGAGGCTGGTTGTCCAGCTAGCTGTGGGGGCCCGCATTGTTGGGGAGCATACTGGGGAGTGCCTACTGTGTTCCAGGCACCATTCGAGGCATTAGGGATGTGTCATAGAATAAGACCAACAAAAACATTCCTGCTCATTGTGGGTCTTACATTCTAAGGGGGAGGGGAGGCATGAAGCATCAGTAAAAGGTGGATTAGGAGTGTGGGTGAGGAATGGAACATTTTTATAGAAGGTGGTTAGAGAGACCTCACTGAGATTATGATGTTTGAATGATACAGTGGGGTGAACATCCAGATCAGGAGTTGGATGGAGAGTGGTCCAGTGGAAGGAATAATTTGGAAAAGGTGAAAGCCGTCCTGGCATGTTTAGGAATAGCCAGGAGGCCTACATGCCTGAAACAGAGTAAACAAGAGGGAGAGAAATAGGAGATAGGTCAGAGGTAGAGGGGGTACATACCTCATAGGCTATTGTGAGGACTTTGGCTTTCACTGAGAGAAGTGGGGAGTCAGTGGAAAGTTTTGAGCAGAGAATCTCACTTATATTTTCATAGGAGAAAATAGGCTGCCCATGCTAGGAGGGAAACAAGGGGACCTGTTAGGAGGCTCCTAGGTGAGAGGGGAGGGTGGCTTGGGCCAGGGTAGCAGCAGTGGGGAGAATGAGAGTGGTCATCTTCTGGGTTTAGCGGGAAGGGGAAGCCAACAGGGTTTGCTGTTGGTTTGGGTGAGGGACCGGCAATGACTCTCCAAGGCATTTGTCCTGAGCGGCAGGAAGGAGGGTGTTGCCCTTGACTGTGATGGGGAGACTGAAGGAGGAGGCAACTCAGGGGGAAAGAGCTGGAGCCTAGTTGAGTCATGTTAAGTCTGAGAGGCCCACATTTGGATTTGACACCTAAGGGGAGATGTCAAGGAGGTGGTTGGGTTTGAGGTTGAAGTTTGGGGGAAGAGGTTAGACTTGAGATATAAATTTGAGAGTCATCAGTATGCAGATGGCAATTAAAGCCAGACCCTTTCCAGAATCACTTCTTTTTAGTGACATTTTCTTGCCTTTGACAGAACTCTGTCTCCTGGATTAGATTTTGGTGTAGCCTGTAGCCATAGCTGACTTCTACTTTGTCTGCCTCTCTGAGGTTTATATCTGGTTGGATTCAGGTATCTTTGGAGTGGAGGACCTGCTCCCCAAGGAGAATACCAGATGATCCACCAGGATGTTAGGAAGAACATGTTAGAGCCTCTAATTATCTTTGATTTTGTCTTTAAATTTTTGTTTGCATGTGTGTTGCAGTATGCTTACTGTGTGGTTATAATTTATAAAATAAGTTTATATTTATTTGAAAGTGTTTATTTAAAAACTTCTGGTGAACAAGGTGGGAGATTAAAGAAGTTTATAGACCACTGCCTGGAGAAAGGGAGCGTTTATTAATTCAGGGTCTCTAAGGGGAAAGATAGGAATTAGGGAGTCCTGTTTCTTTGTCCCTGTTGGAGTGAGATGGACAGCCAGGATTCCTGTTGTAGAAGAGATCCTCTTTTAAAGAGGACATCCAGTTCCACCAACACTTGTTGAAGAACATGCTGGGGCCAGACAGAGCAATGGGCATTTTCACTGACGTTATGTCCTCAGAGCAAGCCTGAGAGGTTGAACCAGAGAATCACTCCCCATGAAGGAACTGGAAAGGAGGGAGGTGACAGTGGGCACCCTCACAGACCCCCAGAGAACCCTTACTCAACCCAGGGAGGCGTTCTTCCACGCTCTCACCTTGAGATGATTGTTTCTAGACCATCCCCCCGTGGAGTTCCTAATTTGACACAACTCAACTTCTTCAAATTCCCTTTGAGGTTCAGAAAACACTCTTCTGATCTCAAGTCTACACTTGAAATGATAAAAATAATTGGGCAATGCCAAGTAGTGGGCAATGGCTCCTTTGGGAGGGAAAAAGGCTGTTGCATTTAAAAAATTTTTTCTCTCTTTTAGGCTTTCATAGGAAAGCCTCAAGTTCCAACCCTTGTCTGTAGTCCTCAGGCACTTTGTCAGCTCTTTTTTATCATTAGTTATATATTCATATATTGGTATCTTATTTCTCAGGCTAGAGTATGGAGACCTTGAAGGTAAGAACTTGTCCTAAAGCTACTTCAGGCTCCCTTTCTATCACTCTCTCCTTCTAGTGCTTTGTACCTGGTGGGTGGTTAGTTGCTTTATTTATTGATTATTAATGTTGTTCAGAAGCCTCAACTCATCAGTAAAATAGAACAAGAGCAGTTTACAGTAGCCAAAAGGAAGGCAGCCATAGCCTGCTCAATCCCCTCCCTGCCCTACCCCGTTGAGTTTGCTAAGTATAAAGGGGAAGTGTTTCATGAGGCTCTTGGGGTCTACTGAGGTCTCTGGATCATGACAGAAATGATTTCAGAGACTGAAGCCTCTCTCCACTGAAAGCCCTATCTCCAGCTTCATGAAATGTAAATCTGGGAACCAGTGGGGAAGGGGCAGGCAATCAGGTGAGGCTAATGGGCAAGAGTGTGAGTCTAGGGAGAGCATTGCTAAGGTAACCGGAATCCCAACTCTGAAGGTTTTGCCTGGGTTCACAAAAGACTTCTAACTTTCCATTTTAACAAGGGATTCCACAAATTAGACTCAGGAGAATGTGCTTTGAAGCTATGGACTTCAAAATCCAGAGTGCCTCAGACTTACTGGGGAGGCAAGTTAAATTCAGACTTCTGGGCCCCCTCTCCCAGAGAGTGATTTAGTGGTTTGGTGTGAAGGCCCAGGTATCTGCATTTATTTATTTATTTCTATTGACCATTTTTTTTATGTTTTATTCTTTTTTAATGTTATGTTAATCACCATACATCATTAGTTTTTGATGTAGTGTTCCATGATTCATTGTTTGCGTATAACACCCAGTGCTCCATTCAATACATGCCCTCTTTAATACCCATCACCAGGCTAACCCATCCGCCCAACTCCCTCCCCTCCAGAACCCTAAGTTTGTTTCTCAGAGTCCATAGTCTCTCATGGTTCGTCTCCCCCTCCGATTTCCCCCCCTTCATTTTTCCCTTCCTGCTATCTTCGCCTTTTTTTTTTTTTTTTTAAACATATAATGTATTATTTGTTTCAGAGGTACAGGTCTGTGATTCAACAGTCTTACACAATTCACAGCACTCATCATAGCACATACTCTCCCCAATGTCTATCACACATCCACCCCATCCCTCCCACCCTCCACCACTCCAGCAACCCTCAGTTTGTTTCCTGAGATTAAGAATTCCTCATATCAGTGAGGTCATATGATACATGTCTTTCTCTGATTGACTTATTTCGCTCAGCATAATACCCTCCAGTTCCAACCACGTCATTGCAAACGGCAAGATTTCATTCCTTTTGATGGCTGCATAATATTCCATCACATATATATACCACATCTTCTAATATAGTGCTTTTATTTATTTATCTCATATAAATAAATGTGGGTGGTTCTAGAGAGCACATGTTAGGGAACTGCCATACTTTCACTTGGAGTTGTGGGTGAGGCTTGGGAGTAGGTTCTTCGAATAGGTCTGATTATCTTTAAGGTGTTAATTATCCCTTTGCCACTAGCTGCCCTTTCTCCTGTATCCTTGATCCTTGGTTGACTTTAAGTTGTGCCTGCTTTCCCAGGCCTGAGTTTGGACTGGGATTTTAGAAGACAGAAGGAGACTTAAAATATATTCATTTATTTAGTTAAGTGTTTCCTAACCATGTGTTTTGTCTCAGGCACTGTTCTAGGCATGTGGAGTAAACAGGGGTGAATAAGACCAAGAAGATTCTATTTTAGAGGCTTCTGGTTCTATATTTATGGTCTCAGAAGGAGTCCCATTCCAGAAGCCTAAGTCAGTTCCAGGTTTCAAGTTAGCAAGTGTGTGCTTGGCCCTTGCAGAGGTCTTCTGCTCCACATTTTATAGATGGGGAGGAAAGGAAGAGCCTATAGAGGTTGAGTGACTTATCTGAAGTTACTCTTAGTAACTAGAGGTATAGCAGGCAGGGTGTCCTTTCAGTTCCCAGCTGTTGAAACACGTTTGAAGAGTAAATATTGACATATGATCATCCCAAGGTTCCCTCTTATCTGCCTTCCTGTGAGAGCACTTTTTGGGGAGATGGCCAGGGGACAACATCCTGTTGGATACAATGCATTATGTTGGGACAATGGCTTTCTGCTTGGGTAGAAGCAAGTCATTTAACCTTACATGCCTCCATCTCTCCATGGGCATATTTTATTTATTTATTTATTTTTTAAAGATTTTATTTATTTATTTATTTATTTATTTGTTAATTAGAGAGCGAGCGAGAGAGAAACAGCATGAGAGGGGAGAGGATCAGAGGGAGAAGCAGGTTCCCCGCTGAGCCGGGAGCCCGATGCGGGACTCGATTCCACGACCCTGGGATCATGACCTGAGCCGAAGGCAGCCGCTTAACCAACTGAGCCACCCAGGCGCCCTCTGTGGGCATATTTTAGTGGTGTTTTGGTCATATATATGTTTATAGCCCAGGACTTACTCCAGTTTTCTAGAATTTCTAATTTCCAAGAATTTTCTGGAATGTAGGCTAAGCCCTGATTTTTGTTCAAGTACATTTGGTGTCTGCCTCAGTGGTATCTTGAGATGTGAAGCTGTAGTTTGCTGTAATTTTCACTTCTGGGGCTAGGTATCAAATATGCCTTCATAGCAATGGACTTACTGGGGAGTAGAGAGCAAAGAACCAAATGAAAGAGGGAGATGGTGGGTCCCCTGATTGTACAGAGAGAGAGGGGCATGACCTCTGTCTTTAACCTTCAGCTCAGGGACAGCACCCATTTTTACACCTTCTGAATTCTGGTGTCTTGGAACAAAGCACTGGTTACTTATCCTAGTTATGGATCTTGTTGGTTTCTAAGTAGCAATGATAATTAGTGAAGGAGGCAGCAGGGGTTATGAGAGAGGGAAGGTGATGGGGAGAGCAGGGGCAGAGTGAAGGCAGAGCACCTCTGGGGATGATAAAGTAAATGCTGACCTGGGCTTGGGGACAGCTTCCTGCCTCTGTCATCGGGAGGGAGCCAAGCAATCTTTAATCGACTGGTGGCTTCTTGCCAGTGCACAGGGCCTGCCCTGAGGATACAAAGGCTGTCCAACCCTGTGTCTTAGTACCACTGGAGATTTTTCTAAAGACTTAAGATCTAAATAAAATTTTTCTCTCAAGCATCCTAATTTATTCTACACTCCTGGACCCCTGCAAAGGCCATGGTGTGTGGTATTGATATTATTTTCCCAGGAGGTTGGGTCTTTATTTTTTAACTTTCTTTGTTCAGAGCATTGAGAGTTGAATAGATGAATAAGGAATGTTTGGGGGCAATGAAGTATATAGGAAGATAAGCTTACAGTCAAAGTTTAAGTTCCTGAGGCTCATTTCTGAGCCAGCTTAGGTTTTCGTGGAGCTTGGTGACTTCAGAGTACCCATTCGGGAAGTGAATGGTTGGGTGAATACCTAGGGGGAAGTTGGAGACTGGGGGTATGTATTGTATATTTCTCTCCTCTTGATGGCAATTACGTTGTTATTGCTAAGAGTGAGCCAGACCTTCCAGCCCCAAAGAATAAATCATTCCCAGCAGAGTAAATGTCGTCTGTAGACATATTTGTGACTCCTACCAGCTCTGCCTTTTAAACTACTTCTCTGTAACATTTCCCTTAAAGCGGCACCATACAGTGCAGTGGCCACTAGCCACATGTGGCTATTTATATTTTAACAAATTGAAAGAAAATTTAAATTTTAGTTCCCGTCTCACTAGTCACATTTCAAGTGCTTAAAGCCACATGCAGCTTGTGGGCTAATAGTGTAGACTTATAGAACATTTCCATCAGTGCAGACATTCCTATTTGATGGAGCTGCCTCAAAGTTCTTGGGGAACTAGAACCCCTGGGGCCTCTGTTTGCAGGTGGGGACAGAGGGACCTTCCTTCTCAATGGATCTGGTAGTTGCCACACACCCAGGGCCACCTGATGACCAGCTCAGGAGTGGAAATGACAGACTTACAGGGCACAGGGTGGTATGGAACTTGCTAGGATCCCCAAAATGGGTAAAGTAAGCTAAGAGGAAGTGCAAGGACTAATCCACTTGGGGTGAATTCAATTTACAAAGAAATAGGAGCAGAATCCAGGCCCAGGAAAGTTAAGTCTCTGGTTAAAATCTTGGAATTCACAATTGAACACTTGAAGGGGCCTTCACGATGATTTCATTTCTCTTATTTTAGAGATGAGGAAATTCCATTTTTGAGAGGTTGAGTGATGAGTGCAAGGCAGTGGAAGAGGTTAGGCTGAGACAGACTTAGAGCTCCTGACTAAATTCTTTGCTTTTTGTGTTGGACACACTGCCTCTTGAACAAAAGGCAAGATTATGGCCATGAGTTGCTTTTCTCATTTGGCAAGGACACCTGGCAGGGCAAATAGACTTCATTGTCTGGGGGTCTTTGGCCCCACTCAGTTTTCATACCCCAGTTGTAGAAGTTGAAGGATAGTGAGAAATACTACTTTTGAATTCTTTCCACATACGAGACACTGTATCTGGTCTTTAAAATATATTGTCACATGGGGGGCACTTGGGTGGCTCAGTCTATTAAGCGTCCGACTCTTGATTTCAGCTCAGGTCATGATTTCGGGATTGGGAGATGGAGCCCTGCGTTTCTCTCTCCCTCTCCCCCTGCCCCTCCCCCCTCTAAAAAATACTGTCACATGAGAAGCAGATATTGTTGCCTTGTTCTATCAGATGAAGAAACTGAGGCTCAGAGAAATTCAGAATCTTGTGCAGTTTCAAAGCCAGTCAGCAGATGGGATACAAATTTAGGTCCATGCTATTCTGAAGCCTGGTCTTTGCCCCCTTCCACAGTGCTGTAACCAGCAGACCCAGTCAGTGGTAACAAGGCAAGGGACCCAGGACCCTGGAGAGGAGGTGCACGTATGACATTGCCTGTGTCTGAGAATATGAGTTGAGAGGGGTTTCAGACCCTGGAGCACTCTTTCTTAGACATAGGATTCTTCCAGCCATGTATGTGAGGAGAAAAGAAAAGTAGCTTTGGGGTGGGGTGGACAAATGGGGCTGCTGGTTGCTTTGGAGTCAAGAAGGGGTTGCTTCTTTTAAATTGCTGGCAGAGAGGAGCACCCAGCTGATCCCTATCCTGCACTCATGTGGGCCCTTAGGATGAGTTCCCTGGATGCTGAGATTCCACATAAAAGTAAATTTCTTTCTGCAGCCATGTTGGCTCCAGACATCATTGCCAGGGACTTGCTTAATGAGGATGCTGAGGGGCAGTTTTGCTGGAGTTTCTGAAGAAGGGAAAAGTAGATGGAGGGCAGTGGGATGAAGAAGTGCCCCCATAGGGAAGTGCAAAGAGAGATTCTAGACTCCTTTTAACCCAGAATCTTCAGTAACTGAGAAGACAGCAGGATGAATTCTGCCAATAGCTTGAATTCACAGAGAGGCAGAGAGGATGAAGAGATGGCAGACAGAATGCTGTTCTCATCCAGTAGCTTGCACTGATTCCTGGGAGGGAAGCATGCTTTGGAAATATGAGCTCATCAAAAGCTTGGTTTGCAGCAAGTCCAAGGGGGAACTGAGAAAACCAGCCACCAACTGGCAGACAACAGAATTGCACCCTGGGACAATAGAATTGCATCCTAGGATGGTGAGTAGAGAAAAGCCATCTGTTCCAAGAGGACCTGTCCAGTGCTTCTTAGGTCTTTAGCTTTGAGGATGGCTATTTCCTTTACCCAATATAGCCTTAGAGGAAGAGACTCTTGGGAGTGAAGTCAAGTGCCTAATGTAGAACAGTGAAAGTGTATCTGTTATTTATTGCTGTGTAACAAAACATTGCTTATGACAACAGTTTGTTATTTTTCAACATTCTGTGAGTTGACCCAGAAGTTCTGCCCCAAGTGCTATTGCTGGGGTCATTTATACAGCTGCCTTCATCTGCCAGATAGGTTGGGATAGAAGATCAAGAAAATCTCTCTCACATACCTGGGGCCTCTGTTCTCCACCATATTGTCTCTTTTCTTCCAGGGCCTCTTCATGTGGCCCCACTCTCCAGCAGGAGAGCCTGGACTCCCTTGTAGCATGGTGGCTGGGTTCCAAGAGCATGGAATTGGAAATTGTCAAGCTTCTTAAGGGCTAGTCCTGTAACTGGCACAGCATCATTTATGCCACTTCTAGGCAGCCCAGATTCAGGAGGAGGGAAATAGACTATCTGTTGATGGGAGAAGTGTCAGGTACACATAGGGATGAGACAAATTACTGGCAGTCATACTGGCAGGAAAATTGCCTTAGGAAGTGTGATATTGTGGTATAAGAGATCACAGTAAGAAATATATATTTGGGGGCACCTGGGTGGCTCAGTCAGTTAAACGTCTGCCTTTGGCTCAGGTCAAGATCCCAGGGTTCTGGGATCAAGTCCCGCACTGGGCTCCCTGCTCTGCAGGAAGCCTGCTTCTCCCTCTCCCCCTCCCCCTGCTTGTGTTCCCTCTCTCGATGTGTCTCTCTCTGTCAAATAAATAAATCTTAAAAAAAAAAAAAAAGAAATATATATTTGGTCTTCATCTCCAGTTTCTGGCACCTAGAGCTTCTAAAACCCTTGGAATTTCCTGAATGACATAAGCCCCTTTTATAATAAGCCCCTCTCAAGGTACCTGAGTTTATGCTAATGAGATGACTTTTGATGGGCCTGGAGATAGCTTCAATGGGGGAACCAACCAGTGACTAGAGGGTTGGATCTTTTAGCCCGCCCCCTCCTCCCAGCCTTCCCAGGAAGGGGAGAGGGGATGGAGACTGAGTTAATCACCAATGGCCAATGATTTAATCCATCATACCTCTGTAATGTAGCATTTCATTATGCTAATGAGATGACTTTTGTTGGGCCCCTAGATAGCTTCAAGGGGTCAGCCAACCAGTGATTAGAGGGTTGGATCTTTTAGCCCACCCCTCAGCCTTCCCAGGAAGGGGAATAGGGATGGAGACTGAGTTAATCACCAATGGCCAGTGATTTAATCCATCACGCCTCTGTAATGGAACCTCCATGAAAACCCTAAAGGACAGGTTTTAGCAGCTCCAAGAGCTCAATGAGCACACTAAGGTGCTGGGAGGGTGGTGCATCTTTCATACCTTGCCCTATGCATATCATCCATTTGGCTGTTCCTGAGTTGTAGCTTTTATAATAAATCAATAATAGTAACTAGAGTGTTTTTCTGAGTCCTGTGAGCTATTCTAGCAAAATACCAAACTCACAATTTATGGGTTGCAATATTTAGCACATAAAAATACAGGATGTCCTAAAAAATACAGGCTGTCCCGTGTTTTAAATTTAAATTTAAATTTCAGACAAGGTTTTTTTAATTATAAGTTTATCCCATGGAATATTTGATACATACTGATAACTAAAAAAAGCATTTGCTGCTTTTTAGAGATTCAAATTTAACTGGATAGTTTATATTTTGTCTCACAACTTTACCTATGATAATAGTGACTTTCCAAGACATCTCCAAGAATGTCTCCAAGATATTCTCATGGGGGCATGGATAGGGGCCATGGTAGTGAATTATCCAGAATCTGTAGTCCAAGGCATAAATACTTTGAAAAAGCCCCTTAGGTTTGCTTCTCCAGCTCTAATACGCACACAAATTACCTGGACATTTGTTAAAAATGCAGATTCTGAGTTAGAAGTTTTGGGGTAGGACCCAAGATTCTACCTTTCTAATAAGCTCCTAGGTGATGCACATGCTGGTCCATGGACCACACTTTGAATAGCAAGAAGTTTGTAAAGGGCCAGAGATAAAATATTTCTGGCTTTGCAGACCATAGGGTCTCTGTTACAACTACTCAACTATGGTGTTGTATCAGGAAAGCAGCCATAGACAAAACGTAAACAAAGGAGCATCGCTGCATTCCAATCAAATTTTTACAAAAATAAGTGGTGGACAGGATTTGGCTTACCACAGGCTATAAATAACGTGCTGACCCCTGGGCATGATGATTCTGATGTGCTTCTTTCTCTAATGAGAATCGCTGGTGCAAGGAACGGAGAACTTGTATCCCTTGTAGTAGAAGTCTGTGATTTCAAGGGTTCAGAATTGTCCAAAATACCTCACTCTCCAGTACAAATCTCACTTTGCTCATAATTACCTCCACTCTTCAGCTCATATTTGACTCTCTGTTGAAATGCAAATTCCCTGAACTAGGAATCCTCTTATGCTCATAAACAGCCTTTACATCCCAGAATAAATGTATTTAGGATCTGTCTTGATAGGAAATAGAAGAGGACCCTGGAACAGGAAAGTTGAGGCTATTGTTCATTTGTACTTTGGTCCAGGACAGGACAGCTGATCCTTGCCTTGCTTTCCGCCTTTTAGGTATGCTTGCCCATGTCGATCATTAAATATTCATCTTACTATTGAATACTCATCTTAGTATCGAGGTGTGTGAAAGAGAGAGTCTTTTGCCTGAGTCAGAGAGATTTTCTGGGATGTGGAAATTTCTGGGCAGTCCTGGGTAAACTAGGATTGAGAAAAGGAGGGAGATAATGAGCTCTGAGATGACCCATTCCCACAATACTGATTTGATGACAATAAATATGTCTCCACTGAGCTGAAAGGCAGTTAGAAGAGCCTCAAAGGAATATCCATTTTGTTTTACTTGAACTTGAGATAGAAGGCATTGCTGCAGGTGACACAGACATAGACTCCTGACTTCTGTATAGGTTGGGCAATACTTCTTAGGGCCTTATTTCATGGCACTCTGCACAACTATGTATTCGGCACTCGCCGATGGTGACAGTGCTTTGAATGGTGATAGTAATAATGATTATAAATGGCAGCTAACATTTATTGGGTGCTTCATGTATGTCAGGTAAATTATGTGTTTCACATTCGTTATCTTCTTAAATGCTCTCCCAGCAATCCCTGTGAGCCAGGTACTATGATTTTCTCAATTTTACAGATAATTGTGGTTTAGAGAATTTTATTCACTTGTCCAAAGTCACATGGCTAATGTGTTGGGATGCAAACCCTCTAGACCCTTACTATTCACGAGTTCATGGCGCTGAAGCCTTTCCGGCTATTGTCCCCAGCTTCTAGGAGCCCTCTTCTGGTTCCCTCCCCTGGTATAGTGGGATACTTGTGTCTTTGATAGGATATTTTGCTTCACTGAGCCTGTTTCCTTTTATGCATTTTTAAAAGGCAGTTAATAACACTTAGATTGTCCATTTTCTTCCCCATTTCCTCCTCTCCCACTTTTTTTTTTTTTTTTTTTTTTGCCACAGCCATAGTGGTCTCATTCTGCAGGGCAATTCCCTTCCACCAAGGGAAGTTTGGTTCTCAAAGGGTGGCCACTGGACCAGCAGCACCACTTAGAAACTGTTAGAAAAGCAAATTTCTGGACCTCCATTCTAGACCTACTGTATCAGAAACTCGGGGTGGGGCCAACAATCCACTGCACAGTACAGTGTGAAGACCACTGGTATAATGAAAAGAACTTGGGTCTCAAATCAATAGAACCACGTTGAATGTTGCTTCTGCTGTCTGGGTGATGTGCTCATCAACCGCACCCTATGAACTTTCTGAGCCTTTGTTTCCTGTCCTCTAATATGGGATATCATCATTTCACAGTCCTGTCTAGGGTGAGGTCAAATTAAAGGATGGCAGAAAAATGCCTGTTAAACATCAAAGCATCATTGTCATCTGCCCATGGGGCCCCCTTCCTCTTAGCACATGCCCTCCCTTCCTGCTGAGGTGTATACCCTGTAGAAACTGATTTTTGGCTAAGAAAAGTTACAACAATGTTTTTATAGCAGGTTACTCTATTCAGAGTACTTTCAAATGATTTCATTTAATTCTTATACTAACTCTGTGAGGTAGAATCAGACGGAAGCTGAGGTCGAGTGTTAATGACTTGCTTGCATCACCACAGCAAGTTTGTGACAAAATTGAGGCTTAACTTGAGTCTCTTGATTCAAAATCTAGTGCTTCCCAGTAGATCACTGGTTAAAATTAGAGACAAAGGACAGGCAGCTGTCAGCATCAAATGTCTTCCAGCCAGCCATTCTCCACCTTGGCTGTACATTGCAATCAGCTGGGGAGGTTTTAAAAGTCCCCAGGGCAATTATTCCAAATCTCTGGGCATGGGACCCCAGCATCAATATATTGTGAAACTCCCCAGGAGGTTGAATTGCAGTGAAGATGGAGCACACAGCTTTAAACTCGCTGGAACTTCTATTAGGCACTGATGCTTGACTTGAGCTGCATGTTAGAATCATCTGAGGAACCCTAAGAAAATACCTGTGCCCCATCCCAGATCCCGGAGTTGGGGTCTCTAGGGTTGGTGGTTACTATTACTTTTTAATTCCTCAGATGATTCCACTATGTGGCTAGGGCTAAGAAGCATAGCATTATGCTATCTTTTTTTTTGGCTCCAAGCAGGCTATCCATTATGCTGGATCTCTTTTCAGCACTTCATCACTTGGTGAAGAAGACACATGCTTTGTAGTTCACGGCTTGTCCAGCTTGTGGTTTTGTGCTTTTTGTTATTCACAACCAGAAGCAGTTGGTAGGTAAGGATTATCCTGGGAACCACACCCAATATGCTCACCTCTGGGCATATTGGAGTCCCTCAAGCTAAGAGTGCCAAGTATACCAATCAGCATTTACCTCCAGCTACCGCATAGGATTCTCTTCCATGGCAAAGTTCCTTAAATAGATAGCCCAAGCCAGAGGAAGAGATGCTGACTTTATTAAAATTCTTCTAGGCTCGTCCACTGACTGACAGCACATTTGCTCATTGATATAACCGAGCAAGTATCTTCCCTTCCTCCTGCGCATGAGGTGCATACCCAGAAGCCGGGCTGGCACCTGCCTTCAGGATGGCAGAAGCTGCCTCTCTGATGTGGCTGCTTTAATCAGAGGTCTTTTGGGTCCTTGGATAACCACATCTTCCGAAATGGGGCTGAGTCAGCTTTGCTTTGTTCTGAAGTCCACACTTCACTAAATGGTGGCGCAGGGACCAGAGATGCTCACTGCATCTCTGCTAATAAGCAGTCCCCGAAGTCTGGTCCCCTTGGACCTCCTGGGGATGCTTGTGACAAACGCAGTGATCCACAGCCCACCCTGCTCTTAGAATCTCTGGAGGGGCTCATGGCTGGGAAACTGAAAGCCCTGATCCATCGGTTCTCAGGAATAAACAAGTGAGACCCTCTGGCTGTAGGGCACTGGGCTGGGAGGGGACGGCTCAGGTAAGTCATGAGAAAAGGCAATTGTGGCAGCGCCTAGGGAGGGTGACACTGAGGGTGTGTGTGCCTGCGTGTGCCTGTGGCCCAGCCTGGGGGGCAGCTGTCATGTTTGCTGCTTAGGTATTCATAGCCAATTGCTTTCGTCGTTCCTCACTTTATTAGCTTTTGCCAAGTAGTTCAGCTTTTACTAAGGGCACCCGGGTTTATGGCAGCAATATTTCTCACAGTGTCAGAGATAAAATATCAAGCTAATAACAGACTCCCTGCTAATGGGAATCACACGAGGAAGGCAATCTCGTTTCGGGAGGAAGTCCTACCAGAGAAGGCTAAGTCTTAAGATTTTAAGAAAGCGGTCGGTGGGATTGGATATACTTTGCGCTTGCTAAGAAGATGAAATAAATGATTTGTGGTTAAGTGGTAACAGCTGCAGAAAAGAGCATTTTCCTACCCCGCCTCTTCCTAAGGGACTAGGGGCTCCCAGCGGCTCAGACAAAAGACCAGAGACTTGGCTGTGGGATCCAGAGACTTCTCTTCTCCGCTCCTCCCCTTCATTTTATTGCCACTTCTCAGCCTCGGTGGGTGCAGAAAACCAGTTGGTTTCTCCCACATGTTATGAAGAGGAACCCATTATGGGATGATGAGGGACCTGGGAGGTCTCTTGGCAATCTCTGAGATTTCCCTTCCCTTTTCTCAGTTACTTTCCGGCACCTGCTGGGCAAACCTACTGCTGCCACTTGTTGCAGGGAATTTTAACGAGACTGGGGGAGGGGAGAGGCTGTAACGTGAAAGAACCTTGGAGAGCAAAGATGCTGCTTTCTGGGCCATCAGATAGATCCCTGGTGACAAGCCCTGAGTGGCATGCTGATTCTATAACTGCAGGGCCTGGGGTGGGTTGTGTCACACCAGAACGTCTGCGAAGGTGGGGGTGTTTTTGTATGGGAAGACCACTAAAGGCTGTAACTCCATCCTGCGCCAAGTCTGAGCTAAGGAGGTGGATGCTCAGGAGAGGGGAGGTCATTGGTGCTGGCTCAGTAACAAGGCTCTGAAACTGTTAATGCACGCTGAGATCTGAGTCAGGCGGAGGGGAAAAGGGACATCATGTGATGCGTTAATGCCTCAGTGCCCGTAAGGTCCCAGGGTCGCTGGTTGGTCCCCGATACAGCCTTGACCTGTGCTGTGGCCACCTTGGGGTCACCAGAATCAAATGCCCATCTGCCCAACACCAACAGTTGGACTAATTCTGGTTATCTTTTTTATCTGTTCCTAGAAGATGGGTCTCACTACGATGACCTCCCTCCCCACTTGGTCCCATCTTCACTCACATCATAACTTGCTCTCTTCACTGGGGAGTAATTGAAGGGAAATGTCAGACTCTGTGTGAGTCCAAGTCAGCCTCAGAAAAAATCTCATTCCGTCCTTGAAACAGCTGCAGCAGTCCTGTGGAATTGGGAGGGCACGTATTATGGCCTCCATTTTCTAGGTGAGGAAACAGCCTCAGAGAGGTTAAACGGTTTACCCACACTCACACAGGGAGTTCACAATGCAGTTGGGATGAGACAAGGTCTTCTGACTTTTAAATCTGTGATCCAGCCAACATCCCACCTCTCCCAGAAGAGCCTCAAATATGCGGTCTGCACGTGCCTGGATAACTGCCCAAACCACCTAAGCCCGCAAACCCGCGTGCCACGAGGCAGGTGGTGGGGTCACAGATAAACCCTGAGACAAAATGCTTGCCGCTGAGTGGGCAGGGGACAGTGGGATCCTCCATCTAGGACACCCGTGGGAAGGAGTGGGAGAAGGTGGTATGTGGGTGAGGGCTTGTCCACTAGATGTGAGAAGAAAAGCAGTCCCATGTTTGTGTGCAAGGCAGGAAGGGGGCTTGGCTGACAGTTGGGGGTGATGGATGGGGTGGGAGAGCGCATGAGGCATGAGCAGTAATGTGATAGAGGGAGCACATTACAGGCAATTACAATTTGAATAAGTTATCAATGGAAAGAAGTAGAGTAGAAAGCTGTTTTATTAACCCCCTGAAGTTATGTTCACAGCATTTTGAAAAAGTTTATGAATTGCTGTGAATTATGAGCTCAGTGACAAATGCCGATGCTGGGAGGATCCCTGGCTGAAGCTTCTGTTCAGGCGATGTTTTATGGCGACGATTTAAAACAAGAGTCTTATGTATTTTAAAACATGAAAGGAAGAAGAAAAGGAAAGAGCTCAGGGAGCCTAGTGCATTTACCTGCCCGTGAGCAAACTGTACTTTGCTATAAATCCTACCTATGATTTCTCAGAGTTACCTGTTTTCCTTCTTTTGATATCTTACATTTCTCTAGGCACACCGCCTGGGGCTAACGTCCTGTGTGTTATCCCAAGGAGTGTTTTACTAAGACACTCCCTGGATGAGAACAGGGCTCCAAACAGAGCTAAGACCATGCAGAACTACTGAAATCTGCCCCTGCTCCCCCTACCTCCAATATTTCTGTTTCCGGACAACCAAAGGTTGTCAATTACTTCTTTAGGACTCCTGAACAGTTCTGCTGATTCTGTCCTATGTTTTCTCCACCACCCAACTGGAAGCCGAGTCCTCAGTCCCTGGGACAGGGGAAAGAGCATTCAGCTTGCAACCAGGAGCCCCGTGGTTGTATTTGAGACATGCCATGGGCCGACTGTGGACTTGGTCTATCGGAAGCCCATGATTTCCTCACCATTAACATGGGTACAAATGTCAGATCTCCCTAGCTCATAAGCTTGGGTATAGACAGTGAGAGAAGAGAGAGAACAAAGAGGGTGGGATAGTGGCAGGTGGTTTTTAGGGAAGGGGCCAGAGGGTGCTGGGGTGCTAGGTGGCTTCCGTATAGTGTTTATCCCATAATTCTGTGGGGTAGGTGTTGTCCCCATTTTAGAGATCAGGAAACTGAGGTTCTAAGAGGTTCAAGGATCAGGAAGAACCTGTTGGAAGTGATTTGAGCCTAGGTGCATTTGGCTCCAAAGGTCCTGCTTTCCACCACACCAGGTCCTCTGTGTTGACCCAGGTACGGAACTACTCACCAGCAGCATCACCTGGAACCAGGTTAGAAATGGTCCCTTTTGGCGGTCCTAGACCTGTACGTTTGGAGACTGCAGTTTAACAAGCTCCCCAGGTGATTTTGTGTGCATTAGAAGTCGAGAAGCAGGGGTGCCTGGGTGGCTCAGTCATTAAGCGTCTGCCTTCGGCTCAGGTCATGATCTCAGGGTCCTGGGATCGAGCCCTGCATCGGGCTCCCAGCTCAGTGGGGAGCCTGCTTCTCCCTCTCCCTCTCCCCTTGCCTGTGTTCCCTCTCTCACTGTGTCTCTCTCTGTCAAATAAATAAATAAAATCTTTAATTAAAAAAAAAAGAAGTCGAGAAGCACTGGGCTACTGGAAGCAAAGTAACAGAAGGGGTTGTGTGCCCCGTTCATGGTGAGGAAGGCTTCATGACCAGGGCTGAAGGGAGGAGAGAGAATCCTGGCCTGGGGTCTGTGAGTTTGCCTCATCTGTGTGCTTGCAAAAGGAGCCTCCCCACCTGATACCCTGTAGTGGTCAGGGAGTCCAGGGAATGAGGAGGAACAGGTTCTGGGCAAAGAGCATGGTGGCACACACTGTCGTTTGGACAGTGCCCTGCTGTGCCTGAAACACGGACTTTGGAGACATAACCCTAATTTGAGTCTGAATCCTCTGTGTTTCAGCCAGGCTGACCCTGGAGCCTGTACCTCAGTTTCTTCTTTTATCAAATGTCATAGCATCCCTTTCATGGGGTTGCGATGAGGATTAATGAAGATGCGGAAATGTCTAGCACAGTGTCTGGCTCAACGCAGGCTCTGTGAAGCCTACTGCCCATTTCACGAGGTGTGGCCTGGAAGTTTGCTTAGGGAACGTGGGAGAAACTTCTTTCCTTAGTCATCACTCTTCCTGTATGTAGTTCTTGCTGATGGGGAGGGTGTTAGCCTGGCGTAGGGAGGGGGGTGTCATCTTGTAGGGCAGTGCTTCTCAAAGTAGGGAACCCAGACCAACAACATCTGCATCACCTGGGAATGTGTTGTGAATGCAGAATCTCAAGCCCCTCCCCTTAACCTGCTGAATTAGAAACTCTGGGGTGGGACCCACCATTCTCTGCTTTGACAAGCTCTCTGCGTGACTTGAGAACCATCACCGTACGGGCTCGGACATCAGACACCCGAGAAGTGCCTGGTTGGTTGTGGGATGTGTGCATGTTTTGGATTCTGGAGCATGTCCTTTGTGGCAGACCCCACGTGCTCCAGTGGGCACCGAGGCCGTGTTACAATTAAATGATCACTTAGAGGCGGTCACTGTGCATAGGGCACACAGGCAGCCAATTCATTAACCTAGAGCAACTTTTTGCAAATTAAAAAATGTTAATGATCAGTTTTGAAGCATTGAGAGCCTATCAGGGACCACATGCCTGGAATGAGCATTTACCATATGGTGCCTTTGGAAGCTAATATTGATTCTCATTATTTTAAACGATTACAAACATTGCAGGTGTTTTGTGATAATCTCCATTGTCTAATTAGAACATGCGTGAAACGAGCTCTTTCTGCCTGCTAACGAATATTGATTTGAACAGCAGAGCCCTGGTGCAGGGGAAGGACCGGGGCTGTCTGGCCAAGTTGCCAACCAGTGCCAGCCCCCTTTCTCCCTACATTATTAATCCTGGGGATATGGGACATTTTGACAGGCAGGCATCCATGGGGCCCTAACCTGATTTGGGTCTGCTCCAGCTTCAGCGTCTGCTCCCATCAGAGCAGTAAGCTGGACACTTTGGAATGAGCATCAGGACTTTTGTGGCCTTTCCCTCCTTCCTCATTCCCTGTTTCTTTTCTTTTTCAGTTTCTACTTTTTGTTCATTTTTAAGCAACTCGATATCTAAATGCCTTAAGGGAAATCTGGAATTGGACATTACTCATTTTAGGTTTCAGTTACACACTATCTAGTTATAGGCTTCAGGTTGCTTCTTATCTTAGTATTCCCTCTCCAGCAGGACTGGAAGCTCCTTGAAGACAAGGCATGTGTCCTCTCCTTACTCTGTGTTCCCCCTCAAGGCCCAGCAGGTGCATTATAAACACTCAACAAAGAAGGGCTAGTATTCTTCCTGTTATTCGTAGTCATTGTCCAATGAATGAATGAATGAATAAAATGACTCTTAGGGTGCCACTTTGTGCTAAGTGGGTGTGTCATATATGCATGCATATTTTCATTTGTTAATCTGACAAAATTTCCTGAGCACTAACTATGGCACAAGGGGAAGAGTTTTATGAGATGGGGTTCCTGCAGACTGGAAGCTTGCAGTCCTCCCAGGGGAGAAGGTGGTTAGAGTGTGGCGTGCTAACTGTAGAAATGGTTTGAACCGGCTCTTTGGGAGGCTGGGGAAGGAGTCCCAAATGCAGGCAAGATGTGATGCCTGAGCCCCATGTTGAAGGGCAAGCCATCACTAAGCAGAAGTCAGTGGGGAAGAGTGCCCCACAAAGGTGTCCAGGTGTTAGGGCCTGGGGACAGCAATGTGGCCAGAGCATGGGGTGTGTGTGTGTGGTGAGGGGCAGGGACTGTGGCATTTGGAGCCAGAGAAGGAAGCAGAGGCTGGGTTATGGAGGACTTTGTTTACCATGCAAGGGAGCTAGGATTTTATTTTGAAGGTAAAGGGTCTGTACTAAGAGAATTAGGTTTGCATTTCATTTTACAATTTTTTAAGATTTATATTTCAGGGAGATCATCCTGCTAACACTATAGAGCTAGAAACTGGTGGCAGCGAGATCCCTCATGGCGTGTTTGAGAAGAGATGAGAGTCTGAGCTACGGCAGGGAGGTGGAGGAAGCAGAAAATAGATGTATTTAGGGTACAAGGGTTTACGTTTAATGTGAGAACATCATTTGCTTTTCTTTCCTTGGTTATGAACAAATGAAAATAGAAAAATCTGGAGAATAATGTGACAAACACCTGTGTGCCCATTACCCAGCATGAACAAATATTTACATTTTGTCATATTTGCTACAGATCTTTTATTCTAAAAATTGTTTAAAAAACAGATAAAGTTGCTCTTCCTATCTTCATCTGCTACTTCAGTGCCAGAAGCATACATTGTTAAAGATCTGGTATGTATCCGGCTTTTCTACTAAGTATTCATAAACACTGTGTAGTATTTATGGAAATGGTTACCATACTTTTCTGCAAATAGTTTTACTTAGTGTTGATACGTTTAGCTGTAGTATATCCATTTTGTCTGTTGTATAGTATTCTTTCACACTGATGTATTTATCCATTTCCATATTGGTGAACATTTAGATTGTACAGTTACGTGCTTTTGCAAACATTTCAGCTAGTATGAACATTCTGTGTATTTCTCCTGTGCACATGGATGAGGGTCATTCGAGGATGGATACTAGAAATGGAATGGCTGGTCTTAAGGAATATACATTTTCAAGTTTAGCATGTATAGCCAGAGACACTCCAATGTGATTGTACCGATCTAAACCCCCACCGACAGTGGACATTCTGTTTCTCCATGTCCTCTCTTGATATTATGGGCCTTATAAGTCTTGTTACTCTGATTTTTCTTTGCATTTCTTTGCTTATCAGAGATCTTGAGTAATGTTTCACATGTGTGCTGGCCTGAAGATTTCCTTTTCTCTAGGTTACTTGTTCGTATACTTTGCTCATCTTTTGGGTTGTAATTTTCTTATCTATTTGTTAGTGTTCCTTATATATTCTGGATGCCAGTCCTTTCTCTGTATATACATACACATACATGCATGAACATATGTATATATAATATGAAACACATATGTGTATGTATACACATATGTGTATATATATTTATAAATAATATCTTCTAGCATTTTATCTCTTGTTTTGAAACTTTGTTTATGGCATCTTTTGCCAAAAAGAGATTTTTGAAACTTGATGTTGTTAAATTAATTTGGATCTCCATGAGTATTTTTTTGTCTTGTCTAAAAAATATTTTCCTATTTCAGAGTCATAAAGCTCCCAGGCATTACCTTAAGTTTTCTTCTAATAGTCTTTAAAGTTTTGCTTCTGACCATTAGGTCTTTAATGTGACAGGAATATATTTTTTAGGGGCACCTGGCTGGTTTGGTCAGTAGAGCATATGACTCTTGATCTCAGGGTTGTGAGTTCCAGTCCCATGCTGGGTATGGAGATAGCTTAAAAATAAAATCTTAAAAAAAAAGAAAAAAAAATATTATATTATAATATATATAAATATATATATTATATATATATATAAATATAAATATATATATATATGTCTTGTGGTACAAGACATAGGGATTTTTTTCCTTTAAAAGCTAATTACCCCACAACATTTATTGAGTAATTCCACAGACTTCTGGTGTTTCCTTCATATATAACCAGATCCCTTATAAATCCTAGTCTCTTTCTTTTCTGTCTATGGGTCTATGTGTTTACTCCTGAGCAGACACCAGACTGCTGTAAAAAGCGGCCACCTTAACCCCTCCACCCCCACCCCCATCCAGTGCCATCACTTATCATCTTCCAGGTATTCTAGGGAGGTCCAGTGAAGCCCAAGATTATCATGACCTGTGTTGGGAAAGTCTGGTCTCCTGGCTGGCTCCTTGGGGCATTTACCATCCGCACTGTCAATAGGCTTTGTGTGAAAATCAGAGTACAGAAAGCAAATCCCTGGCCTTTCCACCATCTCAGAGATGGTCTCAAGAGAGATTTGCATTTGGCTGAGGGAGTGAGTGAGGACATAATTGGAAAAAGTCTCAGATTGCAGGCCTCCATGGCATCTCAGACCTAAATGTAAAGCAGAGAGCACACAGCTGGTGGCTGGGCCAGTCCTTGGAGAACTGGCTGTCATCGGGAAGGCCATGGGAAGCTACAGAAGTTTGGCCCCATATTTCTCTAACTCAGGAAAAGAACAAATTTTGGCCTTCTCAAACCTCTCTGTGACTATACCACCATCTTGGTTTGCACTGCCCAAAACTTCCTGGAGTAGCCACTCCTTCCTGGAAGAGGGCTGGTATGACTGGTTGAAGGCCCACCTTTTCTCCCCGCATCCTGCTCCTCTCAATATAGCCGCCAAGGAAGGAGGATGTGATTGGGCTGAGAGTTTCTGAGTCTTCCTCAGGGTCATGACTGGGGAGGAGAGATCCCCACCCTCTGTCAAAAGCATAAGATCCTAGAGTCTCAGGACTGGAAGGACCTGTCAGATGGCCTTGTCCATCGTGTTCTTTTGCATTGGTAGGTGAGGAATCTGAGGTGGGGAGAGATTTAGTAGCTAGTCCAGGTTACACTGCTCTCGAAAAATGGGGAATCCAGCCTCTGGCTTCCCACTCAGGCTCACTTTTCACTCTGCTTCTCCCCTTGACTGGAGAAAAAAAGATTTTGAGGAAAAAATACTTTGCAAAAGTCTTTTGTGTGTCCCTTCCCCTGGTGGCCTTGAGCGCGTGGAGTTGTCTATGTCTTGGGACTAAGGGAAAAACTGCATTTCCAGAGATGTTTGTACCTGGAAATAGGCAATTTCTATATCCTCAGAGATGGGTCCCAGGGGTACCGACTGAAATTCAGAAGGGGGTAAAATAAACCTGCAACAATCTTGAACTTCTGGTTTCTTATACAGAAAAAAAAAAGCATTTGGAGTCTATTGGGGCTATTTTTTTTTTTTTAAAGATTTTATTTATTTATTTGAGAGAGAGAATGAGACAGAGCATGAGAGGGGGGAGGATCAGAGGGAGAAGCAGACTCCCTGCTGAGCAGGGAGTCCGATGCGGGACTCGATCCTGGGACTCCAGGATCATGACCTGAGCCGAAGGCAGTCGCTTAACCAACTGAGCCACCCAGGTGCCCCCTATTGGGGCTACTTATTGGAGGTAAAACTTCACTCTGTAGTTAGATCTTTAAAAAGGTCATTTGTAAATAGACCTTAAAAAATAAAGTCCTTTTAGTCCCGTTGACCTGCACTTTTATTTGAAAAGTATTCTTGCTTGATTTTTGATTGATAGTAACTTGTTAGTGACTGTTCAGACTATAGCTTCCTGTGATTTATTCCAGTAGATGCCATCTAATAGTTATACCCATAAGGAAAATCTGTCTGAAATGGGAAGGGAAGCATCATTTGAAATAAGAATAATCATCCAACTTAATTAGGTCTGTATCTTCAAAAGGGGGAAAGCCTCTTCACACTTCTGGAGTCTGGAAGAGAAACTGGAACAACATCATATCTATCGGATTCTATTGGTCAAAGCAGCCACAGAACCCAGAGTCAAGGGCAGGGAACACGGCCCCTCCCTGCCTCCCGATGGGAGAAACATCAAAGCCTGTGTGGTTGCCACACTTCCCTTTCCACCTCTGTCCATCTGAAACCCAGAGTAGACATTTGTCCCAGACTATTGCCCCTGCCTCTCCTGTGTCTTGTCCAAGTCTGCCCCCCAAATCACCCATCTTTGAGGGCTGTAGAAGTCCTACATGCCTCTTTCTGTCCCCTCCCCTGCAGCACCCTGAGAACACAGTCCAGATAGATACAGTCTCCAGTGATTACTGGGACAAGTTTCCAGGGAAGTATGCCTCAGCGGTCGCCGTACTTTGGCACACATGAAGGGTTCTGGGACCAGGTTTTCCTGTTTCTAGTGCAGCTTACACAGACTTTCTGGCATCAATACTAAGAAGGGAGGAGTTTTTGTTTTGTGGTTGGTCCATCATACCTACAAGATGAGTGTTTACTAAACATTCCCTCTCTCCTGCAAGTGGCTGTTCCGAGATAATAATGTAACACCCATTAACAAGGTTTATGTGCTTTCTGAGGGAACAAGGACTAGAAAAATCTCTGGACAGTTTCAGGCTTTTGATTGAGTAAGATGTCAGTGCAATCTAAGAGGACAGAGGGAATCCACTGTCTGTGGGGAGACATGAAGGCTCAACACACAAGTCCCAGGGGATGATGCTGATGAAGGGAAGTTGATGAACCAGGAGACTTTCCCCAGAACCAGAGAAAGCAGTAAGAGGGGCTGCTCATAGAGCAGGTCTTCTCCCCTTTGGAAGATTTTTCATCAAGTCAATGTCGTCCTTGCCTGGATCGTGACAATAGCCTCCTAATTGGTTTCCTCATGTCCTGAACTACGTTAATGTTTTCAAAATAAAATCTTGTCATGCTACCTCCACTTTCTCCCCTGCTAATAGCTTCCAAAACTCAGGATAAACCCTTCCAATGGTGCCCCCTCAGGATAACAGCAGGGACTGAGGTCTTTCATTCTGGTCCTACCAGCAATAGAGTAGCAGGGAATGATCAGGAGGTAGAGTTCATGGGTTAGCATCCTGGCCCCACCACTTAGTAGCTGTGTGACTTCTCTGTGCCTCAGTTTCCTCACCAGAAAAATGGAGCTAATAAAGTACCAAAAAACCCCTGAACACAGCCACTAACAAGGCTTGCCCGATTCTGCCTGCTTCACTGCCTACTACCCTCTTCCCCCGCCCCCCCCTGCCCCGCCCCCAATCTCTCAATATACTTGCCCTTGTTTTCAGGTCTCTAACCACACTGGCCATTTTTTTAGGCCACATAGGAACCCACTTCTCCAGCCACAGGGGTTGTACATATGCTGTTCCCTCTGCCTGGAATGCTTTTCCCTTGTTCCTTCTCTGAGATCCCATAAATTCATTATTCATCAATCATTAATGCATTATAAGTGAGGAAGGGTGAGCCACTCAGAGAATCACCCAATCCTAGTAGGAAAGAGGCTGGCAAGGTTATCACCTCCAGCTGCCCCCAGCACTGGTGACAACAGAACACCTTCGTCCCCATGTAACATTCTGATTTGTTCCATGTGCGGTGGAAATTGGCCAAATCTGGTGGTAACATTTCTTCTAAACGCAACCTTGGAAACTGGTGGTGGAAAATCTGAGTCCTGGAGAGTACGCTTGAGATAGGGTAGGAGAATTAAAAAATATGAATGACAAGGGAAAGGACAGTTGTTAACATAGAAATTCTCCCTCATTTTGTCATAGTCTGAGTTGGCCCTCTCTCTTCTCAGAGGGTTTTAGCTTTTAAGCCTTAGAAAAATCTCTTAGTTCTAACTCCCATGATTTTACCTGATTTATTCAGGGTCACCCAGTGAATTAATAAGAGAGGTAGGACTAGAATTCCATTGCTTGACAACCAGTCCAGTTCTCCTGATAAGGAACATACATGAGTCAGGAGTGGATGGGATATTTCAACTCGAGCTCTCATCTTTAAAGTCCTCAATGCACCAAATTTACACGTTTCTTTCCTCCATCTAGAATGAGAAAAGCTTGGGACCCCTCCCAGATCTTTAGTGACTTCCTTGTCCCTTCGGACCCTGCCTCACCCTCGAAATTTTCTGCTTTTGCATTCACCCAGTCTCCCTCCAAGTGGAAACTCATTCCTCGGGGTAATCAATGTCCCTCTCAGCCAGAACCCCGTTACCAGGGAAACCATTCCAGGCAGCCCACTTAGGCTCATTGAGATGCAGCTGCAGAGCCCAGGGCCTGCATAAGGGCAACTGCTATCAGAGTGGGCAGTTTTTGGCAACTCTGGAGTGTTTTGTACCAAGTGGGACATGGTAATTATGTATTTGTGGCTTTCATTATATGCCAGTTTAATTGTCATGGCTTCATTGTTGTTTTTTAGATTTCTTTTTTTTTTTTTCTTTCCCCTAGACCACTCAGCAAAAGAGGGAAATTGGTGCCATGGGGCAGATTTCTTTCTGGAAGAGACATTCACTTGGGTGGAAAAATAAATCCAGTGACTTAATGCCATCTGATTGGTCAGGAAGTTTCCACTAAATGGTAGGGTTACCACCCTAAATGGCTGCCTATGGGCCCTCACCAAGGACCTAGCACTGTGTCTATATGAATGTCAACAATAAAAGCTGAGTTGGGTTTGGCAGAGTGGTAGACGGGTTCTCTTGAAGAGCGGGGCCTTTAGAGGAAAACAGGGGTCATAGTTTCCCTCCCTGTTAGGCTTCATTTCCATACTGGCCAGTCTCTGGCTGTGGGACCATAGGTTTTTGAAGTTGGACTTCTTTTCTAAAATTGCATCTTTGCCCTGTCCCTTGCTCCTGATAGCTTGGAAGAATAGCTTCTAGTATTTTAACCATAACCAATAATAGGAAGCTCCCAACGTATGCACAGGCCAATTTAAGTGGGTGATTTTAATAATAGTACCAGAAGGAACTCTGTTTTTACCAAAGGGTTGGATATCAGATTTCTTAAGATAGCTAGCTCTGCAAGTGAGTCTCCAATATCGTGGACATGGTCAATTTACATGTGATTTTCCTGGTAGCACATCAATTGTATGATAGCAATAGCTGACATGGATAGAGTGCTCGTGGTGTGACGGACAGGTCGTCCCAGCTTTACCTACATCACCTCCTTTAATCCTTGCCTCACTTATGGCAAGTTGTGATTGTGCTGCGTACCACACCGGAAGGGCTGCAGAGAGAGTCTCTACTCAGTTCTCAGGTGAGATGAGGAAGTTGAGAATATATGATGGGAAACATGGGTTTCAGTCCTGGCTCTACTCTTACCTGTGGAACCTGGAACCCATCACTCAAGCTCTTTGAACCTTTGTTTCATTTCGGGCAGAGCAGGAGAGAAGTGAGTCATGTGTTATGAGGAGTCCTGTGGTGGTGATAGTAATGATGATGGTAACTAAGCTAGTGTTTACTCAGTGCTTACTGTGTTTTTTGTTTTTGTTTTTTAAGTAGGCTCCTTGCCCAATGTGGGGTTTGAAATCATGACTGTGAGATCAAGAGTCACATGCTCTACTGACTGAGCCAGCCAGATGCCCCAGTGTTTACCATGTATTAAGCACTCTTCTAAGCACTATACATGGATTATCTGAATTAACCTTCATAGCAATTTGATGGTACTTTATTAGCTCCATTTTTCTGGTGAGGAAACTGAGGCACAGAGAAGTCACACAGCTACTAAGTGGTGGGGCCAGGATGCTAACCCATGAACTCTACCTCCTGATCATTCCCTGCTAGTCTATTGCTGGTAGGACCAGAATGAAAGACCTCAGCCCCTGCTGTTACCCTGAGGGGGCACCATTGGAGGTCTCCATAATTTGCCTCAACCTATACTGCTTGTTTAAAGACCACTATGAAACAATTGGCTTCCCCAATGCATTTGGGGTCTTAGATTCCTGTGGGAAGCCCCTCTTTCTTCTCTTTACTACAGCAGCTCTTCTCCTTAGATGGCTGGGTTGTGGCTAAGAACTCGTGGGTAGCTACGCATCCGGCTGGGAGCTGCCCAGCTATGCTGCTTGAATGATCATCCTCATTTGATCCTGTCTCTTGGGATAAATCCCAAGCTTTGGATTTGGTGAGGGTCAGATTTTCCTGCCTTAACTAAGCATTCCATCCAAAGCTCACTGTTGCTTAGAAGGGCCTTGTGTCATGTATTATTCAGAAGGGTGGATGAGTTCTGGGCCAGTGCCCAGACCCTGGAAGAAATCATCTGGTAGAGCCAAGAAAATTCAGGCAGGGGCCTTAAAGGAATTCAGCATGGTCTCTATTGCTCAAATTGCTTTTTTTTTTTTTTTTTTTGTATGGCAATACATGTATTTATTACAGATTCATGGGTAGGCAAACTGTGCAGTCACAGTGCTTAGAAGGGTCCCACACTTGTTTTAAAACTCCCTTGTTGCCATCTTGGAATTCTTAATAATTTTTGAACAAGGGATTCCACATTTTCATTTTGTGCCCAGTCCCATAAATTATGTAGCCAGTTCTGCAGTCAGGGTTGTGAGCTCCCGGACTAGAGGAGCATCCCCACATAAAAGAGAATTCCAATAAAATCTTTAAAAAAAGGGGGGGGGTGTCTGGGTGGCTCAGTCGTTGAGCCTCTGCTTTCGGCTGGGGTCATGATCCCAGAGTCCTGGGATCGAGCCCCGCATCGGGCTCCCTGCTCGGCGGGAAGCCTGCTTCTCCCTCTCCCACTCCCCCTGCTTGTATTCCCTCTCTCGCTGTCTCTCTCTCTGTCAAATAAATAAATAAAATCTTAAAAAAAAATAAAAGAGAATTCCACACCCACCAGCTGATGGTCCTCCAGGAGCAACGTGTCAGTTAAGCTGAGCACTAGTACCCACAAGGGTTTGGACATGCCTTGGTAATGTTGTACCTTACGGTTCTTTTTTCCTTTTCAAGAGACATTGAAAAACTGTTCCTAAGGTAGTTATTAACCTTGCTATCCAGTACTGGTTTGGAAGTACACTCTTGTACTGCTGGACAGAGTGCCAAGAGGCCTGGCATGAGCCCATTTTTCTAGGAGGCCTCTCCTGTGATGGAGGCTTTGGCAGGTGGACTCACTGCAGTTGTCAAGCACCCTCCTGCCTTCTCTAGAACCTTGTTCCATCATCAATTTCTCCTGGTCTTTCTTGAATTTTTAATCTCTCCTTTTCTTCTGGCACTTTCTCTTCTTCTAAAAATAACTTTCCTCAAAGTACTACCCTTAACCAAGATGCCCTTTGGAAGAGGTGCTGCCCCTCACTGGCCCCGAGTCCTGAACTCTTTGTAGCTTAACTTCTACTGCTCCAGCTTCCCGAAAAGACTTTTTGCAAGGCTCCTAGTTCCCTCCTAATTGCCGAAAATGCTTTATTCTGAGTTCCCATCCTGAACTTCTCTGGTGAGTTTAACAGTGTCAAAAGATGTTTCTGTGTTGTTATAAATGCAAGTTCATGGGCCCCACCCAGTCTACTGAATCAGAATCTCTAGGGAAAGTGCCCTGGCAGTTGTTTAAAAAGTTTATTCTGGTGATTACTATGTGTGCTAATGTTTGAAACAACTGCTTTATATTTATTTATTGATATTTATCGAAGAAGTGGCATCTTAGCACATGTGAGACTTAATGAGCCACCTTTAGTTTCTAGCTTCAGGTGTTTGCTTTATGTCTAGTGCTATAAGGTGGTTGAGATTGATGATCAAGAGCACTGGATCTGGAGTCCCTCTACCTAAACTGGAATTCCAACTCTGTCACTTACTACCTGTGTAAGCTTGGGTGCCTGCATTTCTTCATCTCTACGGTGCGATTATTATACCACCTACTTCATAGGGTTGTGGTGAGACTTAGGTATAATACATGTAAGGCACTCAGAACTGTGCCTGAATATGGTAAGGATTCAACAAAATTTAGCTTTTAGATTGTATGGGTATGCTTTTTTTGTATTCATATTTAAATTTTATTTCCTCCCAAAGCTAAAGTTAAAATGATCAACAGAGGAGGGGCGCCTGGGTGGCTCAGTGGGTTAAGCCTCTGCCTTCAGCTCAGGTCAAGGGTCCTGGGATCCAGCCCTGCATTGCATGGCACTCCCTGCTCAGTGGGGGGTCTGCTTTTCCCTCTGCCCCTCTCCTTCACGCGCGCACCCGCTCTCTCTCTCTCAAATAAATACATAAAATCTTTTAAAAAAATGATCAACAGAGGAATGCCAAATCTGATGGGTTTCTATCTTTGGCAGCTCTCCATGTGGTCAACTGCTCCTGGTATAGTTGCTGGGAAAGTCCTTTTCCTCTTAAAGCATAGTCCTCAGCCATTTTTTTTTCCTTCTCAGATGTCCCAATCCACCTGCAATGTATGTCATACTCTGATCAGAGGTAATGATTTCCCATGGCAGGGGTTCTCAGCTGGTGTTCCTCAGCCAGCTGAGACTCACTGATTTATTGTCATCTATAATCTTATTCCTAGTCTGGTAGTACTGAGTTACTGTAAATATGGCCAACAAGAAAGCATTCAGAAGCTATATAAGGAATAAGACTTTTGAACTTGTAGAGAACTGGTTCTCAAAATTTCTGAATATTAGAATCACATGGGTATTAAAAGAAAAAAAAAAAAAGAACACCTCAATGTTGCCCAGGTCTTGCCCCAGATCAACTAAATAAAAATCTCTGGGCATGAGTCCTGGCACTGGTATATTTCAAAAGTTCCCTGGGTGAACTTGCTATGCTACCAGAGTTGAGAATTATTGATGTAGAGTGAGACACGGTGCTCAGCACTGGGAGGTAGGGGGTGGGACCAGTTTCTTGAGAAAAGGAATAAGCCCTTGTATCTGTTAATCTCTACAACTTACTTAGGTAAAGTGGCTCAAATATATTGGAAGAGACTAGCCTACAAAGGGCCAAGAGGGAGCTGGAGAGGGACTGGATGATTTAATGGGTCATCTCTCCTGTAGTTAATTTCTCTAGATCTCTTGCGCTATATTGATTTTGTACATCGCTATTGTCACATCTGCCCCTTCTGCCTGTGGGAACTGGTGGGTCTTAAAAATTGAATTGAGTGGGGAGGGGTAGTTTAATCAATATCAAGATTTATTGACTTGGGACATTTATATTAACTGTAGTGAAGTCAGGATTAATTTGAAACTTTTCAATACTTGATTAAGTGGCATGGTTTATATTATCTACAAGGTATTTTGCAAATATCCTTTATGGATTTGGTACAGCTCTCACCTCTGCCTCCTGAAATGACTCCCCTTGTTTGTGAAGCTATTAGGATTTATATTTTAATAGCAATCAAATCAAGATACTTTTCAAAGGCCAAGTTGCAACTGTAGGAAGACTCTAGTTTCTGCTTGCACATTGATTCTTTCAGAATGAGTTTCTCCTTTGAAATACATTTTTTTTTTCCCCTCTCTACTCGGGTTAAATTTTTAGCTAGTTTATTTTCAGGAACAGGAATTAGAGATACACATATTATAAAAATTCTATTCTTTGTGAAAATTTTGCCTATTGCTTTAAAAAAGTCAATAACTACTTCGTTTAATTAAATAATTAATGCCTCTCCTTTTACCAAGAAGGATTTACCCTTTTTCAAAGGGCATACATAAGAACACTTCAAACACAACCTGTTCTTAACAGGGATGTTTTTCCTATCATTATGCATAAGCAGGGCTTCCATGAAGAAGGAGAGAATTTTGAATTGTCTAGTCCTGGTGAGGGGGATGCACTAAATCACGTACTTACTATATTTTTCTTCTCTCTTATGAAAAAAAAAATTAAATGTGTCTGTAAGAATTATGGCCTCGTGTTGTGGGTGTAAGGTGGATCAAAGCTCGTGATTCTCCTTGGGATCTCTATGCATGACTTTGGTCTTGCTAAACAGATCATTGTGGTGGTGGGAGACACTATTGAGGGAGGCCTTCTGGTTGTTTTTCTAAGGACAGAGTTGAGTGCAATGTGAGCTGTGGAGAGCCAGGTTGCTCAGGCATGGCTTGAGGCAACAGCAATTGCATGAGAAGGGTTAGATGGATTCTTTTTTTTTTTTTTTTTAAAGATTTTATTTATTTATTTGACCGAGAGAGAGATAGCGAGAGCAGGAACAGAAGCAGGGGGAGTGGGAGAGGGAGAAGCAGGCCTCCCGTGGAGCAGGGAGCCTGATGCGGGACTCGATCCCAGGACCCTGGGACCATGACCTGAGCCGAAGGCAGACGCTTAACGACTGAGCCACCCAGGCGCCCGGGTTAGATGGATTCTATGGACTTGGATCATATGGGTCCTTTTTATTGGTGAAGAAGTAAGATCCCCTGTCAAATCTTCCAGGCCTTCCTGTCTTCCTCTTTGCTCTTCATGCATTTCATTTAGAGTGTCCTTGAGTCAGTAAGGTCATTCCTGCTGCTGGCTGCCTGCTGCTTACCCACTGCCCCTTCTCCAATCTGGCCAGGGTTTGTTGCTTTGTTTTCACAGCTTATCACCCGTGACTTCTTGGCAAGGTCTTGCAGGGCATGAGCATCCCCTCTGCATGACCCACCACAAAGTAATTCTCTAACCTCTGATGTTGATAAGTGCTTGCCAAGCCTAACTCTTAAGTACTTGGCAAATGTTAGCTATGCCTTATCTATTTACTTTTAAAGGTGGGTTAAACAAGGGCAAGACAAGTGAATGATAATATGGTGAAGAAGATAACTCTTTATTGAAAACCTATTATGTGCCAAGTCCTAGAGTACATCAGGCATACCTATAGTTTCATTAAATCTTCATAAGCATGATACAAGTAGGTATTATTGTACCTACTTGACTTAGGATAAAACTGAGGCACATATAGGTTGGTTAAATGACCCAGATTCAGTCAATGTCAGAGCCTGAATTTGAAATCAGTCCTGACTTCAAAGCCAATCCCAGTGTTCTGCCTGGATCCTGACTATTCAGCCCCCCAGCTATGTACTCTCTGCCCAAATGGAGAGTCTGCTACGCATTCTATACTTTGAGAGCCCAGGAAGCCTTGCTCCTCCTCCATTTACCCACTGTGAGCCTGCCTTCTCAAGACTCTTAATTAAAGGAGTAAAAATCTAAAAATTTTTTAGGGTTTTTCTTGTCCCGTGTTGTCCTAAGTTACTCAAGATTTCCTGGAAGACAGCATCAGATAAGGCTTATCATTTTTGAGAACCTCTTTTCTCAAATATTTGCCAATTTGAAGCTCTCTGGAGCCCTCTTGCAACCCACCCAAGCCAGGGCTATAAGGAGCCTCTTCTCTCAGAGTTCTTTTTTCTTTTTCTACTAATTTCACGCCCCCAGGCAGTAGGGCAGGCATTACTATTCCTGTCCCATAGATGAGAAGACTGAGATACAAAGGGCCATGTTGACTTCATTGAAGAGACAGAGGGAACCTGGATCTTACCACTCATAGGCCTGGTCTTGTCACCAAATCACACTGCCTCTCAGTCACCTTTTTGGCCATATGCATTGACTTGAGTGGATAAGATAGGATTTTGTTTCTTCTATGATTGTAGATGTAGATGTAGAGCAAATCAAAGAAAGCTTGGCTAATATCTATCAGTGTCACTGGGAACAGAGACCAAGGCTTCTACCCTATGATAACAGGGCAAACTCTGGCTTTGGGGTGGGGTAGGGGGCTACAGCTAGAGAGAATTAGGTGGAGTGATGTCAGCTGTCTTACTCTATGCATAGCTTGGAGGCAGATCATGGACTTCAGAAATCAAGAGCGCTAGGATTTGGATGTCTGAAACCCCTGACAGAACAGTGGCCTCAAAGATAGAGTGTGTCCATTGCAGGGTTCATAAGTGCTAAAACTCCTATTTATTTTATAATGAAAAAGGAAAATTTTAAGTTTAATGTATTTTTAATATGTGCCTCAATACTAGCATTCTCAAATGTCTGATGTCAGATGGCTACATGTCTCATATCGTATTTACATGTCTTGAAGGAAGGGCAGGTTTTTGATACACATATCTTAAAGGAAAGGAAAGTTTGATATTGGTACTTTCATCTGTTCATTTGCCCTTGGCAAACTGAGACATCACATTGTAGTTGTGCCTGATAAAGTGGATTTATGGATATGATCTAGTTTTTATGAAACTAACCTTCACAAAATAGACAAGTGTTTTATACAAACTCCTTTAAGGAGAACTTGGATTGAAAATAATACCAATATTACAAGTGAACAACAAGAAAATGGCAGAGCTGTCACCTCTACTCCTAATTTGAGCTCTTTGTCAGCCATGTTATGATGTAAAAACAATAAAGGTTTAATCAGGAGTGACATAAAATCAACCACCAAAAATATCATCAAGAAGATCATTTGAAATATAGATTTGTTTTCATCATTGTTAATGACAAACCTTTCTCTAAGTCCCAACGTGCCTTGAAATGTTGCTTAGTAATACAATGAAGAACCATGTTGATTGGCAAGAAATTTTAAAATATTTTTATTTCATCTGTATCTCATTCTTTCTAGTTTTATATTTTGATGGAGGTTTTCTAATTTATATAATGTTACAGTAGGTCTTGTATATAATTTACTGGTGTTTCTATAAATATATATGTATATACATACTATATATATGATATATGATATATATGTGTATATATATCTATATATCTATATCTACTATAGGAAATATGTATATGTGTGTATATATATGATAATTATATATTATGTTATATGCATATATATATATATCTCATATTTGCATGCTCAAATAACTTTAACTGAAATGGTTATGTATTTATGTATTAGGGAATAGTTGCTGCTATAACAAATGACTCCAAGATTTATTGGCTTAATAAAATAAAAGTTTATTTCCTGCTTATGCCTAGGCCCAGAGTAGATGAGCTGAGTAAAGCCGGTATGCAGACACTCAGGGATCCTGACTTCTTCCATTTGCTGCCTCAATCATGCATCCAGCAGATGAAAGAAGAGAGCATGGAAGATTAGGCCTTTATAGGTCATGTTTAGAGGTGGACACATCACTCCCACCCATAGTCCACTGGCTAGAACTCAGTCATAAGCCATCACAAGCTGCAGAGGTTTGTCTGGGTAGGAGTCTAGTATGTAAAGGAAAATTGTTTGGAGAATAGTAGAACTATGATAATCTTAATCATAGTAGAAGATTAAAAAAGTGTGGAAACTACTTGGCTTATAGACATTGGACAACTGCAAAGATAATATTGTGGTTAGAATCTGATGTGTTAGAGTTTATTCATCAACCCAGCAAATGTTTATTGAGTGTCTGTTATGTGAAGGCACTATTCTTGGCTCTGGTGACATATCAGTGGACAAAACATACAAAATCTCTTCTGCCAAGAAGCTTACATTTGAGAGAGTGTGCTGAACGAGAGATGCTCAAGTGAGTGTAGGAGCAACGCAGAGTAGAGAAAAGGGTAAAATATGATGTTTAAGCAAGTTTTGATTTTTACCAGTGGTTTGGGACTATGCACTCAGATCTGGCTTCATATCCTGGTTCCAGTAGTCACACTTGCCATGTTTTCTTTAGCAAGCTGCCTGACCTCTCAAGCCTCAGTTTCTTCCTGTGTAGATGGGGATAATGACAGTGCCGTGCATGTAAAGATGTTCTGATAATTAAATAAGAGAATAAGCCTAAAGCTCTTAGTGTAGAACTAAACACAGAGTAAGCTCTCAATAAATGGTAGCTATGGTCATATCACCAAGAAAATACTAACAATTATTAGGAAGGATGAAGCTGTCACCTATGCAGGTTACCATGGCTAATGATTTGCCAGGACAAGTTAAGTCTTACAGAACTTTCTCCTTTTGTCATCCAGCTGGTTATATGGTCATTGTTGTGCTTAATGTTTAATGTTTTTTTTTTTTAAATAAAAGTGCATATTTAACAAAAGTTATGTATTTAAAATTAATGCCTACCTATAGTTGAAAATATTGAAACTATGGGAAAGCACAAAGAAAAATGGTAATCTCCCATAATCCTACTATTCAGACACAACCACTTTAATCATGTTGGTATATTTCCTTCTTATCTTTTTTTCCACATGAGCTCAGGCTTAGGAAGGCACAGGGTGAGGTCCTCAGCTTCGTACCAGTTATCGAGGGTCAGGAATCAAAATCGTCTCCCACCCCTCCACAACCCTTCAGATAGGAGATTCTCTGTAGGGGCAGGAACAGCTCTTCAACCAACCCAATGGGCTCTTTGCCCTTGTCTCATTCTCATTCCTGATGCTTTCCAGCTATACAATTTCAGCTTCTTTACCTGAAATGTGCTGGAAATTTCTGTTCCCTGAATACTAACCAACATTTTTTTTTTTTTAATATTGCTGCTCTGTACTTCTGGGCAGTTAGTGGGATCAGGTATACTTACTTTTTTTAAGATTCATTTATTTACTTATTTGAGAGAGAGGGAGAGAGAGCGCGAAAGAGAGAGAGAAAGAAAGAGAGCATAAGCAGGAGGGGAAGAGGGAGAGGGAGGGAGAATCCCAAGCAGACTCTGTGCTAAGCACAGAGCCCAGTGCGGGGCTCAATCTCATGACCCTGGGATCACAACCTGAGCTGAAACCAAGAGTTGGATGCTTAACTGACTGAGAGCCACCCAGGTGCCCCTGGACCAGGTGTACTTATAAAAATATGTATATCTCAAAAGACAGAGGTGGTTTTTTGGCTTTTTATTGCTTAGTCTATGGTAGTCAAAGACCCAAGATGGCTCCTGGAAGCCATGGGCTCAATAAAACTACCATGGGCTCAATAAAACCAGTCAATAAATCGATCACTCTCTATTCATTGAGGAATGAAGAGGCTCTATATTTACGCTGCTCTAGTAGTCACCTTGTTCTCACAATCCAGTAATACCGATTGTTTGCTTACAATTAATGATCATCAGTCATTTATTTGGGCTCAACTACTCTGTGTTGACCCTGTATATCAGGTCCTCTCATAAATGTATGGCCATTATGTCTTCAGAGAAACAGATCAAAGGATAGAGGATTTGGTTCAGTTGAAAGAAAACCTGCCTTGGGAAGGGCTTGTTTTTGTTTTTATTGGTTTTTTGTTGTTATTGTTATTTATTATTATTATTATTATTATTATTTGGAATAAGAAAGGAATAAGCTGGCAACTGGGCATTTGGAACATCTTGGCATTTTTCTGAATCTGGTACTGATTTCATTTGGATTTTTCCTGTCAAGGTTTACTTTTGCCTCTCAAGGCTTTCTTCCAAGGTATAGATAATGCAAACTGGTAAGGTAAACAAAGCTGTGCGGGGTGCGGGGTGGGGGGATGATCTTATTGCAACACAAAAGACAAATGTTTTCTTTATTCCTACCACTAAGTAGGTTTTCAACAGAAGTCTGGGGAATGACTTTAAAAGGTCTTGTAAGTGCCTATTCCTTACAAACAATTGATATGTGAATTACAAGCCTCTCCTATCTATTCACTGAAGCTGGTACTCCATAAATTTTACCAGGTAGTGCTTTGGCAGTTTTAGCTATGGGGAAGTAAGAAAATTACCATTTAAAATACCATTACTTAGTCTTTTTCCTAAATTAGGTTGGCCTTCCTTATCCTTTATCCCATTAAGGTGGCTTGAGGATTTTATAATTGGACATGCAAAGTGAAACATGTTTTACACAGGGACAAACTCAAGAGCACTTACAAAACAATGTAGGAAACAACACTACTAAGGTGCAGAGCATGGGGAAGCTGTGAGCCCAGCCTTAGTTTGTGACCAGAGGTGTCAGGTGTTAAACCCTGGTGCCCTGGTGGGACTTTGTTTCTATTGCCATTCACATGCTTCCCAAAATGGGATATAAAAATTGGAGATGTAAAAATGCTATGGGTGTGGCCATCCACTATGGGTTTAAATAATATTGAACTCTTATGAGTCCCCAAGCCCCTAAGAATAAATTTCTGAAGTTTTAGAGAGTCCTAAGAAAGACTTATGATATGGTCATGAGAGGTTACATCTTTTATTTATTTATTTATTTATTTATTTATTTATTTATTTATTTATT
>NC_138377.1:21136121-21290521 GCF_054177405.1 Leptonychotes weddellii | reverse complement strand
TTTTGATGGCTGCATAATATTCCATTGTATATATCTACCACATCTTCTTTATCCATTCATCTGTCGATGGACATCTTGGCTCTTTCCACAGTTTGGCTATTGTGGACATTGCTGCTATAAACATCGGGGTGCATCTTGACCACTAGATCTCCTAGTTGAGCTGTAAACTGGGACAGGGTTACAGAGTGAACACAGTTTGTCCATGTTCTACAAATTACTCCTTACTGGGGATCACATGCTGGTCTCCCAGGTTGGACCAGCATCACAGATAAGCAGAAATACTCACTGAGCTGGGAGTCAGAGGATCCAGGGTCCAGCCCTGGTTTTGTGGGTTCTGGGACCCCTATATCAAGCACTTAATCTTCTGTACACTGAAATGTATCCACCTGTGAAATGGAATTGGTAAAGTTCTTTCTATAGCCCTACTTTATAAATGAGAAAACTGAGGCTCAGAGAGGTTAAATCATGTGTCCAATATCACAGAGCTATTAAATGGCAGGACTACCAGATGCAATGGTGCTTTGTCACTAAAGGTTTATGCAAAAGAAAATGCTATTGTATGTGTGAAAGCAGTCTTCAGAATGTTGGAAAGGTTAGACTTCTTCATACATGGCCTCTCTTTCCCATTTTTGGAGTTTTGATTCCCTCCTTCCCAGTACCTGGTGTCCAGTTGCTTTTCCTATCCTTTTAGCTTCCCTCATCCTATTCCATTACCTGTCCTCTCTTGGATATGCGGCTTTGGGCAGTTTTTGGTTTCTAACCATGTCAGTGAACCCATTCTGTGTTCTCCTTCAAAATATGTCTTCCTAGCCTCCTTTCTGCTTTTCTGATGCTTTAAATAGGTTAGTGTATTAACAGCCCAAGGTGGGGCATTTGCATTTTAACAGGTATTTATTAGCAATGCCTTGACCTAGAGTCTGAAACAGAGCTGTGTGTGTTTGGGAAGCCAGGACTTTTTTTTTTTTTTTAAAGATTTTACTTATTTGTTCAAGACACAGAGATACAGAGAGAGAGAGAGCATGAGCAGGGGGAGAGGCAGAGGGAGAGGGAGAAGCAGGCTCCCCACTGAGCCAGGAGCCAGACGTGGGGCTCGATCCCAGGACCCTGGGATCACGACCTGAGCTGAAGGCAGACACTTAACCATCTGAGCCACCCAGGTGTCCCCCCACCCCTTTTTTTCTTTTTTTGGCTCCAGTCAGTTTATAAGCTGGTAGAGAAGATGGCCTCACTTTGCTATAGGGTTTAGTTAAGTGTAATTGATGATGTTATGGGACTAGTTTAAAGAAGAAAATATGTAAGCAAAAGCCAAAGACACTGTTAACAGGGTGAGGCTCAGTAATTTCAATTAACAAATCTTAAGCACTAACTAGAGAGGGGTTCTGTATACTTGTTATCCTGATTTAAAAAGAAAGTTCACCCTGAGAAGACAAATGGCCAACAGACACATGAAAAAATGTTCCACATCACTTGGCATCAGGGAAAGACAAATCAAAACCACAATGAGATACCACCTCACACCAGTCAGAATGGTTAAAATTAACAAGTCAGGAAACAACAAATGTTGGCGAGGATGTGGAGAAAGGGGAACCCTCTTACACTGCTGGTGGGAATGCAAACTGGTGCAGCCACTCTGGAAAACAGTATGGAGGTTCCTCAAAAAGTTAAAAATAGAGCGACCCTATGACCCAGCAATTGCTCTACTAGGGATTTACCCCAAAGATACAAGTGTAATGATCTGAAGGGGCACCTGCACTGCAATGTTTATAGCAGCAATGTCCACAATAGCCAAACTATGGAAAAAGCCCAGATGTCCATTGACAGCAGGATGGATAAAGAAGAATTGGTATATATATATATGTATATATATATATATATATATATATATATGTATATACACACACACACAATCTAATACTACTCAACCATCAAAAAAAAAAAGAAATCTTGCCATTTGCAACTACTTGGATGGAAGGTATTATGCTAAGTGAATTAAATCAGTCAGAGAAAGACAATTATCATTTGATTTCACTCATATGTGGAATTTAAGAAACAGCACAGAGGATCATAGGAGAAGGGAGGGAAAACTGAATGGGAAGTCATCAGAGAGGGAGACAAACCATGAGAGACTCTTAACCATAGGAAACAAACTGAGGGTTGCTGGGGGGAGAGTGGTGGGGGGATGAGGTAACTGGGTGATGGGCATTAAGGAGGGCATGTGATATGATGAGCACTGGATGTTATACACGACTGATAAATTATTGAACACTACATCTGAAACTAATGATGTACTATATGTTGGCTAATTGAATTTAAACTAAAAAAAAGTTCACCCTGTGAGTCTGCTCATGTTAAATATATCACTAAAAAAAGCAAATTAGAGTATTTGTGGTCATCATTTATTTTTTCCCCCTCACTGCTCATTTGTCACCATTTCAGCCAGTCCTATTTTCTGAGGATCTTTTGTAGCCATTCTGACATCTCCTCCACCCACAAGGCCAAGGCTGAGATCATGCCACTATCCTAGTCTCTGACTGATTTCCTTGTCTCCAATCCCTTCTTGCTCCAGTTATTCCAACATAGGGATCTGGACGTCGAACTGTTTTCCCTTCTCAACTCTTGACACCCAGCCAATGTAGCCCATGTTCCAGGAACACAGAACTAACTGATTTCACCCTGATTTTGCTATTACACTTTTTTTGTGTGTGTGTACTGCATATAACGTTCCCTCTTCCTTTACCCCTCTATTCTGTAGCTGCCTCCTCATCCTTCCAGATGTTGCTTGAATGTTACCTCCTTGGGATGCATTCCCTTGAAATAATTAAGTAGTTCTTACAACTTTTATTCCATTTGTTATATCAGGTACCAGGTTGCATTGTAATCATTTGCTTTACTTATCTTTGCTCACATCTAGACTCTAAGTTTTCCCTGGTGCCTATCTCAACAACCTAACAAAAAAAGTATCTGTGAATGAATGAATAAATGAGCAAATAAAGGAGTGATGAACTAGTATCAATTTCATACTATCCTCATACTTTGAACAGCATCAATCGCCACACTAAATTTAAAGTCTGACAATCTATAGATGTCTAATGTTGGACTGTCTCGATGGCTGAAGTTCCTTCTACATTGGATCATACGCAATGGAAAGGGTATCAGTCAATAAAAGAATTAATCCAGCAAACCACAGAGTATCTACTTTTGATACTAGTATCAATACAAGAGGTAGATTACCCTGATTTTCAAAGAGTTTATATTCCATCTGGGAAGTCAGATTTACAAAAATGACTTATACTTACATAGTGCTTAGTATATGTTAGGTATTGTTCTAAGAATAATTATGTTAACAAATTTGATCCCCACTGAACCCAATGAAGATAGGAACTAGCATTATCCTTCATTTTATAGGAAAGAGAGGCACAGTGAGTGACTGGTCTACAGTCATGGATAGTGATGACTAGGCATTCTGGCTTCAGTCTGTCTCTTAATACTGTGACATACAGTGACATAATGACACTGTACAGAATTGCAGAACAATATGAGAGAGCGTGGCATAGAGAAAGCATACTTTCTGTGGAGTCAGATAATACCGGATTCGATTTCTGGTTTTATCAGTTGCAAGGTATTGGTGCTGTGCATGTTATTGGAGTTCTTTGAAATCATCTAAAAAGTAAGGATATGATAAGGTATGTTGAAAACATTGTACATGTCTACTCACACAGGTGTTCAAATATTTATTTCTGTTGTGTTTTTAAATAAACAGTTATCTTCCCCTTCCTCTTGAATGAAATCAGGTAAAATATGTATGTTATAAAAAATAAATGGCAGTGTATCATAGTGCAGAAGACATTAGAAGAGGTCAGTTGCAATGATTAGGGTAGGAAGCTTAGGTAGAATAATGAATCAGTTCTGGGTTAACGCACCAAAGGCTCTATCAAATATTCATGACATTACCATGGCTCTGGGCTTCTTGAAAAGGAAGTATCTAAACTGGTGTGCAATCTCAAGACCCAGATAACCTGGTCCTGTTTAAACCCTGAACTTTAACATTTAAAGTATCTCAAGTATATTAAACATTAGGGGTCAGGGATGTTAAGTCCAAAGGAAAAGGGAGCCTTTCATAGTGGAGATATGTATTCCTCTGAGGTCAGAGGGGATAGTGGTTGTCCGCAGGATAGGAGCAGGAGGGCTGAGATGGGAAAGGTGCTGTTCTGAGTGCAGCAACGTCAGACAGCTCACCAGGAAGCAGGTACCACAGAGGAAACACATATGCTGCAGCAGCAGCCTATGGTAACTGGCTTTTGCTGCTCTTTAATAGCCTCTTTTTCAGCTGATGAACAGATATTCCACCTGTGTGGAGATAGCTTAATGCAAAAACAGCTGTGTTTTACATATAGAAACACTCATCAGAAATCTGTAAATGAGCGACAAAGCCATGTGGTTGTGTATCCTCTCTGCCGTGCCTGTGAATTAAAGCTGTTCATGGAGACAACACGTGTATAATGTGTATCTCCTGGATGGAACAGAGGTCAGGGTGCCCATTCTTCCTTCAGTGTGGTGATCCAACAGCAAAAGAAGGACTGCTGGATGTGAGGATGTGGAAGTGGGAGGAAGAATCAGTGGTGTGATGGAAATGCAAGGCAAAAGAGATAGCTGGTGCCATCTGTAAATGAGATGGAGCCCTCCTGAATTCCTGGCAGAGCCATGAAATGGACTTGATAAGGAAGGTAGGAAAACTCATCACTCACTTTTTCTGTACTATCTCTGTGGGAGGAAAAAAGACCTGTGCGTTATAAGCTTTTTAGCTTGGATCTGAAGGTTCTAACGAGCTGCCAGAATAATATTTGCAATATTCTTTTAAAAAATATTTTGGCTTTGGGCGCCTGGGTGGCTCAGTTGGTTAAGCGACTGCCTTCGGCTCAGGTCATGATCCTGGAGTCCCTGGATCGAGTCCCGCATCGGGCTCCCTGCTCAGCGGGGAGTCTGCTTCTCCCTCTGACCCTCCTCCCTCTCATGCTCTCTGTCTCTCATTCTCTCTCTCTCAAATAAATAAATAAAAATCTTTAAAAAAAAATATTTGGCTTTGAATGTGTGCTTTTTTTTAGTGTTAGGAAGGTAAATTGTTGAGCTTTTATGGTTTGTTTGAATAATAGAAGATGGCCAGTTTGAGCATGAAACTCCATGTAAGCATGAAAATGGAGTGGTAGAAAAAATAGATCCCTTTTGTGTTCTAGGCTGATTCATATTTAGTTATGGTGGACATTAGAATTATAAAATAATTCTGTAAATATTAGATAATGAATTCTTTGATTATATCTCAGGTCAGAGAAGCAACTTCTAAAGTGCTGTAGAGTGAGCCAGATGTGTTTATGTGCCTAAGGGGACTTTGACTCCAAAGAAATCTTTAGTATGAGTTTTATGCTTCTTTACTGCTTAAAATAAGAGAGCTTCACTAATCAATGGTTAAAAGTAAGGGTTAGTGAGAACATATCAAATTATACCTAGAAGTTTGTATTTTTAAAAATTTTGTCTCTATTGCTCTTTTAAATATGTCATGTTCATAAGTATTTTTTAATGCTTCAAAAAATCCACTTTGACTAAAAAATATAATTTCCATAAAAATTGCACTACAACCCCAGTATGATGTTATATTTATTTGAGATTTGTTCTATAATTGCAGTTACCATCAATTAGTAATTGCCTAAACTGAAGTCATAGTATTTGTGAATAAATAGCTTTATAACTCAAAGCCGTATAGGAAAATATCTGTATTAATTATAAAATGTTTCCCATCCTGGTTTCTAAAGAAATCTGTCATTGAATTGCAATTGTAACACTCTTATGTAAAAATAAATTATTTCATATTTCATACTAGTAGATACTTAAACTTTATAGATTTGTGTTTCCTAAACTCCCTATAATTAACTCTCTTCAACTAAGCCCTTGCCTCAGTGATACTGTCTGGAGTACCTCCTGGAAATGTAAAAAATGAAAGCCCAGTTCTGTCTCCCTTAAAATATGTTAGAATTGTGGGGTTGGAAGGGACTTTGGAAGTTACCCAAAGTTCCCAAAGTTGGGATTCCTTTCACAGCTGACCCTTAAGATGGTTATTTAGTTCTGCTTAACCAGCTTCAGTGAGTGGGAACTGACTATATTTCACTGTTGAAGAATTTCTAGTTATTAGAAAATTCTTCTTTATAGTGGGGGCCAGTTTGTCTCTTTGCAAGTTGACTACAGAGGTACCATTTGGAACAACATGGAACATATTTATCTACTCCTTCCAATAAACAAAACTTTAAATATCTGATGAGAGTGATCATCCTACCTTTCAATATCTTCAATCTGAAATCCCTTAGTTGTTCAGCATTTATAAAAATTTATAACCATAAGGTTATAAATGTTTTACCATCCTATTTTGAACACTTTCTAATTTGTTAGTGTTCTTATTAAGGTGTTTCAGGACATGATCCATCCATTCATTACATGCCTATTAAGCTACTATTATGTGCCAGGAACCAGGGATGCAATAGTAAATAAGGCAGACAAGGTCTCCATCCTCAAAGTATGGGCAATAAACAAATAAACAAAACATATACATATTGTGTTTTCAGGTACTATTAAGTGCTGTAAAGAAAAATCCTATAAAGGAGAGAAATTATTGGCAATAAAGAAGGGCTATTTTGGATAGGTAGGTATTTTATTTTATTTTTATTTTTTTTTAAAAGATTTTATTTATTTGACAGAGAGAGACACAGCGAGAGAGGGAACACAAGCAGGGGGAGAGAGCCCAATGCGGGGCTTGATCCCAGGACCCTGGGATCATGACCTGAGCTGAAGGCAGACGCTTAACGACTGAGCCACCCAGGCGCCCCTGGATATGTAGGTATTTTAGATAGATAGGGTAGTCAGAAAAGATATCTCTGAGTAGGTGGCATTTAACCTAAGACCTAAGTGCAAATGCAGTGTAAGTGCAGTAGTCTTGAGGAAGGATTTTCCAGGTGGGGAAACAGCAATTACAGAGGCTCTGAGGTAGGTATGATGTTGCAGAGGTTACTAATGGGAGTGTTCATAGCTTTTCCCCCTTCCCATTACTAACAAGGGACCCTTTAAAGTGAAGTCTCCATGCTTCAGTCTCAGTGCAAATTCTCCTTTCCACCTGTTCAACTTAACCCCTCCTCTGTGACACACATTTATGTGCATGTGTACACACATGCACACACATTCTCCTAAAGATAATATCATCTCTGCTATAAAGGTTCTTAGAAGTTTTGTGATACAGAATTGAAAGACTGAAAAGGGAGAGAGAGCATTAGATTGGCAGGAAGAAAATGGGTATGCTTAGCCAAGGAGGCATCAGTGGCAGTTGCAAACTCAAATTCTTACAGACGCTAAGGGTAACATAAATGAGTGACATACGTTGAGTGTAATGCAATGAAAAAACACAGCTCCAATTGTCACATATTCCATAAACTGGTCAGCTTCTATTCAGCTAAAGAATATTGTTGGAATGCATAATGCAAACCCAGTATTACCATATGTCCCAATTTTTCAAGAACAGTAACAGATCTGTTTTTATATGAGATTTTCCAATTTTAAAAACACTGCTATAGGGACTTCTACTTCCAGGAAGATATGGTAGACATATTTCTCCCTATTCTATCCATTAAGTATAATTAAGAGCCCTGGACATTATACTTAAAATACAAGGAGACTCTGAAAGGTGGAGAAAAAAGGGCAAATCAGCTAAGGACCTTGGGACCCTAGGAAATATACTATCGTGAGCTACCTGGGTTTTCTTTTTGCCTCTTGTATTCCAGAGTTGGAGCTAAGGAATCTAAAAAGCTGGAAACATCAATGGGCATAGACAAAAAAAACAAACAAACAAACAAACAAAAAAAACCAAGAAAAGCCTACTCTACCTAGCCCCCAAAAAGGAAAGGGGAAGCCTAGAAAGACAAAAACTTAAGAAATAACTACTCTGTTCCAACCAAATAGCACCAAAATATTTAAAGAAATCATATAATAAACATGCGAGGAGAGTAAAGGAAGGTAAGGTTTCTATACTTCACTTGAACTGGTAAAATAATGAAACTAGTAGATTGTGATAAGTGATGTATATGTAATATAATACCTAGAGCAACCACTTAAAAAACCTACACAAAGAGATATACTCCAAAACACTATAGGTAAATCAAAATGTAATTCTAAAAAAATTCAAGTAATCAGGAAGTCAGGAAAAAGAAAACAAATGAAAAACAGAATAAACAATAAAATATTTTATAACACAATTTTTAACATATCAATAATTATATTAAATGTAAATGAAAATACTAATTACAAGACAGAGATTGGCAGGAAAAAACATGACCCAACCATATACTATAAGAAACTCACTTCTAATATAATAACATAGACAGGATGAAAGCAAAATGATGGGAAAAGATACATCATGCCAACATTAATTGAAAGGTAGTAGGAGTAGCTATATTAACATCAGGTAAACTGGACTTCAAAGCAAAGACTATTACTGTAGTTAAAGAGGGACATTTTTTTAATGATAAAAGAATCAATGCACCAAGAAGCCATAGCAATCCTGGATGTTGTATATACCAAACAGCAAAGCTAAAAAATATGTGAAGCAAAAACTGATAAAACAGAAAGGACACATAGACAAATCCACAGTTATAATTGGAGACGTCACACTCCTCTCAACAACTGATAGAAAACTACACAGGAATCAGCAAGGGTATATGTATTAGTCTATGAGAACTTCTATAACAATACCACAGACTTAAACAACAGAAATTCATTTTCTCACAGTTCTGGAGTCTGGAAGTCCAAGATCAAGGTCTCAGCAGGTTTGATTTCTTCCAAGGCCTTTTTGGCTTGCAGATGGCCACCTTCTCATGTGTCCTCACATGGCCTTTCCTTTGTGGTACACATATCTCTCGTGTCCGTTCTTATAAGGATTCCAGTCCTATTGGATTAGGGCCCACCTTTATGACCTCATTTAACCTTAATTATCTCTCTAAAGGCCTTATTTCCAAATTTAATCATACTAGGGGTAGGACTTCAATATATGATTTTTTTGGGGGTGGGCAAGATGTGGGGACAAAATCCAGTCCATAACAACATAGAAAAACTAAACCACACCATCAACTAATAGGATCTAATTTGACATTTATAGAACATTCCATTCAACAGCAGCAGAAAGCACATTTCCCTCTTCACCCCCCCAATCATCCATAGAACACATACCAAGATAGATTACGCCCTGGGCCATAAAACAAACCTCAACAAATTTAAAAGAATTAAAATCATACAGAGTGTGTTCACTAACAAAAATTAACACCAGTCATATACGCTATCTTTCAGAAAATAGAAAAGGAGAGATCACTTTCCAATTTACTTTATGAAGTTAGTATTACCTTGATACCAAAACCAAAGATAGCAACAAAAAAAGAGAAAACTACAGAACAGTATTTTTTATGGGTGTAGTCATAAAAATCTTTAATACAATTTTAGCAAGTATAATTCAGCAATATATAAAAAGGAGTTTGCATCATAAACAAATGGGATGCAAGAGATGCAAAGCTGGTTCAATATTGGAAATTCAGTTGATGTAATCTATAATAATAGGCTGAAGAAGAAAAAAATCACATGAGCATATCAATTGATGCAGAGAGCATTTAACAAAATTCAACACCTATTCATGATAAAAACTCTCAGAAAAATATGAATAGAGAGGAACTTCCTCAACCTGATAAAGAGCATCTACCAAACACCTAAAGCTAACATACTTAATGATGAATGACTAAATTCTTTCCCCCAGGACCGGGAATAAGTCAAGGATTTCTGCTGTCATTACTTTTATTCAACATAGTACTGCAGTTGTAGCAAATGCAATAAGGCAAGAAAAGGAAAAAAGGACTTAGAAACTGAAAAGGAAGAAACAAAAAGCTTTTCCTATTTGAAGGTGCCATGGTTGTTTACATAGAAAATACCAAGAAATCTACGTACACATACATAAAACCTCTTCTAGAGCTAGTAAGTTCATCATTGTCATAGGAAACAATAACCAGCAAACATCAATTGTATTTCTATATATTAGCAATAAACACATGAACATCAAAATTAAAAATATAATGTAAAAAATGAAATACTGGGCTCCTGGGTGGCTCAGATGGTTAAGTGTCTGCCTTGGCTCAGGTCATGATCCCAGGGTCCTGGGATCAAGTCCCGCATCAGGCTCCCTGCTCCTTGGGAGCCTGCTTCTCCCTCTGCCTCTCTCTCTCTCTCTCTCTCTCTCTGTCTCTCATGAATAAATAAAAAAAATCTTAAAAAAAAATGAAATACCTAGGTGTAAATCTAACAAAGCATATGCATGATTTGTATGCTTAAAACTAGACAATGCTGGGGGACCTGGGTGGTTCAGTCTTTAAGCATCTGCCTTCAGCTCAGGTCATGATCTCAGGGTCCTGGGATTGAGCCCCACATTAGGCTCCCTGCTCAGCGGGAAGCCTGCTTCTCCCTCTCCCACTCCCCCTGCTTGTGTTCTCTCTCTCTCTCGCTGTCAAATAAAATCTTAAGAAAAAGAAAACAAACCAAAAAAAAACTAGACAAAAATCAAAGAAGATCTAAATAAGTGGAGAGCCATAATGTGTCGTGGATTGGAAGACTCAATATATAGTTAAGATATCAGTTCTTCCTAAATCCAGGTTGTAATGGGTTGAATTGTGGTCCTTCCAATGATATATCTACATCTTAATCTCTGAAACCTGTGAATGTTATCTTATTTGAAAAAAGTCTTTGCAAATGTTAAGTACGTGAGAAGATCATTCTGGATTATCAAGGTGGGTATAAATCCAGTGACAAGCATCTTATAAGATACAAGCAGAGGAGAACACAGGCACAGAGAAGGCAACGTGAAGATGGAGCAGAGAGAGATGCAGCCAAAAGCTAAGGAATGCCACTTGTACCAGAGCTGGAAGAGTCAAGGAAGCATTCTCCCCTAGAGCATCCAGGGGGAGTGCAACCCTGCTGACACCTTAATTTCAGACTTCTCATCTCCTGTTTCTGTTATTTTGTGCCACCATGGTTGTGGTAATTTGTTAGAGCAGCCACAGAAACGAATACGCAGGTTATTACCATTCCTATCAAAATCTCAGCAAGATTTTTGTAGAGATGGACAGGATTATAGTAAAACTTACATGGAAAACAGAAACAACTAGAATGGCTAAGATGATCTTGAAAAGGAAGAATAAAATGGAAGGAATCAGCCTACTCAATTTTAAGACTTACTGTATAGATACAATAATTAAGACAGTGTGGGGGGACAGATCAATGGGACAGAGTAGAGAACCCAGAAAAAGAGCCATACAAATATGCCCAACTGATTATTTTAAAAAGTGCAAAGACAATTCAATGGAGGAAAGGTAGCTATTTCAACAAATGGTGCTGGTGCAATTCAGTATCCATAGGGAGAAAAAAAATGAAACTGAAGTCTCTTAACATACAAAAAGTAGCTTAAAATGGATCATAGGCATCCTTGTAAAATGTAAAAGTATACAGCTTTTAGGAAAAAAAAGGAAATCTTTTCCTAGTAATGAGAAAGTTGGTTCTGAGGAAGCCCCTATTCCCCCTCCTTGTTTTCAATTTATACCTAGAATTCTAAGGTAATAGTGCTTAGGATACATAAGGAGATGTTGTCTACTGGGGCCCATGAGGCTAGATGGAGGGATTTAATGAAGTACTGCATGATCTGGATGATCTCTCTGACCTAAGAGCACACTAAAGAAGGGGAGGGGGGGTCCAACCTTATCTCTATCTGCTTATCATGGTCAATCTGGGTGTTCATGTGTCATTTAAGCCACTAACTGCTGGTTCTGGGCAGAGGGTGAATGAGCTCAGGTGCATGGAATTGAAAGGTAATGAGAATGATTAATCAAATTCCTTCCAGTAAAGGGTGCCATGTGCCAAACTCTGCCCTGGGTAACCCTCCTACATGTGAATTAGAGGCCATGCTCTGCCCTTAGGTGTCTGGTATCTGAGAGTAGACATCTGTGCTTGGAGCAAACTGTGAGTGACTGGAGGCTACTCTTGGCTCCATGTCTTAGCTTCATCAGGCTTCTCTGCCAAGGTTTGTTCACAGTCTCCTCCGGCCATGCTTATTTAGTTATGGAAAACAGAATGAACATGAGTAATGGGATGTGCAGTTAGCTGTTGAGGAAAGATGGCCCTAGTGGTAAGCCTCCTGCACGGTGGAAAGCCCCATGTGATACTAAAAAACCTCCATGTGGTTTAAAACCAATGTACAGAAATACCTGGAGAATAAATCTCTCTGTTGTTGGCATATTTTTAAAATCTAATTATATCTGTCTTGTATCTAATCTAATTTTAGAGAAATGGGTAGGAATGAGTTGATCTGGAAAGACCTGGGTATTGAGCTTTTAGGATTTTTTGATAGGCTCTCTATAATAGGCACAGTAATCTGTTTTAGGGGACAAATATTAATGTATAATATAAAGAAAAGTCCAGTAAAACATATAAATTTAAATCTCTTCACTTTGAGGCCAGTAGTCTTTGAGTTCTATTCCTGACTTGACTTTACAACTAATGAATTTGTCATTCTTGGGGGTTAATTTTCCTCATCAGTAAAGTAGGGATCATAGTGTCTACCTGCCAGAGGCAGATAGGGTAGAAAATGATGCCTGGCACATAGCAGGTGCTTAGCAAATGTTAATTCTCATCTTTACTTAACTTCTCACCTAGAAAGATTGTATATCTTGACCTTATAAAACACCATGATAAGGAATCTTTCCTAGTGGGGGTACATTTTTCTTAACCTAAGGTAATGCTTTATTCTACATGGCATCTACATGGCAAAAAGCCAACTGACTTAATAGGGAGGCACTGTGGTACAGAGGAAAGAGAAGTGGATTAGCAATAAGGATCACTGCATTCTAGCACACATGCTGTCTTTCTCAAACCAAACATACATTTATTGGGAGAAGACAATCACTGGGATCACTGGGAGCCTAGTGGAGCAGGTATTTAAAAACAGGTAGGAATCGAGGGGCCTTTGGGGGACTACACAGCAGGAACAATCTGGCCAGGCCTCTGCTATGCTGGATATAGCTGAGAATCATTTGCTCTAGATTTAGAATTGGGTGAAGAACATCCAATCTGTTGAGCCTATGTCATGCATCCATGCCTTGGCTGCTTGAGCCTTGGAAAAGGGATACTATCCTCAGGTCTGCTTTCATAGCATACTATACACTATAAGGATTTCCTCCAACATGGGAAAGATATGGGGTTTTGGAGAGCTGTATCTCCCAAATGACAAATATCCACTGTGCTCTGATATTAATTGGCTGTGTGACTCTGGAAGTAATTTCATATTTGTGATCCTCAGTTTATTAATCTGTAACATGAGAAATCTAGACCATACCAGCAATTTTCAACTTTTATTTTTTAAAGAGTTAATCAGTTTTATTCAATGAAATCTTATTTTGATATCCAAGATGTAAAGGATGCAAAAGCAGACCTGGCCTGGTTGGGGGAGGAGGTGAGAGTGGAAGAAGAAAACTTTGCTCCACCTCCCCGTTCCCCATCCTCCATCCTCTTGCCCTGCCACTGCCCTCCCAAGCCTTGAAAACTCCTTGGCTACTTTAAGGATCCTCCAGGGTTCCATGAAGCACAGTTTGAAAACTGCTGGATTCTGCAGTTGCTCAGATCTCTTTCAAATGTAACATTTGGTGATTCAATAGCTCCAGGATTTAGGATGCTGCTAATTGTAAAAATATTTGTCAGCACCCACTCTTGGAGAGGCAGGTTAAGACTTTGGTTATCCTGGTTCAGCATTTAGCAAATTAGGCAATTTGATTAAAATTGATTTTCTATCATTTTCAAAAAATTTAAACCAGGAAAATAAAACATTGTAGAAGCCCCAACGTTTTCTGTTTACTTGTCATTCTTTATTGGTTAATGGTTATTTCATATGCAAACTGACTAGAGGACTCTGCTAAAGAACTGGGGAGAACTTGGTTCAAGTCAAACAAGGACTTCCCTCCTAAAAAACACCATACTTTACATATGCCATATAGTTTCATCCACACATAGGAAAAAAAAAACAACAGAAGGAAAGGAAAGAAAGCAAAATGCTAATAGGGGATGCTTTAGGACAATAGAGTTAAGGGCAATTTTGATTTTTTTTTTTTACTTCTCCCTATTTTCTGAACTTTGAGCAACACTCATGTATATAACCTTACTAATCATAAAAAAGTTATTAAAAATGAAAACACTTCATTCAAAAGTAAGTTAGTTAAAAAGATTGTCAGCACAAAAATTGAAATTAATATTGTTAAAAAATAGCATTTTATTGACTTTAAACTCAATGAGCCAGCACAGTTATAAATTTAAGAACCCACATTTCCTGCACTTACAAAGGAGGCCCTCTTACCCCTTCATATGGTAAATGTGCCTTATTCCTCCAGGCACCAAAGACCAATGATTGGAAAATATTCTGTGTATGAGGCAGCTGGTGGCCATTCTTCATGTCAACCACATGGGAAGGGATTCACTCTTTGGATACTAATATCTGGTTCAGTGCAAATGTGTAGCTTGGTGGCAGATTCAACTTTAGATATCTAAGAATTAATCTCCTTATTTCTTGGAACCACATCCTAGCTGTACTGTCTCGTCAGGCCTAGAAGGTAGGACATTCTTTGTCCCTTTCATTTACTATAGTTTTGTCTTAATTATACCCACAAGGAGCACTTGACAAATGCTATGAGATCCCAAGGTCAAGGCTAAGCCTCCGGGATGATCTGTGGCAATTATTATTAAAGCACATTTTGACCTTTAGCTCCCTCGAAAATGAAGGAGGAGAAGAACAACTAAAGAAAACTCCTCTGCATTTTATTCCTTTTTCTCCCCTTTGAGGAACTCTAAGGTAATTAAGTTTAACTTCACCAGCAAAATAAAAAGAAAAAAGTCTCATTTTCAGTATCTGACTGTCTCCTTAAGGGAGATGGGAGGATAATAGATGGACAGATAGATGGAGGCAGACGGGAATGGTTACAGTAGTCAGACAGATCTATATTCAGTTTATGATGTTTGATTTTCAAAGTTAATTGAGTGTTTTGCCTTAAAATTGTTTTTTTCTTCCTCTTCCTCTCTTTGCTGTAATTATTTATTTATTTATCTTTAAAAGATTATTTATTTATTTATTTGAGAGAGAATGAGATAGAGAGCATGAGAGGGGGGAGGGTCAGAGGGAGAAGCAGACTCCCTGCTGAGCAGGGAGCCCAATGCGGGACCCGATCCCGGGACTCCAGGATCATGACCTGAGCTGAAGGCAGTCGCTTAACCAACTGAGCCACCCAGGCACCCCTCTTTGCTGTAATTTAAAGGAGATAGATAAAGGCAAAGAAAAATCAGTTTTAAAGCGTGCTTTCCAAAGTTGTTACATGGTCTCAGTGGTCATTGCTTTAAACCCAGCACCACGCAATCACATGTAGCTGGTTTCATGGTGGCTCCTGTGATGAACGTTCGTTTGTGGCTGTGGTGGAGGGAAACATGGGAAAGTGGGAGAATATAGCCAATAGCATCTCATCCGGAGAACTAGAAGTCACATTATGGTTTTCCATGGCCTTTAGTCTAATATCAGATCTCATGTTTCTGCCTAGGATGACAATGCCTTACATTTGTTTACAGAACACATTTGTGCTTATCTTTTGTGATCCTTACTTACCTGCAATGTAGACATGGTTATTCTCACTTTATGGATGAACACACTATAGGCTAGAATATATAAGTGACCAACATCAGAAAGCTAGTAAATGGAGGCACCAGATCTTGAATCCTGAACTTTGGATTCTAAAGATAGTACTAAATACAGTATAATACAATACAGTACAATACAATACAATAAAAAATAAGGACAGTACTATGCTTGCTATACCCCTTAGCCATGATGACTAGATTATACTGTATCTTATTTTTGAGGTTCTCTGTTATGCTCACCCCCAAGTGCCAGTACCAATGCAGTGTTTTAGGTATAATAAATGTCAATAAAATGGCATTTTCTTCTTTAAGTCCTTTCTAACTTAATACTGAAGGAGATTTCCATTGGGGTTAGCTTCATGAACTCCTTTTAAAATTATGCTAGGAGTGAGGTTATGGGGCAGATGATTATCTTGATTAACTAATAGGGAAAACATTCAACTAGAAGTTCTCATATGACCTTGAAGTGACCTTAAGTAAGTGATTCAGCCTCTTGGGATCTTTTCTCCGTTCCACAAGGGGCTTGATAATCCCTGTGCTTCATTCCTTGTAGGGCTGTTAGAGTATCCAAATTGTGGAAGTAACTGCTGGACTATAAAGCTTTGGTTCCATGTTCGGTGTAATCATTTGCAGGGATGGGGGCTCCTGGCCAAGATACGGCTAAAGTGGCTTCTCTTCTGGGAATGAAGGTGATCAGTTATGAATACCATGTTTCTGAGAAATTCTTTGACAGACTAGTCTTTTGTGTCTTTTATCCACATTGCTCCCATTCTCCCTTCTCTCAGAAAATCTCTGATCCAATAAGGACTCTCAAATAGTGATGTGAAGAGTACCTGTCAGCTGCAACCTACTTTCCTATGGTGTTAATGTTTATCACATAGTCTTAGGTATTTTGTTGCAGATATAAATTATTTGTCCTCTTGAGTAAAAAGCAATCGACATACGGATGTCATAGCCAGAGCTGCATTCTGAGGACAGTGGATAGTTATACAATTTGGGCAGAGTAGAAGGTTTCTAGGACTTTTCCAGTTGATGTCTGCAACAGTCTCTTTCCTCATCAAAGTACAACTGACTCCCCAAACAAAGCTCATTCTAGTACCTTTCAAATGAAAATGCCACTGATCTCCAATGAGTGTCAGCCCAGGACCAGATACCCTCACATATGACCTCACTGAATAATTGACTAGGTGTGGTAAATATAATAATTGTTATTTTACAGGTGAAGAAATGGAAGCTCTCATTGAATAATGTGCCTAAAATCACCTAGCCAGTAAGTGGTTAGCCAAGATTTAAACTCTGGGTTTCTGACTCCCAAGTGTAGGATTCTTTTGACTACACTTAGGTTTATTAGGTATATGCTAGCCGCATTGAAATAGAGCCCACAGTGCTGTTGTGAATCACTGCATTAGTCACAGTGAGAAACCTATTTGTAAGCAACATTGTACCAGTGATCCTGAAATTTGGGGGGCGAGAGAAGAGGGAGAATTCTGATAAGAGAGTAGTAAAGGGCAAAATTTGGCCCTCTGCCTATTATAAATAAAGTTTTATTGGAACACAAAACATGCCTATTTGTTTCCATCTTGTTTCTGGCTGCTTTTTTTTTTTTAAATTGAGGTATAATTGACGTAACATGGTATCAGCCTTGTGTACAAAGTAATGATTCAATATTTGTATATTTTGCAAGATGATCATCACAATAAATCCAGTTAATCTCCATCACCACACATAGTTACATTTTTTTTCTTTTTTTTTAAGGTAAGTTCAATATCCAACATTTGGCTCTGAGATCAAGAGTTGCATGCTCTACTGACTGAGCCAGCCAGACACTCCCAATTTTTTTCTTGTGATAAGAACTTACAAGATCCAATCTATTGCTTTTGTTTCTAGCTGCTTTTGCTTTACAGTGGCAGAATTGAGTCATAGGGGTAGAGATCATGTGGCCCACAAAGCCTAAAATATTTACTGTCTAATCCTTTACAGAATTGCTGACTTTTGATGTAGAACATTTAGAAAATATAGAGAATTATAAAAGAAGTAAAAATGATCCCTAACCTCTCAACCCAGAAATAACTCCTGCTGCAATTTGCTGTATGTACTTCTTAATGTTTTTCTCACCAGTCATTAGATTTTTAGAAAATATAATTTTAATGGTTGAATAATATTCTTTAGCATTAATATACCATACTTTAGTCATTTTTTCATAGAAATTCAACTTCTTTTTTTTAAAATATAAATAATGCTATGATGTGCATCTGGGCACATAAATCTTTGGCCTTTTTGGCATAAGTCCTTGCAGTGAGATTATTGCAGTTGAATGGTGTAAAAATGTTAAGTTCTTGATACATATTGAAACACTGCCTTCCGGAGAGATTATGTCAATTCCACTCTTAACTCACCTGCAGAGGATGGGAGCCAATGCCTGCCTCAGTAAACCTTCATCATATTGAGGAGCACATTTTCTTTGAAATTCTTATTATTAGTGACTTGAACTTTTTCTCATTTTTTTTATTGTTCTATGAAATGTTTGTGTCACAGACCTATTATTTTTCTATTGAAGATTTAAGTTTTTCCCCTTATTATTTTGATGGGCTTTTTGTTGATTAATATTATTATCACTTGGTAAGGTCAATACACACTTGTGGCAAATATTTTTTTCTTCCAATTTTACTTCTTAATTTTATGATGTTCTTTGAGGGGCAAAATATTTATTTTCTGTAGCAAAAACTATGATTTTTTTTTTCCTTTTATGGTTTGTCCAATTGCTTTTTCTGTATTCAGAAAGACTTTCCCCTTTCAGAGGTTAGATAAATATTTATTTGCATTTTCTTATTGTTTTTTAACTTACTTTTTAACCTTTTGAAATTTATTTTTGGCATAGAGTACTCAACTAATTATTTATTTTGTTTTTAAAATTTTTTCAAGTTTTTGTATATACTACACTTTCTGCTGTGCTCAATTAATCTTCCAGCAATACTTGTGCCAGTTTTATACTGTTTTAGTTGTTTATAGCTTCACAGGACAGGCTAAAGACTAATACCCAGCAGAGCAAATGCTCCTTCATTATTATTTTTATACATACTCTTTGAAAAAGTAAGTGCACATGGGACTTTACCAATGAGCATCTAGAGCAAGGGTTCTTAAACTAATTCTAAAGTGGTCCACCATCTGTTTTTATAAATAAAGCTTTATTTAAACAAGCCCCACTAATTTGTGCACATATAGTCTATTGTATCCCATGCTACAATGGCAGAGTTCAATAGTCATGACAGAGATTGTACGAAACACAAAGCTAAAATATTTACTGTCTGGCCCTTTACAGAAAGTTTGCTGGCTTCTGGTCTAGAAGATTTGGAATATGAATTCTACAAGTAGATAGGAAACCAATGTAATAGGACCCTACTTCTTAGGATATATCACAGATTCCACGTAGGACTTTAGTTTTTTGCTCCAGTTTATTGCATCTCTGCTTTTACCTTCCTTAATAAGGCAAAGTCAAGATAGAGCCAACATTCTCTTGTCTGCAATTAGTCTTCTCATTAGCTATATGTTTTGCTACATTGACAGAGCATTTCTTCCCAATCTGACTTCTCTCTACAACCCAGAACACTTCTTTAGGTGGTAGCAACATCCAATAGTAATCTAAACAAAATAAACACTGCCATGTAAATCAACTGCTTGAAAGATCATTCCATAGCTGGTGAAGTGAGTATTTTAGATAATCCCCTGCTCTGATGAGCTCATCATTGTCCCTCTCCATTTGCCCAGGCATGCAGAAGTTGGTTATATGTCTGGATTAGCTGAGGGCCCATGGTGGGAGAGTCAGAGGTGCTTTGATGGGAGGAACAAGAGGTATGAGCTCATTAAAGTCAGCAAAGCTCACTTCTTCAAAAAAGGGTCAGTTCTTCAAACGCGTGAGTGTATCAATAAGATCCTGCATGACCTTTCTCTGTGGCCTGTGTGGGCCATGTGCTCATGGAGTGCTTGATGAGTACTAAAGTGGGATCTCTGTGGATTTTTAAAATTGAATAGCAGTATCTCCACAAGGACACAGTACACAAGCCTCTGTTTGGTTGTTTATTTTTTGACAGTTGTGAAACTCTGGCTTATCTCAGTGGGAAGTGCCAACCTTCTCTTTGTGTGGTCTGGAATGGGCTTTTATGCACTTAGCAGCATGCTATGAAGGACTGTTGTAACTGGTCAGAGTTCCATGAGAGGCTGACGGAAGCACCTAAAAAGTTGTGTGTGCACATGCACATTTAAGTATGTGTGTGCCTTCACACACAGACACACACAGAAGAAGAGAAAAAAAGTGAAAAAGAAAAATGAAGTTGTTTTAAAGGTCACATGTATTTTCTGGTACAGTCTCAGAGTGATGTAAAGAAAAAATATATTGGTGCAGGTTGATGCAGAAATAAATATTTGCACAAGAACTGAGAACTAAAAATAATTTTTTTAAAGATTATTTATTTGAGAGAGAGAATGAGAGAGAGCACGAGAGGGAAGAGGGTCAGAGGGAGAAGCAGACCCCCCGCTGAGCAGGGAGCCCGATGTGGGACTCGATCCCGGGACTCCAGGATCATGACCTGAGCCGAAGGCAGTCGCTTAACCAACTGAGCCACCCAGGCGCCCCTAAAAATAATTTTTTAAGTATTATTTTTTATCTTCTCAGAATGTAAAGATGGGGTGTAGTTTCTCCAGCCTAAAGATATTTCTTTAAACTGTGCAAGGATTAAATAGGGATGTAAAACTCCCTTACTGAAGCGTAGAAATTGAGGAGATGGGGAAGCAAAGAGGGAATAAGGAGTGAATGTAAACAAAAAGGAAACGAGAGACCAATAGAACAGAAATAAGAGCAAGAGTGTTGCAAAGACCCACTAATGAGAAATGTGGGTTGATGATAATCTTTCAAGAGAAATTTGGTCTTAGAAAAAGTCACTGGATGACAAATATGTCTAGATATGCAGCAGAGACTGGGCATGATTTAGCTGTCCAGACTCTACTGTGGGGATGTAAACAGTTATGAGTTTTGGCATGGTTGGATATCTGTATTCAATGATATACATGTACTCTTACTTCTGCCATTGGCTATTATTGTGATGCATGCACACTCCTCAGAGATCATAAACCCTAAGAGTTGATAAGAGCTCATAGAGACTAACCTCCTACCCAGTGTAGAAATTCCATCCCATGATATCTCTGACAAAATGGAGTTATCGAATTCTTAGATCTTGAAAGAAGCTTAAACCCTAGAGTTGTAGCTAAGACTGTGGGCTTTAGGGTCAGAGGGTCTAGATTTAAATCTATGCTACTCCATGTCCTGGCTATATCCTTGGGAAGGTTAGTTCAACTCTAAGCCTAAATAAGCCTGTCAAATGAGGATGATAATAGTATCTACCATTTTGGAATGTGGTGAGGATTAATATGATGAGATGATATAAATCACTTAACATGGTGCTCTGCACATGGTAAGTGCCCAGAAACTGTTCTCTATTATTAGTTGTTGTTGTTATTATATCATCGTCTTCGTCATCATCATCATCATCATCACCATCATCACCATCTCTTGTATTATTTTGGATTATCTATCATTATTATCTCTTGTAGTCTTGTTGTTTTACAAACAAGGATCAATCTGGAGAAGGCAGTCATCTCCATTAGTGAATTACACAAGACCTTGAATCTAGAGAAGTCGCATAAGTGTTTAATGCCAGCATCTCTTTGACAGTTTGTTGGGTATATTTTGTGTATGATCTCCTCCAGACCAAAAGTGCACCACATGGGATAAAAGAATATTTTTTAAAAGATTTTATTTATTTATTTGAGAGAGAGAGTGAGCAGGGGGAGGGGCGAGGGACAAACAGACTCCTCGCTGAGCAGGGAGCCTGATGTAAGGCTCCATCCCAGGACCCTGAGATCATGACCTGAGCTGAAGTCAGTTGCTTAACCAACTGAACGACCCAGGCACCCCTAGGATAAAATAATATTTTGCTAAATATGATACCGCAGGCTTTAAACTAAAAAGGGGAGGGATGATTTACCTTTGGAGTGAGGCTGAATATTAAAACAATTTTATTTACTGAAAAAATATAATTCCTAGAGTATTGTACAGCGGGTAGAAGGAAGGGAGATTCAATTAGTATTATCTTTAAGAATCAGAGCCATGGTGATGAATCAGAAGAGAGCAGTTCTGCTTCTCAGAACCCTAGATTTTTTACTAATCTACTAGGGAAGAGAAGACCATTCTTCAGTGATTATGCCTTATAAACAGGAACAAGGCTTATTTTACATCCAGAGAGTTACAGGGAAAAGACCCAACCAGTAAAATAATCAGAGAATAAATGTGAACTCCCCCATCTCACTTTTTAAAAAATAAACTTTTTATTTTGAGATAATTGTATATTCCCATGCAGTTGTAGGCAATAATACAGAGAGATCCTGAGTATCCTTTGCAAAGTTTTCCCTATGGTAACATCTTGCAAAACTATTATACAATATCACAGCCAGGATGTTGACATTGATATTAGTCAAATCACAGAATATTTCCATCACCAAAGGAATCCTTCAGGTTACCCTTTCATAGTCAAACCCACTTCCCCCACTCCTTAAACTCTGGCAACTAATCTCTAATGGAGAACTAATCTCTTCTCCATTTATATTATATTGCCATTTCAAGAATGCTAAATGGGATAATATATCATGTAACTTTTGGGATTAGCTTTATCCACTCAGCAAAATATATACCACAGTTTGTTTAACCATTCACCTATTGAAGGATATCTGGATTGTTTCCAGATCTATTATGAAAAAAGCTGCTATAAATATTTGTGTACAGACTTTTATGTGAACATACATTTTCATTTTGCTGGAATAACACTCAGTAGTACAATTGCTAGGTAGTTGCATATTTAGGTTTTTATGAAAGAGCCAAAGTGTTTTCCAGAGCTGCTCTGTGGTTTTACATCTCCACTAGCAATGTATGTATGATCCACTTTCTTTACATCCTTGTCAGCATGATGTTGTCACTATTTTTTTTTTTTAGATTTTATTTATTTATTTGAGAGAGAGAATGAGATAGAGCATGAGAGGGGGGAGGGTCAGAGGGAGAAGCAGACTCCCTGCTGAGCAGGGAGCCCGATGCGGGACTCGATCCCGGGACTCCAGGATCATGACCTGAGCCGAAGGCAGTCGCTTAACCAACTGAGCCACCCAGGTGCCCCGTCACTATTTTTTAATTTAGCCATTCTGATGGGTGTGTAGTAGTAGCTCATTGTGGTTTTAATTTGCATTTCCCTAATCGCTAATGGTGTTGAACATCTTTTCAAATGCTTAATTATCTGTGTATCCTCTTCGATGAAATATCTCTTCAGATCTTTAGTCCGTCTTCCAAATGGATTTTTTTTTTACTGTTGAGGTTTGAGATTTCTTTACATATTTTAGACACTAGTTTTTCATTAGATATATAGTTTGCAAATATTTTCTCCCTCTCTAGTTTGTCTTTTCATCCTCTATCCATGGTCTTTCACAGAGTAAGAATTTATAATTTTGATGAAGACCAATTTATTAAGTTTTCCTTTTGTGAATTGTGCTTTTGGTGTCAAGTCTAAGAACTCTTTGCAGAGCCCTATATTCTGAAGATTTTCTCTTATGATTTTTTCTAAAAACTGTCATAGTTTTACATTATACTTTTAAGTCCATAATCCATTTTGAGATGTTTTATATAAAGTATGAGACGTAAGTCAAGGTTCAGTTTTTGCCTGAACATATGGATGTATAATTGTTTTAGTTCCGTTTGTTGAAAAGACTGTTTTTCCTCCTTTGAATCGCTTTTGCATCTTGGTCAAAAATCAGTTGAACATATTTGTGTAGGTCTATTTATGGGTTCTCTATTCTGTTCCATTGGTCTATATGTCTGTCCTTCCACCAATACCATACAGTCTTGATTATAGTAGCTATGTAAGTTTTGAAATTGGGTAGACTAATTCCTCCCACTTCACTTTTTTTTCAATATTCTTTTAGCTATTCTAGTTACTTTTCATTTCCATATAAACTTTAAAATAATCTTGGTTACATCTACAAAAAATCTTGCTGGGATTTGGACAGAAGTCATATTAAATCTGTATATCAATTGAGGAGAATTAAAATCTTTACCATGTCAGGTTTTCCAATGCACAAACATAATATGTCTATTTATTAAGAACTTGTTTGATTTTTTCATCAGCATTGAGTAGCTTTTAGTATTCAAGTCCTATTAGATTCATATCTAAGTATTTATTTTTTTGAGCAATTGTGAATGGTGTTATCTTTTTTCTTCTTGGAAGGAAACTCTTGCCTATTTTTTCATTTGAGAATAGTTGGCATACAATGTTATAGTAGATTCTGGTGTATGACTTAGTAATTTGACAAATTTATACATTATTCTATGTTCACTACAAGTGTAGCTATCATCTGTCCCATTATATTGCTATTGCAGTATTACTGACTATATTTATTATGCTGTCCCTTTTATTCCCAAGACTTATTCATTCCATAACTGGAGGCCTATTCTCTCTCTCTCCCCTTCATCCATTTTGCCCAACCCTCCTCCTCCTCCCTTCTGGCAACCATTAATTTGTTCTCTAGATTTATAAGTCTGATTCTGAGTTTTATTTGTTTATTCATTTTTCTTTAATTCCGCTTATGAGTGGAATCATGGCATTTGTCTTTCTCAATCTGACTTATTTCACTTAGCATAATACCCTGTAGGTCCATCCATGTTGTCTCAAATGGCACAGTCTCATCCTCTATAAATGGCTACATAATATTCCGTTGTTTACACACACACACCACAACTTTCTTAACCATTGTCAACTGATGAACATTTAGGTTGCTTCTGTATCTTGGTTATTGTAAATAGTGCTGCAATAAACTTAGGAGTGCATAGTATCTTTTTGAATTAATGTTTTCATTTTCTTTGGGTAAATATCCAGTAGTGGAATTATTGGATCATATGGTATTTCTATTTTTAATTTTTTTGGGAACCTACATACTGTTTTCCATATTGGCTATACTGATTTACATTCCCACCAACAGTTTCTTTTTCTCCAAATCCTTGCCAACACTTGCTATTTCTTGTCATTTTGATTTTACCTATTCTAACTGATATAAGGTAATATCTCATTGTAGTTTTGATTTGCATTTCCCTGATGATGAGTGATGTTGAGCAACTTTTCATGTATCTGTTTGCCGTCTGTATGTCTTCATTGGAGAAATGTCTATTCAGGTCCTCTGCCCATTTGTTAATCAGACTATTTGTCGTTTTGGTGTTGAGTTGAATATTCTTTATGTATTTTGGATATTAATCCTTTCCTGGATATAATATTTGCAAATATGTTCTCCTCTTTGGTAGGTTGTCTCTCCATTTTGTTGATGGTTTCCTTCACCATGCAAAAGCTTTTATTTTGACGTAGTCCCAATAGTTTATTTTTGCTCTTGTTTCCCTTGCCCGAGGAGACATATCTAGAAAAATGTTGCTACAGCCGATGTCAGAAAAATTACTGCCTGTGCTCTCTTCTAGGATTTTTATGGTTTCAGGTCTTGCATTTAGGTCTTTAATCCATTTTGAGTTTATTTTTGTGTATAGTTTTAGAAAGTGGTCCAGTCTAATTTTTTACATGTAAATGTCCCATTTTCTCAGCACCATTTATTGAAAAGAATGTCTTCCTTCTATTGTATAATGGTATTATCTTTTTAATTTTGGTGTCCACATGTTTATTGTTAATCTATAGAAATACAATAGATTTTTGTATGTTTATCTTGCATGAACTCACATATTAGTTTTAGGGGTGTGTGTGTGTGTGTTTGTATTCTTTAGGATTTTCTATATAGAAAAGTCATCTGCAATTAGGATAGTTTTATTTCTTCCTTCAATTCTGTATGCATTTTCTTTTTTTCTTGCCTTATTTTATACTGGCAAGAATTTTCAATACCGTGTTAAATAAGAACATCCTTTCCTTGTTCTTGGTCTTAAGGGGAAAGCATTCAGGCATCTACTATTGTTAGCTGCAGGGTTTTTGTAGATATTCTCTTTCAAGAGAAGGAATTTTTTTTTTCTAATTTTTCTGAGAGTTTTAAAAAAATCATGAAATAGTGTTAAATTTTGTCAAATACTTTTTATGCATTAGTTGATAGGATTGTGTGGCTTTTCTTTGTTAGCCTGGGAACATGGTGGATTATACTGATACATTTTTTGACTATTGAACCAATCTTGCCTCCTTGGAATAAACCCTAGCTGGTCATGGTGTATAGGTCCTTGCATATAAGACTAAATTCTATTTGCTAATATTTTGTTAAGGATTTTTGTGTCTATATTCATGAAGGCTATTGATCTGTAGTTTGTTTGTTTGTTTGTTTTGTACTACCTTCATCTCATTTTGGTATTAGAATAATGCTAGCTTCATCAAATTAATTGGAGTGTTCCTTCCTTCTTCTGTTTCAGGAAGGTATTCTATAGGATTAGTGTTAATTCTTTAAGTTTTTGGTAGAATTCTCTAGTTCAACCATCTGAGGCTGGAGGTTTCATTTTGGGGAGTATTTTAATTGATTCATTTTCCTTAGTAGTTAAGTGACTATGCAAATTATCTATTTAAACTGGGTGATTTGTGATAGTGTTTTGGGAGGACTTGGTTCATTTAAGTTACCAAATTTATGTATATAGAATTGTTTTCAGTATTCCTTTATTATTTGAAGTCCGTAAGATATCTCTGTAGAGATATCTTGTTTCATTCCTGATTGATAGTTGTGTCTTCTCTCTTTTTCTTTCTCTCAGTCTTGGCTAGAAATTTTTTCAATTTTATTGATCCTTTCAAGGAACCATCTCTTTGTTTCATTGATTTTCCACATTGTTTTTCTGTTTCATTTATTAGTTGTTACTCTTGTCTTTCTTCTTTCTTCTCCTTGCTTTGAATTTATTTTGTTCTTTTTTCTAGGTTCTTGAGATGTGAACTTAGACGATTGATTTGAGACTTTTCTTCTTTTCCTTTTTCCTTCTTCTTCTTTTTAAAAATATAAGCAGTTAGTGTTATACATTTCCCTCTCAGCACTGCTTTAGCTCTGCCACAAATTTTGATATGTTGTATTTTTATTTTCCTTCAGTTTAAGGTATTATTTGATTTTCTTAAAATTCTTTTTTGACTTAAGTATTATTTAGAAGTGTGTTTAGTTTACAACTGTTTGGAGTATTTCCTGTTATTTTTCTGTTAGATTCCATTTTGGTTGGTGAATGCACTCTATGATTTCAATCCTTTTAATTTTGTTGAGGTTTGTTTTATGACCCAGGATGTGGACTATTTTGGTATATATTTCATGGATACTTGAAAATAATGTATGTTCTTTTGTTGTTGGGTGGAGTGTTCTATAAATGTCAGTTAGATATGATTGATTGATGGTGTTGTTGAATTCTATAACCTACTGATTTCCTTTTTTCTTTTTCTTTTTTTTTAAAGATTTATTTTATTTATTAGAGAGAGAGAGAGAGCGAGAGCAGGAACACAAGCAGGGGGAGTGGGAGAGGGAGAAGCAGGCTTCCTGCCGAGCAGGGAGCCCCATGTGGGACTCAATCCCAGGACCCTGGGATCATGACCTGAGCCGAAGGCAGATGCTTAACGACTGAGCCACCCAGGCGCCCAACCTAGTGATTTTCTATCTATTTGTTCTATCCATTGTTGAGAGAAGAATGTATAATTGGGTTGATCTATTTCCTCTTTCATTTTTAGTAGTTTTTGCTTCACATATTTTGTAGCTCTGTTGTTTGGTGCATTCACACTTAGGATTGTGTCTTGGGGATTGATCCATTTTTCATTATACAATTATCTTGGTGTGTGGTAATTTTTTTGCTCTGAAGACTACTTTATTTGGTATTTTAAAGCCACTGCTGCTTTCTTTTGATTAATATTTACATGACATGTTTTTCCATCATTTTACTTTAAGCCTGTCTATATCATTTTGTTGAAAGTGAATTTCCTGTAGACAGCATTTAGTTGGGTCATATTTTTAATCTATCCTGCCATTTTTTGTCTTTTTATATATTTAGACCTTATACATTTAATATCATTATTTATATGTTAGGGCTTGGGCTTACCATTTTATTTTATTCTTTCTGTTCTTTCTCTGTTTTTCATTTCTCTTTTTCCTGACTTTCTGTTGGTTATTTGAACATCTTTTTAGACTTAGTATTTTGTTTTATCTAGTGTTTTGAGTGCATTTCCTCATAAAGTTATTTTTAACAGTTACTCTAGGTATTATACACACACATAAATGAAATCATAGTCTACTGGTGTCATTATTTTAGCAGTTTGTGTTAAATGTAGATACCTCATGTAAACTTCCCTTTATAGCTCTTTACCCCCTCCCCCACTTATAACATTAAATATCTTATCTACATGCATTTAGAACCACATCAGTGTTGTAATTTTTATTTCAATTGTCAGACATAATTTGGAAGAATCACAAGTAGATGAAAAGCCTACTTTACCCTTATTTTTGCCTATCATGTTGTCCCTTCCTTCCTGATTTTTAAAGATTCTTCTTTTATCATTTCCTCTGTTTAGAGAATTCCATGAGCCATTATTTTAAGGTAGGTGAGATGGCGACAAATTCTTTCAGTTTTCTTTCACCTGAAAATCCTGACTTTCCCTAATTTCTGAAGGACATATTCATTAAAGATTCCAGGTTGGGGCATCAACTGGCTGGCTCAGTTGGTAGAGAATGTGACTCTTGATCTCAGGGTTGTGAGTTTGAGCCCCATGTTGGGTGTAGAGGTTACTTAAAAATAAAATCTTGAAAAAAAGATTCTGGGTTGACAGTTGTTTTCTTTCAGCATTTGAAAATGTTGTTCCACTTCCTCTGGCCTCTGTGGTTTCTGATGAGAAATCCACTGGCCTTTAAGTGATTTTTCCATTATTGGTAAGGTGCTGTTGTTCTTCTTTTTCTTTCTTTAATTTTGGAATTTTAGCTATGATGTCTTAGCGTGGGCTGCCATAACAAAACACCATAGACTGGGTGGCTTAAACAACAGAAACTAATTTTCTCATGGCTCTGGAGGCTGGAAGTCTGAGATTAAGATGTCAGGATGGTTGGGTTCTGGTAAAAGCTCTCTTCCTAGCTTGCAGATGGCCACCTTCTTGCTGTGTACTCAGATGGCAGATACAGGGAGAGAGGTCTCTCTCTCTCTCTTCCTCTTCTTATAAGGCCACTAATCCTATGGAATTATGACCTCATTTAATCTTAGTTACCTCCTAAAAGCCTTATCTCTAAATACAGTCATATTGGGAGTTGAGACTTCAACATAGGAATTTGGGGGGACACAATTCAGTCTATTGCATATGTCATGGTATGGATTTTTTAAATTTAATCTGCTTGCAGTTTAGTTATCTTCTTGAATCAGAAAGTTGGTATCTCTTACCAGTTTGGGAAGTTTTAAATCATTATTTTTTTGAGTACTTTTTTAGCCATGCCTCCTTTCTTCTCTCTTTCTGAGATTTCAGTGGCATAAATATTAAATCTTTTGTTATAGTCCACAGGTCCTTGTGGCTCTGTTTATTTTTTTTCCTGTGTCTTTTCTCTTTATTGCTCAGATTAGGTAATTTCTCCTGTTCTATCTTCCAATTCAGCAAATTTTCCCCTCTGTGTCCTTTATTCTGCTGTTGTGCCCATCCACTGAGTTTTTCACCTTGGTTATTGTGTTTTTCAGTGCTAAAATATCCATTTTGTTCTTTTTTTCGTTTTATTCTTATATATACTATCCATTTGCTGATACTTCTATTTCTTTGCTGAGACTATTGCTTCATTTGTTTCAAGTATGTTCATTATTGCCCATTAAAACACTTTTATGATGGCCATTTAAAAATCTTTGTCAGATCATTCTAACACCCCTGTTCTCTTACTGTTGGCACCTATTGATTGTCTCTTTTCATTCAGTTTGAGATCATCTTGATTCTTGCTATGACTTGTGATCTTTAGTTGAAATCTGAACATTTTGGTTAGTATGAGACTCTAGGTCTTATTCAAACTTCCTGTTTTACCTGGATTTGGCTGACATTGCTGTCAGGGAAAGGAGGGTGGGGGAGCTACTCCTTACTGCCTGGTCCTGGTAGAAATGTAAGTTCCCTATTTGACATTAATTCCTGAGGATGGAGCTTGTTATTCCCGTGCAGAGTTTGGAGACCTAGCTAGGTCTCCACTGATACCTCTCTACTGGGAGTGGTAGGGATGCCTTGTTACTGCTCCCCAAGTGGCCTCCACAAATATCATGATGGTGGTGGTGGTGTTGCTTCATTACCTCCAGTGGGTTGTAAAAGTCTTCCTCTGATACAAACCCAGAAGGGATGGAGAGTGGTGCCTTGTTAATGCCAGGTGGGAGTAAAAAAATCCAGGCTTCACATGTGTTCTCAATTGACACCCTGCACGTGCGGGGTTTTGTTATTGCTTGGCAGAGATGAAAGTCATTACTCCCACTTGACCTGCACACCACACAGGTGAGAAAGTTAAGATGCCTCAATACATCTTGGCAAGGATGGAAATTTAGGTTTCCCACTTGATCTTTGCTGGTCTGGGTAGGGGTGAGACAACACTTTTTTCCTGTGGTGTTTGGCTGGAGTACAGTGATTACTTTGTAAAAGTTTTCTGCCTTCCTAGACCTGTCCTGATTCTCTGGCTAGAGATAGTAGGCTTTTGATGGGTCTTTTTTTCATTTGCACCCCATGGTGTTTCCATGTCCAGTTTCTCCAGCATCTGTCTGAGATATATGAGATAAAAAAGAAAACTCAGGGAATTTACTACTGTGTTGTTCTTTAGGTCCCAAGGTCCCTAGGCAGCCTACCTTCTCTCCACCTGTCAGAGTCTTTCTATGTTTATTTTATATATAATGTCTAGGGTTTTTAGTCATACTTAATAGAAGGAATAGGAACAGGTATGCCTATTTCCCTGAGGTGGAAGTTTGTGCATTTGTCTTGAAAATACCAAAAACTTGACAAATGTATGATAACTGATGGATCATTTGATGGTTAATTATAGACAGAATTTAAGGACCCAGAATGACTCCCAGGGAGCTGTCCAAGGTACTGGACTCTCCCTAATGTTTTCTGGCTGAGTGGAAAAGAATTTTCCATCTCTGTCTTACTATTTCTAGTGGCCTTGAATCTTCTATTTTCATTTATTTTAGTACCAGGCTCCAACTGCTCTAACCACTCAGTCCTATCATACTTTTATCAAACTTTTAACTGCTGCCCTGTGAACCCATGCTTAGCTAGGCCTTAAAAACTGGCTATGCATTGGCTTTTTTTGACAGTAATTTGTATTTGCTATCACCATAGCCATCCCCTAGTCTGACTGGATTCTTGGAAAGTCCACAGCACTGTCATGGTCTTCAATTGCTTGTGTCAGTGTTACCTCTAGCCATTGAATTGCCCTGTTTGTGGAACAGTAGAACAAGTTTTCTAGAAAAATGCAAAGCTGAATGAAGGCCCTTCCCTCAAGATGCTAATAGTTTCAGAGGGAAACTAGAATTATTAAAACTAGGGGCAATTTTCTGGGACTTTTCATCTATACTTTATTCACTGTTATTTGCTTTTAAGGCATAAGGGACAGAAAATAAAATAAATAATTGGCTATTTTGAGTTTCATTATTTTCCTTTTCTCTCAAATTTGAGTATTTGCAGAGAAATAACTGCAAAACATTTTACTTTGTTCTAGTAGGAATATTGAAAGAGGATGATGCAGCCAGTGTAGAAAAAAATGTTTTTTTTCCTTTAAGAGAATATATCTCAGAAATAGGAAAAATATAGCAGTCTCCCTTTATGAGTTGACCTTGGAGCCAGGAAGTAGTAGTTAACCCCCCACCCCCCGCCATCCATTCCATTCCTAATGCAATAGGTAAAAGGCAGAAACATTAAGTTTGAAAATTTCAGCGACCTCTAAAGAAAGTCTGAGTTGTCTTGTCTTCCTTTATCTGATGGTATTTTTACTGGTTCTGTTTTTATGACTTAACAGTCCCTTTCCCACTCCCCACTTCCAACAGGCAAGAGTTTCCCTTCTTGAGCTTTATGGGAGTCTTTTATAGAAATGTTGCCTAACTGTCAGTCTATTAACCCTCAAGTATTTAGTTTGTTTCACGGGAATTATGGACACCAGAAAAGGTACTACAAAAGTACATGGACCTAAGAATCCTCAAAGGGCTTGGATTCCAATGAGCTAATGAAGGGTCTTGAAGGCATTTCACCTCTTCTTCCCCTGGACAATGCATGATGCCGCTTACATGCATTATTTAATTAAACCTCATAATTTCCTAAATTATGGATTTAATATGTAAATGTTGGTCTCTGTCTTCAAAGTGGAGATACTCTCCCCATTGAACCCTCCCTCAAATTTTTCTAATCAAAGAGAGACGCTTATGTCTTTACTTGCACAAATAGCCAGTGTCTGGCAACAGACCACTTTCTAACTTGTATGAAGCCCGCATGAGGGTTAAATAAATAACTCACACTTCACTCCTTGATATAATCTGCTGAAATAACCAGCACAGTCTAAAAGGCAATACCTGACAGAGGAACATAATCATTAGTTTATAAGTAACTGGTTTTGGTAATTTTTAATGCCTGGAACAGATCAAACTAGTAAATTGCAGAACCTGGATCTGATCCCAGGTTTGCTGGATTCCAAAGTCACACGACTTTAAAGAGTGAATTATTGTACTCTTTAAAATGGTGTTTCAATCTGACTGAACATAGTGAGTGATGAATCACTGAATGGATGATTAACTGTTGTGAACCATGTAGTTTATTATACATCACACATTGTATACCATGCACTACTGCATAGGGTCTATGCACGGTCTTCTAAATATTGATAAGATGAGAGAAGTGGTACTTTCTATGTGCCCTGAGGATATTATGAGTATTAATAAGCTAACATCTATGAAGAAAAGGTCTACCAGCATACTTTTATTATTTGATAACAAGAAAAGTCTAGGTTAGTGAAAAGTCAGAATAAGTGATTACTTAGAATTTTAGCAAAATCACATTAAAGAACATTCAGTATCAGAACAATGATTTATTAAGTGGATTTGTGGGTCTGTTTTATTGAATATATAATAATTCTTTGGAGGCTTATATTTACATGAATTATAAGCAAGTAGGTACTGTGCAAAGTGCTTAAAAGCAGTTTCCTCTTTTAAGAAACTTGATTGTTCTTTGGGAGATCATAAGCATGTGATATTTTTTAACAAACCCTTTTTATATAGCATAAGAGTATCTTGAAGGTGAGTTATACATATATGGTTACAGATTTCAAATATGAAAGATATAAATGATTTAGCATTCACTCTGAGTGTCTACTCAATGTGGTAGAACAGAGCAATTAAAATCACCTGTTCTGAAGTTAGATGGGTCTGGATTTCAGTCCTGCAGCTACCTTTCATCATATGACCATGGGAAGATTACTTAGCATCTCCAATACCAGGTATCCTCATTTCTAAAATGCAGAGAATGCCAGTCATACACAATTCATAAAATTATTGGGATATTGAATGTGATAATGCATGAAAAATTATATGAACGGTATTTGCAACATAATAAAGCCTAACTGCTTCTATTATTAATATTGTTGTTAACACTATTAGTAACAAGTAATAAAAATGATGCTTTTTCCCTGCGAGAGGTTTGGGTAATAACTGAGTCTGTATTTGTTAGCATCACAAGATGGCAAATCCATATATAGCATCCTACCTCCTAACTTCTGCTTCTTGTCTAAAGTAGGAGCAGAGAAATGACAGATTCGATCCAAAATATCCTTGGGTGGCTCAGCTAACCCTGGAATTAGGTTAGGGATTTAGGATAGCTATGTCATAGGTCTGAAACAAGGGGATTTCAAGACCCCTGCATTTACTCCAGAGTATTCCAAATGTTTGCCGCTGCCTTGAAACTGTGAACCAGCCAATATGAAGAAGGGGCCCCAGGGAACTGTTTGCTGTAGAAAGAATGCTGGCTTTTGCTCTAACTTCTTTTCTGCTCCCTGCAATAGCAACTTAGCTTCATAATGTCCTCTCTAGTCATGCATTCTGATCAAAGTAGTTATTTAAAGGTTGTGGCTAATAGGAGAGTAGATACCCCCGGTATTTCCCAGAACAGAGCTCTCATTCTGGGAATCTTGGGTCCATGTGACTTCCTGAGTCAGTGATTCACACTGAGCAAGGAGATAGGTTTGGCATGACACAATCTGCAGATTCAAATAAATCCCCTGAGAGAGGATGAGGCTGCTGAGAGTCCCCTTTGCTGGCTGAAGCTCCCAATGTATGCACAAAACACCCATCCCAGGCCCCAGATGTGTGCAGGTTTCTAATTGCCAGTGCTGCGCTAAGATTTGAAGGGTGAGAGAGTTGCAAAATCACGAACACCGAGGGCGGTGTTAGGAAGGCAGCTTCCTGCACACTCTTGTAGGTGTTAGTGAGATTATCAATTGCTCCGGGAGAAACACAGGACTGGAGGGCTTAGGGAATGTGGTGGTCCCTCTCTTCGCTGTTTCTGCACTCTGAGGTTGTGCTTTCCCAGAGGCATGCACCCTGCATTTCCATTTCTGCAGTGAAATTAATTCGAGCTTGGCAGGTAAGTCTTTCAGGTCACCTTTAAAAAAAAAAAGGTATGTGAGCTGTGGTGGGGGTGGGCTATACCCCATTCCCTTACGTTGGACAAATGTTATTGGTACAAAAGTGGTATTTGGAAGCTTAAATGTGGAGCAGAGGTTTGAAGAAGCCAAATTAACTATGTGGCCCTTGGGGGATGAACAAAAGGAAGGGAAGGGGATTCAGGCATTTTCTCCCTAATAAATCTCTCATTTTTGTTAGAAATTTTGCCTGTAGACTGGTGCCTGGCTCCAGAACAGGGTCTCTGGCATGAGTTACAGCTGTGATCTTCTCTATTTTCCTTTTTTTTTTTTTTTTTGTTTGCTGCTTTACTTACCACTGCATGGGAGCAGGCAGACAGAAGCAGGGTTGCCCGTTGTCAATACAGGCTGCAGAAGTCAATAAGCAGCCAGACAGGGAGTGAAATTGGAGGAGGCAGCTATAGATTTCTTAGGTTATTTCTTGTGAGTTTTTCAGAACTTGTGTGATTCAGGCTTGTCAGATACTATTTTGAGATGGGCTGAGACAAACACATTCCCCTGGTGCACCAGATGTTGTCTGCAGCCTCCCAATTTCCAGAGGCACCTGAGTTGGCTTTCTTGGGGGTGAGGGAATGTCCAGGCAAGGGATAGGAATGAGGGAATAGGAAATTACAATGGGGAAAGTCGATGTTCCACTACTCAGGAGTTTGGTAGAAATCCTAACATAACCCTGGAGATAATTATTAGGATGGTAGTGATGGGCTTGAGGGAATGAGGGACTGTGCCTTATTCATTTCAGTGCATGGATCAGGTGGATACTCAATACATGCATATTGATTGAATATTAGTACCAACATGTGTACTCTTTTGGGTGAGCTCAGTTTGATATACTGGCTTTGTCGAATAACAAAATGGAGTAATAAGAGAGGTTAATGCTGATTGGTGGGTGAATTATGAAGATATGAGTTTTGATGAATAGTAGAATGTCCTCAAATGGAATCATTGGACAGGGACACATAGATGTAGAACCTGCCTGCCTATCCATCCATCCATCCATCCATCCATTTGTCTCTCTCTCTCTTTCTCATTTATTAACTACCTGGTTCCAAGAGAATTCCGGGCAGCCTATAATACAGACCTAATGTAAATTAGCATCATTAGAGATAAAAATGGCAGGTGACAAAGCTTCAGAGGTCGGTCTTCTGTGTTCTGCAGTGACATGGCCTACAGATAACTGAAATACAAGAGTAACTGTAATTTTTAATTTAAGCATTTGTTTTAGCCTTCTCTTCTACCAACTTCATACCTGATACTGCAAACAAGGAGCAAAATAGACAGATGCTCCAGTGTTGCTCTTTCAGAGTCCCATGAGGTAAAACTAGCAAAGGGTAGAAAACAGTAGCACAAGTGATTTGAGTAATACATGGAGGGTTGGTGGAACATTTTGCCCTTAGGAGGTGATAAAGCCCATAATTGGGTGGTCCTTCTCTATTCCTTAGGCTAGACTGATCTTTTATAGCCACAGGGTGTTTTTCTTACTTTTTGTCTCCCTATTTGAAACTGAAATGGGAAGAGCATGGTCTCCCTTCCCATCCTGCCTAATAAAATATTCTATTATTTTCCCAGCTACTAAAATATTCTATTATTGCCGATCACTTCCTCCTGGCTCAGTGTGTTTGTTACTGGCCACAGTTCACATAAAGCACAGGCTGCTAGAGTTTGAATTGCCTTTAGAGTGGGTGCTGGAGACAGGGAGGGGGATTCCGGGTATGCTGATGAATTCCTGCAACTGCCCGGTCTGGGAGCCTGGCTGGGAGCCAAGAGGATTGTGGACAGATGCTTTACAAGCTGGGTTGACTTGGCTAAGCTAATATTCCCAGGTTCTGACCTGGAGCTGGGGGAGGGACACATTCATTCACTCAGCTTGCTCAGAAATATTGACTTAATGTCTGCTATATGTAGGATATAGAGTTCTTGTCATACTTGGCAGTTAACCACAGGGATCCCTTTCCCCAAGAAGTCTACTCGGCTACCCACATAGAGGTGCTGTTCCATTCTTTCACTTATTTCTCTTGGGAGGAAAAAGAGCTTTATCCCATTTCACAAATGAGGAAACTGAGATTCGTGTTTTAAGCATCTTGCCTAGGACTGCACAGCTAGTGAGTAGATAAATCATAATTGAAATTCTGTTTGCTTCAAAGTATGGGCTTATTCCGGTGACACTATACATTATAAGGAAAAGCATGTTCAGAAAAGACTCTTCTGTAAGACATACTAAGGGCTGGAAAGTTTGGCTAGGGACGGCTCATGGGGGAGTAGAAATTAAGGTGGGCATTGAAGGATGAGCAGATGACAAAGAAGCACCATGGGCTTAAACAATAAAGGGTTTACTGGCTCATGTAATTGAGAAGATCAGATAATGTCACCAAGGACAGGATCTTTCTGTCTGCTCTTGTCTCCTGCTGTGTTAGCTTTATCCTCAGGATCTGCCCATTACCCTCTGGACCCTCCCCTCCTGGCAGCAGGATGACAGCAGGAGTTTCAGGCCCTTGCATAGTCCTGAGCTTACTTTACCTCATTGGACCCAACTGTGGCTGGGCAAAACAGGAGATACCTTCCTTCAGAGTATATAGGTAAAACTAGCAGAGAGGCAAATTCCCCAGAGGAAAATCAGAGTGGGAGAAGGGGGAATAGATTCTTGGTAGCCCACCAGCATCCTCTAGCAGATTATTTAGAAAGGCAAGGTGAGGGGGTGGGTGGGTCTGGGTCAGAAGTCAAGATACCAGGCCTGCAACTCTGCTTTTGCCAACTATGACTTCTTACCAATTTCTTCTGACCCTTGGAGCCATAGTGCTGCAGCTTGATAGTTCCCTCCTGCGCTCAGAGGCTGGGGATGGGAAGTCTTGCTATAATGAGGCAGAAATGAGTATACCCAGTAGGGTGGAGTCATATCGGTGGAAATGGGTGATAATCCTTCCCCTGGTTGTTCCCTGAATTCCCCACCTGTGGTCTGAGCCTGCACAAACTTAGTGATGTATTGATGTTGGCTCCTGTCCACCCCATCCAGTATAAGCTGGGTTCAAAAGATCACCAGCTGCTCAGGGTTAAAGCAAGGTCCAATGAGAGAGAGAGGGTCTCAGGGATTGGAATCCTGTTGAATGGCTCTAGTGGGATACAACATTTGTTGTTTCACTAACCCTGTACCAACCAATGCCTACATTTACTCAAGGGGCTTATGCATCTGGGGGTGTATGCTGAAGTCGTGAGTAGGAAGTTCCATATTTGGCCCATCAAAACACAGAGCTCATGTGTCTTTTTATTTCTCAGAAAAGCAGCATGGGTCATGAGAAAGAATATTGTCCCAGGAGGAATCAGGAGACATGAGTTTGGTCTGGGCTCTGTACCTGCTATTCCTTATTTAACTTTTTTCCAAATTATTTTAATTTCTGAGTCTCAGTCTTATCTGTAAAGTGGGGGTAAGTATTCCTTCCAGGTGTGTGAGGATCACACAAGAAAGTAGACAATAGCATACCTGACTGCTAGTAAGCCCCCAACAGAGTTTTTCCTCTCTTCCTTCCACAGATAGAATTATTTTACATTCATGTCTTGTTATTCTAACAGAGAAACCCAGGGTTCTGCTTTGGAAGGCCAATTCTGCCTGTGTTTGAGTAAAATTGGATTTAGCAGGTGCAAAGGGCTGCAAAAGTAACTTGACGGTGATAGAATTACAGCCAGGATTCAGAGGGCATTGGGAATCCTGAGCATTGACTCTTTGAGCTCCATACTACAATCATCCTTTGAACTTTCCTCCACCTATGCTCTGTTCCTCTGTGAGTGATGCCACACCATGCCCAGTTACACTTAGGAATAATCCTAGCTTCCATGTTTTGACTCTTATTTCTGCTGCTCAGCCTCTCCATGCTGCCTTTACACATCCCATCAGTCAACAAAGTCCTATTGATTTTATATCCAAATCCCTCTTAAGTCCATACCATCCTGTCATCTCCAATGTTCTAATGTTGCCTTGGACTCTAATAATTGCTGCTTCACTGTGCATGGCATAAAGAAGTGCTCAGTAATGGTTGTTGAACAAATGAGGAATGAGATAATGAGGCAGATGAAATTTAGTGAAACATTTATTTAGGCCCTAAGTTTCCAAACCTCTCCTGTTTGTAAGATGGGCATGGGTTGATATCTCTATGAATTTCTAGGAATATTTATGGGACAAAATTAGGCAACTTACCATATTTCTGAAGTTATCTATTTCCATTTTATAGAGATGTTTAAGAAGTTCATGTCAGGCAAAGTGCTTGTTTCCACAGTGAAGACCATCCCCAAGTCTTCCCATGTCCTGGGGGAGATGCTATACCCTTCCCTACTCCTCTGAGATCTCATTTCACCATCCTCATTTAGCCAGTCTCTGGGAAACCTGATCTAAACCTGTGCAATGTTAGAAGTGCCTGCTTAACAGCTTGGCAGGGAGGAGAGGCAATTTACTTACCCAACTGAATTACCTGTTTACACTTCTGATCTCCCAAGCATATGTCAGGACAAGAAGATAATAGAAGAAATTGTTAACACTGCATGGGACTAGTGCATCCACATGCAAGAGAGATTTAACACATGAAAATGCTTTTTGTGGTGGTGAATCTCTTTCTCCATCTGAACTGCCTTCCTCCCCTCATTTGCCTTACAACAAATTCTCCTTTATAAATATCTTTGCTCAAGGTTCTTTCCCCCTGAAGACAGAAACACCTAGCTGACAGCTCACAACTCTCTACTGATTCGATGGCAGCCTAGGGACTGAAGAATAAGCCTATTCTATAGATCTCTCTGAGGCGCTGTCTCTAGGATGCTACAAGACAAATATCTGCTCAGAAAATTCTCATGAGTGTGACAGTTCTCAAGGCAGGAAGGGGAGAGAATTCCTGGTGGGTCTCTCCTCTGCATGCTGGAGGAATGAAGAAACAACTTGAGCCAAAGTCATAAGGCAGGTTGAGGATGGAAGTTTCTGGTAGAGTGAGTTGGGGATTCCATCTCAGGCTGAGGGCTATTCCTAAATGGCTGTCCCACCCAACTGGTTTGTTTCTCAGCTATTAATAAAAACTATCCAAGTGAGGATGGATGACTTGCCTGAGAATCTTTCCTGCAATATCCAACTTCAGGGCTTGAACTTCCATTATTAGAGATCCATTCATAATACCATAGGATGAAACACACATACATGAATCTCTTTATAGCACCCCTGCCAAGGGCCGTTCAGTAAATACTTCTGGAGCCAGACACTGGGCTGGTTGCTATAAATACAAAGAAAAGTCAGATCATCTACTGCCCAGGAGTGTACAGTCTGGATGGTAATGTCTGCCCGAAGAATAAGGAGATTAGGAGCTGACATACATAGTGTTCACTCTATGCCAGGCACTGTTCTATGTGCCCTACATGCCTGAGTCATTGATTATCACAACTTTACAACTTGTATCCCTATTTTACAGGTGAGGAAACTGGGTCACATGGCTGCAAAGTTCCTAGCCTACAGTGACAGAGCTAATATATAAAGACACATGAGAACAGAGAGAAAAGAGCTGTGGTCAGGGAGGTTCACACACCTGGACACCTCTACTGGCTGTACACCCTACATGTCCTTTGTGCTTCCTTTGAATTGTACATCACCCTCTCCCTCTCATCAAATTTAGGTATTCCTGTGAACAGACAGAATTCCCTAACATGTGATATGAATTTAGCATTCAAACATTTGACACCTGAGAGGGAGAGGGCAGAGCCTGAGGAAGCAGAGACATTTGAGATTATTTGGTCTGGCTTGTTGGTTTTCCCAGAGCCAGTTCTGGTCAAGAGGCTGAAAGGCAGTAAAATGGCACACAGATGGAGGGAGGTTGTTGGGAAGGTAGACCTCAATCTCTACTATTTCCGCTGGACACTGTGACCCTGAGACTGTTTTTTACTTATGATACTCTTTCAGGACTGTTTTGATTGTAAGTGACTGGAAACCCAACCCAAACTGCTTTAAGCCAAAAGGGAATTTTAGTGGAGTCCATAAGGAGAAAATCTAGGGGTTATTCTGGATTGAGGTACAGCTTGATGCAGAGTCTCATGTGATGTTGCCAGGCTTCATGTTCTCATCTTTCGACTCAGTTCTGTTCTCTCACCTCATGATCACAGGATTAATGCAGCAGCTCCAAACCTCAATCTGCCTAGCTTCTGTCTCAGTTGGGTGGTGGGGAGGGTGATATAAGAGCTCCTTTCCTGAGTAATCAGAAAAAGAATCCTGGGCTTCTCTTTTATTGACCCTACTAAATTGCCTGCTTATTCCTGGAGCACTGTGCCCAGGAAGACAGGTTATACTTATTAGCTTAGACTAATTGGCATGGGTATGGAATGAGATGGGGAACCAGTGGATCCCCAAGGAAATTCAGTTTACTGTAGAGGAAGGTGATGACATCCTTCGCTGGAAACTTATCCAGTAATGACTTATAGCATAGTTCCTTCAGACAGTATTTTCTCTCCAGGGCTGGTAGCATCCACAAAATGCTAGAGATCCATTCTTTTTCTCCTTATTTCCACTCAGTATTTGTACTCTGTTCTCAGCAGTGTGTCAAAGTGGCTCAGGGGCAAGAAGAATAGAGGGAATGGCTAAAGAGACTATAAGCATACACTAGCTTTTTCAATGGCCCTGTAGTTCCTTCACTCTTGAGTCAGAGTTCTTATTCAGAGCAGAGGGACCCAGAACATCTTTGGTCCTACAGATGGTGTTGGTTGGGTATCAGCATATGGGGAGATATGTGGGTGGGAGCAGCTGATGTCAGGAGGGCTGAGTTGGAACATTGGATGTGAAACAAGAGAAAAGTCTTGAGGCTTCAGCTGATGAAGAGAAACCTCCTTAACTGAAAGATGTGGAATTCTGGCAGTCATTCTGTAAGGATGATGAAAAAGAGACCTAACTCTGAAATGATTAAAACTCTGCTGGACACAGTCTTGGGGGATATATATGGGAGCTTCCAGAAGGGGAGTCAGGGCCTCTTGTCATGAGTACTTCTTGTCAGTGATTTCCTTCCCTTGGCCCTAGGAAAGGCAGCTTGGTAGAGAAAGCTTACACTACTTAACAGTGTGACTTTGGAGGATTCACTCAATCTTTTGAGTCTAGATATCCTAATCTGTAAGTAGAGATAAGAGAAATAATAATTTCATGAAAAAATTGTGAAAATTAAATTTCAGCCTCTTTCTCCCTGTCTATGAGCTCTAGTCTAAATACTCAACAACCTTGGAGGTTTTCCTCTCAACTTAATACATGACTTTATGGTACTAAGCATGTTGATAATGAGTGACTGAAATTAACTTGTCATTAATGCATTTATTTTGGATTTTGTATTTTTTGAGCAGTTGTACCAGACCACAGAATAATGGAGGTGTTCTGGTTAAGTGGACCCTCCATCTTCCTGTGATGGAGCACAGTCCCTGGATCAGAGCCACTTGGGTTAGAATCCCAGCTCTGCCCCCAACCAGCCATATCATCTTGGGAAGTGAATTAAATCTCTAACCTCAGGATCTTGATGAGCAAAATGGGGATAATACCTGCCCACAAAGTTACTGTAAGGACTTGAGACAAATCTTTTAAAGCCTAGCCCTGTAATGATTCTATACATTGTTAGTGCCCACTCTGTGGAATTTTACAATTTAAAACGTCATTTCCCAGTTGGTGGCTACACTTGTGGTGAGCACAACATATCAAATCACTGTGTTGGGCACATGAAACTAATGTAACATTATGTGTCAACTATACTTCAACAAAATAATAAAAAACAAATTTAAAAAAATAAAATGTCACTTCCATGCATGGCAGCCCCTGGAAGCATAGAGGCCCAGAGCTCCTCATCTGGTTTTGGAGAAGCCCCCTATATTAGTCATGCATATATATGTAAAATCAAAGTCCACCAGGTCAGTGGCTCCCAAGGTTCCCCTGTCCAAGTTTAGGGCCAGGGTGGTGGTCAGGTTGCTTTTTCTAATGGATGACCCCGCTTTCATGCTTCTGTGACTTACTTACAGAAGAGATTACCACATTGGATGAGAGGTTAGATTTCATGGACTTTAAATGTCCTTTTCTAACTCTGAGATTCTGTATGCCTACAATTTCACTCCATTTGGGAAGTAACCATTATCATTGCTAATGGTGTGGCCTTAAGCAAGTTACTTATCCCCTCTATCCCTCAATTTCTTAATTTTAGAATGGGACTAATTCCAATGCCTATATCTTAGGATGGTTGTGAGATTTCAATGGAAGACGTGTGTAATTGTTGAGCACAGTGTGGTGGCATATTATGCTGCTCACAGATACCCAGTTCTCTTCTCACTTATATCATAGTGGAGTGACACTTCCTGGATCTCTTGTTGTTGGATGGGGCCATGTGACTGAGGCCAGCCCATGAGTCATGGGCAAAATGAGGTCTCTAACTTCTGGATCAGAGCATTCAATTGCTGATATGTGACTTTTGGCACAGTCACAGTCACATTAACAGTAAGGATGGTGGCTGTTCAGTATGCCTGGTTTCCCTACCCCCAGTCAGCATATCATGGATGTGTGGTATGAGGAAGAATGACTTTCAGTGTATTGAGGCACTGAGATTTTTGGGCATTTTTGCTATTGCATAACTTAGCCTATGGTGACTGATACACACAGTGTTTGGACCAAGACAGTAGCTAGTATTGGGCACTTGCTATGTGCCGGACACATATTAGTTCACACTTTACAACCATGCTCTAGAAAGACGTATCGTTATCATCCTCATACTTAAAAGGGGAAACAAATATGAGAAATGTTAAATAACTAGACTGAGGTCACCCAGCTAGTAAGCGGTAGAGCAAAGATTTAAACCCATATGGTCACTATTTTGTAGACTCCATAGACCAAGTCTGTGGTTTCCTAGTATGACCATCCAATATTAATTCTTGAGCTGCATCCCCTATAGTTTCATTTGTAAATTATCTCCTTTGTTGGCTGTTCGTCTTCAGAGTGGTGGTGAGGTTGGGAAATCAGCACAGTGGCCTGCCATGGTTATCTGAATCTCAAGTTTTCACAGGAAGTCTCTCATTTTCTTTGCTTTGCTTTTAATCACTTTTTGGTTTCTAACTTATTATTTATTTATTTATTTATTTATTTATTTATTAAAGATTTTATTTATTTATTTGAGAGAGAGAATGAGAGACAGAGAGCACAAGAGGGAAGAGGGTCAGAGGGAGAAGCAGACCCCCAGCTGAGCAGGGAGCCCGATGTTGGACTTGATCCCGGGACTCCAGGATCATGACCTGAGCTGAAGGCAGTCGCTTAACCAACTGAGCCACCCAGGCGCCGTCTAAGTTATTATTTAAACAAAAATCTTTGATATGGGGACAAGAAACTTGCTAAGAGTATGAAAGACATTTTTTTTCTACCTTTGCTTGAAGGCATCAAAATGATTATCTTGAGTCAGGCTTCCCAGAAGCAGAGCCTGAGATGGGGATTCTTAGTGTGTTATTTATTGAGGGAGTGCCCTTGGGAGAACCCTGTAAGGAAGTGAGGGAGGCAGGAAAGGCAGGGAAGAAGATGGCAAAGGTGTGATATAGCCTCAGCCTAGCCTCAGCCTGATTCCATGGGGGAGCTCTAGAATATGATTTGTACCACAGAACTTGTCCTGCATCGAGGCAGGGGGATTGAGTCTTTATTCCCCTGAATCATTTGGTCACTGGCCTTAGATTTAAGCTCCCAGGCATCTCCAGGTTAGGTGGTTCCCATTGGCTAAAGACAATCTTCCAGACAAGGATGCAGGTGTGAGCCAATTAGCAGCCAACACCTGCAGCAGTTGGGGAATGCATGCATCTGCCAGATAAGGGAATCTGGGAGATGCACCAATAGCATCTACTATAATGTTTGAGGTCAGTGGCTCATCCTTTTCAGATTTATGCTTTTTCTGGGAATGATAGGGTTAAGTTAAGGGGAGGCTGTGAAGTCTATTAACACAGTAGTGGAATGTGACCCCAGTGAGGCCTTAGTATGTACTTTTTGTTGATATCCAAGTGGTGTGTACATGACCGTGAGAACTGGGTGGGCATAGAGCTCTGGCTTGACCTTTGGATCTGGAACTAATACATTTCATCTAGTCACCTGGAAAAGTTTTTACTTTCTACCTTTTAAATGGGCATGGTGGCAGCCAAAAATGTTTTGGCAGTTCTTGGGGTGTTTTCCTTCCTCGTGAAATAAGTAGCTTCAATCTGCTTCAGATTCACCAACTCAGCCCAATAATATTAATGCTAACACCAATACCAAGACAGTTTATGAAGTGCCTATTATGTGTCAGGGGCTTTAGTTGTAGTAATTATTTGATCTAATCCTCCCCATGACCCTGCAAGGTAGGAATTATAGGATCTATTTTATGGTCCAGAATAACAAGTAACAGGGAAGGTCAGCAATTTGTCCAGGGACATCCTGTTAAAACAGTTTTCATAAAAGTAGTAAAGAAAACAAATCATAGCATCAAAGAATAGAAGATTAGGAGAAAATGATGAAAAACCATATCATCGCCAAAAAGTAGAAAATATCATACTGTATAATAGAAAAGTCCCATTCTTCTCGTTAATATCAAAGTGTTGCCATCTTTAATGTGGGGGAGGAGAGCAAGGCAAGGCTTACATGTTGGAGATGGGATTTGATTCCAGTGCTAGACTCTAAAGCTGAGACATCTTATTCCTACACTGTTTTAATAACCATGTGATTTTAAAATGTCTATCCACTGGTTCTGAACCATGAATTCCAGTATGAAAGAGTGGCAAAACACCCAGGCCTTGAAGACAGACAGCTCTGAGTACTGGTTCTATGACTTGGGGCAAGTTATATAACCTCTCTCAGCCTGTTTCCCATTTGTCAAATGGGGATAATAATACTTAGCTTGTATGACTCATGTAGATTAAATGACATCACTTATATAAAATGCCCATCATATAAAAAAATACCCAGTCTGTACCAGTTATTATAGTATATTCATGAGGACCTCTCATTCTAGTTGGGGAGAAAACACAGTTTCAATTCTCTGTTGTTTAATAATAAACTACTACAAAATTTGGTGGCTTAAAATGATAATGATTTGTTATTTCTCATGGCTATGGGTTGACAGGGTGAGCCACCCAGTTATGTTTCATATAATGTCAGTCTGGTCACTCATGTGGTTACATTAAGCTGGAAGCCTAGCTCAGTTCCAACAAGGGATGTCTAAGAAGGCTATGGTCCTCTTTCACATGCCTCTTATCCCTCAGTAGGCTAGTCCAGGCTTCTTATATGGAGACTGGATTCCAAGAGCCCCAGGTGGAAGCATCCCTGCCTATTTAAGGGTTAAACCTAGAGTTGGCACACTGTCACTTCTATAGGTAAAGCAAGTCACATGGCCAATCCAGATTCAAGAGACAGGGAGTCAGACTCTAAGTCTTATTGTGCAGAATGGCATGTGTATATTTCAAGGGGAGGAATTGTTGGCAGCTGTTTTAGTCAGTGTTCTCCAGAGGAATAAAACCAATAGGATATATACAGATATATATATATAAAAGGATATTTCTTGGTTCACACAGTTATGAAAGCCAAGAAGTCCCACAATCTGCCATCTGCAAGCTGAAGAACCAGGAAAGCTGGTGGTATAATTCAGACCAAGTCTGAAGTCCTGAGAATTGGGAATGGGGGTGGGGGCTGATGGTGTAAGTCCTGATCTGAGTCTGAAAGCCCTAAAACCAATGTATTAAGGCAGAAGATGGATGTCTTAGCTCAAGCAGAGAGAGTGAATTCACCCTCCTGCTGCCTTTTTGTTGTATTCAGGCCTTCAGTAGATTGGATGAGGCCCACTCACATTGGTGAGTCTATGAATCAGATGCTAATTTCTTCCAGAAATAGCCTCATAGACACACCCCAAAATACTGTTTTACCAGCTCTCTGGGTATCCCTCAACACAGTCAAGTTGACTCATAAAGTTAGCCATCACAACAGCCATACTTGAAGACTGTCTCTCATGGGACATTTATTCTAGACCTTACTGTCTCAACAGAGTGCTGCACCAGGGTGAGAGATATTTACTGTGAAGACTGATACTCTGGAGAATGGGTTGGTGTTTTTAGAGAAAACTTCACAGAGGACCTGGGGCTTCATTTGGACCCTGAGTGAAGGATGGGAAATTGCTTTGGAAGAAAAAGGAGAGGGTCCATCTACTCTTTTGATTGTTCACCCACAGGAACAAGAACAAATTCAGTATGAGTTGGGGAGGGAAGGTGAAGACCCTGATTTTAACTGTCAAATTGATCTAGAGTTGTCAGATGGGATAATTTAACCCTCAAATGAGGGTGATTTATCCTGTGTATTGTAATCAGACAGTTGTCTAAGTTGCTCCCCATGAGCTCTGGTAAATCACTTTTAGTACATATTGAAAGTGACAATATTGTATTTTATCACCAAATTGCCGTCTTACAGTAATAACTAATGCATGTCATCGGCTTTGGCTCCAGTGCTGAATTATGCTCACTTGGAGGCGCATAGATCCAGACAGGAGCTGTCACTTGCATTTGCTTGCCCATGGCCAGGACCAAGACGCTGGTAGGGAAACTGTGAATGGTAAGTGCTTTGATGACTAAAGGCAAAGATCTTGTTTAGACAGAGAAATAAGGGCTGGTCAGGAATCAGGTTCAAATTATCAGACTGGGTTCCAGCTGCTGCCTTGTAACTGGTCTTGTCACTGAACACCTCAAAACCATCCTGCCCTGGAACTCCTGTAGTAATCTTTCTGAGATGCAAGGTACACCATGCCAGGCCCTTCCTTGAAACCATCACAGCCTATCATTGCCTGTGGGTATGTTGTCCATGTTCCTTAGCTTAGCCTACAAGGCTTTCCATGGTCTGGCTCCCACCTACCTGCCCAGCCTTATCTTGCACCACTCCCCCTCTTGAATTTTCTGTGTATGCACACACAATATGCTCTGCTTCTCTGCACCATTGTCCATGTCCTTTTCTTTGTCTGGAATGTTCTCTCCCTGCTGCTCCCCACTGACCTCCTTTGCCTAACCAACTCCCCTGGTCGTGGATGATATTCCGCAAGCATCCCTTCCTGGAAGCATTCACACATGCTCTCAGGCTGTGCTCACAATGCCCTGGCCATCTTACTCCCCTCATTGTTTCACTTGTCACATTGCATTATCATTACTTATTTATGCCTCTATCTCTACCACTAGACAGACTATGTATGAGCTCCTTGAAGGCAGGACCTTGTTTTAATAATGTTGATATCCCAACCAACCAGCACATGACTTATTAGCCCAGAGGAGATGCTCAATAAATGTTTGTGGAATTAATGGATTTATGAAAATAGTTCTTTGGGTTGTCACAGAAACACATGGGCAGCAGAGACTTAGAATTTTCACCCTGAATCTGGGTTTCCCTTTAGCTAAGGGGTTTCCTGTTTTGATCTTACATATCACGATTGGAATTCATGTGAGTATTAACTGCAAAGGTAAAATTTGTATGGCTCTGGGACAAAAAGCCTGGGCAAGGGCACAGAGATATTAGTCCAGTATGGCTTGGAGGTTTTTTTACACTTAGCATTAAGTGAGAAATTAACCAAGTCTTCACACCTATGAATTTGAGATCTGCTGTATTTCCAGAGGCTTTCTTATTTAGAAGTAAGGTTGAATGATGATTTCATTCATGTTTGTGGATTGGGAATGCCAAATCTCACTGAGGGTCCTAAACCTTTTGCATTCAGTTCCCTGCTTCCCATCCTGCCCTTAAAAATAAGGAATCTGAGAGTAAGTTCTAGAGGTGGCGGGAGAAGGGAGAATGCATTCCCACATTTCTAGCCAAAGTACATAAGCTTGTTGGAGAGAAGTAAAAAGTCTCTTAGCCCAGGAAGTGGATCTCTCCTTTTGTACTGCAGTCTGTAGGCAGATTGGGCAAGAAACTCCATGTAGGCTAGGAGACAGACGTCAGCGTGTGCCTTACAAGGAAAGAAGACAAGTTCAGGAACAAGGTGGTACGGGGTCTTCAAAAAGAAGAAAGTCATGATGAAAATGACTTATGAGAGTCATTCGCTGGTAGTAATGATAATAGTACTATTAATAATAATGATTTTTATATATTGAAAGTTTTCTACATGCTTGGCACGATGCCAAGCTTTTTACTTGGCCAACTTGATTTCAACTCACAACTTTATGAGGCAGATAAATTTCATTTTCATGTTACAGATGAGGCAAAGAGACAAAGCAACTTGCCCAAGGTTGTATAGCTAATAAGGGGAGGAATGGGGACTTGAACCCAGACGGTCTAACATAGCATTATAGACCTAACCTTGGCACTATATTACTTTCTAAATAATGATAGTGGCAAGTACAGCAAGTGCTTATTGGGTGCTCATTCTGTGCTGGACACATTGCCAAGCCCTTTACATGGAGAGCCTCAGTTACTCCACAGCACAACCTGTGGGGTGGGTTTTTATTATTATCCCCATTTCAAAGATAGAGTAACTGAGAATTACAGAGAGATTCAGTAACATGTCTGAGGTCACACTGCTAGTTCACAGTGGAGTCTGGATTCATTCTCAGGCTCTCTATCTCCCGATCATCCCCCTTTTTTTTTTTTTTTTACTATTTTAGTTTGGAAAGTGTTCTCTACTCCATCAATCCAGCCCTCCCTTTTATCAGCCAGTTCTCACCTCCTACCTAAAGATAGGGCACAAAGAGAATTTCATCTTCTTCCAAGGCAAAGGCCATATGACAAGGAAGAGTATGGTGGAGTGTGGGCTCCTGAAACAGTATTAGTGGCCAAGCACAGTTAAGAGAGTTTATCAGAGGGGATGGTGCTAGATATTGAGTGAATGGGAACCTGTTTCATGCCGGGGTGTTTGAAGCCAGAACACAGGGTCATGATACAGATCTGCATTAGGGACTTTATATTGATGACCAAGGGAAACTGACCCTCTGTAAGCTTTTAGTACCATTTGTGGTCAGAATTTTGTGTGTATGAGTATGTACACACACATACACACAAAGTCCTGGCTATCAGTGTTACCAATACACAGTTTTTTGGGGGTGGGAGGGATACCTTTTGTGTGCACAGCACTCAATTTATGCTTTTGAGCAGGGAAACGAAAAAAACAAAGGTGAAATGGTGCTATTTGCCCTAAGCTGACCTGGAAGTCTAAGCAGAGAGATAAAGCAGATGAGTATGTGGGCACTATCTTCATAAATTAGCTCAGTTGACAAGTATATTTTAAAACTCTTTGAAATTATAAAACCTGCAAATTTTTTAAAGTCAAAACCTTTATGAAACATTAAAATTATCATAATCTTCATATAGGAAAGGTAAAATAGAGCAAAGTTTATAGCAGTTTGCAACTAATGGTTCATGTCTTTACATGTGAGTGTCAGACTTTTGAAATACTATTATTAATAAAGTTAAGAGGCTATTCTTGGGAGGGATGCAATAAAATTTATTATCTTTTCATCGTTTCTTTATCTGGGTCACCAGAAACAAATGTGATCATTTTCCACCTCCAGGTAAAACACTTACACCGTCCACCTTCTGGTGCTGTCATTTGCTGCACTTGGGAACAAATGAGCAGCTTCAGGGTGAGGATGGAAGAATAATATGTAGGCAAAGGAAGAGGTAGGAACTAGATTAAGAATGGATATTCTCACTTAAAGACTATGAATTTCAAGATCACATATAGGGTCCACCTCAATTTAAGGAATGTGCCACATGGATCTGAAAAACAGTAATCGAAACATCCTGGACCGGCTAGGACAGTGTTGATAGGTTAAGTGCTGAGAAGCCTCAGGCCAAGGTGTCAGCTCTCATGTGATGTGGTAACCCTGACTTTGGTCCATTGCTGTAGGCAGAACCTCTAGGTCTTGGCTCAGGATCTTGCAAATGGGTTCTCGAAAGTGGATCCTGGTGATGGAGAGTAGAGGCTAGGAGGAGCACCCTTTCCCTGCATGGGGCAAAGACTCTCTGTGAGTGGTTGATGATGAAGATGGAAAGGAGAGCACAGCGTGGGGACCCAGTGCTCTCACCTCTAGACAGTTTCCTTAGGAAATGCTAGAGAATTACTACTGCATCATGGGTCATTGGAGGATGGGAGGAGTGACTCATCTGCCTGAAAGTGAAGGTCTGTAGTGAAGACTATTTCTCGGCCCCCAGTCCTCCTTTTCCCCTCTTTCCTCTTTTTCACCCTCCAGGGCATGGCTCAACTTGTGCTTCCCCAGGTAAGCATCCCTGGACTGGGCATCCAGGTTCCCCTTTGAGTGTCCTTGTAGCCCCTCAGAACTCTTATCATCACTGCAGTTTTATATCCACTCTTGAGGTTATTAGATGAATGTGTGCTACCTCTTCTGAATCATGTGTTTTGTTTTGTTTTGTTTTTTTTAATTTGACTCTTCCCCATGACTGCCATACAGTAGTTGCTCATGAATATTTTTTAAATTGTTGGTTTGGCAACCCTCTGGGGAGCTTCCCAGATATAAACTGAAACTGGCCCCTGTACCCAGAGGGCAGGGAGAGACTGAAGAAAGAGGCAGGCCACTCCAGGTTCGTAGATGGCAAAAGGAATTTACATGCGAGACTTGTTTTGGGCAGCAGCAAGATTAATGGATCCCCATACCCATCTGCCAAATCTTAAAAGTTTGTGTAGAGGCCTTAACTCTTTGAGTCACATATACCATGCAGGTGATCCAAATGTTACGTCACTATCTCAAGGCCATGTCCTTGGAGCAGCCTCTGGGAGCAGGAAATGCAAGCAGAACTCACATTCCCAGGACAGGGAGAGGATGAGGAGCCCTGAGTGCCTGGGTCTACCTCACATGTCAGTTGGAAGTCACATCTTTTCAATGACATTCCCCAACATAAGTGAATAAATAAACTCTTCAATGCAAAGGTTTTGAATCAGCTGGTGGGGAGACAGAGCTAATATTTTGAGGCAGATTAAAGGGACAGTAGTGTTAATTGAGAGAAAGTTTCTTAGCAGAGTCACTGTTTTTTTTTGTTTTTTTCCCTGGGAAAAAGTATATAATTCAATACACCAGAGAGCTAAGGCTTAGCATTCTAAGGTGGGCCAATCAATCAAGAAATCAATCAACACCTCTTTATCCAGTGCAGACCATGTGCCCAGCACAGTGCTAGAGGCTAAGACTTTTGGGAAGTAGCTTTGCTTCTTTTCTTCAGTTCCTGAAATAGGGTCACTAAGACTTGCAGAAGTAAGGAGGATGGGAGGGCTGAGGGGAGGAGCTGGGGTGGGTAAACTGATAGATGATTGCAGTAACTGGAAAAGCGCTGTGAGAAGCCAGTGGCATTTAAGCTCCAGCATTTTCCCTGTGGGACCCGACACCCTGAACCCAGCGGTACTCTTTCCCAAGCAAGATGTGGATAGGAAAATGCCTCTGATAATTATCGCAAAGGTATCATGTTAAAAACAAACAAAAATCACAAGATGCCTAATTCAACTTGGAAGTATGAAATTTAGAAAAAAAGGAACTGTTCCAGAGGGGAATAATTGTGGAGTTAGTGACTCTGAATTGGGTTGGGTTAGCAGATTTCTGCCTTTTAGGGGTGGGGGGATGGTGGTGGTGTTGGGGGGATGATCTAGCTTAATTAGCCTTTCCCTCTTGAAATGTGATAAAAGAGTTACTCTGAGATGTTGTTCTCTAAAAACACAAAAGGAGAATTCCTCCTCAATCACATTTGTAAGGAAACCAAGGATGGGAAGGGAAGACATGGCTGTGAGAATATGTGGGCTATGGATACATTCAGACACCAAAGCAGCTGCTTATTTTCAGCCTCTGTCCTAATCTTCTTTCTCCTCCTGGAATCTCTGATGGAAATTCACATTTGAAAGGCAGGGAAACAAACCAGCCCAGGCGCGTAGCATACGCAGGGCCTTATAACCACGTCCCATTCCCCCCCTCCCCCACTCCCTCTGCTCCCACCAACCACACACACACACACACACACACACACACACACGAAAGTTTGAGCAGGATTGTCTTCTAAATGACAGGGCCTCGTCATTGTAGAATTTGTGATAATCTGGTCCTTTGGGCTAGAATTTATTCACATAATGGAGGTGGGGAGTTGGGGGAAGGGAAGAAGTTTGTTAATTAGGACTAAAGACTAACTGTTTGCAAGCCTAGCTGCCTAGTTACAGCTGATTCTTATCTCTTGGTACAAATATTCATAGGTTTGCCAAGACCTCTTGCTTTCTCTCTGCCCCTACATAGTCATTTTCTTGCTAGACAGTAACAAGTTTGCATTTATTCTTAAATGTCCTTTAATGCCCAGTTCATTAGAGAGTCCAGTTAGGACCTGTTAGCCAGGTTTTACTGGTATTATTACTAGCCAGGTGTTATTGTTGGAGAAAAGGGATACTAGCAGTGAGAGGAATGTTTTCTGCCTAAGGAAATATTTTCCCCTTGGGGGCATGAACACATGAACTGCATATGCAAAAACTTCAGGCTGGGGAGTCAGAGCATCCTAAGTGAATTCCGGGAAAGGTGATTAATAGTCTAGGTTCAAGAGAGAAGTGCATCCCATGGGAACTCTTGAACAAAACTAAAGGCCACTCTGGATAAGGAGATCCTGTGCTACACTGTTGGGGATGGAGCTTTCTTCTCCCACATTTATCTCCTGCATTTTTGCTACCATTTAGTTGTTTTGCTACTATGTTGTCATTGCCTCTGTCCTGCAGGGGGCACTCTCAAGGAAAGTCTATCTGGAGGTCTCCTTTTCTAGTCAGTCTTCATGTCTACCTATTTTGAATTTGGATCAAATGTCTACCCTTGGATCCTTGCCTTTTCCCACATCTCTAGTGTGGAAGCTCTTCAGCAATGGGGACTGTACCCCTCTCTTCATTCTCATGCCCCCCCCCTCCCCGGGAATTAGGAAGTGCCTGGACAGACTGTTGGACCAAAGTTCCCATCTTCCTCCCACTGTGGGTTTCAGTCACTTCTTTCAGTAATTCAGTAACTAGGTTAGTTTAATTATTTATGGAAGGACATTCATAGTGCAAGAGGAAATGTCCTGTACAGCATTTATCAAGGAATTGGTCTTCATAATCTGATTCATCTCCAGAGCAAAAGTGAAGTATCTGGGCTGATGATTCAGGTATTATCTTTGGGGGGAAGTAGGATGAGACATCTAGAGTTGGTGGGGTTTGAATCACTGTGGTTGACTCAATAGATGAATCTAGAATCTGTGGGAGGTACAAAGTCTGTGTATTATCCCAGTCCTTCTAACAACATAAGGGGCTCACTCCTATTGTCCTCACTATACAATGGGGAAACTGAGGCATAGAGGAATTAAATAGCCTTGCCCCATATTTCTAAAATAGGAAGTGGAATAGAGTTTAGTTCTTTACAAGAAGGAATCTGAGGCCACAGCTATGTTTTTAACACTGGAATCCTGTCATGTACAAGCCAGTCCTTTGGTTGTTCACTGTCTCAAGTCCCTGGCTTATCTGATCAAGTCCAGCTTCCTAGAGCTGGATCTACTGATTGTCCTGAACAGCAGGCTCAGAAGTTTATCAGGAGTCTCAGCACGATGATTTGGTGGGACTGGAAGAAGAGGTCTTTAGCAAATAGATCCAGTGTCCAGTGTGCCTGGGATGAGCCAGCCTGCTTCTGCCACTCTCTCCATCCTTGACTCAGCCAAGCTACTTAATTTTTGAAAGTCTCAGTTGTCTCATTTGGAGGATAACAGTAGCCTCTACCTCATACTGGGTTGTGAGGATGAAAGAAAGGAGGGAGTACACGGAAGATACTTGGTAAGTAGTTAAGAGTTTTAGAGATGTTTATAAATTTTAGCTGAGGCCCTTTGGCCCCTTAGAGTATGACCTAGAAATCCCATTTACCCTGGGACAGTGTTTCCCAAACTCTAATATCCATAGGGATGACTGGGGGCGGGGGGAGGGTTGTTAAAAGTGCAGTTTCCCAGATTCCTCTGCAGGTGATTCAGGTAGACCAGGTGATGCTGACGGTCCAGAGACCCCCCTCAGGGAGAAATACTGGAGGTGAGGCCAGCAGAGTCACATTCAACCCCTCCACTAGAGCCTTGACATTCCTTCAGTTTCTTCTTACCCCATGAGGCAAGTGTGAGAAACATGCTCAGCAACATAATCTACAAAGGGCTTTATAAGGTCAACAAGTGATCATTTAATTATTACAGAAGCTGTCCCAGACCAGTATATTTTCTTCCTCTTCCCCATTTCCTCTCTTGGCTCCCTGCCCCTCCCCTTCCACCAGCTTCTGTTGGCACCACAGTCCGTGGCAGTTTTGAACTTCAGGGCTCCTGTCTGGCTCATTATTCATTTAGCTGAGGAACTGCAGCACCTGATTAATAGGAAATTAGCTGTGAATGCAACATTTGGCCTGTAGTCAAGGCACAAGAAGTTATAAATATACACCATGTGGGTGGCCTGGGCACCTGATTCCTGGCAGCGCTAGACGTGGTACTTCCTGTGTTGTTTCAGGAAGTACAGTCATTGGGAGCCAGGGGTCACCAGCCCAGAGGGCCAAGGGGGCCATGCTGGGGAGTCCAAGGGCCTGTCTACTTCATCTCACTTCACAAACAGCACATTTACTTTCCTCAAGTTAAATGTCTCTTCAAAGGCCAGGCTGGAATGGAAGTGAGAAGAAGATGGGAACAGGGGCTGGAGAGGACGTGGAGGAAAACTTTGGGACTGTGGGGGTCTCTCACAGGGTGTCCCACACACTGTTCCCCCAAAGACACTGCAGATCTGCTGTTGTTCCAGACACTTCCATTTGGCTTCTTCCAGAGGCATGAGTTCCAGCTTTATGTAATACCCTGATAGTAGGGACCTGTGCACTGAAGGCCATGCCCTTGCCACCCATGGTGATGGCCCATGGAACTGAGGCCCATGGGGGTTAAAAATCCTGCCCAGCCAGCCAGGGCAGAGCTGGGATTTGAACCACAGTTTCATAACTCCCACATCTGATGCGTTTTGCAGGACCTCAGAGCTGCCTGATTACTTTGGAAAGAGAGTCAGTCTGGGAGGAGAAAACTGTCTTTAAAAGCACCAGTAAGGAAAGGATTGACGGGGGAAGGAAGGAACCAAGGGTCAAGGGCAAGGTCGGGGCACCTGTTGGGGTTTTATAAGGAAGCGTGGAGGAAGAAATGCCCAGAGACCAGAGAAGAAGCTACTTTCTCTAGATTCACCTGATTTAAGTCACCCTATTTTCTTTTTCTCAACTTGCCCACCAGGGAAATAGGAATTGTGCAACCTACCTGTTCCCTTGTGAGAGTGAAAGCTGCTGATAAAAGGGCTGGTTCATATTCTGTTTGTTATGAGCCAAAGCATGAAGGTGGGGGCAAGAGAAGGGAGATACTGAGTTCATTGGCAAAGCAGGCGGGGCCAGGAGGAACAGCCGGCACCTACATTAGGGAACAGAAAGCCCAGAGTAAGTGCAATATTTTGCGAGCTTTATTTAAGAGATCGATTGATTGAAGCCTCTTTAACACAGGCTTCTACCTGATAGTGATGTAATGAATCTGGCATTTTTGTGTCTCTGGAAGGAAGCTTCTGAAAGAGGAGAAAAATAGAAAAGAAATTGCATCTTTGGGTAGGTCCCAGAAGGGGCTACTCTAAAGGAGGGAAATAACTCATTGACGATGTCACAGAGCAGAAGATAGACAGAGAGGCTGCATGTTGCTTAGGCTGAAGGAGGACAGATTCTCCCCTGGAAGGGAAGTGTGCCTCCAGTCTTGCTGGGAGAAGGGAGTCATAAATCAGGACTCAGGCTGAGAACCCAGGAGTCTCGGCTGCCCTGAAAGACAATACATTCTCCTCTCCCCACCTCTACCCACTAGCCAGGGGCATTTCCTGACCCTCCTCTGAGGAAGGGCTTTGGCCTCTCCTGGTTTCTTATCCTCTGGGCGATGTTACCAATTCTTTACCATCCCGGCTGGTGCTTTGGCACAGAATGGCTTTGGAGACAGAAAGACTTGAGTTCAAACATCACATTCTCCACTTACGAGTTTCCTCAACTCAATATGCCCTCAGTTTCTTACTGTGTTAAAAATATGGGGTAATAACTATTTGAGAGGGTTTTCAAGAGGATTAAATGAGGTAAGAGTCAAAACGCCTGATATCGCCTGTGACACATAGTTGAGACTTAACACAATTATTGCCATTATTGTAATATAAACAAGAGGGTCAACAATAACACCTGGGACTTGGAAGTCACTAAATAATCAATTTCTATTCTCTTTATCAAGGTCATATCAGCAATAATGACATTAGGAAAATATGTTTGATATTTTGTTCCTTTGTCAACTTGCACCCTCCCCCAAACAATCCTAAACCACAATCTAGACCAAAGGTCAACCCCAGCCCTAACCCCAATCCTAGCCCCACCCCAACTGCAAACCTATACCAAACTATAACCCCTGCATTCTTCCCAACCCTATCCCAACTGCATTAGTCAGGGTTCTCCAAAGAAACAGAACTAATAGGACATACATATACAGAGAGAGACACTTATTATAAGGAATTGGCTCATGACACTGTGGAGGTTGGCAAATCCCCAAATCTGCAGGGCAATTTAGCAAGCTGGAGACCTAGAGAACTGACAGTGTAGTCCCAGTGCAAGTCCAAAGGCCTGAGATCCAGGAGAGCTGATGGTATAATTCTAGTCTCGATAGCTAGGCTCAATAACCAGGAAATGTTGACATTTCAGAGTCTGAAGACAAGAAAAAAGCCAATGTCCTGGTTCAAAGGCCACCAGGCAGGAAGGATTCTCTCTTATTCAGGGGAGGGTTAGCTTTTTGTTCTATTCAGGCCTTCAACTGATTAGGTGAGGCCCATCTGCATTAGGGAGTACAATTTGCCTTAATTGGTCTACTGCTTTAAATGTTAATCCCATCCAAAATCACCCTTACAGAGATACCCACAATAATGTTTGACTGCATATCTGGATACCATATGACCCCGTCAAGTTGACACATAAAATTAACCCTATTCTCCATGCTTACTCCAAGCCCAAGGCCAAACCCAACTCTACCCTAATACCTACTAGTAAACATTGCTAGGCACTGTTAGTGTCTCAACTTTCTTCTTTGTAGTGGGGATACAAATCCTATCCTAGCCACAAAAACTGCAAATCAGGATGATGAACTCACGAAGAAAGAATCTCAACTTGATCTCTGGAATATGGAATTTAAAGGGAAAGGAGATTGGAAAAGAGAGTCTCACTCAGATAGAAACCCAGTATGATTAGTACTTGCATTTGGCATGAGGAACTGCTCAGACACATAGAGACTTCCATTTGTTGGTGCTGACTCCTGCCCCATTCTCTTGGCCAAACCCTATTTTAATATGTTGTGTGTGATGTTGGGATGACCAGGGATAGGGCATAGGCATAATGCTCTGGAGATGTCTTATTGCAAAGGATATTTCATTGTATATCAATGTGACATGAAAAATACCTTGTCAATATTTATACTCACTTAGGTCACTTGGGTTTCTGCCATATTCTTCTCTTAGATTTATCTCACATGATGAAAAAAGGAAGCCTCAAGACCTCAAGAAGCTTAAATTGAGGATGAGTACCCTCAAAAACCCACACCATAGCAATGTGATGTTCTCTAAAGGAGTTCAGAGATGAGGGAGATTATTTGTACTTGAGGGATAGGGGAAGGTTCCAATGATAATATGACAATTTATCTGAGCCTTGGAAAATTGATGGGATTTACACAGAAATAAGTATAAATGTGGGCAAGGGAACAGCATGTGCAAAGGGAGACAAAGAGGAGGGAGAGGATGTTTATGGGGGTATAATTTGTTTTTAATATGATAGGCAGACGAGAACCATCTGAAAAACTTTAAGTGTAGAAGTCATGGGTTCTTAAGATTTGGATTTACATTGTTTCCTCACAATAACTCTTACAGATAAGTATTATTATTATGCCCACTTTGCAGATGAAGAAACTAAGGCTTAGAGGCCAGTAAGCCAGTGAGGGGCAGAGCTAGGATTTGAACCCAAAGCCATATTGTTTCCACAGCCAGGATTCTACTGTGAGTGTTCAGAGTGGTGGCACCATTATGGGGGTGGAAGAGATAATGCATTCACTTTGGATGTGTTGCATGTGAGGCACTCATGAGACCTGTAGGAGGAAAGGTGAGTTTGGAGCTTGGGGAAGAAGTAATATGAAAGAAAAGGAGTTTGCTTCCGGAAGTTACATCCTAAGGTTGGCATATTCAGAACTACCAGTCAAGTTGACTCACCCTATGGAATTCCCAGATGAGAATTCCTGCAGCTCATCTGCAGGTCTGCTCCTTAGTGTGTGTATGGTTTGCCAGACCCATCTTCCAAAGCTACACTCAGGGTTTTCTTTTCTTGACACGTCTCAGCTCCTCTTTTCTCCATGTGTGACTTCAGTGCTGTTTCCATTTTTCTGAAGGGACTTTACCACTTGCTGTCCTGCTCCTGGCTGCCAAGATTTGCCTGCAATAAGTAGCAAACTGTTCAGCATTGGGTAGAATAAGCACTCCTGACCCTGTGACTCATGAAAAAAACAGCAGTTGTAGGGGGAGCTGAAGATGGTAAACACGTACATATAGAAGAAAATAGTTCTTTCCAGGAGGTGGAAAGACCAGAAGGAGCCAGGGAGTTTTGGTAGCCTGGAAAAGCTCTTATTCCTCAGGTTAAAGAGAGAAGTTCAGTGAAACTCCTTCTACTTCTAAATCCCTTGTCATTTCCTGACTTCAGCTAGCAGTGCTGTAATTGTTGGGACGAGAATTGTCTTACCAGTGGGGAAACTGAGGCAGGAAGGTGTGGAGAAGAATTAGTCAAGGTGCTGTAGTCTATGGCTAAGAGCCCAGAATTCACATTATCCTGAAAGAAAAACCCTCAGGGAAGGGATCAGAGGGTTGCAGTCTGAATTAGTCTTCTATTGCTGCTGAAACAAATTGTCAAATTTTTGTGTGGCTTAGAGGCACATGCATTTCCTAGCTCACAGTTCTGTAGATCAGAAGTTCAGGCAGGTTCAGATGGGTCCTCTGTTTAGGGTCTCATGAGGCTTAAATTAAAGTGCTGACTAGTTGGACTCTTATCTGCATATTCCAGGAAGAGCCTACTTCTAACCTCATGCCTGTGGTTGGCCAAATTTACTTTGTTGCAGTTGTAGAACTGGATACCCCCTTTCTTTGCTTGCTCTCAGCCTGCGGCCACTGTCAACAACTAAAGGCTGCCTGCATTCCTTGTCCTGTGGCCTCCTCCATCTTCAGGGCCAGCATTGGAGCATCGAATTCTACCCATGTGCCAACTCTCTGACTTCTTATTTGTTATCAACTGGAGAAAATGCTCTGCCTTTAAAGGCTCATGTGAGTAAATTGTTCTACGTGGGTAATTTCCCTTTTGCCGTATGTATTAGTTTGCTAAGGCTGCCATAGCTAAGTCCCACAAGCAGAGTGGCTTAAACAACAAAATTTTATTGTCTCACAGCTCTGGAGGCTGGAAGTCTGAAATCATGGTGTTGGCAGAGTTGGGTCCTTCTGAGGGCTGTGAGAGATGCATCTGTTCCAGGCAGTCTTCCCTCGGCTTGTAGAGAGATGACTGTCTTCATGTTCACACAGCGTTTTTCCCTCTGTGTACATTTCCATGTCTAAATTTCTCCTTTTTGTAAGGCTACCAGTCATACCTGCTTCAGATCCACCCTAATGAACTCATGATTAATTATACCTGCAACAATTCTATTTCCAAATAAGGTCACATTCTGAGATACTGGGCTTCAACATGTGAATTTTGGTGAGACACAGTTTGACCCATAACAGCATCTAACAGCATATAATCATGACAGTGATGTCTCGTCCTATGTGCAGGCCCTGCCCGCACTAGGAGCGGAGGGGATTAGACAAGAGTCGGGGTCATTCCCAGGATTTTGCTTATCACAGAGTTCCTGAACCAGGATAGCTGCTCAGTGGTTGGGATGAATAGAAGGGTGGCGTGGTGAGAGCAGCTTCAGTGGAGTATGAACCATGATTGAGTGACAGGAAGTGAAGAGAAGGCAGATACTGCTGCCCTCAACAAGCAGCTGTGACCAAGAGGAGGCCAGGTGGGGAGAAGAGAGGAAAATGGGGAGGAATAGCGGTTTCACTCAAATACAGGTGGCCTAGGCTTGTTTGTTGCCTGGAAATAACCAAAAGAGAGAGAGAGATGCAGTGGCTAAAAGCCTCCAGCTGGTTCTGGTTGTCCACATGCCCCTGTTGTATGGAAACTTGACTTATTACCCTGTAGGGATTTTGTAGAACTCACATTAAATGGCCTTTGCAAATAGATATGTGTGCAATCTGGCTGAGTTGTAGTTACTTTGGAGACTTGTGTTTGCTTACATGTGGTCCTGTAAAGCTCAGTTTTAATATCACAGGAATGCATTTCTATTTGGTCTCCACTTGCCTCATTCATTTCAAATTTTATGTGATTTCCTTGGAAGGACAGGTTTGATAGAACCTAGTAATAGTAGTGGATGCTACTGATTCAGGGTCTACCGTATGTCTGCCTTGTGAGAAGTGTGCTCATGCATTATTCCTCATCCCTCTTCTACAGGGTAGAGTATTGCCTTCATATCACATGTGGGGAAACAGAAGTGCTTCAGGGCTGTGGCTGACGTTACAGACTAATAAGTAGTGATGCTCTGGCTCCCACATCACTCTGGCTTAGACACCACTCTCACATCAATCCCTCTCTCTTCTAAAGTTTGGCAAGTTTCTTCTTTTTGAAAAGTTCACTATTTCTGTAGGATACACTCAGAACAGCAAATGATCTGTGAAAACAAAGCCATAGTGTTCACCTTTTATTCCCCTCCTAGTCCCAACTCTTGGGCTTCCCAACTCAGCTATTTGAGAAATTATGCAAGGAAGACTTTTCATCTCCATCCAGAGTAATTCATTGCCATGCAAAGAACAATACAGAGACATTTCAGCCAGTGTGACTTTTTCTAAAGGTCACACACGCTGGTGCCCAGGGGTTTGTGATGGACATGGTGCCCAAGGCACAACATCACATTTGCTTCTCTTTCTGGATACATTTTATCATCAAAGTGTTTGCAAGGCTCCATCTGCTGACATACCGTGGTCTGTCCTCCAAAATGGAGGTCCGTGCTTATTTCCAATGAGATTTGTGGCTCTTAGAAGATATTTCAAAGGAGCACAGCGGGAGTAAGGACCTAGAGCAATCGGAATTCAGGAGGGATGGAGTGCAGAAATAGCAGGCGTGGCCACTGGACTTTGCAGGCTTGAGAAGCAATGAATTGTGCCAGGGGTGAGAGTGCTTTGGAGAAAGGTGTGGAGAGAAAATCACCAGTTCAGTGGGCTTTGGAGGACGTGTAGGAGTTTGTGAGTTGAATGGGAAGTAGAAGGTGGAAGAGAAGGACATCTCAGGTGTAGGTAAGATACAAGGATTTAAATGTCAATGCTTGCTGTGTCAAGTGGCTCAAGTATAAGGATAATATTGCTAATGACACCACCATCTCCATAGTAATAAACACAAGCACTTATATATTACCTCTTGTCTGCCAGAGTACAGTATATTCTCAGTACATTAATTGTAGTAATTTATATGTTCTTTAAAGCAGCCATATGAAGTGGGTATTGTTTTTATCTTAGTTTTGCAGGTGAGGAAACTGAGGCGCAGGGAGACAAATTATCATTCCAAAGAACCCTCAACTATCAGAGTCAGGATTTTATTCCAGCAGGCTACCTCTAAGGCGGGGTTGTCCCGTAGAACTTTCTATAATGTTGGCAGTGTTCTAAATCTATGCTTCCAATACAGTAGCCACTGACTACATGTGGTTCTTGAGCACTTGAAATGTGGCTAGTGTGACTGAGGAACTGGAATTTACTTTTTAATTAATTTTAATTATTATATTTAAATTTAAATAGGTACATGAACCTAGTGACTACTGTATTGGACGCGACGGCTTGCTAGAGTCTGCTCATCTGTAACACTCTGCTGCCTTTCAAACTGGCAAATGTAATGTTGATTCTGTAAAGATACTATTAGTACTAATAATAGCCACAGGAAGAATGGCTGCCATTTATGTAGCTCTTACTGTGTGCAGGGCAACATGGTAAGTGCCTCCTGTAAGTTACGTCATGTCATCTCGATGACAGCCTTGTGGGTGATGGCTGTGAGCATGGACCTGCATTCAAAACCCAGCTCTGCCATTTATTAGCACTGTGACCTTAGGCAAGTTACTCTCTATGCCTCAGTTTCCTCATCTGGGAAATGGAGTAAGTAATAGCATCTACTTCATGTGTTTGTTATGATGATTCCAAAAGTCTGTGCATTTAAAGTGCATAGCATGGTGATAAGCATTTGATATATGGGTGGTACTGTTGTTATCATCCATATACATTAGATGAAGAAACCAATGCATGGAGACTAAAGCATCATACTGTGAGGCACAGCTCCCTGTGGAGGAGCTGGAGTTCAACCGACAGGAGGCCTGATCTCAAAGTTCTTCACCGCAATACTGTGGCTTCCGTTCAGAGGTTCTAAACGTTTGATTTGTGGAGAACTGGCATGGAAATCCTCCAGGGTGCTTGTTAAAGATATAGTCTCCTAGACTTGCAGAAAGCTCTTTCTTGCCTTAGATTGTTTATGGTGAAGACCTGGGAATCTGCATTTTAACAAGTTCCCCAGGTGGTTTCTAAGTATACATTAACCAGTGAGACACCACTGAAAAATTTTGTTGGGGAGGAAAGGAGAAGGAGAAGACAGGTTCTGAGGCGCAGGAACTGTGTGGAGGATGAAGGGATTCTATACATGGATCTTTTTAGAAAGATCTCTCTGGTTGCTGTTGTTGAAAATGGACTTGATTAAAGAACTAGGGGATGGGGAGGTGAAACTAGGACAGGGGCAAGGTGGACAGGAAGAGAGGGAGGGAAATGTTCTCTGGATATTTGTTGGTAAAATTAACAGGACACAGTAGATCTCTAGAAATAAGGGAGCAAGAGTGTTCATTGGGAGTCGAGAATGATCATGAGGTTTCTATTTACAATACCAGGGTGGGTAGTGATGTTGTAACCAAGATAGACAAGGCATTATGGGAAGAAGATGAAGATATTCTTGAGGACTTTGTAGGGTTTCCAGGTGGAATTATCATGAAACTGCTGGACATTTGGTTTGGGGCTCAAAAGGGGAACATATAGCAGAAATAAAGTTTGGGGTTCCATTAGCACTAAACATGCTGTCTGCTTGATGTAGTAGGTAGGACTGTCCCAGAGAAACCTGGTCAGAGGCTCACCAGCCACCTCACCAAATACCTACCAAGGTGAGGAGTTGACATAAATGTGCAAAGTGGTCTGATGTAAGAGTAGATGTTCAGCCAGTTGAAGGACACTTGCCCAGTCACACAGTCTTGGGAAACAGTCTGTCAGCCAAACAGAACTGCCACCAGCCCTTTGCCTTAGAGGACCTTGGAGTGTGACGCCACTCAGGGTGCTCAGGCACTTGGTATATGCATCATATGCCAGAAGAGAAGGTACCAAGGCCCATCCTCTGGGGGACAACACTTATGGGCCAGGACGAGAAACTAGTGAGAGAGGCAGAGGGAAAGTAGACAGAAAAGAGGGAGCAGGACAAGAGCAGAGCAGTACCCAGGCCAAGAGAAGAGAGGATTTCAGCAAGGGGTTTGTCATCAATGCCACAGGCCATGGATAACTTAGCCTGAAGCCTGGAGAGGGGTCCTGGGACAGACTTGACAAGCTGGACTGTTTTGTGCCTTTTGCCACCAGCAGAGTGATGGGGGATGGAAGCCAGGAGAGTGAATGAAAGTTGCAAGGTAGAGGCAAGGAATATAGATTACGCTCCTCAGAGGGAAAGGGAAGAGGAAGGATGCTGCCTTGGGGGAGACATGGTTGACAGGGTTGTTTGTAGGATGTCAGGCTTGAACACATTTGTAGGAAAAGGGGACCCAGAACCAGTAGAATAGAAGGATCTGAAAATGGCAAAAACAAGAGATGATTTTTGGATCAAAACCCCGGAGGAGGAAAAAGGGAATCATATCTTGGGGGGAAAAAGGGGTGGGGCACTTCTTTCTTTGGAGTAGGAGGGGAAAGTAGAAAAAAGCTTAGAGGTAGGAACAATATAACTGGAATTCTTGGAGGTGTAAATCTAGGTTGTCTCTTCAGAATGAGGGCCCTGGTGAGGAATAAGGATAAACACGGTTACATCTTTTACACTTTGAAGGCCTCCCCCCACCCCATGCTAGGCATTGTTTAGTGCTCTTCAGGAATTACCTTTTTTAATCCTAAGAGGTAAATATAGTTGGCATACTCATTTTATAGCCCACAAAGAGACGTTCATTGCCCCCCCCCCCGCCCCCACACACACTAGAAAGTAGAGCTGGGATTTGTCCCCAGAAGTCTGAATTCAGTGTCTGTTCTCTTAACAGCTCTTTATAGTGTGATAAAAAGGCAACAATAATGGCAATCTGTATTCGTATAGTACTTAAAAAAACAAAACAAAACCCTCCTCCCATTTTACAGGTGTGGAAACCAAGGTGGAATGTGCCTAACTCATCAATCATCTAGGTGGGGTTGGAGCCATGGCCGGAATAGGAGTCCCTTGATTTTCAGTTCTATTCTCTTTTCCCAAAGAGTGACAGGCCACCCGTAGCTCCTGAGTAAACTGTGTTGCCTTTCTGAGCAATCTTGTTCCCTCTCTCCCTCCTTCCATTCCAACACCCCCACCCCTACTCCCACCCTAATGCCCCCCTGAAATGCCAGGAAGGTATGTCCGGCATCTGCTCCCTCCTTCCGGCTGGAATCCTCGTGCTGGCCAGGTGCCACTGCCCTGCTCTGGCCCAAGGGCCCTGTGCAGGCAGGCAGCAGAGGAAGGCCGCGTTTGTTTTGCTTTTATTGTTAAATAATATAAATCTCTTGGCTGCACCGCCCGCCAGGACGAGAGTTGTGTGTCTTCCTGCGCAGTCGCTAATGAGACAGTTAATCATTTGTTTATTCTGTATGAAGAGAGGTGGCGGCCGTATCTCTCAAACCAGACACGGGGCTCAGGACCCTCGGGGAAGGTGGCCACCCCGGCACATGAGTCACCCACGGTCCCAGCACAGTCCTGCCCTGCAGGCCCCCATACGTCCTTCCCCTAGGTACTGACTGGGATGCAGGCACCAGCGGATGATGATTATTATTACTGTTATTGCGCCTATTATTTTTTAAAATACTCCCTTCCCTGAGAAGCAAAAAAAGAGGAAAAAACGGCGATTTGCAAAGATGCTTTGTTGGGAGATAAGTAGGTTTCCTCTTGGGCCCAGTTTATCTCACTTGTGCAGAGGTTCCTAGAGGTCGTGCAGCTCATGAGATAAAGCTCGGGGACCTCCCCGGGGAAGGCCAGAGTCCTCGTTCGGCTGTTTTCCTAGTTCCAGGGTTAAAGAGGTGAAATCGGCTGTGTTCCTCCTGCAGGCTCCCTGGGGCCGAGGCCGCTTTTATTAGAGCAAATCAGACCTGTCCAGGTGCTGTGGGATGGGGGGAGGAGAGAGCCAGAAGGAGGTGAGGAGGGGGCCGGGGTGGGGGTGTGCACTGGGTTGAGTGCTGTGTGTACCTGGCTTGCCCGAACTGAATTATTGTCTTAAAGGGCTTCCATCGCATCTGTTTGCATGCTGTTAGCATCCTCCTGCTATTTTCTTGGTGTTTGGATAAATCCTATTGCCTGAAGCTTATATTTCAATTAACTGGGTCCAACTGTCTGAGTCCTGAGGCATAGGGATGGGTGGGGGGCTGCTGTGTTTTCTGCTGTGGCATTGTATCATTGACAGTCTGTGTGTCTGTCTTGGGTCAGCCAGATTCCATCCTTGAAGCTGTGCCTCTCTGTGGAGCTGAGTGCATCCTGGTCAGGGGCACAATTACCCAGGGCAGGGCTGATGTTTCAGGAGTAGTTTGGACAGACAGAACAGCTATATCCTTTTAGACCCTGTGGAGTAGGGAGCAAGCCTGTGCAGGTGCCGGATGGAAACAGTGAAGCAAGTCGGAGGGGGCAGTGCAGTGGATTTGGCTCCTTCCCACAGCTGATTCTGAGCTTTCCCTTTGCTTCTCTTGGGACTCTGTGTGAGGTCCTTCTACCTTCCGCTTCCAGCCCAGACACAAGCTTCTTCGTCTCGTCCTTCCTCCTCCCTCTTTTCTTCCCCCAGATACCCCCTTTCAACTTCTGTATCTTTGTCGTGCTGTCTCCTCCACCCAAATCCCTTTCTCTTTCCTTTTCTTACCACTCTTTATCAAAACCCATCCTTCAAGGCTCAGTTCAAATGCCACCGCCTCCAGCAAGCACCCCACCCCCCATTGTCCTCCCCAGGCAGAATTAACTTGTCTTCTGTGCTTCCCGTTACTCAGATCTCACACCTTTCCCTTCTTTGGGTTCGGGCTAGCATCCATCCTGCGTGTCCCACCATGCAGCATCACACGGTCTGTACGGTTTGGTGTTTTTGAGTCATTTCTGTTTTGGCTTTGTAGTGGGTTGGATGGTGATTCCCTCCAAAAGATAGGGCACAGTCTAATTTCTGGAATTGATGAATGTTACCTTATTGGGGAAAATGGCAATTGCAGATGTAATTAAGGATCTTGAGATGAAGAGATCATCCTGGATTATTCAGGTGGGCCCTACGTCCACTGACAAGTGTCCTTATGAGAGACACCCAGGAAACTTGACAGACAGAAGAGGTTGTGTGAAGAAGGGGGCAGAGATTGCAGTGATGTAGTCACAAAGCAAGGAATGCAAGGAATTCTGGCAGCCACTAGGAGCTGGAAGAGGCAAGGAAGAATCCTCCCCCCTCCGCCCCCCAGAGACCCAGAAGGAGCGGCTCCGCCAACACCTTGATTTCAGACTTCTGGCCTCTAGAACTGTAAGGAAATAAATTTCTGTTGTTTCAAGCCATCCGGTCTGTGGCAATTTGTTACAGAGCCCTTGGAAACTAACAGGCTGGTGGGCCTCTTCTGAAAGGGAAGATGGGACGGGCAGGAAGAACACAAAAATATCGTGTGAACTGCTGGTGGGAATGCAAGCTGGTGCAGCCACTCTGGACAACAGTGTGGAGGTTCCTCAAAAAGTTAAAAATAGAACTACCCTATGATCCAGCAATTGCACTACTAGGTATTTACTCAAAGGATACAAACATAGTGATCCAAAGGAGCACTTGCACCTCAGCGTTCATAGTAGCAATGTCCACAATAGCCAAACTATGGAAAGAGCTGAGATGTCCATTGACAGATGAATGGATAAAGAAGATGTGGTACACACACACACACACACACACACACACACACACACACACTGGAATATTACTCAGCCATCAAAAAATGAAATCTTACCATTTGCAACTATGTGGATGGAACTAGAGGGTATTACGCTAATCGAAATAAGTCAGTCAGAGAAAGACAACTATATGATTTCACTCATATGTGGAATTTAAGAAACAAAACAGGATCATAGGGGAAGGGAGGGAAAAGTAAAATCAGATGAAATCAGAGAGGGAGACAAACCATAAGAGACTCTTAACTATAGGAAACAAACTGAGGGTTGCTGGAAGGAAGGCGGGTGGGGGTATGGGGTAACTGGGTGATGGGCATTAAGGAGGGCACAGGATGTAATGAGCACTGGGTGTTTATGCAACTGATGAATCACTGAACTCTACCTCTGGAAACTATTAATACACTATATGTTAATTAATTGAATTTAAATAAAATTTTAAAAAATATATCGTGTAAGGAATCTGGACCCTTCCTGCTAGGCTGTTGCTTGTTACCTCCCTTGCTCCTTCTGCTTCTGTTCCGTACAATCCAAGGCCTGTTCCTCCTGTACCAGGTGGTTCAGGACAGGACGTTGCCCTAGTTGGAGCATCACTTCTGAGTAAATAATCATGATTATCATACCAATAAGAGCTATTGGCATTTATAGAGCCTCTATAGTTTACAGAGTACTTTGCCTCACCTCATTTCATTCTGTCTTTACAATAACCTTGCAAGGCGGGTTTTGGGATCCCTAGTTACACATGAGGAAAGGGAAGATTGAGGCATGACCATACAACTGGTAGGGTTGAACCAAGACTTCAAAAATCCTTGTCTTTTGGTTCCAAATCCCTTTTTTTTAACTATGTACTCCATGTTCTTTGAGTATAAGATCCAGCGGGTCAAATGTGTTTTTATTCTTTTTGAGACAGGCATATCCTTTGCCTGAGGTAGGGATGCCTGCTTTTTCTTCTTTCCCCCAAGGTGTGCTCAGATTCGGCAGACTTTGGCAGTAGTGGAGGGGCAAAAGGAAGCCCTGTTTATTCAAGGGTCTTTGTTTCATAAGGGAGTCTCTGTATGCGTTTATCTTCTGTTATTGTTTGGGTAGGCTACTGGGGAAACTGTGTGTGTGTGTGTGTGTGTTCGTGTGTGTGTGTGTGTGTGTGCGTGCACGCATGCGTGCACACGCATTGTGTACTCGGCCAGCTATTATCCCCCTCTGGTGGTCACTGGCATAAATCCATCACCTGATCATCTAAAATCCCAAAGACAGGAAGATCACTAGGCCAGTGGACCCAAGGAGAGTCACCACACTGAGCACGGCTTATGTTTGTACACCTTCTCCTGAAGTGTTTGAGTGGATGGTTCTGCTCCCTAACGGGGGCACCTTCCTCCAAGGAAAGTAAGAGTGTTGCATAAATGGAAAGTGCCCTTTGGAGTCTGACAGACATAGTTTCACATCTCAGCTCTGCTACTTAATTTCTCCATTGGTTTGAGTTATTTAACCTTGCCAATCCACATCTGTAAAATGGAATAATAACAGATACCCTATTCCCAGGGGTGTTACAAAGTTACATGAAATAATGTACTTAAATTTCCAGGTACATAGTAGGTACTTAGTCATAGTGTATTTTCTTCCTCTTGATTAAGTATACTCTTTAAACATGACTAATTCTACTGTTAAAATGCTTTTGTTGTAAATCATACTTTTATACAGGGAATACTGACTAGTTCTGTCACATTATTGTCTGGAAAATAGGAAGATGTCCTTTTTGCAAAAGGGAAGCTAACAACTTGAGGAGAGGAGATGAACTATTCAGATTCCAGTGAAATCAGACTTGGGGCTTAAATAGAAATAGGGATGTTCATTTCCCCTCTTTAATGGAAGGGAAAGTAAACTATACTTATTGGGCCCCCTAATATAAGCCAGACCCTTCATTCATATATCTCACTTAAGTCTTACACCATCCTGATGAATTGGTAATATTATGCCCGTTTTACAGATGAAGATGTGCAGACTTGGGGAATTCTACCTGCTGTAGGTTACACAGCAGAGAAACCACATTCCTCCTCAGGCTGCCTGAATCCTATGCCACTGCTCTGCCACTTCCCTGTTTCCCTGGGAGCCCTGGGGAAGAATAGCTCACGAAGAGCCCATGTGTAAGGATTAATCAAAAGGAGTATCATTCTCAGCCCCAGCTGCCAAAGAACACAATATACCGTTCCAGAAAGCTGGTTTCCTCCCAGTCATTCAGCTCTAGGGGGTGGGGGAGTTTGCATAGAATCTGACCAGTAATTTAATGCTGGACCCAAGAGGTTTCCCCTCTGTCCTGCTGTTTATGGACCTGATGTACATTATCACTTTGAGGAGTGCTTGAGAAAGGCTACCCAAGATAGTTCATATAGTACAGCTTGTTGTTTGAGTGAGTATAGTTAGAGTACAGATAGAAGAAATTATATCAGTTCTCCTCGAATTAGACCCCAGAGCTGTGTCCTGTTAGCCAACTAACTGATGCTTCTGGTCATCTTGTTGGGCTTTGCAGAGCAGTGGGGGGACTTGTGAGAAAATGGGCTTGCAAAGCAGACCATTGCAAGCTCACTGAGGAGGCTGAAGAGCCACAAATGAGATAGGACAACACTTGCAACATAACACAGTGTCTTGTGTGGTGGCTGGGAGACCTGTGTCCTGCTTCTTGATCCACCAGCTTTGCCGCCTAGGAGAAGTCATTAGCTCTCTGGGACTCAGTTTGTGCAATAAAAAGGTCAGGCAAGATGATATCTAGGGTTTTTTCAGATTATAAACAGATGTTGTTTTCTGAGTCTTGGTACAGCCAGAAGGCCAGGGAACTGAGGAGAGATGGAGACTGACCGGACTGAGCAAGCAGTTTCAGCTGGGTGCAACTATCTATACATAAGCAATGGGCCAAGAAATATTTGCGGATGGGAGTGAGCAGTGTGCTTGGCATTCGGCTCCCCCCTTCTCCATGCACAGTGCTTTGGGCACATCTTTATTACCAGGCTCTGGTGTTATTGAGCAGCATGTCCCTCAAGACTGTGAGCTCCTTGATGGGAGAGACCAACTATCTCTCATGGTGATCAGTGACAGGTGGTGGGAAGAATGAAAATGCATCAAGCTCTTTTAGATCCCCATTTCTCTGGAGATGTTCTTCATGCAACAATGTTGTTTTTTTTGGCTCTCTTCTCAATGGGACAGTGTTTCTAAAGCTCATGTTAGGAAAGGTAGGTGAGAGTGAGTTGATATTCGTAGGCATAGGTGAACGTTGGGAGTGTCGCCTGTGGTTCTGGTCAAAAAGCCTGCTCATCTTGAGCCCCTTGTCTGCTTGGGTGGCAAATGACGTGAGTGGGAGGTGAGGTCAGGAATGGTGTTCATGGGCTCACAGCCTCGCCACCGTCCTTTTTCCCATGCTGGACTATGGGCAGGCACAGAAAGCTTGACTATATGTGCACCTGCCTTTTCCAATAACCATCAGACGCCCATTGTGTCCACCATTTCCCCCTCTCCTAAACCCTCTGGTACGGTTATAAGAGGCATTATCATTTCTTAACTCAGTGCAAGTCCTGTTTTCTTCAGATTTGTGAGCTGATTCTCATTTAACTCCCTCCCTCTCCTTCCCAGAATTTGTTTTTATCTAGATATTAAGTCAAGGAGTTGGAGGTGGAACCTGGGGAAAGGAGAGAAAAGATACACATGCAAGATGAAGGGAGGCGGGGTTACGCAGTCCTGTCCATTGACCAGAATATGCTTAACCCTGTGTGTATTACCTGTAGTCTTCTCAACAACCCCATGATTGAAGTGTGATCCTTTAATTTTATGTATGCAGGGACTGAGGTTCAGGGCAGTTAAATTAGTGTCCATGATCACACAGCTCATGGGAGGCAGATCTGGGACGTGAAGCAGGATTGGATAACTCCAAACTCAGTATATCTTTTCCACATAGTGTTGTTATTTTCCCAAATACTCTCCTCATGGTCTTTCTCTCCTAGATGTATTTCACACTTGCCACTAGAAGGGCCAATGATGGCATAGCATTTAGGTGCCTAGCCCAGCACCTGACATAAAGCAAGAACTTAGTAGGAGTTACTTGATATTGCTATTATTTTCACATTTGATAACTTGGGGGTTTTCACAATTTCCTGGGATGTGAAAGGGGAAAACAAGCTTGGTTAATTGGAGACAGTCCAGCATTCAGGTACTAGGATAAATACTATCGATCATTCATTAATTCCAGGCTTTACCTGGTCAAGAGTGTGTAGCTGCTCTGCTTAAGGTACTCAGCCTAGGTCTGGCTGGTGAAGATGTCTGTTCCAGCCTCTGACTTGTTTCTAAGTGATTATTCTTGCCATCACTTCTAGGCACCCACGCAGTGTTCTTATGGTGCATGACATGGTTCAGCATTCCAGAATTCAGTTTGTGAGCTTTACTTTGAAAACTAGCATCATATGCCAATAAAGAATGGCATTGGGCCCGGTTGCCTGTGTCCATGGTTCACTCCAAGCTCCTGGGAGGCAGAGGCAGATGGTAGCACACGGTCCCTCTCTTTTCCACAGCCTGCCCGAGCTGAGACAGTGGACTACCGTGAAAAGGAGACTGGTTTGGGAGTTAAGATAGCTGGTTTAAGTTCCAGTAACTTGCTGTGTGGCCCCAGGCAAACCACCTAACCTTTCTGTTTCAATGTTCCATCGGTAAAATTGGATTGCTACATTCTGTCATTCCTATTTCAGTGTGCTGCTATTTTGTGTGAGTAAATGAGATAACAGATGCTAAAGTGGGATATGAATGCATGCTATGATTATGCTGTTATTATTGCTGCTCAGTCTTTTAATCATACATTTTGACTGGATCGTTTTAATTCACCAAGGCACCCTAAGGCCTAATAACATATAATGCGGTTAGCAGGAAATCAAACAAACAGATAAATGCACTGGGGAGAAAACAAAAATAAAAAACCAAAACTTTCCTGTGTTGCTCGCAAGTTCTCCTGTGGCTATACAGCTCAGGGTGTGTCTCTAAGAAAAAGGAAGATAATGACCAGTGAGTAGTCAGCCCCTGTCTGGAAGGAGAGGAGACAAAGAAGATCACATCTGGTCACCTTCACAGAAGGGGAGCTCTACTCTACTGTCGTGGGGCCTGAAATCTCACCCTTAACCTGATGTTTTAGCTTGCTATTCCTTGCCCTTCACAGAATGGTTGCAGTCTCCCTTTCTGAGCTAATCACATTTGCTATGGCGTGGGATTTGGAGATAGAATCTTTGGGTCTAAGTCCTTTTTTCTCTAGCTATAAAATCTTCATAAAGCAAGGAATTAAACCTTTTCTAGACTCAGTTTCTCCATCTGTAAAATAGGCTTAATAGTAATAATACCTACCTCGTGGGATGATTGAGAAGATAGAATTTTAAAAAGAGGCTTTATAACATTATGCATACATCAGTTGTCTTTATACTCTGACATGCTCTGGTCAAAATATTCTGTGAGCAGGTCTTGTCTTTTCCCTGGTCTGTGCTTTTTGTCTTCTATCCCTTCTATCTCTTCTCCTCCCTCTCCTCCTGTGAAAATGTTCCAATATCAGGTCAAACACCACTTTGTCTGGCCACCCCAATCATAAATGATATTTTCTGTCTTTCCAGAATCCTAGAGAATCTATTGTCTTTGCTGTGCATCTGGTTGTCCCCTTGCACTGTGGGAGTGCAGTTATTTTAGAGCATTTTTACTTTTTTTAATAGGTTACAAGATCCTGGAAGATAGGATCATAGCTTACACACAGTAGATGCCCAATGCCCATTTGAATGAATGTGTAGGATGGATGTTATCAACGCTCATTCCCTTAGGTCTTCATTAAAATACGAGTATTACTGGGGAAGGTGACCCAGTAGATCATGAGTACATTAAGTATGAATAAAGAGCACTGGGCTCCGGGGGCCAAATGGGGTGGAAGAGCAAAGCTGGAGAGAACAAGTTGTATAAGAAAGTGGGAGCTGCTGAAGACACATTTCACCATTGTTTTGGTCTTGGAGATGCTGGCCTGGTCTTGGTCTTGGAGATGCTATGGAACCAGGGCATTAACTTGGAACGATACCTTCTGAGTTTTAAACAGGAACAAGAGTTAGGCATTCAAAGCACAGGAAATTGTGCAATATCTAGGCCCACCAGAAGGTGGCGCACTATCACTAATTCCACAGTCTGGCCGCTTTGCTCCTGGGGATCCCCCAAATTGATGTGGTTTTTCTGATGGGTAGGTAGTTCTCCTCTACATTTTATGTGGTTCAGTGCTGCCTCCTCCTCATCTCCTCTTCTCCATCCATTCTGCTTCTTCACGGTGTAAAAAGTCTGAAGGCTGGAGAGTGCTTCCCATTGGACTTTCACCTTTGAGAAGGTTCTGCTAATCAAGGTGCTTCTGCTTTTTCTCAACTCCTGCTAAGGTGCAGAACCAAACTCAGATCTCACTCTCTGCATTTGAATCTACCATCTGGATTCTTCCAGGGTCAGCACTGAGTGCCTTTTTGGACAAAGTATCCTTTGCATACTTTCATTCCTCACTCCCAGGGCACCCCCACCCCCCACCCCCCGCCCCGCTAATTGTTTCAGATTTCTTATCTGAATGGAAAAGCACCTCTTTGTTTCTTCCCCGGATCACACACCTATACTGTGTTTTCTTTTATAGTAATCCCATGTTTTTTATCTCCTTGTATTTTCACAAGATATGTGGCGTGGGTATTTTTCTCTGTTTTTAAAATCGTCATAATAGCTTTCATTTTTATAATTATATACAGTTACCAAAGCCATTTTGCACGCACCATTTAATTTGACCCTCACAATAGGTATGAGACATTTTGGAGCATAGATGTTAATATCCCCATTGTACAGAGGAGAATACTCATGTACAGGAAGGTAAGTGATTTTCCCAGAAAATATAAAAAACATGAGAACCGGGGCGCCTCGGTGGCTCAGTCGTTAAGCGTCTGCCTTCGGCTCAGGTCGTGATCCCGGGGTCCTGGGATCGAGCCCCGCATTGGGCTCCCTGCTCCGCGGGAAGCCTGCTTCTCCCTCTCCCACTCCCCCTGCTTGTGTTCCTTCTCTCACTGTGTCTCTGTCAAATAAATAAATAAAATCTTTAAAAAAAAAGAAAACACCATCATTCAGAGTGGGTAAAAGATGAGTAACAATCCTGGAGTTTCTAGGAACTAACCTCACATATATGGAGTAGATGCTAGAGTGCATTTAAATACTCACTTAAATAGTTAACTGTAGGTCTTTTAGAGTGTTCTTTAAAAAATGGCAATACAGGGTGCCTGGGTGGCTCAGATGGTTGAGTGTCTGCCTTCGGCTCAGGTCATGATCCCCGGGTCCTGGGATCGAGCCCCACATCTGGCTCCTTGCTTGGCGGGAAGCCTGCTTCTCCCTCTCCCACTCCCCCTGTTTGTGTTCCCTCTCTCGCTGTGTCTCTCTCTGTCAAATAAATAAAATCTTTAAAAAAAAAACAAAAACATGAGAACCTATTCATCAAACTCCTAATTTATTCTATAATACTGTTTCTTATTGTGGATGAGGCAAGTGAGGCCCAAAAAGGAATATATGATGTACCAAAGGTCCTACAGTCAATAATGGTAGAAATGGGGCTGGAGTAAACCTCTGACTCTCAGTTTAGTGCTCTTTTTATTCCCCTACAGAGTCCTTCTCCATAATCTAAGGAACCATTGGCTATCTATCCAACCAATCAATTTACCATCTAGCTTTTCGAAACTCCTGGGTGTGCATCAGTCAACATCTTGGTGGAAGTCCTCAGAGGTAAATACCTGAGGTCTTCTGGAGGGAGCATCAGAAATGTTTTTTAAGCTAAAAATGGATAAAAACAAAGGCTGGAAGGAAGTCCATCAATGTGTTAAAAATGACTGTGTTTGGGTGATGGGATTGCAGGCGATTTAATTTTTCTGTGCTTCTGTATTTTCAAAATTTTCTTCAGTGAGACTTGATTACTTTTATAATGGAAAGCGAACATTGAGAAGTAGAAGAAGAAAGGATTTGGGCACAGGTGTTGCGTGTGTTTGCGTGGCTGTGTGTGGTGTGTGGTAGCCGTTACTGCATTGCGTTACACTAGACTGTGGTTGGGGGAGGCAGCAAGTCTTCTCTGATCCTCCCTACCAGGGCATTTTGTGCCTCTCTGGTTCGCGCCTCTCCACATCTCCCCAGAAGCCCCCCCGGGAGGTTTCGGCAGGCTTCACTCACACCTTGCTCCCTCCCGGCTCCCTGGTCAACTCCACAAAGACATGGTACACAATGGGGTAGACGGGTGTGTGTGTGGGGGGGGTGTAGGCGAGAAGGGGCCCCTCGAGGCAGGCGGCGGGGACCAGATCCTTGCCCGGTCTTGGTAGAGCTGTGGGCTCCGGCACTCTTCACTCTGCCTGCTGCGGACTTGGGTAACACATTCACAGGACTTCATTTTCCAGTAGATTGAAAGCAAAGCCACTGTTGATTTTCTCCAAAAAGGTCTATTTGGAAGTTCAATTGCCTGGAATTACACGGTGGCATGAGAGGCCAGACCCTGCTGTAAATAACTTTTTTCTCAACCACACAGGGGCCTGGCGGCGTCCATGCTTCAGATGATGGTGCTTGATGTGGAGCGTGTGTGTGTGTGTATGTGAACAGGTGTGCAAGGTCTTGGAGCTTTTGCTCACCTGCTGCCGCTTCTTCCACCTCTGGAGCTCTGCATATGGAGGAGCCCTGAGCTCTTTCATGGGCTGGCTTATAGGTTTATATGCCTTCTCCCTGGTGGTGTCTCCCCCCGCTGCCACCCAGGGGTCCTGGCGCTCTGTGAGGCTCAGTGACTTGTGTGGATGGTGTGGGGTGGCACAAAGAACAAGCTTGAGAATTGGGCATACCTGGGTTCCAGTTCCAGGTGTGCTGATTACGTATCTCCCTGGCCTTTCTTTATCCATTAAAACAAAACCAAACGGTCGCTGGGTGTGGGGTTGAGAGTATCCGCATTTCAGTACCGTGAGGTTGAGAGGGAGTGATGCTGAAGGAATCACACTGCACAGGGCCTGACACTTGAACTGTGTTCTGTAAATTTAGTTCCATCTTGTGCCCTGCATTGCCTTCCACAACAGACTGCAATGAGAAGCAGGACCAATGGGCTTGGAACCAGGAGGGCGCACGCCTAAGTTGTGAAACGGGCGAAGTCTGGGACGTTTTGCACGTTCCTTCCATGCTCTCTTCCCCTGTGTAATTATCCATAGCTCACACCCATGATTTTGCCCCTGCCAAAAAGAGACTGGAATGAACTGACTTACGCTGTGGCACATGGCACTTCGTGCATGTCTTCTCCTGGGCATTTGTGTTGTAAGTGTCATGCCCGGGCAAGGAGAGGGCGGTCCTGGAGCCCAAATGGCAGCACTTTATGCAGGGTAGCCTCGAGATAGGGGAGCTAGCTTTAGATTGGTAAGTCTTACACTTACTCTGGCTATTCCTTTAAAAAAAAAAAAAGATTTATTTATTTGAGAGAGAGAGTGAGAGAGATCATGAGCAGGGGCAGGGGTAGAAGGAGAAGCAGGTTCCCTGCTGAGCAGGGAGCCTGATGTGGGACTCGATTCCAGGACCCTGGGATCATGACCTGAGCCAAAGGCAGACGCTTAACCAACTGAGCCACCCAGGTGCCCTACTCTGGCTATTCTTAAGACCAGCCTTACCTTGCAGCCATCAGAATGAGACTGTGCATTAGCTCAACTGGACACTTTTCTCTAAACTCATCGGGTATTGCCCTTTTTACATATCTTTGTTGAGTCTGGAAAACAGTGGAATCTACCAAACTATGGACTGCATCCTCAGGAAAAGACTTCCAGATGACTCAGGAGAAGGCATCGACCTACCCATCCTGCATGTATTGAGATCCTACTCCATGATATAATAAAAGCAGCCAGCATTTATTAAATATTTTCCAAGTTCTTACGTACATTATCTCATTTAATCATCACTACTTCTGGTGATGTAGTTACTATTATTATTATTATTTTTTAAAGATTTTATTTATTTATTTGACAGAGAGAGACACAGCGAAAGAGGGAACACAAGCAGGGGGGAGGGGGAGAGGGAGAAGCAGGCCCCCCTGCGGAGCAGGGAGCCCAATGCGGGGCTCGATCCCAGGACCCTGGGATCATGACCTGAGCCGAAGGCAGACGCTTAACGACTGAGCCACCCAGGCGCCCCTGTAGTTACTATTATTATTATGCCATTATTATGCCTAGTGGTTAAGGGAAAAGAAGCTAGAGCCAGATTACCTGGTTCAAATCTCAGCTCACTAGTCACTAGCAGTGTGAACTCAGGCAAACTAATTCTCTGTGCTTCTCTTCTTATATTTAAAATAGAAATATTGTAGTACTATTTCATAAGGCTATTGGGATCAATTTCAATTACCAAGGAATTCAATATATGTATAGAGTTTAGAAGAGCACTCAGCTATTATTATTCCCATTTAACATCTGAGAACACTGAGGATGAGAGGAAGGGAGGTGATCTTTCCCAACAGCACCCAGCTGGTGACAGATCCACATCAAGAATCTGTGCCTTATGACTCCCCAGCCTAGTACTTTTTCCTCGCTCTGAGGAAAATACGCAGTATCTTTTATATCCCCTACACTATCATCTCCCACGACAGCTGTCAGTCATAAATAACAGTGTTTCAGCATGGCTGAAAACCTTGGTGAGATCAGTTGAGGAGCTGAGAGCTTGTTTAATTAAACTCTAGTCCCCAAAAGTGTGTAAAAAAAGTTTCCTTACCGATTGGGGTCAATTTATAGGCACCCCCACCCCAGCTTGGTGGCTGCAGCTGAAGTGGCAGTTAGTGGTCTTTCTCATGAGTGGCCCTGGAGCCAACACCCGGGCTAGTGCCATGCCCAGCAGAGACTGCCACCAGGCCAGGTTCAGAGACCTCGGTGAAACCCTAAAGAAGGGAGCCAACTTGTGAGGTGAACATAGGTCAAGCTCTGAGTTTCCAGTAGGAAAAAAATATGAATGCCTACTTCACAGAATATGGTAACTAATCACTGATGACATCAGGATCGAATATGGAGTGGAAGTATTTTCTAAAGAGGCTTCCTCTTTCCTAGAGTGACCTAGAACCATCCTTCAGCAAGCCAAGTCCGCTAAGGCTCTATGCATCTCAGATGAGGAGGGTGGGTCAGGAGGGGAGGGTGTTACCAAGGAGTCCTCTTTTGCCCTCCCCCCATTTCCCTGGACCTCCCCCGACAAAATGCCTACATTTCAACCTTAGGGATTTATTTTTGGGGGCATTGCTAGCATTTTTATTCCCCCCCCCCCCGATTATTCAGTTAAATTTCCAGCATCCCCAAGAGGGCAATACGTTATACTACATCATGTGGTATCTTCTACAGAAGTCTATTCCTCCCTGTTTAGATGCAGCAGACAGCTAGATACTTTTTTTTTTTTAAAGATTTTATTTATATATTTGAGAGAGAGAATGAGAGAGAGCACATGAGAGGGGGGAGGGTCAGAGGCAGAAGCAGACTCCCTGCTGAGCAGGGAGCCCGATGCGGGACTCGATCCAGGGACTCCAGGATCATGACCTGAGCCGAAGGCAGTTGCTTAACCAACTGAGCCACCCAGGCGCCCCGACAGCTAGATACTTTAAGTCAGTTCAGAACTGGAATATAGGTAAGGTGCCTTGGGAGGAGAGAGGGCGGACAATCTTTGTTAACTCATCATTTTGCCAAGGGCCAGCCTACTTTGTGCCTTTTTGCTTAGTGAAGAGCTACTAGAAAAAGTTCTAGTTGAGGTCAAATCAGAGAGCCATGATCCAGGATAAGGAAGCATCCCACTCAACAAAGATATTTAAGAGTTTGTCCCCCCTCCTTTCCTTCCTCCAGCATAATGTTATGGGTTGATGGTATCCTCCCAGAGGGTGTTGATGTGCTAACCACTAGTGCCTGTGAGGGTGACCTTCTTTGGAAATAGGATCTTTGCAGATGATTGAGTTAAGTTGAGGTCGTTAGGGTGGGTCCTAATCCAGTATGACTGGTGTCCTCATAAAAAGGGCATGTTTGGATACAGAGACAGACATGCATGACAGGGAGAACACCACGTGAGCCTGAAAGCAGAGATGGGGGTGATGCATCTGCTAGCTAAGGAATGCCGATTGCCCGTAAACCCCCAGACATTAGGAGAGAGGCATAGAACACATTCTCCCTTATAGCCCTCAGAAGGAGCAAACTAACCTCGGCAACACCTTGATCGTAAACTTCTAGCTTCCAGAATTGTGAGACTATAAATTTCTGTTATTTAAGCCACCTAGTTTGTGATAGTTTGCTAGGGCAGCCTTAGCTCACTAGTACACGACAAAGCCAACATAGTTAAGAGTTTGTCCTTGCTTCTTTCGGTAAATGTTTAGTGATTACCTACTGTGTGCTAGTATAATGCCAAGTCCTGGAAATATTATCTTGGATAAGATCTTTGTTTCTAAGGAATTCATAGACTAGGAGGGATGTAGGTAAATAGATAGGCTGATCTTAGCAGTAGAATGAGTATTTAATGTCTCTTCTTCCCTCTAGACCGTTGGCTCACAGCCATGCCCATACATTAGAATCTCTTGGGAACTTAAGCAAATAGCTAGATCCAGGCTTCACTCCCAGACAGTCGGATCTAATCGGCTTTGGGATGGGAACACAAGGCATCAGTATTTTATAAATCTTCCTAAGTAATTCCATGGACTGCCATTGTTGAGAACCACTGTCTTAAAATACACCCATTATTAAGGGTCCCATTGCAGACCCGTTACCTTTTATTTTTTAAAAGCTTCCCAAATGGTTCTAATGTGTAGCCAGGTCTCAGAACCACTCTCTCCTAGGAGGTTGGAATTGTGTCCATCTTGTTGAATGTCATACCCTCTGCATAGTCCCTGGTTCAGAGAAGGCAATCAATAAGCAATTGTTGAGTCAGGATCTGGGATGAGAAAGTATACGGTGCAGAGAAGATGTAGTGTACTCACTGCAGTTGTGGGAGAGCTGAGACCCAAAAGATAAGTCAGTTTAGTCAGGGAAGGAGGGAAAAGAAGAATATTTGTGACTGAGGGAACAGTGTGTATATTCAGTCAAGGAGCGACCCAGGGCTCAGCTTGGCTGGAGCAAGTGGTGATGGAAGGTGTCTGTGGTGGTCAGACAGGTCTTGAGGGTGGTGACAGGTGAGGTGTGGGTGTGGTGACAGGTGAGGCTAGAAAGGTAAGCAAGGTCCTGAAGAGACCTGTAAGCCCTGATCCAGAGTTGGGGTTCTGCCACAGGCTTATTTGGGTTGCCTTGAAGGCACAGCCATGGGCTCTCAAGGTGGATTTTTGATATCTTGGCTCTAGTCCTCGCACAGGTCCAGGTGTGGCTTAGAATCTTGTACTTTTTTCTCAGTGAAGACAGAAGCCCAGGGAGGGTGCAGTGTCTTGGAACCCCAGCCTGCAGGCCCAACTCATGAGAGGGTCATCACCAACTTCCCATAGAGAGCACCCAGTAACATAACTGCACCACACTCCCGAACTGCGGCCCGCCACCACCAAGACTTAGGAGGGAGAAGTTCCTAACATTCTTTCCACGTCTTGAGTGGACATTGGAAAAGCTTTCACATCCTTCCCGATGTTCACTGGACTCTGATTTTACCTGGGTAATCACGGGGGCTGGGAGCAAAGAGGAGGCTCAGGGTGATTTCCCTCAGCCGCCCCCACCCCCCGAGGAGGCTCCTTCACAGGGCCCGGTTAACTGCTGAGGAAGGGACCCGACCTGTGATCCTGGACGTTGGTCCCCTGTGCACGGCCTCCCCCGGCTGTTTGCTTGTCTGAGCGGAGCTGTTGCCAGTTCGGGAACTCTCTGCAGATTTCATTAACGGACTGCCTACTCCACTCTGAGTCCTTAATGAAGATGTTAAATAAAATTTGACATTCTTATTGCCATTTGTACAGCACTTCATATTTACCAAGTGCCTTCAGAACATTTTTTTCTTTTCCAAGCCATAGCCCCACGAAGTCGATGAGTACCACTGTCCCCATTCTGCAGAGGGGGCTCTTGGGGGCTCACTGACGTGTTGAGAGCCCTGCCGCCAGTCACCCCCTCTCTCCTCTCCAGGGGGGGGGTTATTCTTCCTCCCTTCGTACAAAGCCCAGCTCCTGGAGTAGCGCCGGCTCCTCAAGACCTGTCTGATCCCTCACGCGCTCCCTCTGTTTTCCAAGCTTCTCTTGATGAATATCAGTCCTCTCCTGTCTTACGGCTTCATGTTTTTAGTTCAGGAAAGGCTTGGTCTTCTCTTCATCGATTTGAATGAATTTGCAAGTACAATTTCCTGATGGGCATCAAATGTCTGGCTGACCGTTCGCTCGCGCAGCCTTCGCCGGGGCCTCTGCTGTCCCTCCTGCCTCTCCTCAGAGGCCTGTCAGCCTCTGCCAGGCCGATGTGTCTGGCACAGGCTGTCCTTTGTAAACATCGCAGGGCAAACAGCACTGTTGTCTTTCTCTGCATGTGACAACCTCCCCCCTCCCTTACCACAGGAGACCTCGAATCAGACGCTCCTGGTGACAACATCCCCGGAAGAGTGGGAGAGAAAATAAATCTCTTAAGAAATGCCCAGAAAGCCTCCCAGGTGCGCTTCCCTGAGGCCTGTCAGAGCCTCGGAATGGGGCGTATTAATAGGTTTTCTTGGCTCTCTCGCTTGGGTTCTGCGTTAAATGCGGATGTTAATGAAAATGCGTGTGTGCAGAGAGTTTTCTGTTTTAACGACTCAAGCATTTGGGGAGGGACTTTTTACACTATTTATGACTTCACACTTTTAAAATCCACGCTACTAATTTTCTCTCTCTGTGATGCTGTTCTGTCCTCATGTTGCCTTCTCTGGGCATGCCCCTGGTTTCTGCCTCCTTCTTTCTCTGGCTGACTTTCTCTTCCCTTTGACCACCTCTCTCATTTCCATTCATCTTCTTCCTTCTTCTGCCACACGAAACGTCCTCACCGTTTCTGGTTCTGCTCCCCATGTCAGCCCCTGGAAGGGCCTCTGCTGTTTCGGTCGGGGCCATGCCAAAGGGGCCTGCCTCTCCTCTCCAGCCCCGTGGGATTACTTCCTATGAGTGCCTGGTGGAGAGTTTGTGGTTCAGTGTGGGGCCGATGGTGAAAAGACGCAACCCCCTCACACTGTTGCTTGATGGGGGCCGTGGGAAGGTTGTGACTAGCAGAGGAGACTGTGGGTCCTTTGACAAAAAGGATCAAAACAGAGTTTGGCAATATATTGCAGTGAATGGAAAGAACATTGAGCTGAGGATTAAAATTATTAAGGTCAAAAGCTGTGAAAAGTCTGATATTGTAGCCTGTGTGCAAGTTAGCAAGTTAGTTCCCTGCTTTTATATATATCTTCATGTGTGATTATATACGTATGTGGTCAATGTATGTTTGTGTGCATAATGTCCAGATATATATACACATGTGTGACAAATACATGCATGTGCGCACATCCATGTATAGCACACATACGTGTGTGCATACATGTGCACATGCATGCATGCCTGCATTTACATACATGTATATGCGCATGTATATATGTATACACACACACTATTGTCAGTATGTGTATTGACAGAAGTTACAAGATCAGGGTCAGAGACAAAGAGCACTGGTTACTTATGGCAAAAGCAGCAACCAGAACAATCTCTTGCGTCTGTTCTCTGAGTCCCAATTCCCACAGGGCCAGATGGTACCTGCATATGCAGTGGGGTGTATCAAAGAGAGCTCCCCACCCCAGCCAAGTTAGGAAACTGATTTTATCTAGGGCTTCTGGTGACTTCCTCACCTTCCCCTCTGGAGAGAGAAAGAACCTTATCTTTACTCTGGAATTTAAGCCAGTCTTCTTGGAGAGAGGGAGACCCTACTCTCCCGGAATGGCTCCAGGGAGGCAGACCTTCTCTCTCTTTGTTTAGTGGTCAGGAAACAAATCTGCCTTCTGACCAGGAGAGAGACAGTATCTTCAGTTTCAAAGATGTTTTACTACACAAACACCCTTGAAAAGATTATCAGTGCCTGTTGCCCAACTCATGCAGAAAGGTGAGATGTTCATGGAGAATTGTCTTCTAAGAAAGACCTTCAGGTGTAAAATGAGGGGCTTAGACAACTTTAGAGACATGGAAAAACTGGGGTGTGTGTACCACCACTCTCCAAATCTATGCCCAAGACAGACCTCACTAATCAATTGTGGGTTGTTTTTTTTCTGGTGTGAAACCCTCAGCAGGCAGTCTCTACTGTGTTGATTATCTCCTAAATTATCTGTGTAAAATCATATTCTTCCCATTTCCTCCCTGTGCTCCATTTTTCTCCTTTTGGTAATCTCTCTGTGTATTTCTCCCTCTTTAAGTGGCAGAAAGGGTCGAAAGGAGAACATGTCTTCTGAGGCAGTTTTGTGGCTTGAGATTTTCTTGTGAAGTAAGGTCCTAATCCTCCCAAACAGCACTCACAGTTTAGTCTTGATTAAAGATGAAGAACTTTATCTATTGTAGTACCTCCTTCTCCTCTTTGGCTATGATTCCCCAAATTCCCCAAATTCCGCTAGAGTTCTGTGCTGGAACCTTCTGACAAAGCAGAGGACTCCCAGAGAAATATGGCACAGGGGCATGTGTCCTTGCAGGGGGAGATCCTACATCAGAATAGATGTAGTCTGAGACGTCTTCCAACTCTGAAATCGGGGCAATGATGCGCCCCGGACATTTGGAAGACACCCCCTTTTCCCTTTGAGTCCATTTGGACTCTACTCCTAGCACAGATATCTCCCTTTCTCATGTCCCATGCTTCAACTTCTCCATTTATCCAGTGTGTAAATACAGAGGCATGTGGCTAATGTGTTGGAGTTTCTGCCGGAGACCTGGTTATATCTTATTGTTGCTGAAATGAAAAGAATCAAGAGAATAATGGGAAAAGTGTATGAACTTTGAGTAGGGCATCAAAAGATAGGGGATGCTGATTAGCTGTGTGACCTTGGACAAGTTACATAATCTCTCTTTGTGCCTGGGGTATCCTTTCTTGAAAATGAAGAAGATGATGCCTGCTTGGCTATCTATCTCGTGGGGATATTGGCGGAGCAAATGAGTTCATGTTCAGCGTATGAGGTGCTCAAAGGAAAGATGCTGGCTGAATGTAAAGTTTGCTTTTACCACATAAATGTCGTTACACTCTTGTTCTGCTCCCCATCTCAGCCCATGGAAGGGCCTCTGCTCTTTCTGACGGGGCCATCCCATAGGATTCTGACTTTCTTTTCCAGCCCCACAGGATTATTTCCCGTGAGAGCCTGATGGAGAATCTGTGGTGTGGTGTGGGACATCTAGAGAGTGGGGTGGATGGTGAAAAGATGCAACCCCCTCACATTGTTGGGTAATGGGGGTGTGGGGTGCAGTGAGGTTGTGAAGAGCAGAGAGGACTGTGCGTCCTTTGACTCAGGGAGCTACTTCCTGGGCAGGAGCAGGTGGAATGAAGGGGCACAGAAAGGGTCAAAACAGGGCTGGCTATGCACACAAATCAAGTGTAACGAAAGGACTATGGGCTGGATCTGAGATTTTGCCTTTCTTGGGTCACTAATCAGTTGGTATGTGGCTAATATATGGGGAAGATGCCTGGTGATTTGTGATATTGGGAATTTTTTTTTCTTTTTCTTCCTGTGGACATCTGAAGATAATTCTAAGTTTATCAGTTGACTAGCCAACCAGCCTGTCTGCTCCTTTTTTTTTTTTCTAACTCCCTTCCTCCCCCCTCCACAAATATTTATTTATACCTCATTTGTAACTGAAGATAAGCATCTCTGAAATCAGGCCTGTTGGCACATGTCTAAACACTCTTTAACTGAGAGACAGATACTCACAGAAACATTTTTACATGTCCACAAACTAACACATAGATTGTCAAATCCTAATCACAAGGTTCAAATCAGGCATCTGATACTAATGTTTTAGAATGTTCAAATGTTGATCAGCAGTTTTCCTGGTACGACTCTCATGAATCTTGTGTGTGTGTAGCTGTGTGAGATGTGTTGTTAATTAACATCAGAAGGCTCAGCACTCAGTGGAATGGTTCTGGAGAATTCCAAATCATTATTACAGAATTGTTTAGAAGCACAATCAGGTAAAACCTGTATTGAAAGGGGAAGACCTTTGTCCAGAGCCATGATATCAATATCAAGTTCACTCTAGACATATGGGTTTTGCTCTGAGTCCTGGTGGCCACATGGATGTTCCTTATTCCCTTCTTTTAGTGCGGAAAGATTCTTACAGAAATGCTTCAGAGGAATACTTCTGCTGCAATATGCAGCTCATTCCGTGTGGGTGTTCCCTCACACTCTAACCTAGTTTGTGTTCAGGTAATTCTGGGAATGGGACATTTTGCCTCTCCCCGGGGGGACCATTTCCAGCATCTAGCCATCCAACCAATGAGTTGGAGAACTGACCCTGATTTAAGGAGGGAACAAGGTATTTGTCGAACTGGCTGGGCAGCTTCCAAGGCTTTTGAATTGTTTGCCCATCCGTCAGGGATCATTGTGAGCCGTGAAAACGGCTAACCCAAATCCTAAGATTTTTTTTTTCAACTCAGAAAATTCGATTAGCAAATCAGAATAATTGAAGTGTGCATTTTCAGACCACTTCCTAAATAAAATATATATGTGTGTGAAGTCGGACCCAGTCGGAGATGAGTTTTGCTTCCATTGAGCAGGCAATGCTCTGGGGCTGGAAAGAACTGGTTCCGAACTTCAGCTTTGCATTTAAGAGTTGTATGATCTTTAAATTTCCTTCTAATAAAATGAGGAGAGTAGTACTTTCCCCATGGGCTTGCATGAGAGATCAATGAGATAAAGCCCCAGGCACAAGGCCCTTTGCATGGTGCTCAGAACATGGTCATTTGCCTTCTCTTTCTAAGAAGGAGACTCAGCTTCCTGGTCTTCTGGTAAGCCTTCCCGGAATTCCAGCTAGTCCTTTTGGATGCCCTGATGATCTGTGGACACCCTCCGGGATGGGTGTGATACTGTTAGCCCCGTCCTTTCTCTTGTGGAGACCAGGTGAATGCAGACCGGCAGAAGGACAGATCTCCTGGGGTGGCTGTCACCGGGTGCCACATCGCCCTGTAGTTTATGGGTTGGCTCTGAAAAGCAGATGGGGGATTTGTCCATTACTTAAAATTAAAAACCTTCAGGTTCAACCTATGAGACAACGGTGGTCATTGTACTACAAATGGACACAAACTGCAAGGAGAAAGGACCTTCTCAACTTCCCCTGCCTCCAACTGCACATCAGGATATGCTAATGAAAGCATCGGTCTCTCCAGCTCCCAGTATCAGACATCTTAATTTATTTACTTATTAAAAAGTAAGAGGAGGATTTGTGCTTTGTTGTTTTCCCCTTTTATTTTTCCTTCATCACTACACATTAAGTGATCTTGGCAAAATGGATAAACAGAATGACTATAATTAAATATAGTTCTTTTTTGGTAGAGTGCTTTCCTCCTGAAGCATTGGCAGTTCTTCTAAGGACAATGACCTTGTAATTTAAAACATATCTTAGGAATGTCTGTTATTCATTTTAAATTGCTGTGAACACACACTGGTTGAGCAATGGCAATTAGGAGAATGGGAACTGGTGGCAGCTGATCCAAGCTTTTCCTACAGGTTAGAGAGCAAGATGCTTTTCCCCAGGTAAGGCCTCATGGCCTCAGAATGTGTCATTTGTCATGGGTCTTCTCCTTTGAGTAATAATCTGGAGTCAACACATCGCTTCTGTTCCAAACAGCACTGGGAGTCCCAGCCGTATCCATCCAGAATTTGGCATTAGTTTGAATCCTTATGTGTTCAACTTGGTGATAGTCGTTCATTTATTAGTTTGCTCCACAAATGAGTAGAATGAATGGATTAAGTGCAGTGAACTGGAAAGAGGCTGGAATGAGTCTGGATTGGGGGAGAGTCATTGGGTCCCTGGTTGGATTTGGAGGGTTTGTTTGGAGAGAAAGTGGGGAATAAAGCTGCATAGGTGGGTCCTCCAAACTGTGGGCCTGTTACCATATACTGTCATCCATCTACCTATCTATCAATCGATCTATCTATCTATCATTCCTGCACTTTGTTTCTGTTTCAGATTAATCAGAGACTGACTTTCTGTTCCCCTCTTGGGACAAGGTCATCCTTTGAATAAAGGGTAGGGGATAAAAAGGCCTTGGCTCATGAGTACATTTGTCCTCAGGGCCCTATATGACTGGGAACCAAGTATTTTACTTTTCTTCCACCCTTTGAGCAACACCTACTTGCCCCTAGAACTCTATTCCTAAGCTGGCTCTGTACTCTTCACCCACTCTACCCTGTCTACCTACTTCCCACCAGTTGGTCTGGAACATGATTAAAAAAATAAAACCCTCAGTTTTTTTAACCTATCCCACTGAAGGGTCAATGTACACCATTTCTGGCATTTCCCAGGGGCCCTTCCATCCTTAGTGTAAGTCTGTGGATATAGTGTTATAGTAATTTAAGAATAATCTAATGATGTTCTTCACCTCAGTGACAAAAAGGAGTTGGTCTGGTGCCTTAGGCACAGAAACCATTTTCCTGAGATCTTGCAAAAGTGTTCCTGCCTAATCCTCCTGTATGAATGACCATCTAAAAATAGAAAAATTTTGGGCTTCTGCTGGAATTCTCTGTTCTGCTATTTCTTTAAGCAACCACAAATACATATAAACACATGTATAATGATTTTTATCACTTAAAATCTGCCTTATACTAGGTACTCAATAAATTATTCTTTTTCCTTTCTTCCATGTTGGTGGACACATAATAGGTGCTTAGTGTATTCTTATGTCTGAATTATAGTAAAGGCACAGATGGACATTAGGTGTAGCACAGAAGAAAGGTGTCTCTTTTCTGTCCCATGGATATGGGACGTAGACCAATAGGGGTCACAGGATTCTCTTGCTTCCTGATAATCATTGTGGCAAATCAGTGGGTTGTTTTACTTTATTTCTTTAAAGAATTATTTGTTTCTTTGGTAGAGAGAGTGCGCGTGCGTGCAAGAGAGCACAAGAGTAGGGGGAAGGAGGGGGCGAGGGAGAGAGAGAATCTCCCTGCTGAGCAGGGAGCCCAATGCGGGGCTCCATCTCACAACCCTGAGATCATGACCTGAGCTGAAACCAAGAGTTGGTTGCTTAACCCACTGAGCCACCCAGGCACTCCTCCGCAGGTTGTTTTAGACTCAGTGGGTGCTTAGTAAATTTTTGCTTGGAACCAAGGGAAATGTCCAGGCAGCCTCCTCCAGCCAGCCTTTACACATTATTTTATATAGACCATATGCAGCACAGAGATGTTCAGTATTGCCATTTGCAAAATATTCCTTGACCTTTGTCTATGGGGGTTGACTGTTACTATTGCTATTTTCCATTCTTTTTATGATGCCTGTTAATTTGTGTGTTTATTTATTAATCTTTTTAAAGGAGAATTTTTGATGAAGCACAACTTATGACTGAGGGGCGGGGGGGCAAGGATGATGGGATGACTGAAAGGGGAAACTAGGGTGTCTTGAAATCTTAGAATCATGTAGGAAAGAGAATTCAGAGGGCATCTATCCATACCTACTGAAGGGATTCTCTGAAGACTTGAACAACACAGTCTACTTAATCTCTTTTTCTCCCTCAAAGGCAAAGGTTAATTATGTTTTTGTCCTTAGTACTTTTAAAATTAAAATTATATAAGTGAAAATAAAATAGAAAAGCAAATTTTTTTTTAAAAGATTTTATTTATTTATTTGACAGAGAGAGAGATAGCAAGAGCAGGAACACAAGCAGGGGGAGTGGGAGAGGGAGAAGCAGGCCTCCTGCCGAGCAGGGAGCCCGATGTGGGACTCGATCCCAGGACCCTGGGATCATGACCTGAGCCGAAGGCAGATGCTTAACAACTGAGCCACCCAGGCGCCTGAAAAGCAAAATTTATAAAAGCAATTTGTGTATATTGTAAAAATATTCAGATGTTTACAGAAGCAACACAAAAGCAAAATTATCTCCCTTGTGGCCCATTCTCTGCTGCTAAAACTTTTAAAATGTTTCTGTTCATCGGTCTGTTCTACCAGCTGGATTCTAGTATACTTTCTTGATTTATGAAACAGAGACAGTGTCTTTTGACTCCTTGCGATGAGGGATTTAGAGCTACATCTTGCTGCTTTCCACTCATTACTCCTTCTCCAGAATTGTCTGCCATGCTTATCCATTATCAGGGCATAGATATAATTAGGTTTTCCATGCCTTGTCGTTGACTCTAAAAAGTTTGTTTGGAATGAGTAAAGGTGCAGTGTTTGGAATCAGATATGGAAGCAGAATCCCAACTTTGCCAGTTGCTAAGGGCATGTGCTTGGGCAAGTCACTCAACCTTTCTTATCATCCATTTAATTACCTGTTTCTTGGGGGCCATGATATCAGCTTTATAGTGTGGACGTGAGGATTAAGCAACCCAATACAGAGTTTTTCAAACATGTAGGACACACAGATGTTTTTTAAAGATTAAAAATGTTGGTAGCACCCCACCCCCCCAATTTGTGTTAAATTATTTTTACACCAATATTACTTGGATATTTACAAAAATAAAATTTGTTATGGATTAGTTTCATGCTGTGCTACAAGTATACAACCAAAATAAGCTTATACATTACAAATTACAATTAAAAAGATTAAATTAAGCAGTATTTGTTTAATGTGACCAGTTTATAATCTATATGAAAATAAATCTCCATGAATGATGTGACTGTGGTACCATCTGCTACAGCCTAGGTCTTTTAAAGTTTGGCCTTGCCCGTACTCTCTATGCTGTGTGTTCATCCAGTTCTCTCCCTCACTTTTCCCTACTCCAACCCCTGGGAAATACTGTAGGGTGCACAGGGGTGTTATTTGGCCTTTGCTTAGCATGAACACATCTCCTGTGTATTGGGTCCACCTCTGTTCTTTCCTCACTGGCACATGACTATTCATATCCTATAATTGACACAAGTGCAGTTGTAGACACATCTGCAGGTAGGAGTCCTGAAACTGCATAGTAGTATTCAATTATTAAATGGTCATCTAGATGATTTTTTAATATTATTATCATCGTGAAAATTTAGATAACACATGCACACACACACATACACACAGACTATTCTCATTCCTCCTGTAGTTCTATACCTCCTCTTTGTAGAAATATGTATGTATAAGTATATATGTATATATCTCCTAGAAGTCTTATTATTGTTAATGGTAGTTTTATTATGGCTAATGATTTTTATCAGACAAGCATATCAATCAATTGGCTATTGCTGTGTAACAAATCAACCAAAAACTCAGTGGTTTAAAACTACCAGCCGTTTATGAATACTCATGAATCTCAGGTTTGTAGGACACATCTGCTGATCTGGTCTGGAGGCACAGTGGCTCACTCCTGCCTATGTGGTCAGCGGCAGGTAAGCTAGTTGGTTTTGCTGATCTTGGCTGGGCTCTCTTACGTCTTTGGTGCCTTGGCTGAATGGCATATGGCTTTGCTCCATATGGTCTCTCATCCTCTCATAGGTTAGCCTAGGCCTGTTTTTAGAGTGTTCTGGACACATTTCTTATGGTGATCACAGAGAAGCAAGGAAAAGAGTAGACACATGCAAGACCTCTTGAGGCCTAGGCTTGGAGCTGGCATACACTTACTTCTGTTGCATTCTATCAACGGAAGCAAGGTTCATAGGTTGGGGAAATAGACTCTACAGCCTATTTGTAGGTGAGAAGAACTGCAAACTCACAATTCAAATGTTGTGATTACAGGTAGGCATGAAGAATTTGAGCCATTTTTGTAATCAATCTACCCCAGTAGCTAAGATGTTGGGGTATAGAGATATATAAGGAAATTATACTGACCTTGTCAGTGAGAGAGGGATACTGTCTTAGGAAGGAATAGATATGTGAGATGTTCTGCCAGTTTTCTGGTATGGGAAAGAGGGTAGAGTCAATGATGACTCCAAGGAACCCTGACTGACTGATAAGATGATGAAGCTGCTAACTGAGGTAAGACATTCAGCAGGAAAAAGCAGAGTTCATTCGGGGGAGGGGGCATCAGAATGGGAGAGGTCAAAGGTGGAGGGACATAATAAGCTTGACATTACTGGAGCTTTTCCCATAAGGTGAGTCCTTCTCCACCTGGTTACACATAAAAATTACCTAAGCAGCTTTTAAAAGATATTGATAATTGAGTCTCACCCCAGACCAATTAAGTTCAAATTGCTAGAAATGTGACCTGGTTTTATTGTTTTTAAATATCCCCAGAAAATTCTAATATACAGCCTAAGGTGGAGTCATTATCTAGATCTGTGTTCTTCTGCCCATGCATAGAATCATCTGGAGACCTTATAACAAATACTGATGCCTGGGCCTTACTACCAAAGTATCTATTTAATTGGTCTGGGATAGAGACTAGGCAACTGTATTTAAAAAAAAAAAAAGTCTTTCTGGGTAAATTTAATGTGCAGCTAGAGTTGAGAACCACTGACCTAAATAGTTAAATTTTCACTATGAATAATCAATGTTTTCAGATTGCAAGCCATGGCAAAGGGGTGCTATGACAGGGTCTCTTTAAGCTCTGGGTGGGCTCAGAATTAGCGTGAAATTGCTGGGTGCCAGCCAGGACATGGGGACACGAGCAGTCGGAGGATGAGACCAGAAGCTTTGAGAACCCAACCTGGATCAACACCTGGTATTTGAAGCACAAGGGCGTATCAGGGTTAATCCTGTTTCAAGGACAGATGCTGGGAAACCTCTCTGAGAAGGTCTGGAATATAAAATGTCCTGATGTCACCTGACTCACCTGTCCTCCAATTCAAGTCTAGTTTTCTCTCTCTAGCATCCAGACAATGCAACTTGCATCATTTTCTTTGAGGAGGTACATTCACAATGTCTTAGACCTCAGTATGTGAGTGTTTCCCTGATTGTGAACCCAAAACTGCCTCTTCTTGATTTCATCCCATTAGTCTGCGCTTTGACCTTGTCACATCTTAGGTAATTCCTGGACCTTCTTGTTGTTAAGGTCTTATAAATATTTGTAGACCAATTATCTGTCTATAGCCAGTCACTGAGTCAACAACAGAATATTAAGGGTTTTTTTTTCCCCCATGTTCATAAATCATTCTTGGCAGAGCTTTAATCATTTGGGTTTTTGGCTGCCTCTCTGACTTTCCTCTGGTTTATTTTTGGCCTCCATAAGCCTCATCTATTTTGGGGAAATATTTAATTGCATAATACAAGTTGACTCCTGTTAGGTATGCCACTGACAATGTCCCTGGGTTTCGGGTTTCTCAAAATGGGCATTTGAATCCCCTTGGGGTGGGGAAGGCTTATGAAAAGGGCACATTTCCCAGGGAGGAGCGGGGAGAAGGTATTGGGGGTACTCAGAAATGTGGATGGGGCTCGAGCGTCTGTACTTTTCACATGGTTTTTGGTGATACTTAGGCATGCAGTTGGTATTACCATAGTTTATTACCTCAATATTATGCTTATGCAGAGGAGAAGTTTGTTTGTTTTTGTTTCCTCCACAAACCTTGTTTATAATCAAGACATAGACCCTTCCTTAGAGAGTTTCCAAAAATGTTCTACATAAGGAATCACCATTTCACTTTGGTCTTGACTCTCAATGGGTTGGTTAACACATATGGATTTTATCATGTCCACCTGACACCCCTAAGGTATAAGCAGAGGTAAAAGGAAAAAGAGAAGAGGAACAGTGAGTATAGGCGATAAACAGTGGGCCGGATGAGAAAAGAGAAATGGAAGTGGGGAAGAAAGAAAGGACAGACACATGTGTAAAAATGGCTGAGTGTCATTGATGGCAATGTATAGTATCATGTTTTATGTTTTGAAGCCCTTTATAGTATACCAAATCCTTTTACATTGATCCTCACAACTGTCTTATAGTGGCTAGACTGGGCAGGTATTAACATCCCCATTTTACAGATGGAAAAACTGAGACTCCTGCCAGGAATGTGCCCAAGTTCAGATGGCTAGTAAGTGTCAGGAATAAGACTAGACCGGAACTCAGGACTTAGTCCTAGAGCCAGGATTATTCTGTCAGTCCTAATCTATACTAAGTCTATGCCGTCTAGACTTGCTCTTGCTTCCGTTATGATGAGGCCTTCTTCACTCTGGGTGAGTATCTCTTTGTGATGTGGTGTAGTCTGGCTGTTTGGGGAGGTTTATGGTGTTAGGGTAAGGAGCAGGGTGGAATGGGAGTCCTTGAAGTCCTTTGAAACCCACATTATAAAGGCCAGCAAGCTTGCTGAAAGAGCTCTTGTTACATGTTGTAAACAGAACAAACTGTTCAGTGCTACCCGAGTTATCTTCATTCTTCCATTTATTCACTCTCTTTCCTCCTCCTCTCATCTCCTACACGTTCAACACACACACACACACACGCACACACACACACACACACACACACCAAGAAATGCAGTAGGGCTCTGGGATCCGAGGACACCCAAGTCGTGTAGCAGTGACTGCCAGAACAAAGAGGTCTAAGGGAGTCAACAAGATAATTAAGGTCCTGGGATCACCGTCTCTACTCGAACTGAACAGAACTTTTGGTCTAACCCAGTGTGGCTGAAGGCAGGGAAGTCCTGCTCAGAGCCTACTTCCTCTACCCCACCTTCCCCCCAACTCTCCACACAATTTTTCTTTCTTTCTTATGGAACAGGCCTTTTTGCTTTAGGTCAAAGTTGGTATTGATCCTCCTGAGACCATAATAATAACTAACCTGAGTACCATGCTTTAATATTTATGAACCTTTTCATCCTCATTATTTCTCTTGATCATTACATCAGTCAGGTGTTAACAGATAATTATACTATCCAGGCATGATTATAATAGCAGTGGTCCAGGAATATATGTATAACTCCTTAGACCAGCCACCTTGCCCATGAAGTACTAAGGTAAATATATGCACAGAGGGAGTGAAACAATACAAAGGAACCATTCTATTGCTAGGTGGGGCTTAGGCCCCCCAGACACTGAGCAGGATTCTGTACTGCAAGGAGAACCTTGGCAGACCCGAACAGCCTGAAAGAAAAGCCAGACCTACCTTTCTGATTTTACTACTTAGGTAAGGGGAAAACCCAGTCCCTGCATGCCTGCTGAGAATCCCCAGAGAATAGGGAATGGATACAAGAGACGGGGCCCAGGCCTTTCCAAGCTGGAATCTTGTAGCCCTGTAGGAAAAGACACACATCAGAAGAGAAAGTCCCAAAGGGCCTTGGAGAGCGAGAGAGTTCCACACCTGACCTTACTTCTTAAGGTCTAGGAGGATGGACAAGACCCTTCAGGGATGAAAATCTTCAGCATTAAGACCCAGTGAACTAGTTTTTCCTCTTCTTTGGGCACTGCCTTTGGGATTCGGAGGTCCAGGGACTTGGAGGGAGGGCATGAAAGCCTTGGGATCTACAGCCCAACCAATATTACTGCGTTTCTACCACGGGGAAGTGGAGGGTCAGGGAAGTTAAGTCACTTACTCAGCCAGGGTCATTGGTTCAGTGAGTGGAGGAGCCAGGATTCGAATTCTTAAAATCAAGCCCTAGTGATTTCTTTTTTTAAAACTGCACTACCTGGCCTCTACCAACCACCATATCACTCTTAGGTGGAGAATCAGTTCTGGTCTCCTGGGCTTCCTCTGGCAGGAGCATTATCATTAGAACATTAAAAAGAACCCCCACAGTGTATTTCTTCCACTTAATGTTTGCCCAGGGAAGGCATAAATGTCTGTGGGGTTGTCTGGCTCACGATTTAGGAAGCCTTTGGTTATAAATGGAGATAGTTCTGCTAGATGGGACTTAGATCACACTGCTCCTCCTTGAGAGCTCAGGTTTTCCAAATGCCCACGCTATCCCCCCCGAAAAGAGGGGTTGGGGGTTATTTTGGGAAAGGGGACTATTTTAAGCTAAAGGACAGGGGCTTCCTGTTCTGCCGCTGTGCTGGCTTGTTTCTACTCTGCACTCAGCAAAAATTGAATATTCTCTAAACAATAGGTGACTCAGCCTTTGCTAAATCTTAGGTGAAATGGATTTAGCAAGCAAAGAGAGAAAAATGTCTTTTTTTTTTTTTTTCCATTTTGCTAGTCCTGTTTGATGATAATTCTCAGTGCTCAGGGCTCCTTTCATCCAAAGACCTGTAATTAATTAAGCCTCACAACTCCCCTGGCAGGTAGAGAAGTACAAGGATGTTCATTTAAAACCAATCCTGTTTGATACAGTAGGGCTGTTACTAAGGCTCTTTAAAAGAAAAACCTCTCTGTGGTGAAACTTCTTTTTAATAGAGTAAATTAAGGGAGAAGGATGAAGTAATTTTGCCTGGGATGCTTGCTCAGGCCACAGAGAGAGCCCTGAGTCTGGAGCTTTGATGCCATCTTGGGTTAAACTAGGTGTATATACTATTGCTGCATAGCAAACTACCACAAAATGTAGTGGCTTTAGACTGCAGTAACATTCACTATCTCAACAGTTTCTGTGGATGGGAACTCAGGAGTGGCTTAGCTGGGTGTTTCTGCCTCCAGGTTTCATAAGGTAGCCGTTAGGACATCCGCCAGGGGTAAAGTTGTCTGAAAGCTTGACTGGAGCTGGAGGATCCCGTTCTAAGATGGCTCACTTACATGGATTGTGAGTTAGTGCCGGTTCTTGGAGAAGCCCTCAGTTTCTCACTACGTGGACTTCTTCAGGGGGCTGCCTGGGTGTCCTAATGACATGGCAACTACATCTCCAGAGCAAGTGGTCCAAGAGAGCAAAGATAGAAGTGGCGATATATTGTATCACCTAGCCTTGGGGGTCACACTCTGTCATTTCCTCATTGCCATATTTACTGCAGAACTCATTTCTCTTCATTGTGGGAGGGGACTGCACAAGGGCATGAATACCAGGAAGCAAGAATCATTGGGAGCCTGCTTGGAGGTAGGCTAATATTAAGACATATTGAGTATGAGTTCTTCTGTGGTATATCATCGGAATATCCTCTGACAAGCGTGCTTGGAGTACTAAACATTGCACATCTGATAAGAAGAGAGTAAGAGACAGGGAATGGTACAATTAACTTTCTAGTTATTTGTAGATTGAGAATAAACAGCTATTATTCGTATTCATGGTTAAGCAATTAAGCCTGTACTGAAGTATAAATTACTATGGTGAAGCTTTCATCTTTAGGAGCTAGACATTTGTCCCAGATCTTGTACTGGATCACTGGCTCCCCACTGTTGGTCTGTGGACCAGTGTTGTGTTAACTGCTAAGAAGCAACCGCAGTGGTGTTAAACATACAGATGCCAGGTCTCTACACCGAGGTTATTCTAAGTCAGTATATTTGGGACCCAGTGTGTTTGCTGGCTTTCCTTATCATGCAATGGTAGCCTGAAGTTGTGTTGAGAGAGAGTCATGATTAATGGCAGTCATAGCTGTTTGCTTAATATCTATCCATGATCTTTTCCTTCACCTCAGAAAATGAGCTCAAATTGGACATCCGGTTGCTAAAGGCTGGAACTGGTAGTTGCCAATGTTGTTCCTATGCCATAATGTTAAAGGAGGCACAGACGGTAGAAAGCTCCCATATCATAAGGGCTGCTAGAGAGACAGAGGGTCGGACTGGTGACCAATAGCAACAGTTTGAAAGGCCCATCATTATACTACTATATCAGCGTATGAAGTACTGGTCTCCTTACCATGAACAGAAATAATGTCACATCCTTGGAGCACTGTGTGTTGTGCACGAACAATGAATCATGGAACACTTCATCTAGAACTAATGATGTAATGTATGGGGATTAACATAAGAATAAAAAAAAAAAAAAGAAATAATGTCACATCCTGCATAAATCTTAGTCCAGTGGTGTTCAAATATCAGTATCCAGAAGAATCACTTGGGGAGTGTTAAAAATGCAGATCTTCAGGCCTACCACTGGGATTCTGATTCAGTGGGTATAGCATATCCCAGATAATTGATATAGGTGGTCTGGGAACCACACTTTCAGATAACTGTTCTGGGCATAAGCTAACTGCAAAATATTAACTTCATATCTATTTAATCCCCAGCAGTGAGAGTTCAATCTATAGAGTGTCTGACATATGAGGGGCTGCTTTATAGAGTTTGCATGGATGACACTGAGTGAACTGCTGACATGCAGAGGGGTACAGTGAGGTTTGGACAGGTGTTTATTAGCATTATTTTTGCAGATGTTCATTTTCCTCCTGGGTGATAAGCTGTTGGAGGTAGGGTCTGTATGCTATTTAATTTTGTAGCTCTCAGAGCGGCCAGGAAAGTGCCCTACTTGCTGCAAGTTTACAACAGGTGTGTTATCACATGGGAGCAAGTTCATTTGAGGTGGCCAGGAATTCTGAATGGGAATTAACCCATCTCACCCAGACTATGTTGCATTTTGTGGTGACTGCTTTTGACTCCCGAAGCTGAGTGACTCTGGAGTGTTGCCAGGCTCTCCTCTCACTTCCTTCTTCTCTCTTCCAAGTGTCTCAAGGTGGGTAGTGATAGTGAGACAGTTTGGCATGAATAACTACCTCCAAGTGTGTGACTTTGGAAGGCGAATAAGAGTTGAAGAGTTGAGTCCAGCATAGCCAAAGCCTAGAAATTTCCAATGATGAAGGACAGGGAAGACAAAGAACATTTCCGCCATATTGAATACCTCCAATTCAATCAGCCAAGAACATCTGGGTAGCCAAGGTGGCAGACACAGAGCCAACAACATGGTCAAGAAGAAGACTTTCAGTGGCAAACAGCAAAGCAGCAAGTTGTCTTGCATTGCTTCGAGGAGACCGAGGAGGAGAAGAAGCATGATATGTAACTATTGGCTTTATTCAATAATAATTTATTTAGCTACTGTCATATGCCAGGATTTGTTCTAGGTGTGAGGGATATCAAGGTAAACGAAATAGGCAAAGAAGCTTACATTTTAGCAAAAGAGATAGATAATGAATAAATAAATACATAATACAGTGACACAGTGATTAGTGCCAATAGGAAAAATAAAGCAAGGAAAGGAATAGATACTAAAGGTAGAGTAAATATTATTCCAAAGTAGACTGTTTTGATATAATAGTGATAATGACATAATGGCCATTATTATAATTATAAAAATTATAACAAATCCATTCAACTGATATTTATTGAGTACCTACTGTGCACCACACACAATACTGGGCAAGAGAGATACAATGGTAGGACAAGACAAATCTCCATTTGATGGTGATTTTTTTTTTTTTTTTTTTAGGGCAGGAAAAAGATTATGAAGACAAACAAGAAACATATGAGATAGTGATATCCAGAGAATTAAGATAAGAACTGATAAAGTGAGTGGGTAGGCTAGGTTAGTTTAGTTGAGGGAATTTCTCTCCAAGGAGGTGATATTTAAACTGAAATCTGAATAACAAGGAGGAGCCAGCCCTGCAGAAAGCATCCCACATTGGGAAGGTGCCAGGGCAAAGGCTCTGGGCTCTGCAGATCTGGGAATAGAGGTAAGGCCAGTGTAGCTTTATAAACCTGGAGACCGGTTAGACTAATTAAGGAGAAAAATAACCTTTCAAAGATATGACTTTGAGAGCCAATATAACTCCTAGAGAACTCCTTTTCTTTCCAGTTAAATAGTGTCTACTTTTTCCATCAGAGACAGGGTAACTTTTAATCGATCAATTTATAATATAAATTTCTTTCTGGAATTACTTCACTTTTCCCCAGCACCCCTGAGAAAATCCAAAATGCAGGACAAGCATTATTATAATAAAATTTTATTAAATAGTATAATTAATAAAAATTCTGTATAGCAATATGCCTGTTATTAAGTGTGTTGTTGACTCAGGTAGTAACTGGGAATTCTTGGTTAATATTAGACTGCAGATCTGTTTATCTTCCATAACACCCTAGATACAATGTTTCTTTTCTTGGCTGGTATTTGTGATCTTGGGGTGTACTTTTTCTGTGGATAGCTTCCCAGCCCTTAGTTGTCTCCACTTCCTCTTTCTGGGTACTGCAATCTTCTTAACCCCTGTCCAAAGAGTAGGTTTGTACATCCTGGTCTACTCTCCATCTAGGGTACATGCATCACCCAAATTCTCTTTTGTATCTCTGGGGAGGGAAGTAATTCCTTTTATGGGTGTTCACCAGTTTTTTTCTTTTCTTTTTTGCTTTTCCTATGCTGTCTAGAGAATCACTTCCCGTACCATTGTGTCCTCTTTTCCCCAGTTAATCATACAAGAGATTTTGCTCACTCATCTTCTACATTTCACACCTCTCTAGCGCACCTTTCTATTTACACTGGCTACAGAAGTATATGTGAAGATCGAGGGGATAGATCGTGTTTGCATAGAAATTTAATTATATGCTAAGAACGCAGTGAAACTCTTTAATGTAAGTTTAATGTATATTTGAGCATGATGTGTATTCTCCAAAATACACTTAGTAGCTTTCATATTGTGAATCACTAAACCTTATGCTTCTCCAAAGAAGGGAGCGTGATTTCTCAAAATACAGCATTGTTTTTAGAATGAAAATTTAATGTGTTTCATGACCAGTTCAAATCAGCTTTGAAATTCTACCCTACTTCAGCCTTGACCAGCTTTAAAATGCAAATGCTACCCATAAGGAACAAATGTCTTTTCAATTATTAAAATAGAATTTCAAGATTTGTAATGGTTTCTATGATAAAAATGTTTAAATATATCTGAGAAATAGTTCTTTAATCCTAATAATAATTAAAAAGGACAAAAGCAGAAACTTGAAGGCAATAATAAGGGCAACGATTGAGTTACAAAAACTAAAATGTATTTAATTTTCATAGAAGTTCCAAAGCATGGTGTTAGAAAGCATTAGGGTAGACACGGACACACACACACACACACACACACACACACACACACACAAACACACACACACACACACACACCCTGAGCCAATATGCTATCTGATCTGTGAGAACTAAGCTCAACTTACGTATTGAAATTAGAGACAGGATCCTAAACCTAGTTTTGCTTTCTCACTTGGAGAATGTATCTGAGAAGCTAGAACAACGGTTAATGTTTTTGATGTTCTATAAAAGAGGTGTAAGGATAGTCAAATATTTATTGAATTTCTGTTCTGTGCTTTTTTTTGCTGAGAATTGTGCTGTGGATGTGAGGGATATAAAAGAACTAAAAGGTATGGTGTCTTCCCTTGGGAAGTTTACCAGTGAGTTGGAAGAAAATAAATGGCTTTATATTACACAACTATTTAAAAACAGTACATCCTAGTCTACACTTAAGCACCAGATAGTGCATTGCGGAGACACAAATAGTTATAGGAATGGACAGAAAGGAATGTTATTAATATTGTGAGGGGCTGACATGGAATACGTCGTGGAGGAGGAGGTGTTTAACTGGACCTGGAGAGAGATATAAGATTCAGCATCATTTTCTTTTTAGGGTAATGATAATAACTCATTTTTATTTTAATAATAATTAGCTATCTGTTGGCTCAGGGATCAGAGAATGGAAAAGCATGTCAAACCCACAGGGTAGCTATGGTTTAAAGGTCTTTTTAAAAGGAGTTAGAAGGAAGAAAGAGAAAGCCTTTCTAAGAGCCTAGGCTTGTGGAAAAATGTAGGAGGTGCAGAAAAGAATTAATGGGTAATGCTTATCATTTTGTACAAAATAACTTTGACACAAATGGGGCAATTTAAAGGAAGGGTAAGTGACTCCCAGCCCACTCACCCAGGTTGATGGAGGAAATAATCATGGGGTTGCTGGCAGATTGGAAAAAGAAGACCTAGGGTAGCTTTCCCTGCTCCATTATGTGTGTTTCTCATCTAGAGGTAGGGTGCTTATAGCTGAAAAAACATTTTCAAAACTCAGCCCTTTTCCACTTTGAAATCATTTCAGGTAAGTAACTTGATCTAACAACAAATTAGATGCACCTCTCTTTTCCCTCCTCTCTCAAACTCTATGCAGAGATGTGAATGTTGTCATACCACTAACATCCACAAGGTTGATGTGAATGATCTTAGAAAAACCAAGACAACTGTAAATAATTTTTTGATGACACAGCAGTGTGTTACAATGGGTGTGACTCTCCCCGTGTTTTATGAGTGAAGAAAGTGGTATTGCTCTAAATCAGTGGTTTTCAACCATGGCTACACATTAGGATCACCTGGAGAGGTTTAGAAATTACTGATGTCCATCCCCCCACCCCACACTAAGAGATATAGTTGGTCTGAAAAACTGGTGGGGGCACTGGATTTTCTAAAGCTCCCCGTGTCATTCTAAAATTGAGAACCACCACTCTAAGTGCTGATGTAAATGAATTGTACTTGGATAGCTTCTTAAACTACAGACTACTGGATCCCCCCTCCAGAGTTTCTGATTCATTAGATCTGTGAGGGGACCCAAGAATTTGTATTTTTAAAATATCCTCAGGTGATGCTATTGTAGCTGGTCTGGGGACTACGCTTTGAGAAATACTGATTTAAACTATTGCAGTCAAACTAGCCCAGGTTGTACTAAGTATTTCCTAAAGTTTGGCTCTTGAACATGTTAACATGCAGATTCTGAGCACCTCCCTGACCCACTGAATTAGAATGCCCAAGAATCTGCTGTTTTAAGTGAGATCTCCAGGGTTTTATTTTGGACTCGATCACTTGTGAACTACTATGCAGCTTAATAGTTTTGTTTCTTTTGTATCTTGCTCCAGATATTACTTTTATATAAATTAAATGTGGGAGTGTATAAGGATTTTTATAATTATTTTAGGCAATGTTTATGGAAACAACTGTATAGATTGTATTAGATACTCTGAAGTATTAACAGATTAAACTTGGGGGAAAAGGCTTTATTAGGGGACTTATGGTACAGTAACAGACCCATCTGCTCAGGTAGTAGCAACAATCCTAGTTGTATGTGAGATATCTCACTTTTAAAAGTAACTTTTAAAAGCATGCTTTGCAAATTCAACATACTTAGGTAATCACACTCAGTCACAGTATAAAGGTTTGAGGAGCATCTTTCAAATTTTAGAGGATATTAGAATTACCAAGAGTACTTGTTATAAATTCAGTTCCCAAGTCACAGCTCCAGAGTCTTTTTTTTTGTCTAAGATTTTATTTATTTATTTGAGAGAGAGAGAAGGAGAGACAGTGAGAGAGTACAAGCAGGGAGGAGAGGGAGAAGCATGCTCCCCACTGAGCACAGAGCCCGATGCGGGGCTCGATCCCAGGACACTGGGATCGTGACCCGAGCAGAAGGCAGACGCTTAACCGACTGAGCCACCCAGGCGCCCCACAGCTCCAGAGTCTTAATCCTGGGAGGCAACTAGGAATCTCTAATGAAATAAGGTACTTCTGATACAATGGGTATATATATTAAGATGTAGCGAATGAGGGAAAAAATTGTTTTCATAATTGACCTGAGCTGTTGATAAAGAATTTGCTATATAATGAATACTTTGTGTTCACTTTATGCAAGTCAGTGTCCTAAGAGTTATGTGTAAGTGTCATTTAAAATGTTAATGCTCAGAGAATAAAAAAAATAAATTAAAAAAAAATGTTAATGCTCAGGATGTATTTTTTAGTTAATAATATTACCTCCCCTGTCTCTTTCTCTGTCATTTAGACCTTGTGTAGCTTTGCTTTTTCATCTCATCCCTATACTATTCCTACTTTTGTAGAGGAAATGGAGGAGACACATGGTTAAGATGAGGACCTAGTCAAGTCTGTATTCAGCTGGATTTCCTTCCCCTTTCTCTCCCTGTCTGGGCCAGTGTATTTTTCTTCCTCTTTTTCCTTATTTTCTCTGTTCTCTTGCCCACCCCTCCCCCCACTAGTCCATGTTCTATCTTCACTCTAGGCTGTTTTTCCTTTGTGATTTCTCTTTCTGCCCCTTTTAGTGGGCAAGAAGGGAAGGTCACTGGAGACTTTGTCAAATCTATGGTTTTCTCCCCAGGGATGGGTGATAGTGGCAGGAGGTGAGTCGGCCAGAAGAAAAACCTATAAAGTCTACCATGACATTTTGGTGTATGAGTGTAGGATAAATAGAACTGATAAAATGATCTTTCCCCAAAACTCAGGGTTCATAGGTGAGAGAGAGGCAGGCTTGGCAGAAAAATTATACAACAATCAACATTTTGTTAGTGAGTGATAGTCTCTGTGCAAAATGCATCTTAGCTGACTTACAATATGGTTGGCCACTTTTATCAAATACTTCTCAACTGTTTTAGATTATAGTGGATATGATAGGATTCTTTCTTTCTTTTTTTTTTTTTAAGATTTTATTTATTTACTTGACAGAGAGAGACACAGCAAGGGAGGGAACACAAGCAGGGGGAGTGGGAGAGGGAGAAGCAGGCTTCCCGTTGAGCAGGGAGCCTGATGTGGGACTCGATCCCAGGACCCTGGGATCATGACCTGAGCCGAAGGCAGACGCTTAATGACTGAGCCATCCAGGCGCCCGGGATTATTTCTTTTTCTTTCATGTTTCATACTTCCTTCACCCCCACCTGCAAAATGTTAGCTTTCACTGAAGGACTATTTCCTAGTCAGAAGGAAGGAAAGACCTGCTAGAGGAGGAATTTTTCTTGATTCTGGTGATGATAGAGATGTGGCAGTAAGGTCTTTTGGGGTTGGTTCATCTGTTGTCATGGAAACCCACCAGCACAGTAGAGTCCAGGCAAAGTCTGAGGGTTTTGACCATCAAGATGGATAACTGCAATGTGTTTTGAATTTCACAGAGAAGAGAAGTAATATGCATTCTTTATACGTTTCCTCTTTCACCCTGGGTTGCCCATAACCTGTAATAAGAGATTTAGAACTTAGTTAAAGCTGATCTATCTTTGTATTTTTTGCTTTCCTTCTTGAAGCAAGTGCTGAAGTGGAATTGCCACATCTGAACTAGGACAAAAAGCAGAGGGTGGACACAAACAAGCTCCACATAGGTCCCTACTGGGGGGGTAGGAAGAGGGATTCCCAAAGACTAAGAGAGCTATTTTGTAAATAAACAAAGTATGGGCACACACACACACCTCCCACACACCCCACACAAAGGAAAAAGAGCACCAAGAGATGTCATAAGAGAATTAACGGGAGTGATCAGTTTTAAGGTAGATAAGGAGAAGAGTGAGGAAAATACTAGAGAAGAGACAATTTGAGTACAAGAAAATAGAGTCACACAGAGAAAATAGCCTTCAAGGTGTTTGTCTTCATAGTAATACTGGAGGCTTTTCTATGGAGAAAAATGTAGGAATGTTCAGTTTGGATTCCTGGCACCAACAGAAAAGGGATTTCTTCCTAGGGCCTTCAGAGACCTCTGATATTTTTGCTCATCCCACTTCTGAACTGACTCTTACTTTTATATTCTAGCATTCTTTGAGGAAATATTTGCTTCTTGAGCTTCTCTTTAACTTTTTAAGGTATCTCCCGCACCCTTTATTTCCCCAGAACCTGAATCACTTGAGTAAGATATATTATCTATGTAAACAAGTTATATCAAGGATTCAACCAAAGGTAAGCCCTGTGAAAAAGAGAAACTACATACTGTAAATCCTGATAAAAAGCATTGAGTTTTGACCAAAGAACTCATCTCATCTCCCACAAATGCAAAACTTTGGCTGTATTTATATCAGTGGACTGCTATGTCTTGTCCCAGACTCCCAAGTTCAAATAGCCGGTGGTGTTGTTTCCAATTTATAAATCAGGAAACCAAGGCTATTCAAACTTATTGTCTATGCTTTGTGTAAGCATTATTTATATAGTTGCTTATTATTCCCCTTATCTGTCTGATTGAGGCAGAGAGTTAGCCTTGCTAGTTCTTGGCTTTCCTGCATACCCAGGGCTATGGGTATCTCGTAACAGAGGCTTAATAAATATTGTCCAACTAGATTGTATGTTTCATTTGAATTCACAAAAGGAGACAATGAAATAGCTGGGGTTAGACCTTTCCCCTCTCTCCCAAGCCCCTTGAATTGCTATCAGGACCGAGCAGTGATGGGCACACTGTAAGCCCTCCATAAAAACCTGTCAATGGATTGCCTGATGGACTGATTCAAAACTCTGTTATATTCTTTAGTATGTGTCCCATATGCTTCAACAAGGACTTTAGACCTTACTGATTTGATTGGTCATATTGTTAGACTTGTTCTATTTTGACAAAAAGAATAGATAATATGACAACAAAATAGTGACCTTCTGGGTCTATTCCTGTGAATAACCTTGAGATAATTTGAATGAAGCTTCTTAACTATATCAAGAGGCAAGTGTTAGAGTGGCAGATTTCGTAATTAGTCAGCATTGCCCCTTCATTCCTTTTAATGTCATTTCTGGTGCTTTGCATTGGTTACTAATCTATAATGTATTCCAATTTAGATGTTACCATACTCTCCTTATTTTAGGTCATTCTGGTTTATTTGTCCCTCTTTGATGTGTCTTATTATCCATCTCCCTCCACCCCTAGCCTCTTAGAAACCTTCTCCTTTCCCCATAAGTTTATTTTTTTAAAGTTCTTAATGTGCTAAATTCTATTTCCCAATCCCTGTGTTAAAGGCTATTTCCAGTGATCCTAGTAAAAGTGAGCTCACTAAAATACAGTGAACTAGTAATCATAAAAATGACCATATCCAGACTTTGGTTTAAGCAAAAGAACCAAATGTATTTAGAACCCCTGAATCTTTAGGAGGAAAGTTACATTGACAGTGAACCTGCTGCCTAACTTGTTGGGAATGAATTAGTGACTCTCCTAAATTCCTCCATATTTCATGTGTCTAGTTGCTGGTTTCATGTCACAACAGAGATTTTTCTTACTGCCATCATCATGGAGCATTAACAGCTATGGAAAAGATGAGCTAGAGCTTTCTGACAATTGCAAGTTATTGGTACATCCAAGAAAGAAGCCAACAGATCAACTCATAATAATCTTTGCTATTTAAACTGTGTTCTCTCTTTTCCAAGAACATGGCTCTTGGTTATATCTTTGAAAAAATTTTACCAAGGTATTTAATTCATACAAAGGGAGATTCTGATCCATGCTATACAGGTGAGAGACAACCCAAGTTTTGTTTTGCCACTTTTCCAATGGTATGGAGAAAGTAAGAAAATTCAGGCAGAAATAGAACTCAGAATGTTCCATGTTCACTTGAGAAATTCCAGATGAGAGAGGGAAATGTAGAACTCACTGGCTAAACTCTAGGTAGGCAGAACTCTAGAGCTTTTAAAAGGGACCCCAGAGTTCATCTCACCCAACAATTTCATTTTGTAAATGGGGAAATCAGGGTCCAGAGAAGTATGGCTTGCCAAGGGTATGAACTAAATTATGGCAGTTTTAGCTCATGATTTGTATTATGTGGATTTTCCTGCGCCAGCTGGATTTTCCAGTGTAAGCCTCCTTTTGAGGAGAGGCCAAGTCATTCTTTATATGAACCAAGGCATATTCTTTGACAATTCTCCCTCCCTCCCCGCCAAAAAACCCATCATGGAGATACATTTCTATTTGGATTCACTAGGCAGAATTATTAATACAGGTAGAATGCCAGGAATGCAGAGTGTTAATACACCTGCTGAATAATACATTAGTGCCACAGAGTTTAATAATAGATCATAATAAATAATACAGATGGGGGAATTCTATAATTCAGTTATGGAGCAAATGACAGGGGAAAAACACACATATTCACAGAAGAGTGTTTCTAATAGGAACAGTTATATGTTTCAGTTTAACTCACCTCTTTAGCCCTTTGGCCTACCCATTTGAGAGGTGGGCAGGACATCCAGGGATGTTACCAGTTGGAGTCATTATTCTGTGTGGTGAAGCTGTAGGTTTGTTTCAGTGGCTGAGCTGGAAAATGTGAGTTGTGCTCCTTGGTTATGACTGGGTATCTTCCTTTCGTGAGGGACGTGTGTCCAACCAAGGTTGGCCATTCTCTCCCATCACCGTTCTTTGTAATTCAGTGCATGTAAAGAGGTGGTATCAGAACATTGAGCTTGAAGATGGGAAGAGGCTGGGAGTGGGGGTGTACGTTGAGGGTAGTGACAGGAGGTGAAAAGTGTAGCCACGGCCATGGTCGGGCGAGCTCTGCAGTGAGCTGGCGTGTTCTTCTCTTTTCTCATCTGCATTAGAGAAAGCCAGCTGCCCATCACTATTAAACCTGTATTCTTTCCCTAGGAGAATGGGATATTTCCCCCCTCACTCTTTTAAAATAAGATAAAAAGGAAGGGGTGGGAATTAATTAATGGCAGTAAATGAAGCATGGGGTGCTTGTCTGGACGTGATAATGACTGTGAATTAGTGCAGAAGAAATGGGATGGTATAGAAAATGAATTGTACCAGCTATTGTTTTGAGATGGACTCAGCCACCCCTAAAACACATTAACTCTTTCCTTACCTCATCCTCTGTACTCTGGGCCAACCCTCCTCCACCGCGAAGTCTCCAGGGCTGCAGTATTACAGCCTGAGGTTCCCCAAAGGGAGCTCTGCCTTCAGGAGAGACAGGGCCAACTGGTGACTGTATACTTTTAGGATGTAAACGAAAGAACTCCACGTCTCTTTATTAGATGAATGAAACCACACCCAAAAACAAGGAATTGTGTGTCCCCTGACTAGGGGAACTGCAAAATGATTTAAGAAGGCAATAAGCTAACTGGAGGAAAGGGAAGGGATTAGTTTCTCAAAACAAGTTGCTACCTTTGGACTGACAGTAACTAATCTCCACCCCTTTCTCCTTTTCCATTTATTCCTAGGGCTTTATGTCTTTTGAAATGCTTTTACATAATTCCAACAGACATATATTGACGAGGCACCTCCTATGTACAAGGCACTGTGGAGTGGACATAGATGAATAAGGCATATTCCATATTCAAGGGGTTTTCTTCTCAAGGGCATGGCATAATGCTGGACATATAGTGAACACTCAACAAATTGTTGCTGTTATCAGTATCATTTCACTGAATTTAATTCATAGCAAATTTTTCTTTGGGGACACGAAGTTTCAGAGGTTCAGAGAGCCCTTGATCTCTTTTTCCTTTTTGTTTCTTTTCTTTTTTCCTTTCTCTTCTCTGCTTTAAAGTTCCTGGCACATTGGTAAAATCAAAAGATGCGAAAACATAGTTACAATAACCTTCAAATGTTAACATTTAAGAAATTATTTGCTGTTAACACGAAAACCAAATGCAGTATGGTCACAAAATATGAATCACTGAATTTAGAGATGATATTAATTCACAGTACACTATAGGCAGATGGCCCAGGAATGGAACTCCACTTTAGAGTCATTTGTTGACATCTTACATCTCTTTGTATTCTCATTTGGTGGCTCTACATGCAGACTGATCTGGAAGTCATACCAAAAGGCTGAATTTTATCACGTTCGGTATTTTCTTAAACGAAAAGAGTTAGATGAAACCATGTTGATGGTAATTGTTGAAGCTGGGCAGTAATAGGCTTGTGGTGCTTCTTACTCCTTTTTTGAATGTTAACATTGCCAAAATAAAATTAATTTTAAAGGCTAACATCTTGAGAGGTTATTTATTTGGAAGGTCAGCCTGGGTGAATGTTCTCTCTGGGCCTTCCTTGTCCCTGTTCCTTCAAGTCCAAGTTGGGAGGTAGATGGTGAATGCTCTGGAATGGCTCACTATTGTGTGAGCCATTGTGTGAGCCCTTCTTAAGGGCATTGTGTCAATAAGAGCTGCCTCCTCTTCCCTTGAGATCCGTGAGCTTCTTCTTAAGAGGCCAACCTGTCGAATGAACAGGTGTACACTCTGTCCCATTCAGTTTCTGCCTTTACCTTTCGTTCGATCTGTTGATGTAGGGGACAAGTGTAGAGGTACTTCTGCCTGGGGACAGTGGCTCACCTAGAGCCAGACAGAGTCCATTTATGTGTTGTAGATTTGGGAAGCCTTCTAATGGCCTCCCTCTGCCCTTCCGGCATGGTGGAAGTGATGTTGCTCAGAATCTGGGCTTATCTGCTAAGAGAATAGGCTTAAGAAAGAAAATTGGATCACAAATGACATCTCCATGTCTGTTTTCTTTTTCCTTTTCTTCCCCAGCTTGTTACAGTTAGCTATACCACATAAACTCTACGTGCATCTATGTGTGTGAGTTTTGTGGTCTTGTCTACTTCAGGGTAATGTCAGGGCCTATAATCACCTGCATTCATGATTTATCTGGGCACAAGAAAAGTCATAAAAATGGTAGGGGTTTTGGTTATAGTCAAGAGAAGAGCCATTCATGGACCATTCAGATTGTTTCTATTAACCAACTAATAGAAGGACCTCTGTATGCAAACCTCAAGACTATATAGTGAAGGGGCTTCCAAAAGAATTTAAAGTTTGTCTGGGACTCACAAGAATCTATAAGCTAATTTCTGTACGTGCCTAAGAGCAAACTGAAGTCTGTAGGTCCCTATAAGTTGAGTTTTAATAATCTTCCTTTTCTGGTCACTTCCATGGTCTGGCACCTTCTGAATGTACTTGATACTGCCTGGTTTTGTACTTACAATGTAGATTTTTTTTCTCTCATTCACGTTTTAAAATTTCTGTTGTTTGGCTTCTCAAATGATTTTTTTTAAAGATTTTATTTATTTATTTGTCAGAGAGAGAGCACACAAGCAGGGGAAGTGGCCGGCAGAGGGAGAAGCAGGCTCCCTGCCGAGCAGGGAGTCCGATGCGGGACTTGATCCCAGAATCCTGGGATCATGACGTGAGTTGAAGGCAGAGACTTAACCCACTGAGCCACCCAGGCGTCCCTCAAATGATTTTTTTTTTTAGTAGGAGGAATCTGGTTGACAGTTTTGAACTATTATTTAAATCAGTGTCAATTGTCTCTGAAGAATTCCTTTGATATACAAATATCCTTGTGTCTTTCCAACTCAGGGGGGCCAGGATAGGCTTCCTGGGTGCTCACAACACTGGGTGCCTTGGAGTTCTCTCTTTATCTCTGGACCATGCTAGTGGAAGAAAGATGCCAAGGGCTTACTTGTCTTGGTAGATTTTTGTCGTTTTTTGCCTTACAAAAGATTTATCCTTAAACTTGGAGAACAACAACTTGATAGACGTGAGGTAATTTTTTGTCCAAATTCCAAAATGCAAGAGAATACAGGTAAATACCTATATTTACATCATATACATCCTATTTACTTCACAGAGTGTATCAGTTTGCTAGGGCTGCCACCACCAAATCTCACAGGCTGGGTGACTTAAATAATAGAACATCATTTTCTCACAGTTCTGGAACCTGGAAGTCCAAGATCAGATGTCAGCAGGCTTGGTTTCTTCTGAGGCCTTTGTTCTTGGCTTGCAGATGGCTTCCTTCTCACAGTGTCCTCACATGGCCCTAACTCTGTGTATACCCCTGCTGTTTCTTGGTGCATCCAAATATCCTCTTCTTGTAAGGATAGCAGTCATGTTGGATTAGAGCCTACCCTAATGGCCTCATTTTAACTTAATCACCATTTAAAGGCCCTGAGGTACTGGGGATGAAAGCTTCAACATATGAATTTTGCTGGACACACAATTCACAGGGTGACACAGGGCGAGATATAGCTTTAAAGGAAAAAAAAAAAAGAACAGTTGATCCCATGGTCTAAAACTCTGCCCTGCATTCTAGAGACTCCAGAAGCTCGCATTTGGGTGGAATTTAACATCTGAGACACAAGAAATTAATTTAGAGAGTAACAATCCAAGGTGAGCAAAAGGAATCTGGACTCTATAAACTTTATCTTGTGCTGGTATTGCATTACTAACAATCTGTGGGGGGAGAAAGGGGGTAGAGGGGTAGGATCAGAAAGAGTCAAAAATGGAGGGGAAACTGCCAAGTCAGTTGAAGGAAGGGAGAGAAGAAAAGAGAAGACAAGAGAAGAAAGAAAGATGAGAGACAGGGAAGGAGAGGAAAGAAAATTAAGATAGACGAAGAAGTGGGGGGTAGGGAGGAGAGGGCAAGCGGAAAGGGAAAGGAAAAAGGAGTGATCAAAGGAGAGACAGAGGAGAGATGAAACAGCCTGCATTTACGATGGGTTGGAAAAGAGAGTTCAGGCATTTCCTTCTTTTAAAAGACCCAGCTCCCTCGAAGTGTGTGAAGGGAGTAGATCAGATATATGCACCCAGGAGTAGAAAGTGAAGGGTGGCCCTGGAGAGGGAGGGCTTGGATGTTAAGGTTTGGTGTAGATAGCCGAGGGCCATCCAACATTAATGAGCACAAATGTGTGCACAGGCTGAAAATCTCTCTCCAGGGACTCTGATGACTCAAGCTTTGTTGGTGCCATTGGAAACCATGAATGAGAAAATAACTGACTTGCTCTCTCAGGCAATCTGGTTTATGGGCCTGAAGCTCTTAGTGGCTGCCAAGCCATCCATCTCCCCTGTGCCCCTGTGAGATATTATTGAAATTGAACCACGTACTGTCTTTCTTGCCAAAGTGCTTGGTATTGGCCTTTACCTTTCCCATAATTCTGAGACGGGGACAGACTGGTTAATGTGAGCATGTCCCGTGGATGTGTAATTTACGGGGAACTATGGGAAAGTATGTCATGCATACCAAGGGCACACACACAGAGGATATTTTCTCTCATCGCCCTCTGTGGGCATGACCACTTTCTGGAAGGCCTTCGCCCTTCTGGTTTTATGATTTCTGAGCCTCTTCCTTGAACCTTAGAGACAAACCTCAAGCTAAGCTGCAGCAGAGGTTTCATCTTGGAAAAAAAAAAAATTTCCCTCCCCTTCCCTTGGTAAACAAATTACCTTGACAGACAAATGCAGGATTAGGTGGGGAGATTTGTGAGGCAGTGGGATTCTGGAGGTTCAAGCAAGCAGATGTCAGGATTAGGCTGAGAGGGAGGGATTCAGGTGTGGGCAGGAGGCTCCAGGGATAAACCCCGGGTGGTTGAGATGAGGCAGGGAGGCGAGGTGGAGGGAGAAGCGGTTCCAAGATGCCACAGAAGAGCTCTCTGTTTGGAGCTGCTGGGGGTTTCTAAACTTTCAAATAAGGCTGCTTGGCTTTAGACAAGACATCTGAGTTACCTGAGCCTCCATTTTACCTTCTGTGCAGTGGGCGTACTCCTTACCCTACTTACTTCACAGGTTGGCTTTGAAAACGAAATCATGTGGGAAGAATATCTGAAAGCACTAAAGTGCCATTAAACATATTATTATTCCATTTTAAATGTTGTTCTACCCAGAGAGGGATTTTTTTCTGCAGCATCCTATAGAGTATCTCTAGTGATGGGAAGCTTACCAGCTTACGTGATGCCTTTAAGGGAGGTCATTTTTTTTTTTTTTACATTTATTTATAATTTTTAGAAAAAAGTCTTTGTTGAGCCCAAATTTGGCTAATTAAAATAATAATAACAAGTTAACACTCATGTAGAGCTCACTTTGCACCCAGCCCATTCTAGGTACTTTGTATATATATAGGTTACATTTATTCCTCTTAGTAACTCTGTAAGATTGGTACTGTTACTATTCCAGTTTTACATAGAAGAAAACTGAGGCACAGAGAAGTTAGGTGACTTATCCCAGGTCACATGGCTGCAGTTTTTCCTCTCTGAGCCATGCTTTTCTGTCCATAGCCCACTCAAGAATATTGGAAGACGGCTATTTTGCTCTTGCTGCGTCCTCCCTTTCCCAGGCTTCCTTCACTCTCCCTCGCTGTCTTCTGCATGTGCCTCCTCTCTTAAAGTGTTGCTCCCAAAGCCCTCCAATACTTTTTTGACCAATATAGAGAAGAGTTGTATTGCTGGGTCTCCTGGGGCCTGCTGTTTTTGCTCTCCTAGGAGCTTTGGGGAGGGGGTATTATATTGAAGAAAGGATGTTTTCAAGCTGGGCACCACTGGAAAATGGTTGGATAGCATGTGCTGGTCCACTGGCCCCAGCTGCCAGATGATGGGAATTGGGATCAGCTGTGACCTAATTATGATCTCGTAAACCTGCATTGTGTCCTTCATTTTCCAGCTCATTGACCACCCAGAGGGGGAGGGAAAATGGATGGGATTCTGGTCAAATCCTTCCTGCCACTACCATGTGGCCAAGGTCACAGGCCAGTGATGTCCAGAGGGAGTTGAGGGGGTAAGTTCTTTGTTGTCCTCTCTGAATGAAGCTGGCAGGGAATGAGGCAGAAGAAAAGGAAGATTAGCAGCCATTCAAGCCTCACAAAAGCTCCTTGGATTGGAATGTCTTCTCACATTCATTGTAGAGACAAGAATGCCTAATCCTGTGTATATATATATATATGTGAAACTGTCAATATCTGGTATATATTATGTATTTGATGAGTCTTTGGGAACAAAGACTGAGTTGTAACTGTGCTAAGAATGCAGTTTCATATTTCCAGAGAGCCCAGCTCTTTACCTCCAGTCAAACACATAAACTGTACATCACATAGGTGTGTGCTATGCAAACTGCTTTCTCCTGTCGAAAGATAGTATCCATGAATCACTAAGTAGAGTCTGTGGAATCTTCAGTTGGGAATCTGTCTGATAAAGCTTTCTCTTTCCTCACTTTATTTTTTTTATTTTTTTAAGTTTTTAAAAAAATTTAAAATCAATTTAATTAACATATACAGTATTATTAGTTTCATAGGTAGAGTTTAGTGATTCATCAGTCTTATGTAACACCCAGTACTCATTACATCACATGCCCTCCTTAATGCCCATCACCCAGGTTCCCCATCATCCCACCTACCTCCCTCCAGCAACCCTAAATTTGTTTCCTATAGTTAAGAGTCTCTTATGGTTTGTCTCCCTCCCTGATTTCATCTTATTTTATTTTTCCTTCCCCTATGTTCATCTGTTTCGTTTCTTAAATTCCACACATGAGTGAAATCATGACAGTTGTCTTTCTCTGACTGACTTATTTCACTTACCATAATAAAATAATTACTGGGGCACCTGGGTGGCTCAGTGGGTTAAGCATCTGCCTTTGGCTCAGATCACGATCCCCACTTCCTAGGATTGAGCCCCCGTGTTGGGCTCCCTGGTCAGCAGGGGGGTCTGCTCTCTCCTGCTCCCTCTGCCCCCCCCCACCACTTGTGCTCTCTCTCAAATAAATAAATAAAATTTAAAAAAAATTACCAATTTATCTCTCAAATCTTTTGCGGGAGCCCTCGCACTAGCGGGGTGTTGTAGAAAGGATGTGATATTTGGAACCACACAGGTGCTGGATTCAAATCCTGCCTGTGCCACTTATTATTTGGGCCATGTTCACCCTAGGTAAGTTACTTATCTCTCCGAGCTTGTTTCCTTACCAGTCAGAATTGGGAATAAGTAATAATAACCCTGCAAAGTTGTTTTATACTTAGGATTGAATGAGATCATACACATGATATACATGATAGAAGGTCTATCACCCAGTAAAAGTTTAAGAAATGAGAAACTCCTTCCACCTTCCATTTATCCAAGGTGCAGAGTATGGGACAGGTGGGTGGCTGTACAGTGGGAAGATCTCTTAGTGCAGTGACCACAAGATTTTTGGAATTTTGATACTGGGAACCAATTTATGACTTCTAAGACTTTGTTAAACATTTAAAAAATTGCCATCTATTTAACATCATTTCATAAAAGAAAAGACATGTTAACATCCCTAAAGTGAAGAACTCAGCCTATCTCAAAGGGGTGTGTGAAAGTTAAGTAAGATTATGCATATAAAGTACTTAATACAGCTCTGAGCATTTGATAAGCACATAAAAAGTACTAGGTATTGTGTTTAGGTATATTAGTTTTAGTACTGGTGTAGTATAAATATTATTAAAAATCAAGTGCAAATTACCTGACATGACATAATATTAATGGCCTTTTATACACAGATACACTATTCTTACCATCCCTCCCCATATACACACCCCAACTCCAGCTAGAGGTTCCCAGACATAAATACTCACAGGCGCTGGATGGATAATGTCACTGAGTAATATAGATAGTGGGTAAGAAAATTCTGGTATGGTGTCAATCTGTCAATTAAGACATGGATTCAAGCTCTCAATAATAATAAGAACCAACATTTATAATGGTGAAGAAGACTATCATCTTATTATGTACCCCAAAATATGTGTGCATGTAGGCATAACTTTGTTAAGTGGAAAACTTAGTTTGAGAAACTTGTATGGACTTGCTCATCTTAATGATTACGTTTCCACCCCCTGGTCCCCCTGGTTCTGTCTTTACATATATCTGTGGCCAGTTCTGATTCCACACAGAAAGTGTTTAGAGGGAAATACCTCCTCAGAGCATGCTTCAGAACCAAAGGATACTTAGAAAGTGACAGAAAACTGCTTCAAATGGTTGACATTTACACATTTGCTGATATTCTTCTGGGGGATGCAGTGCAAGCTGCTCTAAGCTTCTATAGACCATCTTCTGACAAACCTGATTAGTAATTAGGAGAAATTCCAAATGAATCTCATCTTTGGAGTGCCGTCTTTAGAGGAAAGCTGTGACTCTTCCTCTTGCTGATATGAATGGAGTCAGCCTTATGTCGGGGATAGTGGAGGGGAAACATTTGACACTTAGAGGTGAAATCATTTTCACTGTAGTAGGACAATGGATTTTTAAAAATATTTCAAAACCCCCAAATCCCAGTACATTCCAACTGGTAACAAAATAAATACAAACAAAAACCAAAAACCAAAATCAAGCCAGGTTAATATGAAAACAAAACCTACTTAAGATTCAGATGTGCGATCCCAGAGTTTAAGGATACTGTCAGCATGGATTGAAATAAAAATGCTGAAATAACTTTTCAGCCTGTGGACGTGTCATTTCCTATATGTAAGATGCCTGCTGAGGAAGTAGAAAGATAATACTGTTTTCTTTTGTTTGTTCTCCTAAGAGATGGATCTCAGTGTTTGTGTTCCTTTGTCCTGGCTAATTTGAAGAGACTGATGCTAGGAGAGTCACAGAGTCATTTAGCACGAATGTGGAAACCTAGTCCCCATCCACAGCAGAGATACTTTCCATTAAGCTGTACTTTTTGAGATATCATTGATATCAGTGGTTAAAACCAACTTTCATGTTGCTATTGCAATGTGAAAGATACTATGCTTAGGTCACCAGGTAGTTTGGCCGATGGTTTTCAGTCGTTTTCTTTAATTCAGTTGGAAGCATGGTCAGAAGAAATGCTTAACTCCTAGTCACACAGAAACCCATATCCAGCCTGTTTGGCTACTTGGGTAAAGATAGTGAGACCATACTGACTTGGAAGAAGACTTCCAGAAATTTTCTTTCTTGTTTTATTTCTCTTCTTCAAATGTAATGATATAGGAGTAGGCAAAAAAAAAAGACATCGTGAATCATCAGAATTGGGATTTCAGAGATGTATTGTTTAGCTGTAATCTTAGGAAAGGGTTGGATGGGGGAAGAAGGTGACAGACTATGTGGCTTTAGCCACTAAAAGAATATTTGCAGCCCCACAAGCTAACTCCTTGATCATTTAGATATAATTCTCTTCTCTATCTAGAGCCAACCCAATAAAATATATGGTTCCTACCCTGAGATGCAGATAGAGATATCTCCGGGCTACCATATGTATTTATTATGAAATGCATGAATAAATCACCACCCAAATAGAGCAAATGCATTGCTATTAAAAATTAACATAGACTTTTTGTTGTCTGTTGTCCCCATCATTTTCCCTTTAATAAAATAACACACTGGAATAATACCTAATAGCCTGAGGTGCTTCTGAGGATGAGGTATATTTTACCAATTCTTTAACTTAATCAGACTGGCCTATTTGTAGGGAACCCAGCTCTTCCAAATAAGTTGCTCTGAAGTAAGAGCAGGATGGATTAGGTTCATAGAATATGGAAGCATTTTCTTAGCAGGCTTCTTTTTAGAAGCTCAGGCACCTTTTCTGAGGAACCTGGCATTCCCTGAAAAAAATTCTTTTTATCCCCTGCAGCCTCCTCTTCTTTATTTTGTCAAACATTATATGTGTGTGCATGTGTGTGTGCGCATGTTCAAGAAGAGTTGCATGTTGGTACACACTTGAGATGTCACTATAGTTTCTCTTCTCAATTTTCATCCCAACTGCACTGGAATGAGCAAAACTGACAACCTCTATACACCCAGAAGGAACCATTAGATCCCAGAAAGTGAAGTATGTAACAGTGGCTAATCTTTACTTGTGAGGAAAAGAACTAAATGCTGAAATAAAAGATGATCTGTTGCTCTCCAAAGGAAGACATAGAGATCTCAATCGTAACAATGAGTTGTTTCTACTGTGTGCGTCCCTGCAAGAATAGTTGAAGTAACACTGGACACCTACTACGTGTCATGCTTTCTACCTATTATCTTGGATAATTTCAGTGAGCAAGAAGCAGTGCTTCCACCAAACTGTGACAAAAACTACAAATCTTAGAGCTTCCTTAGTGACACTGGTGAGTCTTCTCAGAGAATAATTGAAAGAGCTCTTGATTTCTTACATTACATAATAGGAACAAGCCCTTGATGGAAAATCTGCTGTTTTGAGGTTTCTAGAAGAAGAGGCAGGCACCTAGTGCTTTGAGGTTCCCACAACCCACCCCACACCCTGCTTACTGAAGATGAGAGTTGCCTAGATCCCTGACTAGCACCATTGCTGTCGGCCCCTTGTAGCCCACCCTATGAGCCCAGGCAGACTCTTGTTCCGAAGAAACTCATGTGATTATAAATCAGCCATCACAGGCAGACTCTCCACTGCATCAACCCATCCTAATACTTTCCTCACTTCTGTGTTTTACTCTCATTTAGTGATACCATAGTCTTCACAAAGGTAGCACATCGATTATAGGAGTCATAAAGGCTTGAGCCCTCATGGAAGCAAATGGAAGGATGAAAAACTGATATAATTTCCACCAATGACCTGGACTGAGTCTCCAGGCATTGCTTAGATACTTAATTTTTATTGTTATTTTTTTTAATGTTTTGTGACACAATGCCAAAACACCAACTATCATAGCCTCTTCAACATTATACATTATTAGTGAAAGGGAAGCCTACCTCCTCAGATGATAGTTGAAAGTGAGAAAAAAAAAAGTCCACCTTCAAAATTTCCCCAGGTTTTCATTAATACAAATACAATACAGATTTTTAAAATATTTGTTTCAATTTGGGATATTTTCCCCATGCATTTTGGAGTTTTCATGTGAAATATTTTCTTTTGAATTTAGAGGACCACTCCTCTAAGAATAGTTAAGTAGGTGATTTACTTTTCTTTTCCATCAAAAATATAAAATGCGTATGTTTATCCAACAAATATTTATTGTCTGCCATGGGCCAGACACTGTTTTAGGCGTCTGAAATATATCAATGAACAAAAAAAAAGAAAAACTATCCTTCCTTTTGTAGAGCTTACATTCTGGTAGAGGGAGAGAAAGGCAATAAAAAAATAAACATTGCAAATAATTTACTTTCATAATATGTTATATGGTGATGATCCCTATAGAAAAAGACAAAGCAGATCAGGTTAAATGGATAGGAATACTGGATAGGAGGAGGAGACATTTATTTGATCTGAAGAAGTGAGAGTTAGCCATGTAGATATTTGGGGAAGGGAAGGTCAGCATGTCTGGAGTGGAGTGAAGGGAGAAGAGTTACCTCCTGGGAACCAGAGCATGTGGGGTCTTTTTGGGCATTGAAGGAACTTGATCATTTACTCAGAGTTGACATAGGTAGCCATTACAGAGTCTTAAGCAGATGACTAACATGAGTTGACTTGGGTTTTAAGATGCTTGCTTTGGCTCCTGTGTTCTTCATGTACCAGAAACCATTTTCTTGCCCTATGCTTCCAGTTTTCTGTGTGCTATTATGTCATGGCACTGAGTGGGTGGCTGTTCATTCCTGATAAGGTGCTGTAGCATCTAGATGCACCTAATGTTCAGTCTGAAGTTCCTTATGTGCCCTGTTTTCATGGAAAAATGCAGGAGTATATGGTGCCCAGGAAAAAGACCACAAGAAAAGGTAATACATTTCCCCCCTGAACATGAGGTTTGATTACCTTTGTCATTATTTCCAGCCAACACAGCCACAAACATAATTAGTGGTTATACAATTATGCAATCAAATTGTCTAAGGCCTCATTACCCCTTAACTTATAAATCTGCCTTGCCATCTTTCCATAACCCTTTCACAGACTGCACCTACCCACCACCTGCATAATGAAAGAAGCCACAAGCCCCAGCCTTAGAGGAATTGTATTGATTTGTAAGAGAGAAGTTATCACTTGCCATTCTCACTAACCTGGAAATAGACACCACATTTTATCCGTCACCCTGTTTCCTGTTGTAGATCCGCAGAGTAAATCCAATAATCTATGTGTCCGTTCATCCATTCACCCAACCTCCCATTCATCTATCTGCCCATCCATCCATCCATCCATCCATCCATCCGTCTAATTTCTATTTATTGAGTGACTATTCTGTGCCAGGTACCATGCTGGGAGGTAATATATTTCATGATTAGATGCATGGACTATAGTCTTAAACTGCCTGGAATTGAATCCTGACCATTACTTTAGCTATAGGACCTTGGAAATTATATTATTTGAGCCTCTGTTTCCTCATCTGTGGGATGAGAACAATAATCAAACATATATCACAGAGTTGTTATGAAGATCACAAAGTGAAATGATCTAAGGCCCTTTCCTTTTGTCCTAGAGGAATAGTTTCAGTAGTTGGAGTTTACATTCAGTCATCTCTCCTTTCCCTTTTCTATCAATCTAGTCCTTCCCAGTTCATCCAGCAACCTATCACGGACCCAGCACATGTTAAGTGTTAAGGAGAGAGTTGGAGTTTCATGAGAAATGGGAGCTGTAGATGCATGCCTAGCACATAACACACTATTTGGCATATGCACAGTACCCAGTATACATTTCATGGAACAAACATAAGTCCTTGCCCTTGACGAGTGTTCAGTGTGTCTGCAGAAGGCCAGTGCCAGGTGGGAGTGTCACTGGGGCAGCCAGCCAAGGACAGAGTGCAAAGCAGGAACAATTGAGCACAGGCAGAGGGAAATGGTCCTCCAGCTGCTTCTGCAGGCCTGGAAATTTAAAACAGTTTCTTCCTGGGACTGGCTCTTTTGTTCTGTGGTTTGATTTTTGTCTTTGTGTCAGTGACTTGTCTGACATTTCTGGGACTCTTTCCTGATACACTGTCTAGGCAGGTGGGATCCCAGTGGGGAACTGTGTATGTCTCTCTGTATATTTCAGAAAGATTTTAAGCTTGGAAAAACAAGGACAGTTTTTTTTTACTTTCGGGTATGTGTGATATTATGTCTGTGTCATTTCTTCTCACACCTGGTTAGGGTAAGGGTAGTGAGTGTTTGGCTTATAGGACTTTTAGCTTTGCAAGATACAGTGGTGGTGTTACAACTTAAATTTGCTGTAACCCATCTTAGTGCAAAGGCATGGGAAAACCCCTGGAAAAAATGTCACATATGAGAAGATAATCACAGTGATAGCTTCAGTGCATTTTGGAAGCTTGTGAGGATTAAATATGGGGTTTTCTGGAGCCAGACTGCCTGAGTTCAAATCATGGCTCTATCTTTTATTGATCATGTAAACTTGGCAACATTATTAGCTTCTCTGTGCCTTAGTTTTAGTGCTATAAAGGATTATAGTAATTATAACCTACCTTCTTGAATAGTTAAGAGGATTAAATGAGATAATATTTTTTAAGGTACTTAAGTTCTAGGCTTTTAATAAATATTCAGTAAATGTTACCTATTATTTCTCTTTCTCTTCCTCCCCCACTCCTCCTTTGTCTCCTTCCTTTATTACTACCGCTATTCCTATTTAGAATAATGGTATTATGAAGATTCAATTAGATAATGTTTGTGAAGGTAGATAGTTGCCTAGCACAGTGCCTGGCACAGACAAATGCTCAACCAATGTGACTTTTCTTTCATAAGGGCCTCTAAAATCCATCCTTAAAGTCTTAGAGACTTTCTCATCATTTTTCCCACACCTAATACAATATATTCACACTTCTGGTACAAAGAAGAATCTCAATTCAACTGAAAAACAAGGCCTCTGTTGTCTTCCCTTGTTCCTTGTGATAGAACACAGAACAGATACTTGTTCATAAGTTGTTACAGCTTTGTGTCAAATAGAGATTATAACTGTGTGTAGTAGTTATCTTTGGCAGTTTCACACATTAACAACAATGTACCAGTATAAAACATTCTTATTTCACAGCTTCTGAGAGTCAGGAATCTGGACACAACTTGACTGGCTCCTTGGCTTAGGGTCTCTGACAGGTTGCAATTAAGGTCTCAGCCAGGGCTGAGGTCTCAACTGAAGTTCGACTGGAGAAGGACCCATGCCCCAGCTCACATGGTTGTTGGCATAATTTTATTTCTGGTGTGTTGTTGGACTGAAGGTCTCAGTTCCTAGCTGGCTGTTAGCTGGGGGTTGTCCTCAGTTTCTTGTCATGTGGGCTTCCCCCCCATGGCAGCTTGTTCATCAAAGCAAGGGAGGGAGGAAGGGAGGAAGGGAGAAAAAGAGAGAGAGAAAGAGAGACTGCTAACAAGATGGAAGTTACGATCTTATGCAATGTAATTACAGAAGTGACATCTCATCAACCTTGCCATATTCTATTAGAAGTAAATCACCAGTTCTACCCACATTCAAAAGCAGAAGATTATACAATGGTATAAACACCAGGAGGTGGGGCCCACTGGGACCAGTCTTAGACTGTCTGCATAGCATGCCTGACCTCTTGGTTGTCTTTCAGATGCTTTATTTTGTAGGTTTGGTCTTGTTCACAGACTCTGACTCTTCTCACTTGCTTTCTCAGATAAAGCAAACTTCCATGTCATGAGCTGCCCTATAGAGAGGTCCTTGTGACAAGGTAATGAGGAAAACCTCAGGCCAAGAGCCAGAGATTGTTGTAACTTAAACTTGGAAGTCACATCCCATGATTTTTGTTGTACTTTATTCATTAAAAGCAATTCACCAACTTTAGTGGCTTTTTTTTTTAAGCATCAGTCCACAGAATCCAGTTTATCAGAGCAGGTCTAAGAAGTAGAGCTGCCCTTCAATATTTCAGCAGGATTCTGGAAACTTTGTTTTCCAGAAACTTAGAGTTTTGCTTCATTTCCCCCCCCTGTAAATAGAAACCTATCTTTCCATTAATGAACATTGCTATTTCAGTGGTACTTTGTCTACCTTCTGATTGATTGTCAGTGCGCAGTCGCTCCTAACAAAGAGAACAGTTTTAAGTTTCTTTTTCTTTTCAGCTTCTCTGTTAAGTGGTTAATGATCTGGAAGCAAGTACTTGGAGGTGCTAGGGGAGCTCCTATTTAAAGGAATACTTTGTAAAGAGAAGGTGCCTTCTAGGTGATAAAGTGAGGATGGTTAGCCATTAATTTATCTGGTTAGTAAATCTGGATATTTACTCCCCCCGCCCCGCCACTCTGGCCCCCAAGTAGATGAGTCGAGAGAGAAGTACAGGATGGTACTAGGGGTGTCTGACTAGAAAAGGCTTTCTCTACCTTCTCTTAGGATTCAGAGGGGAGAAATAAGCTATATAGGAACATGGTTGCAGGTTGATGGAGGGGTGCCAGTAAAGGCTCCCTTATGATGATTTCCATTCACATGAATGTAGTCATAGCTATTTAGACTGAAATAGGGAGTCATTCACTCATTTTATTTATTCAGCAAATATTTTTGAGCATTTTATATGATACAGATATTGTGCTAAGTGATGGAGTTATAGTAAGATATATTCCCAGCCCTCAAAGCCTTATTTGCTCAAACATTATACTCCAAATGCTAGAGAATACAGGCAAATGCAGATGACCAAACCCCTTTTATTGCCCCACTCCTAGTATATTCTCTGTCCCTTTCTTTTACTTGCTAACATACTATTTCTGCAGAAGTAGTATATATTAGTTATCTGTGACCATATAACACATTACCCTAAAACTTAGCAGCTGAAACCACATTTATTATTCCACAGTTTTGTGGATTAGGAACCCAGGCATGCCTTAGCTGGGTCCTCTGGCTCAGGGTTTCTCACAAGGCTGTAATCAGGTTGTGGACTAGGGCTCTCATCAGCTTAAGAGTTGAATGGGGAAAGATCTGCTTCTAAACTCAGTCATGTGGCTGTTGGCAGGATTTAGTTCCATGCAAGTTGTTGGATTCAGGGCCTCAGTTTCTCACTGGTTGTTGGCCAGAGGTTTTCCTCATTACCTTGTCACAAGGACCTCTCTATAGGGCAGCTCATGACATGGCAGTTTGCTTTATCTGAGAAAGCAAGTGAAAAGAGTCAGAGACTGTGAACAAGACCAAACCTACAGTCTTTTGTAACTTAAACTTGGAAGTCACATCCCATGATTTTTGTTGTACTTTATTCATTAAAAGCGATTCACCAGATCTAGAAAAGTGGAGATTACATTTGGGCATGAATACTAGGAGGCAGGGATCTTCAGAGCCATTTTAGAAGTTGTCTACCATTGGCAGGGTGATATTTTAATTCTAGAAGGTAGTTGGTACAAAGAAGTGTAAGACATAATGAATTACCGATGAGCTTACTCCTCATCCATTCATAGCTATCAGTCTGTTTTATATTTTCTGTGATCCCAACACAGAGAGACAGACAGATAGACATGGGGCCGGGGGTGAGATGCTAAAAGTAAGAATATTATTTTTTTACAAAAAATTATCAAATATTAAATCTGGAAAGGGCATGAGAGGGTCTTATGCAATTTAAGAAAACTGTGGCCTGGAGTTTCTTTGTGTAGCCTCCCCTCCCAGGATTCATCATACCTGCCAAGCCATGACTGAACACTGGATCCCCAAGGGGATGCACAAAGGCCCAGAGACATTTTCCCAAAGATGGCCTCCTTCTTCCAGTCCCTGTCAGAGCCCCATGGGAGATCATGTGACCAGTGTTTCCCATCTACTTCTCCCAGTACAGAAACACCTGCCACATTGAAAAACTCATTCAGAAGCCTTGTCACCTGCCTGCTACCTGTCTAGCAATGCATTTATTACATATGTTGATTCCACTTTATGCCTAGAAAAGAAAGCATGTTTAGGGTAAATATTAGTTTATGTAATTAACATACCTGCTGTACTTCGGTTGATAAATTTTATCACTCATCTATAGGGCCATCTGCCTTCTGGATGCCACTGGGTGTGGGGCTATATGCTGAGAATGCTGGATAGGAAGGCTGCAGGTCTGCTTACTGAACACAGTCCAGTAGTCTATGAATACTCTTTTCTGTATCTGAATAACAATAACTGGAAAATGTATAAGGACTTGATCAAAGAATTTTACATTTGTTATTTTCACTTTTTTTTTTCTCCCTCCAACAGTTTTTTCCCTCCAACCTTTTAAAAACGTCAGCTTTTACTTTCTGTTTGCAAGCTAACTGGACCCAGTTTTGTCTCAGCTACCCTGATATGACATTCACTTCTTAGGGCAATTGCAAGTAATGGTATCCAATGGTTAAACTCCCTTGCCTTTCCATATATATTTTTGATGCTGTTGGAAATCTTGAACTACTCAAACAGAGAAGAGGCAGGTAGTAAATGGCTACAGGATGGTTGGGGAAGGGAGCAGTAGTGGTTGGCTGTTAAGAACTCTCTTCCATGGCCATGAATCTGTGTCCAGTGTGAATTTTGGTAATTTACAGACTCTATATTTTTGAGAAAGCTCTATTTTTGCGTCAGATAATATCTAAGGATAAATGATATGCTAAAGAAGCTGTAGTTACTTGAGAAGGGAACAGTGTCATTTTATTTTACATAATCTCATTGACAAAAGTGTGTGTGAGGATGGGTAAATGTCTTTTGTCTAATTTATTAGCTCTTACCTGGCTTAATGACAATATTTGCAATCTGTTTATTTAGTTAATCACAGGTCTTGGCATATTAAAATAATACCTTCACGCAAAATATTATTGAGTGTTTTCTTTACCTTTAGGTTATTTTAAAAAGTCCATTCTTATAAACAATAAAATAAAACAAGGCTTCATTGATAATGGGATGGTGGCATTTGTGAATAACACAGGAAGCCAGATGTAAATGAAAGTGGCCAGGAAGAAAAGGAGAGTATCCCAGAAGCCAGGGAATCCTTACAGGCAGTAGGCAGGGGCCTGGGAGAAAACAGATGATTGGTTTCAGGATGTCTGGCAGGGATCTAGAACAGGGGCTAGGATTTTGATCTTTGGATAGGACCAGTGTGGGGGAGGCCCGAAGCAACAACTTGGGGCCAGGGCAGAGCAGAGAAGATGGTAAGATTTGAAGTACCAGGGCTTGGTCAGGTCAGGACCACAATCAGGACAGGATCAGGATTAAGAACTTCTTTTATTCATTCTTCCTGACCAGAGGTAGGACTGTCCCAGGGCCTGGGACAGGGCTAAGCCCAAAGGTGGGTTTTATGTAACACCAAACAATAGGAGAGGCAATATGTTAGAGTCACCAATGCCCTGTTTTATTTAGGACAGACCCACCTTGTACCTGCTATTCCAGGGTACCAATGAATAATGTTCCCCTTTTATTAAAGTGACTGGTTTGGAAGACAAATTACAGTTTTACTGATAGTTTCCCAAAACGATTTTGCAGAATGTTACCCAGAAGCCACAGAAGCAGAGTTATCTGTTTACATGAGTATGGAAAACCTAGAATTAACTGAAGTTCTTTAACAGGATTCTTTACTATGGGACTTCTCACTGCCTTGATATGCTAATATGTATGACTCCCAAGAGGGGGATAGGGTTCTTAGTTTCCCATCCTAAGTTGATCTATTGGTATCTTTTGGTCCCCCTGAGACTACAGTTCTGTGGGATGCACTTTGGGAAACTGGTTAATTGAATATGGTGTTATAGAGGGAGGCAGATCATCACTCTTTATGTACTAGGCTGCTCAGCAAAGTCAACAACCATCAAGTTAAATAAATAATTACTGGAGAGAACTAGTGCAGACTCTGCCAAAGTTTTCCAATTTGCTAGTTATTGACTGACATTGGCAGTGTTGTATGTGTTATATGTGACTCACTGGAGTAACATTCCAAAAAATGACTAGGTCTCAAGCTCTGTGGTAAAACCATTTACTAGTTAAGACATAGAAAGGAAGAGAATTTTCTTTGTTTAGTCTTTCATTGCATGGTGTCCTTGAAGGAGAGGTTAATGAGGAAACAGTAGGTCAGCACGTGTGTGTAGCTCTGTGTGTGGGGAGGCGGTCTCAGGAAAAATGTATTTTTAACCAGCATTCCAGGTAATTCTGATAAGGATGGCCCTGAAACCATTTATTGAGAAATGTTTTTTTGGGGTTCTGATGAGGGACTCTTTTGGTGACAAAACACCACAATGATCCTTTCTTTAATTGTGTGAGCCTTCTGTTATGGTGGCCAGTGTTCTGATATTTGCTCCCATTTTATGCCATATTCTACACTATATGTTCTCTACATGCATGTGCTGAACTTTCACTGTGCTTAATAATCCTTCATAATAAGCCTAAAATTTAGTATCATTATCTCCATTTTACAGAAGATGTTTAAGATGAACTTTTAAGGTGAGCCTGATGTCCTCATATTAGCCTATTCTTTTTCAAGCCCCAAGAACAGGTCCTAGCTCTTATACCCACCCCTCACTAACTCCCTAGGACCTGGACATGGGAGCCAACACTCCATTCTGAGTATTTTCCCTGAGGCTATAGAGAACTCAGTTGGAGCTTCTATTGCAAACAGGATTGTGTACTGACACATTTTATCTGACTGGTAGAATGGGTCAATATCAAACATGCTAATCCAGGGAGAATGATGAAGCATTGATCTCTAGACTGAAGTCAACCCACGTAGAAACATTTTCTTAAGATGCAGTTGAGCAGGGAATAGAGCCAGAAAAGGAGAAAAAGACTTGCTTTGTTTTCATCATGGAGTTACAAATCCAGACAACTAGCATGAGTAGCTTCTTGTTTTTATCTGAGCCAAAGAATGATTTTTCTTTTTAATGTTTTTGAAAGACCCAAGATCCCTATGATTAAAGCAAGGATTTGAAACTCAAACATCAGGTACCTGTGTGGCTCAGATGGTTAAGTGTCTGCCTTCAGCTCAGGTCATGATCCCGGGGTCCTTGGATCGAATTCCGCATCGGGCCCCCTGCTCCTTGGGGAGCCTGCTTCTCCCTCTGACTCTCTGCCTGTCTGTCTGTCTCTCATGAATAAATAAATAAAATCTTTAAAAAAAATGAAACTCAAACATCTATGGAAACTTAGAACATGCAGAGAAAGAGGACTGCCTACTGAGTGGGGTCTGTGAAGACCTAAAGAGAACATGCCTCTTGTAAAAGGGATTGCCTTTTTTTTAGGATCAGGGAATGAATTGCCTAGGGGAAATATGGCCATCGTTTGACCAGAAATTTCAATTTTTTAAGAAAAGTTGAAAACCATATTTTCATTTGTTTTCCTGATCATTTTAATTTACATTTAAGTGTTTAAAACATTCTATTGGCCAAATAAAACATACAGACTTCTAATCTGTGACCTCTGTTTTATTGCTACGTGAGGGAGAACTTATGTCACCCAAATGAGGGAACCCTATGTACTGAGTATCCACAGTGTTTTAGGCATTTTATAAGCCACCTCATCAAGTTCTCAAAATAACCCTGTGTTTAGAAATCGTCATGTCCTTCTAATAGATGAAAGTGAGGTGCAGAGAAGTTAAATGATTTTGCCAAGTTCACACAGCCTACAAGTGGCTAACGCAGGTCTGAATTTGGGTTCATTTGACTACAAAGAGCTACTGATTTGGTGACACCATGCCTCCTGTCCTCTGGGAGGAAGTGTCCTTCTCAGTGATATTACATCACTATTAGTGGTCACTGTTTGGGGTCCAAGGCCATGTCAATTGTTCTCCAAATGTTAGACCCACTGATATATGAGGCAGATACTGGACTAGCTCTCCTTTGATTAGAACAAACTACAAGCTAGTAATTGATTGCCAGTCTTTCTGGGGTTGTCAAACTTAGATTTAGACCATTTTATAAAATCACCCTTCTATGTCCTTGGAGTCCATATGTATAGTCTATAATTTCTAGATTCCACATTATCTATATATTTCATGTGTGAAACTAATCTTCCTGAATTGTAACCAAAATGTGGCTATTAGCCTCAAATTGGAGGTATGTGTGTGGTGGTGAAATCTATCCACTGATATGCCAGTTATCTTTAAAATTAAAGGAAATTGTCATTCATTTTATATTGGGAATTTTGTGACACTTCTTGAGACACCTTGGATCTCCCTGAGTTGTTAGAAAACCAGAGCGTGGTGTCAAGCTGTCGTCTGTGCCTGTCATTCGTTTTTGAATAGATTACGAACTCTTAGAGGATTAGGCTTGTGTCTACATAGTTGTCTTTATACAGAGATGAAGGCTTTCACAGCATTATCTAAATTGGGTGTTTAATAAATGCTTTTTGATGAAGATAATGGTATGGAAATAAAACTCTTGAAATCCAGAGTCTGCCTGAATTTCTTGCCTCATTAGGGAAGAAGAGATGAATGTGAATGCTTGGGTAAATATGAATGTAGATCTCATTCAGGAAACCACACACTCTCTGTGCTTGAAATTCTGGGAGAGAAGAACTTGAAGGGTGTCTGTGGATTGATATTAATACCGGTATTTACCGATCTTCTCTAACAAGGCAGACTCCATTTGGAATCTGGTGATGCACCTCACAGGCCTCAGATTGCCTGACAAATCATACCAAGGTTTACTCAAAGTCACTGCTATTATGTGTGTAATCACAGGCACACCAGTCCCCAACAGGGGTGAAGGCAGAGGTTAATGGCTTTCTTTATATTTGCATTATACTTGATCTCCGGCTTTCATGGTCAGATGGGTTTTTATAAAGTCTTCCCATCTAGTGTTCTAAAGTGTTTTCAGGTTGTCTATTTTAGGGCTGTTTTATAGCTGCCCTTTCATATATCTGTTTTGTATGCTAGACAATAAGGAAAGAGAATCCAAGATATGAGCTACTGATATTACCGTGCACGCTAAGGTAAATATTAAGTCTTTTATTGAGCTTTCTAAAGGCCAAAGTGTATTTCCTTTTTTATCTAAAATGTTTAAAACTTGGCCCATTCTAACCAGCTGCCTTAATGTATCAAAAGGGCCTTATAAGTTTTCTTCTTTGCCACTATGGTGAATTCTTTAAGCTAACTGTTTTTGAGTTTGCACAACAGTATGAATATACTAATGCCACTGAAGTGAATACTTAAAAGGGTAAATTTTATGTTTTGTACATTTTACTGCTTAAAAAAAAATTTTAAGCATTGAATCAACCAGAAAAGGTTGTCAGACTGATCCATAGAGCATGGGCAATATTTGCAGGCAGTACTGTAAATGTATGGGTAGAGAATATTGTCGTATAACATTCAAGTGAGAGAAATATCATATTATTTTCTTTTCCCTAAATCAAATTAAATTTGGCTCTGAGCTTCTATCTATTGGAAGGGTGCATGAGAAAAATCAATCACATTATGTTTGAGGGAATACATTTCCTAGAATTCTTCAAAAATTTGGGTGAGACTTTCATGAGATCAGGAAAACAGGAGTGGAGGGTTATATCCTTTCCACAGGCCCCTTTGTAAATATTTCTGTTTGCTACATGATGTAACTCTCTAGTCTGGTCCTTTGCTATCAAGCTTATAGGCTAGTTGGTGGCAGAGAGGCTCCTCATAATGGCCCTCTCTCCCAACCACAAACTTGGCCAGAGAGACACTTTCTGCTCTTCTCCAGGCTGAAGTGTTGGTTCCATAGGAACCTCAGGAATCCCTTCCATCTTGGGCATTACTTCAAAGGGGACATGGATTTCTAGTATTCACAGAAACTCACCAATTCCCAGTCCCTTTTCTCACCTCAGAAAAGCTCATACGTTTTGGTTGGCTCTCTGGTTCCTTATACCCCAGTGCTCAATCAACCCTCAGTGAGGGAGGTTGAATTCTGGATGCCTGATAACTTTGGCTTTTCTACCCTAAGACACAGAAATTGTTAGTGATCTTGAAAATAAAGGATCTGAGACTCAGAATGGGATGGGCTAGGATCTTCTTGATATGGGGGAGGTACAACTGCTTCTCCATCTTCTGAATGTCCAAGGCAGCTAGAACAAGAAGCAATTATTCCAGTAGCTTTATCTTTGCTTTGTTTTTACTTATTTTTGCTATGCAAGCATGAATGTTAGTAGCATAATAGTTGCAAATGCAGCTTTAAAGAAAGAGAGCTATTGGACACTAGAGACTGCTCTTACTACAGGAGACTGGAAAGGAGAAGTCACTTTGGGTTTGGGGACCAGAGAAAATTTCATGGAAGATGTGAAATTTGAGCTGGCTTATGTTGAATAACATAGTGGTGGAGCATGCCATACCCTAAAGAATAGTGGTATAAAAGCTTAAAGAGTTTGGGATGAAATAATCAGGTTTAGAATGTAGACCCTTTGCTCTAGGAAATAATTTTGAGAGGAAGTTGGAGATAATTTTGCCTGGAATGGTTTCTGCATGCCAGTTATTTAATTCATCTAACAGGTATTTATTGTGTGCCTACTATATTCCAGGGAGTGTTCTAGGTCCCATTGATTCAGCAATGAACAGGACAGGAAAGGTTCTTTCCTTCATACTGATTATATACTAGGTGTGGAGACAAACAATGAAAAAATAAGAAGATACATGCATATGGTAACATCAGATAGTCGTAGTGCTATGGAAATTTATTTATTTTTAAAGATTTATTTATTTTAGAGAGAGAGAAAGAAAACAGGGTAGAGGGGAGGAGTGACAGAGGGGGAGAGAATCTCAAGCAGACTCCCCACTGAGCTCAGAGCCTGATGCAGGGTTCGATCTCAAGACCCCAAGATCATGGCCTGAGCCAAAATCAAGAGCTAGACACTCAACCAACTGAGCCACCCTGGCGCTCTAGTGCTCTGGAAATTTAAAGCAAGGGAATCTGATAGAGTGTGACTGAAAAGATTAAACACCACTTTAGAGAGGGAAGCCAGAGATGGCCACTTAGAGTAGGTGATTATTTAAGCTGAGATTTGAATGAGAGTCAGGAACCATTCATGTAAAAGATGGGTATTCCTGGCAGAGGGAATAGCTAATGCAAAGTCTCTATGGTGAGAATGAGCTTGGTAGGGTCAAGAAAAAGCTCATAGGCCAGCAAGGTTGGAGCATGAAGGAGATGGGATGGGAGATCAGATTACTCTGTAGGCTATTTGGAAAATATGCTCAGGTCCAGCCCTAATATTGACCAATTGAATCAGAATCTATGAGATGAGGTCCAGGCTACAGTACATATTAACACCTCTTCAGGTGATTCTAATGGGTAGCCAAGGTTGAGAAGCACTGCTTTAGAGAGAAGAATCAAAAGAAGAAGGGTTTCTTTTTGAGCAGGCAGAAGATGCTGAATGATGGAATGGAGAAGGAGTGATGTGAAGAGTGTAACTGCAGGAGTATCCTGAGGCTGGAGGGATGATTGTACTTGACCTGGTGGTCAATACCATCCAGAGTGGCGTGTTACAAGGGTGAGGTCTCTAGGTTCTTTAGCTAGTCTCCTTTGCCAGTTTGCTGAAATGGCTTGTGCCAACTATGGCAGAAGTCAAAGAGTTAAGGTTTGGCTTATTTATTTAATGCAGATCGCAGAGAGCTAACTCTCAGAGCTAGACATTAAGGCAGATGATCCTGAGAGGGAAAAATTTACCCAGATAATCTCTCCTTCTTGAGGAGGAGCCTAGTGAAAATCAGTTTAAATAATAACAGCCTATATCATAAGTTCTACATGCAACAGTTTTTTTCTATAAAAACTAGATGTTTTGGGGCCCCTGGGTAGCTCAGTCAGTTAAATGTCTGGCTCTTGGTTTTGGCTCAGGTCATGATCTCAGGGTCATGAGATCGAGCCCCACATCAGGCTCCACACTCAGTGTGGAGTGTGCTTGAGATTCTCTCCCTCTCCTTCTGCCTCTGCCCCCACTCGCACTCTCTCCCTCTTTAAAATAAATAACTAAGTAAAATCTTTAAAAAAAACCCAAAATAGATGTTGCCTTAAATTGTCTGTATAAAAAAGTGAGGGGGTTCACTATAGGAGAGTAGGATTTGAAGATCCTATAGAGGAAAAAAGATTGGCTTCAGGTACAGATAGGGTGTGAGATGGGTGGAAAGCTGCCCCCACAGCTGAAAGAGGATGAGATTCATACAAGATACAGTTCAAAAGAGGAGGCTCTTGAACTTAGAGACAATTTGAGGGGACAGGAAAATGATTGTGTGTGATTATAAGGAATAGAATAGGAAAAGATACACAATATAGATGGAGACCTCATCTCTTTAAGATCCTAAATAAGAACATCAAGTGAGGCAGCATGGTCAAGAACTAGGGCTCTAGAGCCCAAACTGAATGAATTCGTTAAACGCTTTAACCCTCAGTTTCCTTGTTTATAAAATGGGAATAATAGTACCTAAGTCAATGGTCACGGTGAGAATTAATCAGAAAATGCATGGCTGCATGTAAAAGGCTTGGCACAATGCCTGGGACTTAGTAAGGGCCCATTATATAGTAGCTCTCATTGCAGTGTTCCTCAACATCATCAAAATTGCCATTATAATTAACGTTGCCTCTATCATAAAACCATGTCATGTTCACCAACAGCTAATGGGGTCTAGATAAAAGTGAGAAGGCCAGTGTGGAGCTAAGTTAATATATGAAGAAGTCAAAGATACAACATAGGGAATATAGTCAGTGGTATTGTAGTAGCACTATATGGTGACAGATGGCAGCGACACTTGCGGTGAGCATAGCATAATGTATAGAGTTGTTGAATCACTATGTTGTACACCTGAAAGTAACATTGTGTGTCAGCTAAACTTCAATTTAAAAAAAATGTGAAGTCAAAGCTATACTCATGTATTCAAAGAGAATCAGAGTTTGATGAAATTTATAGTCAAGTAACTTTTATTCAGTGTCTCCTATGTACCATCATTTGTTTCCCTCTAATATACTTTGTTACTTTTAATATTATGGAACAGAGGAGAAGGAATGAGGCTGGACATAGCTGCAGGGGAGAGATTGGTTATGAAGGGTATGGATGACAAATGTTGGGCAGGGTGATTTCTGAGAAAGTTCTAAGTCATCCATGGCTTAGTTTGCTAATCTTGGAGTAGATGTAAAAGTTAGATTGCCAGTCTTGAAGCCCAAGAAATCTGGTTTTAAATACAATGATGGCATTGGTAAGTAGTGATAGATTCAGTAGACTTCAACCTTTTGCTTGGGTGTCAATGAGAAGCACCAAGGTTAATATCTACAGTTATAGTGTAGACGTCTGGGTGTGTGTCCCTGGAGGGAAAGTTGATATATGAGCTAGTATGGAAGATTTGGAGAGAATCTGTGTGAAAAGTAACAATGAAAAGCAAATAAACAGTTGAGTTCTCTGGGTGGGTAAAGTAGAATATTGGAGAGAATGTTGTTGAAACTTAAGAAATAACTATAGCCAGTGAATCATGAGAGGAATTAGCAGAGAACCAAAAAAAAAAAAAAATCATTAACATTGTATATAATAATAATGAACTGGGAATTAGAAATATCTGGCATGCTAGACTGTGTTGCATATAAGTAACTGGAATTATCTAGCCCTCCATTTCTTCAGTCTGAAAAATAAGGACATTGAATTAGGTGATGGCTAATCCATCTTTTTGTTTAAAGTACTATTATTCTATAGAGGACAGAGAAGCTTATGGTTTGGGCTCAGTGGTATACAAGCTTAACGCAGCAATTGAGAAAGTATTTTACCTTTCCAGGTTTTCATACCATGTCCAGCTTTGTTTTATTTGAATGTATTTTAGGATTTCTTTCCCTTGGGGTGAATGGAAATAGACATTGTAGAAACATATAAATCAGTGTGCATTTATTGGGGGTGCAGCTAATGGCTTCATGGATAGAAAGTGAAAAGTGGTCTTAGGCTATTTAAAATGTTGATTTAAGTAATGCTGGGTTATGAATAGTGACCAGGGTCTAATGAGGACATCACATTAATAGGTTCTGTCCTAACTCTGCTTTTGCCTAGTATGAATGAGTGACTAGAATTTGGTGAGAGAGTGCTGTCTGCTGAGCTGCCCCCACTGTTGTTAGAGTACAGCCACAAAGGTGGATTTTTAAGCACACATGCTTTCCCTGTTATCATATTTGTCCCAGAAACACACTCCCTATGCTCATTATCAAAAAGCTCATATGTTATCTCCAATTCATATTTTGTTCACCTCATTCTCTTCATTGCATTAGTCAAGTTCAGAAACTAGACTGTCAGCTGCCAGAGAAGCTGCTCTTTCTCTTTAGAGATAGGTGAACACCATTTAGTAATTCATTATCAAAGCTTACAGCCCTAGAAGGTGTTTTGGCCTTCAAATCAATTACCCCAGAAAAGCAAGCAATAAAGAAAGGTGAAATGCCTGGGACAATTAGATGGGCTATCCACTTGTCAAAAACCAAATTTCCACCTCTGCAAATTCAGGTTCATATTCTGTCCCTAAGTCATTGGAGGGAAACATAAGATGTTCACTGTCAGTTTAGACTGTCAGAAAAGCTTGTCCCAAATCTGTAAAGTTGTCACTCCTCATGTATTGTTGCTGCAGAAACCAGAGATCCAACTTCCTGTGCTTTAACTATCTGACTAGACAAATGGACCTTTGGGATGATAGGTGTGTCTCTGATGAATATCTGAGCTGGAGTTGCAAACAGAGTAACCTGCTTTTGTGAAGTTATTAGAACCCAGATTGCATAGAAGATTAATCCACAGAGTTTGGAGAAAAGTTCTAAAACATGCTATCTTCTTGTGAGGCCTTTGCAACCTATTTGGGGAGTTAAGGCTTATACTTACACATCTAGAACCTTATTTTTAGTGGTTTCTTGGCTGTTCTAAATTTCCTGTAATATAGTTCACCAAATACCCAAATGTGATGTCCGTAATGAAGCATATGAGAGGTCAGAAAAGAGGCTGAGTTTCTGAGGAAATTGTAGCTTCCATGGAGTTTCACTCACCTAGAACAACTGCCTTCTTCATGTTTAGTGAGACTCTTTGTTACTTGAATTCTCCAGGCAGCGATCTAACCCAGTATGGAGTTCTTTTTTTTTTTTTTTTAAGATTTTATTTATTTATTTGAGAGAGAGGGAGAGAGAGCACGAGCAGGAGGAGTGGCAGAGCGAGAGGGAGAAGCAGACTCCCCACTGTTCAGGGAGCCCGATGACGACATGAAGCTTGATCCCAAGACCCTGGGATCATAACGTGAGCCAAAGGCAGACGCTTAACCAACTGAGCCACCCAGGTGCCCCCTCCCCGTCTGGAGTTCTAATTAGGAGCCAGAGTTAGGAAGTATGCTTAAGTTGACTTTTCCTTCATGTGTGAAGTGAAAAAGAAAAAAGTGAAGGCTCCAAAGCAAAGGGGGCTTGAGAACCAATGAGAGTATCTGTGAACTGTCAATACCCAAGGAGGTCTAGCACATACTGGGTTTGATTTAGTCTGCCACTCGGGATAGGCACGATAGCTCTTGTTTGGTACTTGTCCTTGATGTAGATGGGAACAAGCATCACCAGGAGCAGAATTTCAACTAGAAGCCAGACTTTCTGAACTTATGCTTTTGACTCTTCTGCTATAGTGGTGAAGTCATAGTCCTTGCTTCAGGTGGTTCATAGGTGGATACATCCTGAGGTACGTAGGGATAATTCTTGAGTTTTTCTACTCTAAAACTTACCTCAGAAAAGAAAACAGTCCATTCTGGAGGTGTTATGGGAGATAAGAAAAGCCTGCAATGGGTTGTCCCATTGATCATTCTTTTGACTCTTCTCTCTGTGCTGGCTTTTGATCTACCAGTTTCCTGGTCATGGAAAAAAGAACCTTAACCAGGGACTGCCCATCTTCTCCAAAGAGTCAGTTAGCTCTCCTTTAGCACACAGAGATAGGCTCTGGTATATCATACTGCTATATGTCAGGCTGTGGTTCAATAATTTACATGCAACTTGTCTATAGATCAGCATAGATAAAGAATAAAGTCTAGTATGTAAAAACCTTACAAAGAAATTAAAACTTATGGTAGCAAAGGATCTGGGAGAATTGGGGAATTTGGGAGCCATTTATGAAATGTATCTCTTTGCTAAAGACCATTTTGGCAAACCAAAGTGTCTCCTCTACCCATCACCCTGACCCAGGAAAATCTGGACTCTGATAATCATGAATGTAATGATTGAATCCCCCACATCTACTAGCCCACTGCAGTCATTATGGTGCCTTCATAAGAAAATGGTTCATTTTCATCCATCCCATGGCTAGGAAGCATTGTGTTGAAATGGTTCCTCATTATGTGAAATTTAAGATTATTCATTAACTTATTTATTCACTACATATTAATTGAGCATATACAATGTGCCTGGCACTGGAAAACAAAATAACAAACCACTGTACTTATTCTTGAAGTCATCTCAGTTTATTCAGAGGTTAATAAATAATTATAATACAGAGTGAGACATACCACTGAGTCAAATGCTAATTGCTATAGAAAATAACAATGTCTGGATTGGTTGGAAAGATTCACAGAGAAGGTGATATTTGTTCAGGGCCTCAAAGAATGAGTAGAAGTTTCCTAGGTGAATCAGGGGAAAAGGGAGAATATATGTGAAAGAAGGTGCATGCATGAGGACACAGAAGATATGGTACAAGTTCAAATCTGTATTTCACCACTTACAAGCTGGGTAGTCATTTAGCTTATTTTGAGGTCTCAATAAATATTCTTATTTGTAAAATATAGATAAGTTATTTCTTGTCTGCTCACAAATTTATACTGAGACTCAACTATCCTCATATTTTTGAAACAAGTTTGAAAATGAGGTTGGGAAGGATTATTGGATAGGGCGGATGGTTGTCCAACAGATGCCTTTCATCCGGGGAGTAGACAGTATACTGCTCATCACTACAGTGAAGGTTAGGGGTTGTGAGGATCACAGGGGGCAGAGGAGACACAGACATTAAAATGATGGAGCTGAGAAGTTAATCTGTTTCCTTTTTTTAATAGCTCTGCATGGAAGCTGTCAGTGGGGCTCTCTCTCAGCTAGATTTATGGCTTCTGAATGACATTGTTTTACTTTGCCATTTGGAGGCTAAACAAGGCTGGAGGGAATAAGAGTCTCATTTTCCTATCAGTGGCAAATGCATATCAATCAATGTAATTGAAGTCCAAATGGAATAATTTATGGGAGACCCATTGCATATTCCCTTGTCTTCTTTCTCTCTCTCTTTCTCTTCTGTCCTATTCTTTCCACCATCATTTCTTTCTGCTCCTTTCTGGTGTTCCGTCCTGTCTACATGACAAGCACAGCCAATTAGAAAATGATTGCTTTCACTCTTTGGCCTGTTTCTCTTGATGTTTAGGTTAGTTTGGCATCAGATCCTCTCCAAAGTACACATCTTTCCAAAAAAGACATCTATCACATTTAATGGGTGCCATTTAGATATTAATCATCAGAAGTAAATGAAGAAGGATGAAATTCCTTATTCTTGAAAGTCATATACACAAAGAGCTAATTAACCAATCCTATGCAAGAGACATGCTCTACCTAAAACCCAGGGTTCATTTTTACAATGACCGCTTAGCAATAAAGGATGGAAAATGAGCAACATTTATAGGTTCTTGTATTAATTTGTTTGGGAAGGATGGATGTAAATTTGGGAGCAGGGCATAGCACTCTCACCTTTTTCTTGGGGAAATGGATTATATACTTTTATAAAACCTTATAAAAGCTTTAATTACAGTTGGTGGTTTATAATGTAAGATAACACAATGATATAACTGGGTAAGAGTCTCACTCTCTCAGTAGAACTTATTTGTATATCCAGATGAAATAAAAAATGGTGGAATATATATTTTTAGAGGATATACAAAAGGAAACTTGGGGACCAGAAGAAAGTAAAAATGAAAATTACTTTATTCTTGTCTTTTATTATTTGGGAAATTCTTATTATAGAGGAAGATGACCCACTGCTTTTTAATCTCAGTGGTAACTTGGCAGAAAGGAATAGATATGAGTTAAGAGGCATGATGGTAGTTGAACTTCAATAAAGTATCCTTATTGTTTATTTTTATATCATAGGTTTCTCAAAGTAGGATATTTCTTACCTGACTGATATAATTTAGGTGTCATCTTGTCACAAGATAGTCTGTAAGGTGGAGCAAGGTATATATGTTCAGGCAGAGGATTGATATTTATTGAGCACATACTATGAGTGAGATTCTGTTTTTTTAACATAAACTATATTATTTAATCAACAGTGATATAATTAGGTTATTTCTATATTTATTTTATAAATGAGAAAAATGGAAATAAAAGAGGCTAAGTAACTTGATCAATGTTACATAGCCATGATATATCAGAGTCAGGATTTAAATCCAGGTGTGTCTGACTCTAAATTCCATACTCTTCATATTTTACTATGATGCCCAGTAAATGATTGTTGACAGGGTCATCTTTATTCAAGGTAAGAGAATAGATCTATTGATTTCTCTTAGCCATTTCTATGAATCTATTATCAAAACTACTTAACTAATACTTGACTATAATGAGAATAATTCCTGGTATTATTACAGTAGAGACATCTTTGTGTTGCCTGACTAGCATCTTTTCCGTTTCTTTGGACAATAGCATTGTTTTCCCTATGTGTAATTTAAAACCACCTTTTTTTTTCTGATGGAGGTAGGAACTCATTTCCCTCCAGTTTACCTCCACTTAGAAGGTTGGGCACATATCTGGGCCTGATCATTCAGAATAACCTATTCTTCTGACCACAGCTCTTGATTTTTCATGTTTCTCAAGCTGATTTTACCTTTCTGCTGGAGTCATTAGGGAAGATGATCCTTATCTCCTGGGGTTTTTAAACATGTAGGAAGCAAGCCTGAGACTGCTAGTAGGAACTGTTCCCAATAATTGGAGAGAAAAAAGATTGAGATCCAAGGAAGGAAAAAGAGAGTAAAGCCCTAATGATATTTTTTAAGATCCTGCATCCAGCCACACCTGAATCTAATTTTTTAAATTCTTTAAAAGGATGTGAATCTGTTTTTCTTTTATCTTAGGTTTAGTTGGAACCAAATTATTTTAAAAATGCATAAAAATCTGTCATTGTAATCTTATTTTGTGTGAGTGGCTTGATAAATCATATATCTATAGTCAATAAAACAGCACTAATTCATCTAATAATAGTGGACACAAGTCTGATTCAGACTTTGTAAAGACTTTGGCACCTGCCCTTGGTTCCTGAATTATTTCTGGACTGCTGTGGGAGATCAGCTGGTTGGCCAGCAAATACCTTTGGTGCCTCAGACTCTGTAATGCCTGGCGGAATGCCTGAATTTGCCTTGATTGAGCCATCTCTCCTCCCTGTGGAGGTTGCTGTAAACTCAAGGTATAATGCCAAATGAGAATTGAGGTGCTGCCTTATCATCAGTTGTACTTGTGTTCGTAACTCCCAATAGCTTTCCAATCAACTTGGTTGGAGCATAGGGCTTAGTCTCAAGCATAAGCAAATTCTCTCCCCCCTCTAATTCAAATCTTAATTCCAGACAGTGGTAAGACCAGAGTGTCCAGTAACGGATAGTAAGAAATATAAGAGAGGATGATCAGCATGTCAGACTTTAATCAAGAGTCTAGATGTGGGTTGGGTTCCTGCACAGCCAGGAAACAGTGGAGAAAGCCATACCCAAATGAACTAGAAACATGGCCCAATCAATGCCCTGGATTCTGTCCAGGGAATTAGATTGAGAAAAAGAAGTAAATAATCCACAGATTTGGGTCCTTTATCATCATCATCATCATCATCATCATACATGTTAGCAGTACACCTCATGAGTGATTTCTGACACAAAGATGTACAGGAAATGCAGTGCTTGAGAACTGGTCAATATTATGGAAATCACTACACTATTCTCAAAAATATTAATGTATGTTTCTTCTTTGTCTTTACTGACTGTGTTTATATTTTCATCTATACATAGGTCATGCTCCTCTAGGATATGCCACAATGGGAAAAAGTCTCTATATTGTGGTACAGTGATCTACTAAAGAAAAGTGCTATATGTGTACGTTTTGCAAGAATTCATGTTACAGGGTATGTCTATTAACAGGATCATTGAACCAGAGCCAAGGTACCCAGGGGACTACTTGAGATCATCTTCCTAACCCAGTAATTCTCAAGCCTAGCTGCACAACAGAATGCCTGGAGAACTTATTAAAAACACTGCTTCCTGGGCTCTACCTAAGACCTACTGAATCAATTTCTTCTGGTAGGGGGGTAAGGCATAGGAATACTTATTTACAACAGCTTTCTCAGGTGATTCTTATGCCAGTCCAGAATAGCCCTTGTAGATCCATTTATTTTTCACCTTCAATTTAAAAAACATCACTCTGAAATCTCATGAGCCTGATAAAATTCTAACCTATATTCAAAGATATTTACAAAAATATATCTGGAACCTCTCTCAGCAGCAAATTCTTTTGTTCAATAAACTTTTTTTCAGAATGCTCTATTTCATATCTCACATAAATCCCTGGCATTGCAGAAAAAGTCTGTTTCTGGCCCCCTGCTTATTGTTATTGTTGACGTTGTTGTTTTGTGCTGCTACTGAGGCCAACGTGGAGAGCAGGTTATGTCACAGATACACTTTTTTTAGCTTCTTCTTAGTTCCTTGCTTTATTTTTTCTTTGACTCCTGATTCCAAGGTGTCCATGCTTGGGATGTTTTACTGATTCTATTTTTCTCAGATCCATTACTTGAACCTCATCTGGACCTAAGTAAAGTGATTGAAAATGGCATTAAAATTAACCAGATCTTTTCAATTTACAGGGTGTTGGGGGGGAAAAGGATCAGGAAATGGGACAGAATGAGAGTCTGGAAGCCCAAATGTGAATTTGTAGAGGAAATGATGACTCCAATAAATGTTTCTCTCTCTCTCTCTCTCTTTTGCATTCTCCTGGCAGCTAATCCGATTGGCATAATCCTCTTAACTGCATGTGTTCTATCAGTATTTTATCTGATCTACTTCTTGACAATCCTTTCTATGGTTTGCTAGCTTTCACCTATTTCTGAGAACCTCTAGATATTACAGGGGAAAATCAACTCTGTTTCTCCATTTTCATACAAATCGCGGTTCTTGGCATGCTTAGAAAATGGGGAGGGCCCTTTGCACAGGCTGGCATTGTATGAAAAGTCTGGAGACAATGTTTCCAGCTTTTAAAATTTGGTAGAGAGACATATAAACAGGCCTTCTCCCTCATATCCAAGCTGGTTCATAATCTATGCATTGTTGGTATGGGTCAGGGGATTGCTGGGCTGACTCAGAAGATGCAGGATAAAAGGAACCATGAATGTAAACATTGGCCCAAGTGCCTAGGTGCTGAGAACACTGATCAGTGGGTGTTAAAGTTCTCTAATAAACTTGACTATTGCTTTCTTTATGTCATTAAGGAAGTAAGAGCATGATGAGGGACATCCTTTGCTTACTATAGATAAGGGCAGGGATTTTCTTCCTATAGACTAAACCCTATCTGTGTTCTGCCTTCTGTGGAGAATGATCTCAGGGATAAAAAGGCATGACCACTTGCCCCGGTATTTCAGTACCTCTGCTTGACATTATACCATAATTACTTCATCCAGTTGGAAATTCAGATCTCTCTAAATTAAAATACTCCTGAGAAGGGTCTAACCTTAATCTCTTTATCAGCTTACTCTGTAATTATCAATTAATACTTTAGGAGAGATTAGCTGGCAACCAATGGGAATCAAGGTAGTGGTGGCATAGTGAGTTCTCCTGGTTTTGCTACTCATTAGCCAGGTGAACTTGACTTTTAAATTTCTCTAGGTCCTAGGTTCTTCATTTTTTAAGTAAAGGGACTAGGTAATAGGATCTTGGACTTCCCTTCCAGTTCTGGTTTAGTGACAGAGTTACAAATGTAAGGTTTCTAACTGGTTGGAAATGATAAGAGACTTCCTTCATGGCTTTCTTCATTGTGATCCTGGAACTTAGGCCATATAATCATGGATCTAGTGAAGCAAAAAGAGTATGGCCAGAGAGTGAAAACCATGGGAAACTTAGATTGCCACAGAATTGCTTAGTTGCAAACCCTGAACAGCTGCATCCCAGAGATGAGTTTGCAAAGGAGGAGTTTGTATGGGGTGTCACAGCTCAATGGCAGAAAAATAGGCTGATACGATCAGAAAGCATGCCAGGCCATTGTGGACATCTGCCGTGCAGAATGACATCAAGTGGCTGTCTGAACACGGTCTGCAATCCCTCTCTTGACTTTGAAGAGACCCCTGGGCTTCAAACTTCAAATCTGCACAGATAGCACGTAGCCAGCAGGCCTGGCTTTCTCATGTCAACATGATGCAAATGTTTCTGTAGATAGAGGGCTTGGAGTCACGAGAACTGGATTCCAGCATGATATCTGACACACACACACACACACACACACACATACACACACACAAAATTAATATTATTATTACTTTGAGCTTTCCTCTATCCAAAGCAGTGGACTAAGTGTTTTACATACTTTATTTCATTCAGGTTGTGACCTTGGGTTCTTAACTTCTGTGGACCTTCATGTCATTATCAATAAAAGTGAAACATTTTGGCCTTATCTGATAATAGTAACTAACATTTACCAAATGCTTACTATGCACTAGACACTGGAGCAAGCACTTTTTGTGCATTAGTATACTATTTAATACTTAATAATAATCCTAAGAAGTAGGTAGGAACTATGTTTATTTCCATTTTACAGATGGGAAAGCTGAATTGGACTAAATGGGATTAAGCAGGACTGAATGGAATTTGTAGAAGGAAGGGGCCTCATGGTTCATGTTCCTCCTGAATATTGCTGCTATAACCCAGAATTACCCCAAAGAGGCTTTCTGTCTTTAGTCCTGACTCCTCGAAGCCATTTCATCTCAGTGAAGGCGAAAAGGAAGACTCTTTGTTCTCAGTTGTGTGGATGGAGGTAGGGAGGTGGTCATGAGAAACAGAATCCAAGGGATCTTGTGGGGCTGGATAGAAACTGATTGTTAGGAATGCACGTACATTCCAGAGTTCATTTATGAGGAGATCTTGTTGACTAACTTCCTAAAGTCACCAAAAAGAATATTAATAAACTAAATCCATCCCTTTATTTCTTCCTACACCTACTTTTCTGCATTGTCTTTCAGGGTCCTGTCTTACTGAGATTTCTAAGCTCCAGTTTTCATGATCTGAAAAATGCAATTAATAATACCTTTTATTGGCTAGTATGTAGGGGGGTAAAAAGGAGAAATAAATAAGATAGCAGACATTAAGGTATTTTGTCCGTGATGAACCAATATAGATGTTAAGCCTAATAGTGACCATGCTGATTGCTGATTTATTATTTGTTACTGCTACAGGATATCTCTCTTATTTGGAAGAAATGCCTTCTGATATTTATTTTCTTCTTTAAAAGGATTGTCATTTGCTAATTTTCTCCTTTTTCTGTGAAATAAAATTATACAAGGAGAATTGAAAATTAAAAAAAAAAGCTGTGCAGTAATTGGTAGGGAAAGGATAATGAGAAGAAAAGCAGACAACTGTCTGCTGTTTAGCATATCTGTGAGTGTGTTAATTTAATTAGAACTGCCCTGTATAAATATTAAACTCAATTCACTTTCTTTTATAGCTCCTTTGCTTTTCAAAGTATTCCCAGTTACAGATTATCTTTTTAAAATTCTTCTGTGAGTTTGAGGGAGTTAATGGCAGAAAGACAACCCAAATTTAAATGAACTGAGAGAGCTTTTCATCTTATCACACTTTGTCTCCCTCTGTTATTTTGCTTTGCCTGGCTGCTGGCCCAGAGGCAAAAGAAGTGCTTGATTTTCTTGCCTTCCTAGGTAGAGGCGATGCACCGACTTCACTTCAGTAGAATATATATTTTGTGTTGTTTTTCTAGGACGGGGATTAGATTTCTTTATGTCTCCACCCTCCCAATCATCTGTGAACAATCACCCAACTTTTTCCAGGTCACTGGCCAGCATGTGGGATGTAGTTTAGATGGTTGTTTCATTTGATTCTCCTGACAACTCCATGAGGATAGGATAACATTATCCCCCATTTTATAGATGAGTCAGTAAGTTAGGGAACCAATCATGTTTGAACCCAAGCATACTTTTTAGTGTTAGAAATGGTGGGCTTAATTCCTAGATTACACTTTTGATAGATGTGGGATAACGGTAGTGAAACAATTGCCCATGGAATTAGTTTGAAGGGAATTCATGAGAATCATAGACTCCCATAGGCAGAAGGAACCTCTCTTATAGAACCTATATTTTAGGATGAGGCAAGGGAAGTTTGGTCCTGCAAGTGCAGAGTTGAATCCTGTCTTTATTTAAAATTTTGATATTTTGTTCATAATGGATTTTTGTACTCATTTTAAAAATGTTGCACTAAAATATTTATTGACTACTGAGCTGTTTTTTTTTTTTTTTGGTGCCCCCTTAAATTTTGTGCCCAAGATGAGTGAAATACTAGCCTCACCCTAGTCTCAGCACTGTAGAGCAGACACAATACTAGGTAGTCTACTAGTCCTATCCCTTCATTTTCCACATGAAGAAACTGAGGCTTTAAATCACAAAACTGGTACTAATAACTCATGTCTCTTGACTCACAGTTCAGTGCTCTTCCTGCTACAGCAAGTGGAGATAATAGTGTGACAGATAAGCATCAGGAGAGCATGATCTCAGAATAAAACCTGACTAAATGTATGAGGGCAAGAAGTGTAGAGCCCAGGAACTGCACATATTTGTTTAGCACAAATCTTCCTCTCACCTAACAAGTAGAAATAGCTGCAAGTTGCAACAAGTAGAATTTAGATTAGGCTGGAAGAATTACTGACAGTGTAGAAGGTGAGGTGTGGTACTGGCTTCTAGAAAATGGTCTAAAATAAGCATGGTAAATGCAAACATCTTGGGTTGGGTGTAAGAAAGTGGTGGGGATGGTGGCAAACTGGGGAAAGACACCATAAGTAGAAACAGAGTCTGTAGTTCTATTGATCACTAGGAGATGCGAGGTCTTTTTTCTTTCTTTCTGGGTCTTAGGTACCTCTTCAATTTCAGGTCAAAATTATTTTCTTGAAGCAACTTGAACCTTAGCTTGGCAGCATCCTCTTCTCCTTCCCCATAGAAATTCACTGGTATTGCTTCTTCTTTATCTTTGCAGCTCTAATCAGCAAGACTGTTTCCCCAGCTCTCTATCCCTTCTTAAGTTATCTGCTCCTATAGCAATGGGTCCGAGATTATAGTATTTTCTAACACATTGAGTTGGCTCTCTTCTGTTCTTAAAAAAAACAAAAACAAAAAAACAGCTCTTTCACAATTACTGTGAGGTGTCCCCATTATGGCATTTCCAGTTTCCCATGCTGGGCCATCCCACCCCCATTAACAAATCACCTTGCAATCACATTACCTTTTCTTGGATAACTTTTATATAGGACAACACACATCTGGACTAGGTAAGAGAATCACACAGGCAGGGGCTTTGCTTTGCTCTGCAGTGAATACTCAGCATCTAGTATAGTTCTTGGCTGCATAAGTAGGAGGTCTACAATACTATTGGATGAATAAAGAATTACACAACTGTAATTTAATTCACTCTAAATTGGAGATCTCCTAAAATTCACATAAGAATTTTTTTAAATAGCTAAAATGCAACATATTTCATAGCAAAACCACAGCATGGGTAATCAGGGAGACGAAGAAATAAAAAAGCTGTGCCGTTTTGTATATGACCTGATCAACAATCAGAGCTGTGGATTCTCTTTTTAAATAGGCTCAGCATTTGCTGGCCTGCCCTGTGCTCATTTGGAGGTTTTCAGCACCATGGATAGAGGTGTCACATTTCCTTTTATCTGTAACTCAACCGCTGGATAAAGAACTACTCAGGGTTTGGGACAGGGCTTTCAGCCACTAAAAGTGGAAATTACCCCTTTTAGCAGAAGAAAATTCACTTAGAGCCTTTTTATTTCCCCTTTCCCTTGGAAGAATTGCATTTTCAGCTGTCAAAGCACTTAGGCTTTTACAGGTTGGTTTTCAGATGCCTGCAGGATGGAGGGGGCTCCCATGGAAATTGGTATCTTCTGAGTTTGACACTCCAGGGAACCACCAGTGGTGGGTGTCCCTGCTGATGGCTAGGGTGTCTCTTATGCTAGGCATGACCCTCCTCCAAGTAACCAAGTGTAGGTAGGAGGTAGGCCTAGTAGTTCATGGAGCACTCGAGGCCATCCTATTGCCAGAGCAAAAATTAGGAAAATTAGTAAATTCAGCCAAAATTTTACTGTTGAAATATAATATACACACTTATGAGGGTAAATTCCTCCCAAACTTTCAGGTTTTACTGTATTTGGTTGTAAAACCCAAAAGCCAGACTGACTCTCAGTCCCCATTAAATCCTTTTTAGGGACAAGGGGATACACTCCCCACCCCTGCCTTTCCTAAGGACTCCTTTTGTCGTCTCCTTAGCTATATTCAAATGCAGATTTTACTGAGGCACATTAAAATGGCTTTTTGTCGGGGGGGGGGGAGAGCTTTTATTCTGTATCCTCTAGGTGGGCTTACTTTGATTTATTTTCTACATTTCATGCCTTTCCTCCAATTTCTTGAAACATCTTTAATTTTTGCAATCTGTCTCTTTCTAGCCATCATACTCAATCTGAGTGGATCCTCTTCTTATGGTAATAGATGTCCTGAGCTCCATTGGTGAGGAAGCTCAGGACAGGAACTGCTAGAGATTAGCCAAATGCCTGCACCTAGGAACAGTTCCGGATGGCTATTTCTGCCTATGTCCCAGCTTCAAAAAATGGGAGAGGTTTTCTTCCTACACTTATGTCAATCTCCTTCTCAGTGTCCAGTTGCTATAATCATAAAATCAGAGGTATCCCAGTCTGGGTATTTGCATACCACAATGAGAATCACTAAAACTAAGACTGCCTGATGGGAGGGTAGGAGCAGAAATTTTACCTGAACCACAAATTACCTTAAATATTGGCTTGAGAGAGAATTCAGGGTTTACCAGGGAGCATTTATGTTTTGTTTTTTGTTTTTACAAAAGAACTCCTGATATAGCTTAGATACCTTCTGTTATCCACCTGCACAGATCCAAACTGAATCAGAGTGACTTTTCCTCTTATGCTTGTGCTGGCACCTATTGTTGGCCTTTTAGAGTCTGATAGGGTATTTGGACCCCTCCATGAGGTGTGGGGAGGGGACTCCATTAGTTGGTAGATAAAGGCCAGATTTCTCTAACATGCTTCCGGTCTTTCTATCCTTAGGAATACTGTGGACACTTTCGGACTCTATTTTATGCTTCTTTTTCAAGAAGGCAAATTGGCTGCGGGGGTGGAATGTCTTATGAATGAATGTAGAAATGGCCTCTTTTATACTAGCTTAGGGTGCTAAAATGAAGGGCTCTCCCTCTCCTCTTTAGGGGTGGCCTAAATACATCCCATTCTATATTGTCAACCTCTGCTCATCTTAGGATATTATTTGTCTTCCCCTGGTCCTAGTTAACTATGATAGCAAACATTGCTCATGCCTGGGCTCGGAAGATAGCCAGAGTAGCCATAGCAAAAGGCATGGGGATAACATGATAATAGGAAGAACTCAATAAATGCTTTTGTATTTTGTATTAATAATCATTCTCAAACAGGCTTTTACACACACCCCAGTCACTTTAGATCTTCCTTATAACCCTGTGAGATGGGAAGGATTATCTTCAACCTCAGCAGGGCTCTCAGCATTTTCATTTAACATTCTAGTTTGTGGTGGTTCCTCCATCCCATCTCTTTCAATGATGGTTTCAAAATATCACCACTATCCTATTTCCCTTATTCAACCCTCAATTTCATTGGAGAATCTTTCTTCTAAATCATGGTGAAAGTTGATACTATTTTGTGGTAATATCTTTTAATTCTCCAGCTTCCTTTTACAGACTTTCTTTTTTAAATAAATTTTCTTTTACAAACTTTTTACAAGATACAAATTTTTTTTTCGAATTCATTCTTATGTCCTTTTCTTCAGGCTTAGAGATTCCTTCTCTGGTTCAAGACCAGTCGCTTCTATCTTTCAGGACCTTTCTCTATAACTCACTCCACAACCACTGCATGATCTTCAGCCTCTCTCTCTCTCTCTCTACTTGGCTTCATCCTATCAGTTTAGAATAGCCTTTCCCATCCCCACATCTGTCAAACATTCCCCTGACCTCACATCGCTTTAGCTCTCAAATTGCCTCTTTTTGCTTTTTTCTTGTTTCTTTTCTTTTCTTTTCTTCTTCCTCTTTTTTTTTTTTTAAATCCAAACCACCATTCATTCAACCACCATGAATTTTCTTTTTTTCAGATCCAGTGAATCTTCCTTAGGCCAATGATTTGTCTTCTCACCAAACTTGGTATTCCTCCAATATTTCCCATTTCTGAATGTGGCACTACTGTCATCCAGCTAGCTAATCCAAAAACTTCAACCTGCTCCTTTTCACATCTTCTACAAATGACCAACCTCCATTTATTATTTCTTCCTTAATAGCTCTCAATTCCATCTTTCCCTCTATTCCTACTACTCACCTCTGTCCACATCTATATAGTCTCTTACTATCCCACTGTGTCAACTTCCTGTTATCTTTGCCTATAATCCTTCCCTGTTCAAGTTCATCCTCCCATATCACTAGCATATATCCGGCCCCCCCCCCACATTCACCATGTAAAATGAAAAGCTCCCTGATTAAAACCCTTGTCACCTCCCTATTGCCTATAGGATAGTGTCCAATTTTCTTTACAAGATCCTCAACAGTTCGGCTACCAATTTTCCAGCCTTTAGTTCCTACCTACCCTTACCTTACTTTTTATCCTCCAGCAATACCCAGTTGTTGGTAGTTCCTTGGATTTGCTATATTATTTCTCAGATCGGTTTGCTTGAGCTTTCCCCTCTGCCAGCATTGGCCTTTCCCTATTTGCTTAGTTAATTCATACTAATCCTTTAAGAATCAGCTCAGGTATCACCTCTCCAGCAAGCCTTCCCTGATGTTTCTCCCACTCTTTCCATTCCTTATCACACTGGGTTAGTTACCCTCCTTTCTATTGGATAAAATACTGTGCATATGGCTACTCTTGCACTCATGGTATTGAATTATGATTATCTGTTCCTGTATTTACTTTCCTCAATATGTCTCCATACTCTCTCAGTATATCATTTGCATCTCTAGCACTGAGCAGAGTTCTTGACACACAGGAGGTGCTAAATAGATGTAAGTTTAATACATTTATGCCAAATTTAGAGCAGGTTGAAGAAATCCAGTCTTTTCCTGTGAAGTAAGGGGGAATTTGAGGGGCAGTGGGTTGAAAAAATGTTGAAGATAGTTTTTGTTGCTAATTTGCCCCTTTACTGGAAGTTCTGATTTAAACCAAATGACTTCTAGAGTCTTTAGTTGTTCTCCACCACTGGGAGACAATGAGGCAACAGGGAGTTGACTTCCTGTCTTTTGAATATCATGGAATCCCATTATGGAGACTTTTAAACCTATGACGGTATTTTCTATCAAAACTAAGATAAATAAGAAGAAATGTTCACTGACAATAATGACTATAGATAAATACTATCAGCTGGAAGAAAATTCAATCACAGAAATCAGTGGACTTGTGAAGGCCATGCTGAATTTTATACAAAAGTAAACCTTATAAAATAAGATTTTAGTGAATGTTGTAATCATATTCAGAAAGTAGAGTAAGAGTGAAATGTGCATTTGAGTGATTGCCCAATACATAAAGAATACATGATAAGGCAATAAGGAGAACAGCTAGCCAGATGCAGATGCAGCCACCCTCATTTCTTTCACCTTTATTTCTAGATCCTGTTTTGTTTGAGTCATTGTCAGGGCATCCCTCAGAGCCCTTTCCCATTCTCTCTTTCTCTTTGGTGGTAAAATTCTAAACCAGATTCTGGTGTAGAATTCAGAGAAGATCACTATGCTACATTTCTAATTGGCATTCCTGGGATTACATTTTCCTTTACACGATGTAGCATTTTCTGTATTCCACTAGGACCCCTAGATTCTCCTCTTTTCTTTTCTTTGATATTCACCAAAACCAGTATGTGTGCAGTTTTTGTAGTAGGCAATCAAGTGTACTTTTAGTGATAATGCTTATTTGTACATTAATAAGAGTTTCACTTTAAAAATTAGTTTTTCTTCCCTTTCGCCATTTGAGTATGTACACAAATGAATACAAACAAGGGAAGACCTGATTGTTCCTTTGTTATAAATAAAGACCATCTAATCATAATGAAGCACATTTAATAATTGTGTATATGAGCAAATTAGAGCAATAATGCAAGAAAATGAGAGCCAATTCCTTGAAATGTTTGTCTTATCTTTTAATTGAAAAAAAAAAGAATTCTCCTTTTCCCCTCAAGTAGAGTGAGACTGATTGCCCAGCTGACCTACTTCTGCCAAATATGAAGGTATAAGACATTCTGCTTCTCTAATGTTTACTGGGTGAATCTTGGAGGGAAGGTGGGAAGAGGAAGGGAAAAGATCTGATGAATTTGGGTCTTAGTTTTATTCTGGATTATATGGCAGACTGATTTCAGTAGGAACCATCCATTCATACCTGTGTTATTCTTAGGATCAGGCAGCAAAATAATTTAATGATCAAAAGCTGGAGCTTTGGTATTAGAAAGACCTGATTTCAAAAAAAAAAAAAGACCTGATTTCTGGTCCTGGCTTTGCCACTGTACTAATTTGTGATTTTAGGAAGTTACTTAATTTTTCCAAGATTTAGTTATTCCAATTGTACAAGGGGATCAATGACAGCACCCATATCACATGGTTTTTGTGAACGCTTAATGTGCTAGTGCTTACTTCAGTGGCTGGTACGTAGTCAGGACACAGTAAATGTTCTCTATGTGAAAAAGGAGAAGAAAAAGGGACTAAGAAGTCCAAAGGAGAATATGATGTATTTGAAAGGTGTGATTAGATTTAAATCCTGTATTCATTTCTTACTAGCTGTATCATGATGGATAAGGCAACTTGAACTTTGAGGGCCATCATTTTCCAAATCTAGAAGAAAAAAAAGGATATTAATACTTATTTACAGGGCAGTTCTAAAGATTAAATATGACAATGTATGTGTAAGTGCCCAGTTGCCTAGTGTCTCATCTTTCTGTTAGGAGGAACTAAGTAAATGCTAATTTTGGTGGTATGCTACCGATGTTGAATAGAGCTTAGCTATGATTTATGCTATTCCAAATGACATTTTATGGTATGAATCCATGTGTCCTGTTCCGCTCACGGTTGCTATTGGACTCCTGATCTAATTCTCAGAGCAAAGTTTGAAGCCAGAGAGAGAAGTTGTTGACATAGTCCCTCCCTTGTCCCCTTATCCTTACCAGTGCAATGCACAGCAGCCCAACTTCTATCAGCACATATGATTCTCTGCCTGGGGGCTTTTTCTTGCCATTAGACCCACTTTGCCAAAGTGCAGAGGAATTAATGGCCCCTGTCCCCAGCATTCCTCAACAAATGAGTGGTGGCATTTTTCACTGGCTCCTAGACTTTGCTCAATGAGTTTAAGTTCCATTTTCCCTTAGTGATATGTGGCTTAATAATCACCCTATATTGGCTGCTATCCCATCTTTATGTCACTCACACATCATCTTATTAAAAAAAATTACCTGCACTTCAATCCTGGTCTCAACATTTGCTTCTGAAGAAACCCAAACTAGACACATGGCTACCCCAATAAGACAGTCCAGTGATGCTTAGGGAGAATTGGAGAATTATTATACTTCGAGCTTTATATCAGGATTTTTACTGTAGGGAGCTGCTTACAACAGAACTAGTTCCATCTGGTCTGAGGCTTAATGGTATATTGGAATAAATATGACTGGGGGCCTACTGAATCTTTTCTTAAAATGATACCTGTCTGAATACCTGTGAATGTGCTTGGGTTGCTAGGGACCATGAGAATCCTATTGACCTTCTTTATCATAAGGACATTGTGGGCTTGTGATATGAGTGGGTGAAAGAGGATCATCACATTGATTTAAACTTAGTGCTTGAGGTTGTTCTGGGGAGGTCTAGCTTCACGTGAGATTTTGAGGGCCATTCTAGCCCCAAGTGTACCCAGGCTTTATAGCATCCTTCCAATTAGGGACTCTCTTAAACTGGCTGCCCTGATTTAAGGTGATCTGTAGGTCTATGATCAGTGGAGAAACAGTTCAGCCCTGGGGAAGGTGGAGGCAATATGGCCAGATGTCCATTTCCTATAATCTCTCGAAATTTAGCCAACTAGGATGATGCAGTACTGGCCTGAGGTCATGAATGGGCTTCACAGGTTCGATAAACCTCCTGATATTTTATATAAAACTTTGTATTTATGTGTATTTTTTTCTGGGGAAGTCATGAACTTTGTGATTTTAATAGGGGTTATCAACATATTAAAAACCACTTCAGCTTGATGTCTAATATTAGGATTATTTGAAGGAATTTTTGTTTAGCACTGATCATATCAATTGTAGTAACAATGCTCCTTGGGGTCCCAGGAAGGCTCAGACCTGGAGCTTTGGGACCCAGAACTCAATGGCTGCCTCATGCGGCATTAACTCTCTTACAGATCCAGGTTTGCTCAAATGTCCTGTAGGTTCCTGCAGGTTTCCCACATATTGGTGGCAGAGAAGCCCCAGGGCACAAAATGAGAGATACATGATACAGCCAAGGCAAAGTGCTGTAGAATTCTACCTACATGCAGATGTTTGCAGGAGCAATCACTGGGGTGTAGAGCTGAGCAGAGAGGATATGCCGCAGGCAGAGAAGAGTCTGATGACTTCTCCATGCTAGCATCCCCCCCTTGTTGAGACCACATTCATCCTAACATTGTTGGCACCCATGGATCATAAGGGAGAGGAAATGTGATGGAGAGTATCTGGAAAGGTACATTCCCACAGGCTATCTTATTTGATTATCAAATCATCCTCTGTGTTATGCAGGGTATGTAATGGAATTCCTTTTTTTTTTTTTCTTAACAAATAAGTAAGTTATGGCTCACAGAGGCTAGCTGAGAATTGATGAGAGTCCCATAGTTAATACATCGTGGAACCTATTGCTTCTTTCTTCAAAGTTTTCTATGACATCATTCTGCTCTCTAGCAATGCATCATCAGAAAAGAAAAAAACAGTTCAGAGGAAGATATGAGGGCTCCATAGTTTCACCATTTTATTGAGAGAACACACATGTGTGACCTGCCAAATCTTAACCATTAGGAACTACTGCTTGCAAATGGTTTGATCTCCAGCATGGATAGAGGTGGTGGCAGCGAGGTGAGTGGGGAGAGGTCACCCAAGAGAGACTGCAGGGGGATTCTGGGTGTAGGTGTTAGGTTCTGAAAGTTGTCAGCTAAGCCTGCTTTTGCTGCGGCACTTTCACAGGCTGTCATGGAGCCCAGTTGATTTTAAAAACTCATTTCCATTGTTTTCTTCTTCTTTTTTTTTTTTTTGTTCTTATGTTAATCCCCATACATTACATCATTAGTTTTAGATGAAGTGTTCCATGATTCATTGTTTGTGCATAACACCCACTGCTCCATGCAGAACGTGCCCTCCTCAATACCCACCACCAGGCTAACCC
>NC_138377.1:21008030-21135621 GCF_054177405.1 Leptonychotes weddellii | reverse complement strand
CTTGTTGGGTCCCTGCTGGAGGAGCAGTGGCCCGACTGTGCCGCGGATCAGGTTTATGGCAACCCCGAGCTAAGAGCCTGCGCCTGGGCTCCGCCTCTGCAGCCGGCTTCCCTGCTCCATTACCTGGGAGCTCTGCTGCACTCAGGCACCCCCAGTCTTTCTGTGACCCCGAGGGTCCTGAGACCACACTGTCCCGGAGGGTTCCACCCCCCGCTTAGCCACCAGAGTGACGTCCCTCAGCGGAGCAGACTTTTAAAAGTTCCGATTTTGTGCTCCGTGGTTCTATCACTTGCCAGAAGCGGCCAACGGAGGACCCTCCCCCGCCGTCTATCCTCCCGAATATCGCCTCGGATTCACTTCTCCGCACATCCTACCTTCCAGAAAGTGGTCACTTTTCTGATGAGAGAATTGTTGCTCTTCTTTTCTTCAATCTCCTATTGAGTTTGTAGGTGTTCAGAATGGTTTGATCCCTATCCAGCTGAATTCCTGAGAGGAGACGAAATCCAGGTCTCCTACTCCTCCGCCATCTTGCTCCACCCCCTATTGTTTTCTTCTTAATGATAGCTTTCGATGTCAATTTATTGGCATTGCTACAGATGTAATTTAACCCTGGTGATACCCATGAACTGGTTCTTTTCTTGTAAAACTTAGAAGGAAGGTGGACCTTCTGGGAGAACCAGGACACGTCAGAGCAATAGGCTGCACTGCTAATGGATAGCTTGTGCTCTGGAGTCAAGAAAGCACATGAAGGAAGGTCTCTGAAACTAAGCTTGCAAGATATTCCTACCTGCATTAGTTAAGTCCCTTCTGGTTGCAAGCAACAGAACCCAATGCAACAGGGAATAGACCGAGACACTAGAGACTAGATGGAAATGAACTTCAACTGTTTTCTTCCTTCCTTTCACCTGTCCCTCTATTCTTCTCGTTTTCTTTCAAATCCTATCTCTTAATTTACCTTATGCATAAACACACACACACAATTGTACATAAATGTATAAATGTAATGATGTAGTTAATATTTTTCTAAGTGTACTCTTTTCTTTCCATTTCCATTTGATTTCCCCCTTTTCTGCCTTTTGCCTATAGTAGTCCCCTAACTCCATTCCAGGATAGATCATGTTAATAACCTATTATATATCCTGCCACAGTTTTCTCTTTACTCACATAATTTGTACAGATAGACAGATACACACATTTTTCAGTGTAGTGTTTTGTAAAATGGGATATCATATGTTTATTTTACATCTTTTCTTGTTAGAGAAAATTTTATTGTAAAATATAAAATAAATACAAAGGAGCTTATCATATATTTATATGGTTTAAAGAATGGCAAAGCAAACATTTGTTTTGAGATCAGTCCTGTGCTTCTCTTTACACATTTTTTTTTTCTTGCTTAACTTTACCTCATGGAGATCCATGTCAAAAACAGAGCTTTAATTGACTCTTTTTAAGGGGTGCATAATATTCCACTGTGAGGATGTATCATATATGTGGCCTTTCCTCTATTGATTATAATTTTATCTCCAGCTTTTTATTCTACCACACAGAACGTTGCAATAATTGTCCCTGTGCATTTTCACTCTTGCTTTTATGTCTGTGATGTAGTCTGGGAGTGGTATTGATGAATAGGAGGGGATGTGTATTTTACATATAAATAGATGCCATCATATTACTTCACAAGTATTTCCTCAGGCAGTGGAGGTGCACATCGCTAATAGGAATAGGGCTATTGCTCTTTTTAATTGTGCCAGGCTGAGGAGTGTCAAATGACATCTCTTTGTTATTTTAATTGCATTTCTTAGACTATCTGTGCATCAGAGCATTTTTGCATTTGTTGGTGGGTCATCCAGCTGAGCACTTCTGCGAAGGGACTATTCATGGCTTTTGCTCATTTCTTCAGTGGAGATATTTGTCTTTTCTTGTCTTTCCCAAGTCTAATACTTGTTTATTTTGTTGAGGGTATATTTTTCCATCAAACATGTTACTTTAAAATTTTACAGATTCTGGGTTTCTAGTCTTGGTAGACAATGTTTCCTCCATCCTCATCTCTAAAAGACATGATTATTTAGATTGTCAAAATTTTTTTTAAAAATTGGTTTTAATTTTTACATTTAAATCTTAATCCACCTGAAAATTTTTGTGTTTAGTGTAAGCTGGCGGTCCACATGAATTTCCTTCTATGCTAATTATAATGATAGCTAATACTTTATTGAGGGTTTACTGTGTGCTGCCCTGTTACACTTTACATGTATAACCAATTTCACTCTTGTTCCTCACAACTCCAAGACACAGATTTTGTTACACACATTTTTCAGATGAGGCAAAATGAGGCACAGACAAGCTGAGTAACTAGTTCAAAGGTCATACAAAGGTAGAGTGGTAAAACTGGGATTTAAACCCAGGGAATCTGGCTCGGAAGTCCATATTCTGGCTATAGTGCTTCTTGCTTGGCTTACCTAGTGAGCCAGGACTATTTGTTAAATAATCCATTCTTTCTCACTGAATTGCATTATTGTCTTTTACTAAATTCTCATACAGACCAGAATCTATTTCTAGATTCTCTATTCTGTTCCCTGAGCCGTTCTTCTATTCCTATAATCATTCTTTATTGATTTGATTATAGTAGCTGTATCATAGCTGACATCTATGGAGTCCAGTCCTCCCTCCTTCTTTTATCATTAATTTGTTGACTATTTTCAGGCATTCATTCATCCATATAGAATTTATGTTCATTTTATTCAATTAAAATATATGATGGGGGGCGCCTGGGTGGCTCAAATGGTTAAGCGTCTGCCTTCGGCTCAGGTCATGATCCCAGGGTTCTGGGATCGAGTCCCGGCATCTGGGAGCCTGCTTCTCCCTCTGCCTCTCTCTCTCTCTCTCTGGCTCTCATGAATAAATAAATAAAACATTTAAAAAAAAATAAAATATATGATGGGATTCTCATTGAAACTGCATTAAATTAATGTATCAATTTTGGGACAATTGGCCTGTTCATGTTAAATATTCCCATTTAAAACGTAGTATACTTTTGTCTTCATTCAGATATTATTTTATATTTTCTAGTAAGATATTTTACTTTTCTTTGTGTTGCCCTCTGCATTTTTAGTTGAATGTATTCATAAATATTTTGAAGTTTTTATTGATGTTGTGAATAAAATGTTTTTCTTATTTCTATTCTACTTTTCTAGAAAAAGGTATTGATTTTGTGTATTTATTTTATATGCTATCAATATGAAGAAAAGTATCAATATAGTCTTTTTTATTAACTAATTAAAAAAGAAAAAGTGATCATATTAATACAGGCTGAAATAGAATTGATAACTTTCAGTAGCCATTCCTTTTTTTTTTTTTATGTTCAATTAGCCAACATATAGTACATCATCCATTTTTGATGTGGTGTTCAACTTATTAGTTGTGTATAACATCCAGTCAGCAGCCATTCTTAATAAAATCTAGGTAAAATGGAAATAAAAGATGATTGCTTAGATACATAAAGATTATTTACTAAAAACAGCAGCAGATTCAACAAACATGGGAATCCCTTCAGTTAAAATCAGAAAGTATTCAGGGATGCCCGTGTTACCAATAATAAACATTACATTTGCTACAACCTCCAAGGTAATAAAACAAGAAAATAAAGTAACTGGTATGAACATCAGAAAAGTAGAGTTAAAGTATCTCTTTTTGCTGATGCTATGATTGCATATCAAGAAATTTAAGCAACTCTGGTTAAAAACTTGGTGACTGAATAAGATAATTTGGTCAGCTGGACAGAACTATAAGCTAAGGGTATAATATCAAAATCTTTCTGTCAATAATTAACCATTTTTATTTTCAAGGTTCAAATTCCAGAGAAGGAGCATCTCATTGCCCTAGTTTGGATGATTTCCCACCCCTGGGGTAGGGAGGTAGAAGCCTCTTAGGAACTCCACTAGACTCAGTAGAATAAGAGTGATTCCTCAAGAAAAAGATTTGAGGGTCAGTTTTTTTTTTTTTGGTAAACTGTAATAGATCTTAATTTTTTGGTCAGAGAAAACAGGTCCAATCTAGTTCTGTCCTCTTACCAAGAGGATGCTTTGCCTTTTTCACTGTTTCAACTCTACACAGTATCCGGGACCCTGTCTTATATCTAGTTAAGTAGGTCTTTGTTCATCCAAACATAACTACTTTGAGTTCTCATCTTTATGCCTTTGCCATTGCTATTCCCTTTCTCCAGGATGCCTTTCCTCCTTCTTCCTCTGTCTACTTGCTAGCCCTTATTTTTTAAGCTTTAGCTCATGTGTCATTTCCTCTGTGGAGCCCTTCCTGAGCCCATATTCCCGGTGTATGTTAGCTGTCCCCTTCAAAATTGCCACCCACAGCCTGTGTGCATCAGCCTTGCCACACTGATTCAGATAATTATCTGTTCATTTCTCTGCTGTCTCCATTAGACTGTCAATGACTCATCAGTGTGCTCAGCTTCTAGGACAGTGAATGGTACACAGGTGACCCTAGTGAGTATTTTCTGAATAAATGAATAAATGTATGAATGAACTAAACAACGCTTTGTTAGTGATGTTGGTCATATCTTTTCATAATCTGCTGTCTAATTTTACCTTTTCTCTTCCAATTCCATTAACCTCTCAGCTCTTGTCTCTGATGAGGATGTGGAGTAGAATGCTGGGTGAACTTTTAGACTGCAGTACATGCCTTCCTTGCATCCTGGGCCTTGCATCCTTGTCTTTCATCTGTTCATTTTGATCTTGTTTGAACATCAAGCTGCTCCCACTGCCCCCATCTTATCACCCTCAGTCTCCCGGTTGGACAATTAGTCAAATAAGAACCTCTAGGAATGCTTTGACTTACTAAAGAGGCTTTCTAAAGGAGAAGACAGAGTTGGTCCTGCAAGCTGCTACCACCACGACCTGTCTTTCCCTTGGTTTCTCCCCGACATCTCCCCCTTTGTGCAACCTTGGTGCGGCTTCTGTGTTGGTGTCCAAAAGGAGACTACCTACTAAAGTCACTCACAGTTGCTTATTAGGGAAGTTCAAATGACTACTCTTTTTGATGGCAATTGTGTTTGAAAAGAAAACCAGAGTGTCAGTTAAATTAAAAACACACACACACACACACAAAACAAAACCAAAGAACTCATGCCAGAATTTCAGATAGACATCAGTAGGGAAGATATTTGGGTGAGTAGGCCATTACTAGTAAGGTTCAACTTGCTCCAAAGAAGGGACTGGGAGTCCTGGCTGGTATGCCTGAGGACAACCTTGCATGGCATGGGAATTAGACTGGAAGGTGCACAGGACATCTGGATTCGGAGAGTGAGGGACAAATCTAAGTTCTACCTATGTACCAACTATGTCACCGTAAGTAGTTCATGTAACCTCTCTGAGCTTCAGTGTCCTCATCTGTTAAATGAGGACAGAAATACATATCTATATAGTCACTCTTATAAGTATAACAAATGAGATAAGAGATGTAAAACCTTTAGGAGTCAATGCAGTGTAACACTAGAGCATGAAGGTTACAGGGTCTGATTGGTTGGGTTCAAACTCTGGGCATGACACTAATTACGTGTCAATGACCTTGTCCAAGTTTTCAACCTCTGTTTTCCTCAATTTCTCTATCCATATAATAAGGGTTATATAGAAACTCTCATAGGTGGTTAAAGATGAGATGAAAGAATTTATTGCGAGCTCATACATGCATGGCACATAGCACTCAGTTGATGAGGCTCTCATCATCAAAGCTACAGAGCAATAGACATGAATGTAGGGCCCCATGTCACCAGAGAAGGGCCAGTCTAAGCCTTTTTTTGGCTTTAGCTGAAGGATTGAGACTTGCTTTATTCCTGTTTATGAATGGACCTATAAAGTTAAAACCCAGCTCCAGTTTATTTTCTCCCCCTTCTGTGTATGCCCTCTTTCTAATCCAAATGCAGAACTTGGCCTTCTTACTGATTTCTACCAGAAGTTCCATGCTCAGTCTCTTCCATTTTCCATTTACCCCCTCCTTCTCCCTGTCCCTCTTTCTTCCTCCCCTCTTTTCTTCTTCTATCCTTCTTCTCCCCTTTTATCTTCCCCCTTTCTCTGCCCCCTTTCACTCCCCCCTCATTCCTCCCTAGAGCTCCCACATTTCCCTTTTCTGTGAGTGGGCTCATCAAAGCATCTTTGTGTTTTACCAAGGGCAAGACTCTCCCTAAGAAATAAAGAAAAATTCATACAGCTGCTAAGAGAGTAACATTTTCTTCTCATTATAGAATATTAGGGCTGGAGGTGCCCTTAGAGATCAAGTAGTTCAGAGGTTCTCAGACATGGTGAGTTGGTCATGAAACCCTGGGCAGCATTTAAAAAGCCAGGCCCTGCCCCAATGATACAGGATCAGTAGGTCAATATTGGGACTTGGCATGGTAATGTGTGTGGTGTCCCAGAATATATTTATTTTAATTCAGGAAGGCTTGGATTCCAGTCCTCATTCCACCACTTGCTAACAGAATCATCTTGGCTGAGCTACTAAAACATCCACAGCCTAAGTAATATCTCTCAGATGTGGAAAATAATACCTTCCTCAAATAACAAGCAGCAAGCCACAGATTGGTCACATAGTAGGCAGTGACAATTGTTTCTTTTCTTCCTTCCCCGGGTAAATAGTACAGAATCCTGATTACCTCTACACACACAGGATGATGATGGAAGAAAGGGGCCTTGTAGCACATCTTAGAAAGGGAGAAGGGCTAGTTAGCATCACCCTCTCCACTCAGAACCCCCACTCACTGCCCCTAAGAAGTCCCAGCAACTTGCAAGAAGTCAGGAAATAAAATAAACAACTCTTATTGTGAATTTATTTCTTAGGACTATTTCAATTTATCTCTGCAACAACCCAGTGGTGTAAATCCTATTATTATTTTTAACCACATAGACTGTAAAATGTCTGTAGGCAGAGTTTTCTGGTTTTGTTTTTGCTTTAGTCTACTCTTTATAAGTCTGGCTCATTTACCCCATCCCTTATCTATGTTTTCAGATCCCAAATAGGTATTGAGGGGTCTTGGATTCATTTCAACCATAATGTACCAGGCATCTAATATAGAATTGCTAGCAGCCAGTGTCAGGAGCCCTGAGAATGAAGAATGTGAAGTTGTGGCTGTCTGGGCCACATTTTATTTGCTCCTTGAAACACCTGAGCACTCACTGGTGAGCCCTGCTACCGTCCTCGCTGATTTTAAGACCCACTCTTTTCAGGGACCCCCAGATTGTGTTTGCCTCCAAACCTTAGCCCCAGAAGCTTTGTTCTTCTCCTACTGGGAGGCCCTTGCTCCATCCGCCCCTCTCTTTTCAGACTTGCAGGAAAGGTTTCTATCAGCAAGAATCCAGGGAGGCCATTCATCCATGGGAGGCTTGACAGTGGTGCTTATTCTTTGAGGAGGAGGAACACTGGTGATTTCATGGTAAAGATGTTCCAATTTTGCTAAGTCCAGGGAGCCGAGCTGCTTTGTCACAAGTTCTATATTTCTACTTCTCCCCAGCCCCCACCCCCAGTGTATCTAAATCTTGCTCTTTTTCTTTCTTCATCGCCCATTTAGTTTTATCTTTAAACTCACGGAACAGCTAACTCCCCAAGTTAGCTGTGCCCACAGCAACTGGCTTATTAACTCTCTACCAGGCACTAATGCTGGTGGTGGGGGTTAAGGATAAATACAGCCTACTTGGGATTTATCAAGTTTGAAAAGCGGAGGGAAAAGACATAACAATTTTTAAAAAGAACCAGAAAGGCAGGGAGAGAAGAGCGTGTCGAGGGAGATGAAGGGTATATTCTGATGGGAACAGATTGCCCAAAAGGCAGGTGGGTGGCAGAGAGTAAAAATAACCAGGGAGTGACCGAGCCTTCATTTCCTTTGAAACACTCACACTTTAGGGAGATACTGAAACTGCTAATTTTGTTGGCACATGAACACCTCCTCCTAATTAATGGAGGGCTTATTAGGAGGACGACCAAGCTGCTCACACACAAAGAAAGGAGGGAGAATACGTTGAACTTACTCAGCTTGGCAGTCACGAGCAAGCGAGGTGCCACTGGGTGTGTGGTTACTTGTGGGTGAGCTGGAGCTGGAACCTTCTGCTGGGCCCCCTTCCTCCTGGCTCCTCGGGCTCACTGCCGCCTTCCCTGGCCCACCAGCAGAGAGGCACAGCCAGAAACAGGCTGCTTCTGGCTCAGACAGGCTAGAGGGGGCTCTATTTAGGACGGAGGCTCCAGAATCTAGCCTTCAAAGGAAAAGAAAAGAAAAGATGTCTTCATGACATCTATGTGCTTTGTCAAACAAAACCTTCTACACGGAGAACCCTGCAAATTGGCTACACCTGGCAGCAGCCGCTCCGGCTGCTAGTCTGTGATTCCAGGTCTCAAGCATCATCTTGGATTGTTAGTCGTTTTCACCTACAGGATGCTCAGAGCACCAGGAGCCTGAACCCGAGGTGGGGGGGTGGGCATTGAATGCTGACATTTTAGCCTTTGTGAGCCAGTTTTCTGAGATCAGCAAGAAGGCTGGTTCAGAGGAGTGTCTTCCAGTATTTTTCAGACTTGGAATGGGTCTTGGACCTCCATTTTCTGGGGGAGATATTCCACTTGATATGTCTCTGGATCTCACCTTCCAGTCATCCACCAAAGCCATTAATTTGAGCTTTCAGATCCCTTATGTGGTCCCTTATATATGCAGCATAGAACAGTCAAGATCACGGGCTCTGCAGCCCAATTGCAGCTCACCCCTCAACTTTGCCACTCACCAACTTGGGTTGTCTTGGGCAGTCACCTGCTCTGTGTCTCTGTTTCCTCATCTATACAAAGGGAACCCTAATGGCATCCACTTCAAGGACCACTGTGACGGTTAATGAGATAATAGATAAGAAGAGGTTAGTACTGTGCCTGCATACTAAGCACATAATAAATAGCACTGTAAGGATCAACTTTTAAAAAGCTTTAATTTATAATTTTGTGGCAATGTCCTTATATATTGGGCAGGGCAAAGTTTTTAAGATCAGCCTTTAATACATGGGAAAATTGAGTTATGCAGTGGATTGGTGACTTTCTGAAGGTTTACAACTAAGAAGGGATCCAGAGCCCAGGTCTTCGGTTCTAGTTTATTTTTGTTGTTGTTTGCCATGCAAACACAGTCATACCATCCCTCAGCATCTCCACTAGTACAACAGGGTGCAGGGGAGAGTGAGAAATGTCACACAGCTGCCCCACTCCAAAGATGTGTGGCTCAGAGGAGAGAACCCTTGACTTGGATAGTCACCATGCCTTGTGGTCACCAGACAAATCACTTTATCTGGCTGAGCTTCAAATGCCCCACCTTTATATGGAACATGATGATTATTTCTCTTTGTATGTGCATATATGTATTTATATGTACATACATATTATAGCTATAAAGTAGATATTATGTAGCTAAAATATAAACTCAAAATATCGTAAGAACCAATGATGGAATATTGTTGAGAAAGAGAAGAATATTCTTTCCAACAACATTGTGCAAGCAAAACAAACATGTCTTCTAAGAAGAAAACAGAAGAGGTTATGTCTTTAATTATTCTTTTGTTGTTTCAGTTTGGAGGTTGTCTTAACAAAATGAATAATGCAATTGGCTTCTATGGAAAGCTGTTAAATTTTGATGATGCTGAGAGATTGGGAGCCTGTTTGTGGGGAACTCTAGTTTCCCTTCCCAAAGGGAAAGCTCCCATGTGTGTACCCTTAGGGGCCAGCCCTGCTCCCACTGGCTGGAAACTTTCCTCTAGTCCAGACTGACGCTGACTAGGTCGGTATAGGCCATTTTCCAAGGAGAATGCAAAGGAATTGATGGTTTCCGTGGGTTCTCCTTATTCTTCAGCCTGCCCAGGCTTCCTGGCACCCCTCATCCATACGTCTATTCTGTGATGAATGCCAAGAGGCTGGTTAAATTGGAAATTATTCTTTGTTAAATAATAATAGCATAGATGGCATTTCCATTTTAATCCAGAGCTCTCAACACTCCACAGTTCTTAAAAACAGCCAAATCTCAAAAGGTGTAATATCAGGCATTACATTTTACTGACTCTAGAGGAGATGTGTGAGGGTGGACCTTAATGGAGCTTCTTAAATTAGCAGATATCAACCTTAGTGCTGGGACATGCTGATGTGTCATGATCAGTCGTGAGGCATATCACATGTAATGTGTTACTAAATAATAATTCACATACTGAAATTTTGCCAAAGATTTACTAGAAATTTAAATTAGATTAGGCTCAGGGTTATTGCTAAAACAACATTGCTTCTACCTACCTGCATTCTAATACGCTCTCTGAAGATTCTTTGCCAAGGGAGTGTGCCTTGCATATCAATGCCGCTCATAATGCTGGTTGCACTAGGAAAAAAAAAGGAATATGTCAACTTTAAGCTTCTCTGTGTTAACAAATGCCTGATATTTATTTTCAAAGACCCTCCCTCAAGGAGTAGAACTGTGGTCATTGGGTTTCTCCCTAGCAGATGATGGCAAGAAAAGACATCTAGGACATCTCCCATTTTAGTACTCTCGCCCTTCCCCATTTAATTGGATAAGGAAGGGACAGTATAATTTAGTGGAAAGAGCACAGGGTTTGAACCAAAGTGACTCTGGCATTTAACGAGCTGGGTGGCCTTGAACCAGTCATTCAACCTCTCTGAGCTTTAGTGTTCTAATTTGTAAAATGGGGCTAATGATAGTGCCTCCTTTGTTTTGAGGATGAGAACTAAGATGCATGAAAGTCCTGGCACAAAGCCAGGTACCAAGTGGCCTTCAGCTGTTATGACACCTATAGGATTACTGTTGTTGCTGTGACTTTTTTTTTTTTTTTTTTAAGTAGTGGAGCTCAATGCAGGGCTGGGGTTCACAACCCTGAGATCAAGACCTTAGTTGAGATCAAGTATCAGATGCTTAACTGGTTGAGCCACCCAGGCGCCCCAGTTATGGCTGTGTTTTAACATGTCCCTCCAGTGCCTGGCAAAAAAAGAGTATATTTTATCTGTGTGAGAATATAAGCTCAGCATCTAACTGTTCACAGGAGACATCTTTGCCTGCCTCACAGCTGGTACTTAAAGCATCAAAGAGGATCCTCACTCCAGCTACTTGTTAGATAATTCAGTCAGAATCTCCTGCAATCCAGCACCTGTCAGACGCTTGCTTATGGCATCTGATATTTATTTTTTCATTTATTTTACACATGCTTATAAAACTCATGTAGTGCTTACTGTGTAGCCAGCATGAAAGGACCTTAAGAATACTCATTTAATCCTCAGAACAACTCTATGATATGGGTACCATCACCCCCTTTTACAGATGAGAAAACCGAGGCACACAGAGGTTAAGTTAGTTCCCCAAGCTCACAGAGCTAGTACATGGCACAGCAGAATGTGAACCCAAGCTCCAGAGCTTGGAAGCTTGACTTTGATACTATGAGAAAGACTAACAGTCGTGTTAACCAGAATTTCCTCCTGAGTCATCAAGTTCTTCTCCCGGGCTTAGCTTTTTTTTTAATCAGAAAGCAAGAGACCCAAACATATGACTTGAGCACCCCCTTCCTCCTTCCTAACAATTTCACGTCCAGCCCTCAGTGCATGATACGTCACCTGTTTAGATAGACCTTCTGGGTCTTCGTCAAACTTGCTGCCAGTATTGTGTTCCATGTTATCCAATAGTCCCAACATGAAAATCAAGTGGTAGAGTATGTAAACAGAGTGTGTTGCTGCACAGGATTTTGTCAGCTTTACTTGCCATGAAATTAAAGCTATGAAGCCCATATAGTTCCCTTTCCACTTCCATTTCCGTGGGTCTCAGGACAACTTCTGTGCCCAGCTGCAGTCACCAGCTCTGTTCAGGTACCTGCTGATATTTACTTGTTCTGCTTCCTTTCGAGGACATCTGCTCTATTTTTTTTTTATCGCTGATTGTTCTGTTTTCCTTATTGATTAATCATATATAATTCCTCCCAATCTCTTGGATGTAGGGAGAGTATAAACCATAAGCCAATAAGAAGCTTATGATGATTTTCTTACCATGTAAAATGTTTCAAGGTGTGTGGATAAAGTAGGAGGAAGATGAAAAAAATGATAAATGATATTATCTATTATGAATAGCTACCATTTACTCATTGCTTGCTTTGCAGCAGGCGCTGTGCTGAGTGCTTTACATACATTATCTCTTCTTAATCCTTGCAGACATGGTTAATAAGCAATAGGGCTCTAATTCAAAACCAAGTCTTTCTGACATCAATGCCTGTCCTCCTAACCCACTACACCACACTATATATATGAATTCAGTTCGGACACAAATCTCATATTTTGCCCCCATCAAGTAAAACGCTTTTTCTCCTTTCGACCTCAGGTAAAGAGTTGAATAAAAGCTTTCAGTTTGCAACACATCATCACCAGTAGTACAAGGCCTCCCTGGGTTTATTTATTTTTCTCCTTCACCCCTAATCACACTTCCTAGTCTCCTTCCCTGTGTAATGGGACACCCATTACAAATAAATACATAGATTTGCTTGTATATCCTTGTATATGCTTATATATTCTTGTATGCCCCTATATTTATGTCAGGGGCATACAAGAATATATAAACATATATAAGGATGTATATGCATATATCTTTGTAAGATGTCATATAATTTTGTTATGCACTTTAAATTTATATTAATGCAGTGTGCTGCATCTCTCGATATGTTTTTTTTTTCCTTCAGTACTGCGTTTTCAAGATCCTTTTTCATGTTGCTATGTATACATTCAGTTTCTCCTTTGCAACTGCTGCACGGCATTCCATTATATGCCTTCATCCTATCTTCCACAGCTGTTACTCTACTGTTGGAACTCTGCTCTTACCAACAACGTGGTACATGGTGCTGAGTGAGAACTTCTTGGGAATATATTCCCAGGAGTGATGTTGCTGGGTTATAGGGCGTATGCATGCTTAATTACACCCAAAGCTTCCAGATTGCTTTCCAGAAGGGCTGTACCAGTTTAAACTCCCACCAGCCATGCACAAGAAAAAGTTCCAAAGTGCCACATTCTTGACAGTATTTGGGATTATTCACCTTTTCCCCCCTTCATTAACCCTTTATTACAAGCGATGCTCTTTGAGCAATATAAGTGGATTTATGTGAAAATATCAAATGTATCCAAGAATGAAGGCACAGAAAGCAGCAGATGCATCCCGGTGTTCGCGCCGGAGGCAGCGGGCGCCCAGGTAAAAGCTCTTCCAAGATGGCCTGGCTCCAGGCGACCGGGGTGCCACAGTGTGGGGAACTCCTGCTCCTCCCGCGGCCCCTCCAGGACAGCACCAGCTCCTGGGGCCTGCGGGCCAGCGGCCACTACATCGCAGGTCTCGCCGGCTTCAGGGCCAGCCCACCGGCACCCTCACAAGCCCTCGGCTCGGCCAGCCCTTTGCAGGAAGGTCTCGCTCGGAGGGACCCCGTTGGCGGACAGGGAGGTCATGGAGACGCGCAGTGCTGCCCTGGGCGGAGGGCAACTCTGTCGCAGAAGGACCGATCTGGAGGGGCGTCAGGGCCCCGAGGGTAGCACCGCGGCGGAGCGGTCCTCCGCAGGGCCTCCTAGTCTGACCGGGTTAGCAAAGAGCAGCGCCTCCACCAGCTAGCTGGAGTGTCTGACTTCCGGGCGCTTGGGGCTCCGCAGCGGAGCAATGTTCCAGACGCAGTGGCAGGAACAGACGGAAGTGGGAGGGGTGCGGCGGGGTGGGGGGGAGGGCGTGGAGGTGCACCGAAGTCCTCCCACAGCTGGGCCTTCTCACCTGCGGGCGAGGTGGGCGCATGTGCGTGTGGAGGCTCGCACTCACCTGGGCTGGCAGGTCCACGTGCCCCTCTCGCGGCGCCGGCTCCCCAAGGTCCTGGTCCTTCGGTGTCTGCGTCTCGTCCGCCAGCCAGGAGTGCCCATGTGCTGCAACAGGACAGGTTTGTCTACTGCGGCTCCCAGTGCTCGTGACCTTCACCCACAGAATATGGTACAGGAGCCAGTACGATGGGCTTGTCTGGGTGGAACATTATCCACCTTTGTCATGGTTGCCATTGGACATATACAAGACGGTATCTAAGTAAAAGCCTTCTACAAGTTTGGGACATTTGAGCATGCCAATGAGGCAGCTGGAGATAGGTCGGGATGCGCATTGGATGCATATAGGGGCAGGAGAGCAGCAGTTTTTTCTCTAAGTCCTCCCTAGCACTTGGTTTCTGGGTTTCTTACAGTATCTAACATTGGCTTTGCTCAGTAGTTATTTGTGTCCTTGTCGGCAGTGAGCATCTTCTGGGTTGTAAACTATGTTTTACTTCCTCACTTTTGCATGTCCTGCAATGCTTTGTTTGTAGCAAGACCCTTAGTAAGTGTTTCTTAGAATGAATTGTCTGAAGTCTGGAAGCTAGCCAGCCCGTAAAAGCCCATTGTCTGGGAGAGGGTAGGTTGGAGCTAGGAGCAGCAAGCCACCGGTGATCCTTATCTATTCAAATAGGGGTGATTCAGTCGGTCTTCTCTTTTGTGGAAGATTTCCCCCCAACTGTAACTAGATGTACCTATTTACATTGGGATAGATGAACTATATGAAACTGCTCTGGTAAAATCAGACTTTTGAAGGTATAGGATTCCTGCCCCTCCCCCCCCCCCCAAATTGACAACTGAAAATTATGCCAGAGAGGACTCATTGTCTTCTTTGGTAACATCCTGGCCGGGCTTGGGAAGTTCCTAGAAATAGCAAACCCTTTTCTCTCAGCCAGGGACTCAGGTCCCAACCTTGCTGGGCAGAGTGGATGATGTGTTTCATAATGCATGAGTGTTTATTTAACAAACAGCAGGGCTTTCTAATTAAATTATTGTTGGAGATACAGACGGCATAACCTTTCCCTCAGGGTGAGGTACTCACTGGCTTTTCCAAGATGTGACCCCTCACGAGCCCGCTGGCCTCTCGGGCAGTCCGTGCGGAGGGGGTTATTAGGAGTGAGCTGGGTCATTGTAGCCATCTGTGTTGAATCATTCAGCATCCGAAGTACAGGCTTTGGTGTAGTTGGCTTCCCCACCCAGAATTTCTCTTTATACCAAAGCTCTTGGAATGCACGCAGGTCTGGAGACCCTTATGTTGGAATGATGGGGAAAAGAGGCTTTAGTAAGCTCTTGGAGGAAGCTCCGTACAACTTCTGGCTTGAAGGAGTAATAAGTGATTCTTGTAAATCTCATCCGGTCAGTTCCTGAGTTACTCTGAAGCGTGGTTGCATTTAAGGTTCAGGACTTCAGTTACAGAGACGGGTCCCTAAAAGATTAAATACATATCAGAGTTACGCTTTCTCAGGATGCTTCTTTTCCATTATGGTGATTATATTAGGCAGCATAGACCTCATTATACTGTAGCAACAAATTAAGCCTTAAATCTGGGTGCCTTAAAACAGCATAGGTTTATTTCTCACATTACATGTTGAACGCTAGTAACAATGGGGTTTTGTTTTGGCAACTCTGTACTTAAATTAATTTCTCTCTGATTACCTATTGTAATAAAACAAACTGCTCCAAAACTTAGTGGATTAAAACTTTATATTACCTATCACAATTCTGTGGATTGACTGTGATCAGTTGAAGGTTTTTTTTTCTACTTTATGTGATATCAACTATCTGATATCTTGATCAGCGGGGGCATCAAAGATATCTTGTTCACATATGTAGAGAGCAGTTGATGAGACAGCGTAGCTGGAGAGAACCTACATGTGACCTCTCCATGTGATCTAGGCTTCGTACAGCATGGTGGCTGGGTTCCAAGTGGGGGGATCTTAAGAGCAAATATTCTCAGAAAGCCAGATAGAAACTACAAGATCTCTTATGACTTAACTTCAGGAGTCACTCAGTGCCATTTCCACCATATTCTGTTAATTAAAAGTGAGTGACAGGGCCAGCCTGTATTTAGGATGAGGAGACTACAGAAAGGCATAAATACTAGGAGTCATGGTTCACTGGGGGCCCACCTTTGGAAACCAGCCACTTAGATGGATAGAGACATGATGAAAATAGTTTTGATGAAAATGTGCTTACTGTAACTTGAACTGGGTCTGATTGTTAGCTGGTTAAGTTAGTCTTTATTCTGGAGCTTAGGTGAAGAGAATGAGTGGTGAATGAACCTCCTCTGAGAAGTAATGATATCCAGGGCACCTGGGTGGCTCAGTCGTTAAGCGGCTGCCTTCAGCTCAGGTCATGATCCCAGGGTCTTGGGATCGAGCCCCGCATCAGGCTCTCTGCTCAGCGGGAAGCCTGTTTCTCCCTCTCCCCCTCCCTCTGCTTCTGTTCCCTCTCTCGCTGTGTCTCTCTCTGTCAAATAAATAAAATCTTTTAAAAAAAAAAAAAAGTAATGATATCCAATTAGCAATGGACAGGGCTTGCTGGCCTTAAGCACAGATAACCTTTGTTCTCTTACCATGTTTCTTCCAAAGTGGCATAAAGCAGTTTTTAAATGAGACCTATTGAGATGTCCTGACAAGATCTTTTCCTTTCCTCTCATGTCTGGCCTCTTCACCTCCATGTGAACACGTTATCAAGAAATAAGACCTAGGATTTTGAGATGGGTACGTAGGAGCAAAAGAGAACTAGAATGAGGACATTCTTTTACACGTGTCCCTTGGTATTCTCAATGGCCGCAGGGTGGGGTGCTAAAGGCAGAGCTGGGGATAGCTTAGAACCCTATAGCAGAGATCTGGGGAGTGGGGCCCTGCGGGGATGGAAGGGGGAGGCAGAGCTGGAGCGCCTCCATTCTGTGAGAGTGGCGTTTGCCTTTGAGGCAGCAACAGTAATATTTCATGTCTTCCGTAGTGTCTCCTACCTTTAAATGTCAGTCTCTGCAGCTGCCTTATCTACTGGAGCACATTTCAGTTAGGTATTCCAAATCATACTCTTTTCTTCCAGGACAAATATGCCAGAGGTGATATTTACTGTTACAGCAGCATTTTAAATCCTTGCGGGGAGGGGAGGGAAGAAAGGCCTAGTGAATAGCAGTTTCTCCCTTATAATAATAATAAAACAATAATAGAAGAAGTGAATTCTGGGTGGGATGCCCGTGACTGGCTGATTTAAGTGAACATCTTTTGTCTCCGCCCTCCTTGGTCGCCCTCCTCCCGTGCCTGCCTTAGCGTGAAGGTTATGAAGCTTGGCTCTGTTGAGAATGGCCTCCCAGTCTTCTTCATGGAGGTTCATGAATGGCTCCTAGCATGGTTTCTACCTAGAGACAACTGGGCTCCTACTTCACCCATTCCTTGTTCCTTCTTTTGTTTGGGGGAATGTTTGCATGAAATCAGAATCACTATGTCTCAAGTATTTTACCAGGCGCCACTGCTTCTGCCCACCTGTGGGCCATTTTCATCTCTCAGTGGAGCACCAACCCCACCTCCAGGAGGCATAATGGTTGAGAAACTTGCATTTACATGTTTCCTCCTTGGAATCAAGTCTCCATTCCTTGGCCTGATATTCATGTCTCAGCTCACTTGTTACTGGTCCTTATGATGTGGTTTTGGAATATAGGTGAGCTTCGGTGGGTTGAGGTCCAGAGCCAACCACCAAGAAAGAATTCTTGAGACGTCTTTGGTCCAAAATTGTGGTTTTATTAGAGCACGGGGACAGGACCCGTGGGCAGAAAGAGCTGCTGCACTGGGGTTGCGAGGGGTGGCTGATTATATACTTGGGAGTTGGGAGAGGTAAGGAAAAAGGGAGGTGTCCAAAAGGACTTTCATATGGTAAGTAGGACCCTCAGAATACTGGAGGCCTTGCCATTGTCAATTTAAGGTGGTTTTCCCTCTAGCAAGGCATTAACATGAAGATAATTGGGAGCTTCCTGGAAGAATATCGCACATTCCCACCCAGGAGTGGGGGTGGAAGGTTGCAGGGTGTCAGCTTGTGCTTCGTCCTCAGCTAGCCTTCTGCTCCCTCATCACTTATATCCACTTGTTCACTGGGCTGTTGTCTTCACTGCCTCCCTAGTAGATTTTGCACTTTCCTCTACCCAAACCTTATGCAGGCTAGCACGATGCTTGGCACGTGGGGTTGGTGGTAGTGATGGGGTCTCAGTCAATATCTGCACCATACCCCCACTCCCCCCCCCCCACAGGCCCCATATTGAGAATCCTTCCACCACATCTCTTATCCATATTTCTGATTCTTGCCCTCACTTACGGGCTCAGATTAGGATCCACTTCCTCTGTTCAGGCTTCTTTGACTTCCTTAGCACTTGGTGCTGCTCTGTTCTGAAGTTTTAAAATGCTCATTATCATCACTGCTCATTTGGCATTTGGCATGTACTATCCCATGCTATTTTGAATGTCCATATGGTGTCTACCCAAATAGACTGTAAGTGCCTTACAGGCAGGGATAACTTTGCCTTGTGCTTATTTCATCTTCCCTCAGAGTCCTCAAGATAGTTCTTTCAACATAGAAGGTGCTCAGTTAATAGTCATTAAGTGGACAGATCAAGGAGTCAGTGCAGCCCGGGTCCAAAGAAGCCTGCCTTTTGGTGGCTAGTCGACTCCATTTGGAAGTCATAAACTTGCACAAAACAGGGTCTCTCATCTTACTGTTTCCCCTATAAGCAGAGCTCTACTACTTGGATTTCCTAGAAGTGAGGGCTCTTGCCCCGGCCTGATTCCCTGAAACTGATGGTTCAGGTGGGGAATGTTCCTAGTGTGAGAGAATTTTGAAATCATTGGGCCTTTGCCACATCCAGTATTTGACAATCATGGTGTCTTGATGGTTAGAGCAAAGGAGGATCAGCCTATTAGGCCATGATTTCAAGTTCAAGTTCATAGCGGACTAAAAGTAGAGCCTCACACCCAGTTTCAGTTTGTCTCTCCCATTTAACATTTGGTTAATCTCTTTTTACCTCCATTTCCCCATCTAGAAACTAGATTGAATGGTGGCTGTCTATGTGCTTTTATATAATAAACGTAAAAGAACTTTGGATATAGTAAAACACGAGATGGATGTCAGAAAGCATAGGCAGCACCTTGTAAACATCAGCTAATATTTATTGAGGGCTTACTCTGTACATGGGTCTGCGCTAGGTCCAGACTGCGGCCTTCCTGCATTATATAGTCGACCTGCTGAGGAGTTCGGGATTCCATATGGCCTGGACCCTGATCCACAGGTAGGTGAAGCTGGAAGAAGGATTGTAGTGACGGGGTTTTGGAATATAGGTGAAGTTCTGTGGGGTGAGGTCCAGAGTCGGCGACCAAGAAGGAATTCTTGAGACATCTTTGGTGCAAAAAGGTGGTTTATTAAAGCATGGGGACAGGACCAGTGGGCAGAAAGGGGTGGCTGATTATATACTATGGGGTTGGTGGAGGTAAGGAAAAGGGAGGTTTCAAAAGGATTTTCATACGTTAAAGAAGACTCACAGGATACTGGCAGCTTTGCCATTGTCAGGTTGAGGTTGTTTTTCCCTCTAGCAAGACATTAACATGATGATAGTTGGGAGCTTCCTGGAGGAACAGTACACTCTGCCGGCTTCAAGTATCTGTCAATGGGTTACGGGTTATCAGGACATTTAATTGTATCTACATTCCCTTCTGGAAGCTAAGCCATTGATAGAGATGCTTTGTTCATTGTAGATTGCTAAAACATTTGGAAACTGAAGGAGGAGTCTTGTAGGATTGGGATCACTATTAGTTAAGTATTTGTTTTTCCTTTCCTTAGCTTTAGGGCAGCCAGGAGTGCCTGAGAAATGTCTCATATATCCCATCTGGGGGGGGGAGGTTGTGGTTTGTGGGGAGTCAGCTTCTGCTTTGTCCTCAGCTTGCCTTCCGTTCCCTTATCAATAGCCTAGCAATCACATCTGGATGTTTAGCCACCACTGTTAGGTCAGGGAAGACAGGAAGCTAAGTGTATGGCAGAAAGCTGACCTTGCACATTTTGCATTTCAGCAGGTTCTGTCCCTTAAACATTTCAGAACACTCAGATTTTGCCACCTCCACTCCTTGAAAGTTCTGCCTCTGTGAAGACTTTTCAGGTCTTGGATGATGAGTTGTATCTAGCTTGCTGGTGGTGCTCACCACTCCAGAGTAATCCCTGGAGCCTCTGCTAAGCCTGCTTCCTCTCAAAGGACGGTCTAAAAACCAGATGCCCCTGACTGATGTTGCTCTTCAGCCAGCTTTGGCCACAGCCTGGCAAGGACAAACAGTGACCTTCCGCCCAGGGAGTCTACTATCCTCAGCCCTGTTTTCATGTAAATGTCGCTGCCAGTAAAAGGAAGCTGATGCACAAAGTATCGGCTGTGAAGGCAGAACTACCTCTAACTGAAATGTCCTTGGGACTTTTCCCTCCTTTCCTTTTTCTTCTAGTTTTCTATGTGGTATCAGCCACTGAGTAAGGGAAAGCCAAGAGGTTTAAGTATGTTGGTGCTCACTGGGCCAGATTAATAACCCAAAAAGCCTTCCAGACTGGCCATTTGGGGGTGAGGCCAACTAGCCAGAAAGTGTTGGGTTGTGGGGAGCACTGGCTGGAAAACCAGCCTCCCCCAGAGGTGCGAGCTGACAGGCAAACCGATCGAGTGGCAAGCTCTCCTCCTTCCTCCCTTCCTTCCTTCCCTCGCTTCCTTGCCTTCTTTTTGCCCCGAGCTTGAGATGGTTGCTCGCCAGTGGCTCCAGCCTCTGACGGCTGCTGCCCTCTACTGGGCAAAAAGCCTCACTGGGAGTGGGAGGTGCTGAGCTCTGGACCAGGAAACCAGCCTTCAGGCTGACCAAGCCCGCTCTGTCTGTGGCTCCTGTGTGATTTGGCTTGAGGGCGGGCAGAAAGATTCAGAGAGTCCCCCTTGTACCAAAATCTCTACGGAATCTATCCACTAGGGGGATTCATTGCTTTGGATCCTTTGAGCTCCTGGGAGAGGTGACTTCTGGCTTCTCCTTACCTGGGTCGGACATTGTGATATTGTGGCCTTCCACCATGGATGATCCTTAAACACTGCCGGTGACTTTGCTTCCTGGATTAGCTACACACAATCCTTTCTCAAGGGAAGGCCACAGAGGGAAGTTGAGTCCGAAGGGGGCTGTGGAAGCATGGGTCTAGTAGTGGTCTCCTGGCTCAAAAGAAGCCATCATAGAGCGAGGGTCCTGAGTTACCAGGAGGCAGAAAAAGAGTATGAAGAGCCAGGAGAGAGTGGGGAATGTGGTCTATTACGGGGGAACAGTGGATAGGAAGGTACATAAGAAACTGGCCTTTAGCACCTCTCAGCTTTCCCCAGAGCTGGTCGTACTGGTAGACTGTGCCCAGTTGGCTTCAGAAGCTAGAAGCGCAGGAGGATCCCTGTCTCCAGTATGACCATAGAGTGATCCTGGGGCATTTCTGGATCCTCAGCCTAGAGTACAGCCCAGCCAGACAGGAGCAATGACCTCCCTGACCACTCAGTGATTCTACTTGAGGGATTTATTTTCCTTTCATGAGCTCCTGCCAAGACTCTTGGTTAGAGCTAATGGGGCTCCCCCAGCCAGCAAGTGTCTCCTGGTGATGTGCATAAACAGTGCCAGGAAGGAAATAGGTTTCCTGTTCTTAATGGGCTTGTTAAACCTCTTATTGAGTGGGGTTTAAATGGCATTATTATGAAAAATAATAATAGTAAGCAAGTATTAGTAGTAGTAGTAGTAATAGTAGGAGCAGAAAAATTATGATATGGGGCCTCACTGCCCTTCCCATTTTAACCTTGCCAGATTGAACATCTTTTTGCCAATAAATACCCAGGGATGGTGGTGAGTGACACCAGACCAATAATTGGGGAAGACGGTGTACTTTGCCTTCATGACCTGCCGCTTCCCAATTCTGAGCCCTTTTCCACTTTTTTAGTGTTTTCTCCTCCCTTGTCCCTTTCTCTCTGGGTTCTCAAGGTCTCATTCTGTCCAGGAAGATGGAACTCCAAATTTCTCTCCCTCTTAATTTTAATTAACATCAAAAGGGTTTAAGTTTAGGTTTCAAGTAGAGGTGATTTTTGGAAAGGGTAGTGGACCCTGGAAGAAGCCTAGTGAGAAGTGGGGCTCATCTGCTCATCGTTAGTTTACAGCTGGGACTGGAGTGGTGATGTGTATCTCAAACTTCAGTAATTTCTAGATCAGGTGGTTCACTATTTTTACTGCTACTTTTTACAAAGGTATTGATTTTCTTTATTCTGATTGTCCTGTTTGACTTAAGTAGTTTTGGCATCTTCTTAAGCAGTGTGCGTATGAAATTATGGGTTCAGTGTGTGAGCCAGGTGTTTTTTTTTTTTTTTTACCCAATATATATTAAAATGGATTCCTAACAGCTAAATTAAAAAAAAAAAAAAAAAAGTTCGTCCATGTGGCAAATGTGTCATGCCCTTGAGGGAAGGTGTACCATACTTCTGGAAACACTGCTATAGAGAAGAGGTTGTTAAACTTTTGTGGGCATCAGAAACACCAGCAGAGCTTATTAAACTTTAGATTGCTGGGCGCTCCCTTAGAGATTCTGGTTTCGCAGGTCTGTTGTGGGTTGAGTCCCATGACTTTGCAGTTCTAACAGTTTCTCAGGAGATGTTGATATCCAGGGACCACACTTTCAGAAGCCATTGTCCAGAGGGCAAGAGCCCATTCTCCATTTCCACATGGGTAGGTTTCCTCATCTGAAAATGATGACAGCACCTATTTCAAAGGGTTCATCTTACGCTCATATTGAGTTTGACAGACTTGGTGGCTTCAACAATAGATGTGTATTTCTCAGAGTTCTGGAGGCTGGGAAGCCCAAGTTCAGGGTGCTGGCAGATATGGTGTCTTCACATTGCTGAGAGAAAAATCATTTCTTTTATGTCCCTTCTTATAAGACACTATCCCATTCATGAGAGCTTACTTTTGTGACCTGATTACTTCCCGAAAGTCCCACCTCCTACTACCATCATGTTGAGAGTTGGGATTTCAACATAGGAATTTGGGTTGGGGGGGATACAGGCATTTTATCCATAACAATGTTTATCAACATTAAATGAGTTACTATATGTAGAACACCTGGCATATGGCAGAATGATTTTTCTTGGCACCATTCTACTGGTTTGGAGTTTTTTAAGCTGTAGAGCTTTTTAGGGTTTAGCTTGAAGCTCAGATGGGAAATATAGGGAATTCTGTCAGGTTCATTTTAGTTCTAAGTTTAAGCCCATTATGCAACTCTGGGTGGCCAGGCAGTTTTCCAGCAGCATCCCACCAGTATTCTATCTTTCAGAACCCTGGCAGAAAGAGACAGTGGGTCTTCGTTTCTCTGTCTGGTCAAATGCTGTGCCGAGGGCTGAGGAACAGAGATGAGGGGGCGTGGATTCTTGCTGTGCTCGCTGTGTTCTGAGCAATAGGCAAAGAGTAACTCAGTTCGATTAGATGATTGTATTTGTGATTTTTTTGAAGCTGCCCAGTAGTTTAGCCCCCTTTCTGTGTTTGTGGAATTCACCCGTGTGATTCTGAAAGGAAGACAGGACCCTCCTTTTATTACCGAAGCCCAGAAGCCTAGTCTCACTTTCCCCAGCCTTAGAAAACCACGTGAGCCAGGCTCCACAGATGGAAGCGTTCACTCTGCTGATGGCAGGGGTGGGGTGGGGGGGTAGCACCACATCTGGGGCCAGGGGTGGCGGTGCCAGGAGCCAAGGACCCTGTCCCTGGGATGTCACCTTTGCTGTTGGCAGCCTTCTGACATTTCTGCTCGTCTTCCATGTATGCTTCTCAAGCTCTTCCATCACATCCTTTTCCACCTGGCCCAGAAATGATGGTTTTTAGAGCAGTAAAGTGACATATCACAAACTTTTAAAGATAACTGGCCACTGCCTGGGGCATGGATTAGAGGAGGAGTGACCCAAGGCAGGAAGACCAATGAGGAGGTGTTATCTGAGGAATTGAGGATAGAGATGAGAGGACAGAGGAGGAAATGATTTAGGAGGTAAAACTGACAAAGTTTGATGATTGGGGACCTGATTTTATATTTGAACTTAGACGACAAAACCAAATTTTCAGTTTTGTGCGCAGCATTAGTTGCCTTTTGGGGGTAAGTCTCCAATTTGTTGGCAATGTAGGTACCCCCAAATTGGTGGGGAAACAAGATGAGAGGTTCTTGAATAGGACTGTGTTTGGAGTATAGCTTGGCTATGGTTTTCTCCATTTCAAGTCTTCTCAGCTCTCCAAACTGAGCCTTTACTAGAGGTTAGGCATTGATAGTTATTTAAGAATACCATTTCTTTTGATTTTGTTGTTGAAAATAGTGGGAGAAATCCCACATGATCTTGTACAAATACGCAGTTACACAACACAAAGTGCATCTTGGTTTTGAGATTCCTCAGGGGCCCAGGTGAACCGTGTGATTAAGTCTGCTAGAACAGGGTATATGCCGTGGGCTCCTGGCTGCTTTTATAAACCTCCTCTTTTCCTTCCTCTCACTAACAAATATCCCACTGAGTTAGTACCTCCCCAGCCCTGTGAGTCGAAGGGTTCACAATTAAGTGTTCCTTATTGCTGGATGAGTTTATACACTGCCAGACATATATGCACCTGCTCCTTGCGGTGTGTTTATTGGGAGGCTGCCACCACTGTCTTCTCCACTCTTTGAAAAAGGCTTTGGGTAGATCCAAAGCACTGGCTATTTACATAGCTAGCTCCCGCCCGCTTTTTCAAGGCTCTTTGTTCAAGTGTCAGTCCTGGTTTGTAAAACACCAACAGAGTTGGGGGGAAACGTAATTACAGTTCACATCTGGCGTTTCTACCGACAGGATGCTGAGCTGCCTGACTGCACTCCTTTCCTGTCGCTTCTCTCATTTTGTCTTTTCAGTTCCAGGCTCCCTCTCCCGCACCCCCCACCCCCCAAGCTTGCTCTTCTGTGTGCCAGAGAGCCGCACATGTGTAAGGTGGCAGGCTTTCTCCTGGCCACTAGGTAGTCTGGTCTATAGAGCCTGCCCACCTTCAGGGTGTCGAGATGCCAAGGCCCTGGCTGGTTACAGAGGGAGATCTCTTGTGTGCTCCACCCTCAGAGGCCATGAGGGGCAGTCGTCTGTATCTAGATCTGAAACCAACCCTTTTCTGGATCAGACCACTCGAAGAGCTTTACATGATTATTTTAGACTGTGGAGACTTCCAGTCTTCCTAGAAGGCATATTGCTGCTTGGATGCTATTCTGATTTGTCTCTCTACATTTAATGATGTAATGTGTCAGGACTCGGTGACAGGCACTTGTGCACCCACATCCCAAGATCATTATTAGTAGATACCGTTTCCTGTGGTCACAATTCCCCTGTTGGAGGAGGGTAGTTGAGAGTAGTGATTGTCTAACTTTTGAGTTTCAAAATAATATATTTAAATCAATCATGGTGACCAACATGGATCACTTTTTTTTTTTTTTTAAAGATTTTATTTATTTATTTGACAGAGAGAGAGCACAAGCAGGGGGAGCAGCAGAGCGAGAGGGAGAAGCAGCAGAGGGAGAGGGAGAAGCAGGCTCCCCGCGGAGCAGGGAGCCTGATGTGGGGCTCGATCCCAGGACCCTGGGACCATGACCTGAACCGAAGGCAGACGCTTAACCGACTGAGCCACCCAGGCGCCCTGAACATGGATCACTTTTAAAGAAATATTTCAGCAACTCTTATTGCTACTTATCATAAAAGACACATTTTAATTTCAAAATGTAGGGAAGACTTTTTTTTTAGTATAAAGAACAGTTCTTTACAGTAAATAACGTAGGTTTATTTTTAAAATGCCTTTTTGATAGGAAGAATGCTATTTCTTGAAATAGTAGAAATGGTTTCCTGTGGCCACCCAGCCCTCAGAGGTGGGGGAGGGAAAGTGGGGGGATGAAGGGACAGCAAGGGAGTATCTTCTGTAACTTTCTGCACCATGCTAGGCATCCAGTGGTGCAGCTCAAGCTTCATCTCCCTCATTGCTCTGAAATTCCTTCAACCTTAGGTGCTTAGTAACTGTTTGCCATGAACGATCTTCTGCAGTTTGCCATTATTTTATGTTTATTCACCAAAAACAAATTAATTTATTTCAACCTTCACACACACACACACACACACACACACACTCACACACACTCACCTTATTTCTTAAACATAGAAAACACTTTTTGATTTCTTTTTTGGTAAAAATTCATGATTTACCTTTTCTGTGATTGCTATGATAATGTGATCATTGGTAAAATGTTATTTAATAAATGATGACTTGTGCTTTTAGTATAATTAATGTCATTGATGACATGCCATTTTCATAGGAAAATGCTAGGGAAGATGGTCTGGCAGACATATAGTAAGTTCAGTTTTGGGCATAGCAAGTTTGAAATTATAGCAGACCTTCCAGATGATGTCACATCCAAGGTTTTCTTTTCTTCCAACTATATTGTACACTTTTGTTATCACAGGCTATTTTTTTTTCTTCTTTGTCCCTCCCTAGTCCAGTGATGAACACGTACTAGATCATGAGTAAACACTTCTATGTTGCTTTAGGAACTGTGTAGAAGGAGGTTGGTGAAAATTTCCAGGAAATATGGGAATTGGGAGTTGGTGATCAATGAGTGATATGGGGCAGTGATATAACAGACACGCAACAGAGGTATGGGGGTGTAATTGAAGGTTTTAAAGAATGAACATGAAATGGGAGATGAAAAATGAGTACCTAAATGATGCAGCTTTCTTTTTTTTTTTTTTTTAAGATTTATTTATTTATTTTAGAGAGAGTGTGTGCACGCTTGTGAGAGCGTGTGTGTGCAGGGAGGTTGGGAGCAGAGGGAGAGGGACAGAGAGAATCCCAAGCAGACTCCCTGCTGAGGGCAGAGCCAGATGCAGGGCTCGATCTCATGACCCTGAGATTGTGACCTGAGCTAAAATCAAGACTTAGGTGCTTAACTGACTGAGGCACCCAGATGCCCCATGATGTAGTTTTCTTAAAGAGCCCATTTTGTAGGTCACTAATAACTTGGGATTCAGAAAATCATATGGTTTTAATGGGATGAAATTTTTGGCTGGAACACTTCACCTCGAGATTCTAAGAAGTTCATTCATGCGAAGTGATTCATTCATTCACTGAACAAATAATTCATCAGACCCTTACTATGTGCTGGGATTATTATAAGTGCTGGGAACGTAGCAGTGGATAAAACAAAAATTCCTTCCCTCCGAGAGCTTATATTCTAATGGAGAGTGATAGGCAATCAACAAAATAAATAAATATACAGTATTGTCGGGCGCCTGGGTGGCTCAGACGGTTAAGCATCTGCCTTCGGCTCAGGTCATGATCCCGGGGTCCTGGGATCGAGTCCCGCATCGGGCTCCCTGCTCCTTGGGAGCCTGCTTCTCCCTCTGCCTCTGCCTCTCTCTCTCTGACTTTCATGAATAAATAAATAAAACATTAAAAAAAAAGATTTACAGTATTGTCAGTGGTGGTGAGTGTTCTGAAGAAAAAACAAAACAAAAAGTAGACATGGGGCAGGCTGGGGCAGTGGTGGTGCTTTCAGGCTTAAGTAGGATGAAGACGAACACAGAGGTTGACAGGCAGCCATGGTGCTGTACTGTTTTCCAGGGACCAACGCAAGATGTTCGGGAAGCGAGAGGCCTCAAATTCTCCGAGTACAATCTGACTTTGCATCCTAATTAACAGTGACAGCCTACTGCTTTAGAATAGGAAATAAAGTGGAAGGAAAGCAAACGCTTGATAGTTGACCTGACATTCACTGTTGCAAGATTGGGAACGTACAATAAATGTCACTGATGGAGCAATATTCATGAAGTAAAAATGTCAGTTTTCAATTTGGCATGAGGATGGTTTGACATGTATTAGTCGCACACAGAATATTATCATAATTAATGCATTAATAATGCAGCTGTCTTTTTCCTCCCCAGCCCAAATTAAAGAGGAGAAAATGGAGAGAGTCAGGTAAAGAGCAGCGCTCACCCTGATCAGACCTTTTCCGCCAGCATTTTTCTCCTCCTCTGCCATCTCCGTGGCTCTGGCTTCTGACTGGTGTCAGTCCACATTTATCCATCTCAATTTTTCCCTCATGTTTCCACGAACAACACCAGTGGCCTTGTCTGCTGAGGCCCCTCTTCTTAATTTCAACAGTAGTTTAAAAGACAGTTCTAATGATACACATGTTTACTGTAGAAATGGCATACAAATGAAATCAAGAATATAAAAATCTCCCATGGGCCCACCGCCCAGAGAAAATGACTACTAATATTTTGGTGTTTATGTTTCAGTCTTTTTTATTCTAATCATACCTATTTACAAATGTGGTATCATTTTATACGTAGTGTGATGGTCGGTTTAGTACATGGTAAATATTCTTTCGTCTTCCTCAGTGCTTTTCTACAACATCCAATGGCTGGGAGGTGTTTCATTATACAGATGTGGCATGATCTAATTAACTAATATCTCCTTACTGTCATGTAAGTTTTTATATATTATGCTGCGTGAAATAAGTCAATCAGAGAAAGACAGTTATTGTATGGTTTCACTCATATGTGGAACATAAGGAATAGTGCAGAGGACCATAGGGGAAGGGAGGGAAAACTGAAGGGGGAGAAATCAGAGAGGGAGACAAACCATATGAGACTCTAGATGCTGGGAAACAAACTGAGGGTTGCTGAAAGGGAGGTGGGTGGGGGGATGGGGTAACTCGGTGATGGGCAATAACGAGGGCACGTGATGTGATGAGCACTGGCTGTTATACACAACAAATGAATCATTGAACAGTATACCAAAAGCCAATGACGTACCATATGTTGGCTAATTGAGTTTAAATAAAAAATATATTTTTCATATAATAAACAATGTGACAAGCATACATTCAGCCAGGTCTTTGTACATATTTCTGATGATTTATTTTGGACAAATTCTTAGATGTGGAGCTGATGGAAGTATTAGTTGTCCATTGCTGTAATAATGCTGCAAAACAAACAAAACTGTGTGGTATAAATAGTAAGCATTATTGTTCACCTGACTGGGGTCCTACCAGCTGGCTTTACTGATCTTGGCTGGGCCTGCTGTCATGTCTGGCCATTGATTGGCTGGCTGTTAGCTGATAGAGGGTAGCCAGAGCTGGGCGCCTGGGGGAACTTGGCTCTGTCTCATTCTCCAGCAGGCTGGCTCAAGCATGTTCTCATGTCATTGGCAGAGACATGGCAAGCTCATTCTTACACATGCTTTTCAAGTCTCTGCTTCTATCACATTTACTAACACCACAAAGCAAGTCACATCACTAAGGCCCGGGTCAAGGGGCAGGGCATTCTGCCTCATTCACAGTTAGAGGGTACTGCAGAGTCACATGACAGAGTCAGGGATTTAGGGAAGGGTCAACAATTGGGGCCAACTTTGCCATCTCCCTTACTGGGTCAAAAGGCAATCTTATTTTTAAGGCTCATGATAGAAATTTCCAAAGTGCTTTCCAGAAAGCCTGAAATGACCACAGTAATGGTGTAAGAGACTTCACAGTTTCCCAGTTCTCTTTACTCTTGCTGATTATGGGAGTGATTTACGACTTTTCATCTTGACTATTTTTTTTTTTTTTTAAGATTTTATTTATTTATTTGACAGAGAGAGACAGCGAGAGAGGGAACACAAGCAGGGGGAGTGGGAGAGGGAGATGCAGGCTTCCCACTGAGCGGAGAGACCGATGCGGGGCTCGATCCCAGGACCCCGGGATCATGACCTGAGCCGAAGGCAGACGCTTAACGACTGAGCCACCCAGGTGCCCCTCATCTTGGCTGTTTTGATTGGCATCTCTACCTGTCCCTCTAAGGCCGCACGTTTGCTCTTTGTGTTGGTTGTTTCCTTATAGGGTACCCCCAGAGCTGCCCTTGTCTCTAGTCTACTTATCCTCTTGGTCCTGTTCCTTCTGCCCACTTGACCTTGCACCTGTGCTGACCAGCTATCAGCTATCTGGAATATCTGTGATCCAGAAGAGCCCTTCCCCAGCCATTCTGAGTAAGCAGGAGTTCACTACCCATCTTTTTTTTTTTTTTTAAGATTTTATTTATTTGTGAGAGAGAGAATGAGAGATAGAGAGCATGAGAGGGGGGAGGGTCAGAGGGAGAAGCAGACTCCCCGCTGAGCAGGGAGTCCGATGCGGGACTCGATCCCGGGACTCCAGGATCATGACCTGAGCTGAAGGCAGTCGCTTAACCAGCTGAGCCACCCAGGTGCCCCACTACCCATCTTTTAACTCCACCACCTACACTACACAACAGCAGGGTAATTGTTAGTCCTCGTTATTCCTAGAATCCCAGAATTATTTAGGGCCAGAAAATAGCGAAAAATTTAATCATTTTTTTATACAATATTGTTCCTAGGAGATAGCTATGAATGTGGGTATGTGTGGGTAAAGACACGGCTGTAGATAAAAATTTACCTGAAGAAAAGGCTGGAGGAAATGAGCCACTGTTAATATTTTAGCATATCTTTGTGTAGAGGAATTATGGGTGAATTAAAAACAAAACCTTTAACATTGTGTAGTGAAACTGAGAGTCAGAGAAAAATGACTTGCCTCCTGTCCTTCAGATAAATCATAGCAAAACTGTGAGTTCAGCCCAGTCCTGCAGCGCCTGGTTTCATGTTCCCATGAGACGATACCACTGTAGGACTTCTGGAGCCCAGCTGTCTTTTGTTTGTTTGTTTGTTTCCGAGCAACATTGGTGGTTTGGTTTGGTTTGGTTTGGTTTTGCAAGAGTGCTTTGCTTTTTGTGGGTTCATGAGGAAATTAGGAATATTTTAGAAAATGATTGAGTCATCTAAGCCAGCTATGTGGATGTAGTGGGCATATCCATAAAAAGTCCAGGTGCATAAATTATCATTGCTTCAAAGTTTGACAAATGATTTAGGTAAATAGTGGATTTTTTTTTTTTTTTAATTGCGAGAGAGAGAATGAGAGACAGAGAGCATGAGAGGGAGGAGGGTCAGAGAGAGAGGCAGACTCCCCGCCGAGCAGGGAGCCCGATGCGGGACTCGATCCCTGGACTCCAGGATCATGACCTGAGCCGAAGGCAGTCGCTTAACCAACTGAGCCACCCAGGCGCCCGTAAATAGTGGATTTTATCTGTTAAATCACATTAAGCTGCCGAGCAGATGTGTCCTGAGTTTGGGGCACATAATTTATCATAGGTATCACATGGATTCTTTGTAATTGTATTAATTATTTACTATGTACAAAGGTAAGCTCTTCAGATTTAGGATGGAACTAAATAAGCTTTTTGGACATCTGAATTGATCAGATTGATTAGAGGAGGTCACTAGGACAGAGCGTTCTTTCTCAGAGTGTACCTGTACTGGACTGATTCTGGAAAACTGAGGGTTGGTTAGGAGACAAGGGCAGGGCCTCTGTCCATGGAGATGATGGGTTGGTCTGCTTGGAAATGAGTCTTTGGTTTGATTCCTGCTTGTCCTTTGTCTTATTTACCTTTCATCTGAGTACAGTTTCTAGGATATTCATAAAGGAAAAGAAAACTTTGGTTATTTCTCTGGAGAGTAGAAATGGCTCAAATATTACTATGACAATGAGGAAGTGAGAAACGTACTTTGAAGAACCCTTGACTTGGAGAACACCAAAGAGCTGTTGGTGTCTTGGGGGCATGATGTTCTCAGCCAAAGTCAAATGTTAAATGGAGGCATTGGGGGCCTAGAAATATGTTGCTATTGCTAAATTAGTACCTTTTACCCACCTAGGGCTTTCTCTAAGCCTTGTTGGATCACAGATGATACAGTTGCTCAGAAATGGACACAAGCTAGTGGGGACAGAGACTGGGATGTGAGGCTGCTTCATCAAGCAATAGGAGGAAGAATCTAAGCCCCTAAGAAATAAGCATCAATGGGTTCTCTTTCCTAGTGCTTCCGTGGTGTTTGGTGTCCTTTGTGCCAGTTGGCTTGCAGAGAAAGACTGCCTGGAAGCTGAGTTTTTGCCGGTGCTGGGGGGACTGCCAGCCAGTTAAAAATCAGACAGAGCCTGTCAGCCACTCAGCTGGGGACCAGGTATTCCGGGCGACCCTGCTTGTTTATATGAGGATTCGAGCCTAATCCAATTGTCACTATTAGCCCACAATCCCACATGTACCTGGTCACATGCTGTCTTGGCATGTACACATGCACCTGGGCTCTACCTGCTAGGGTGAGTTACTTAGTTGTCCTAAGGTAGTTGTTGGCTGCTTCTGGATGACAAAGTGCTCAGTTAAAGGCAGTTTAAATAGTCATGTCACTAGAACCAAATAAATAGATTTTGATAAAACTAGTTCAGTTAATATCTCCCTTAGGGTAGAATGCAGTCTTTTCCACTTTATTTCTCTGGCTGAGAAAATCACTAGCCCTATTTCCAACCTGTGTCCACACTCAGATTTAATTGTTGGCAAATCTGTGGCAATTAACCACAGATCCACATGGCTGTGGATTGAGATGCTTGGGGGGGTGGGTTGGGTGGTAGGAGGTTAAGTGAAAAAGGAAGTGCTAGAGCCAAAGGGCAAGGAGATGAGTTGGGGGCACATGACATCAGAAAGAGAAAAGCAGCAGTGTGGCACCTCATCATCCTAGTCAAGGTCAACAGGGTGGTCCCACAAGTGTCAAGGACAGGGTCTGTGTTCCATTATCTCAATTCTTTATAATAGTGCTAATGAGGCAAAAGTAGGAGCATGAAAGCTCCCCTGTTTGGTTTTAGTAAGTCTCACAGCCTTAGTGTGCACCTTTAACCTACAGTTCTGGCTGGAAAATAACTATAATAGGGTGTGAGAAGGAATTGTGAATGGTAGCAGTGCACATTTGCCAGAAAATTCTTCAGAGTCATCCCAGCTTCTTAACCTCTCTGTGATCATTTCCTCTTCTGAAAAATTAGTAATAGAAAAATAGTATCTATCTCAGGCTTCTTGGGAAGATTAAATGAGTTAATACTAAGAAGACATTGAAAACCGTGCCTGGTGTATGGTAAGTGGTCTTTACTAATTTTTGTTGCAGTTACATTTACTAACTGCCGCACTCCTGTTGGACTGGCAGCTGCAGCTCATCTGAGAGTCTTTACTATTTCAGGAGTAATTCCTGGGTTGCTTCTGCTGCATAGAAGGGGCAGGGAAGCCTTTGGTACCACTGGAGCCACTCATCAGCCATGATGAGTGTTGAGTGGTGGGGACACCTTGGCAAGGGCTGAAATGCACCCGCTCCAGCTTGCCTGCTCTGACTGCTGTTGGCAGCCTGAAGTCAGGGGCTGTGAATCTCTGTAAACACCAGACTAGCCTCGACTTACCTTTCTGCCACTGCCGCTCAGCACTCACTCTCAGTTGGCACCATACTAATTTGTACCTGTGGACTCCTTCCTGTCTGAAATGGTCTTTGGTTGGCTCCTGAAGGACATTCTCACTCGATCTCTAGCTTAGCTGTGAGCTCCTTCCAGTGGAAGAACTACCTGTGCGTACTTCCCCTCACTGTCCCTTACCATTGGCGACCACTTTGTTCTGCACACATGGGAACCTATTCCTAATTTGGAGCACGTCAGGATTTATTCACCCTTGGGCTAACCTTAGCACCCAGCACAGAGCCATGGGAGGTGTGACTATGGGAAATGTTTGTGGAAGTGAATCTCAAACAGAGCTCTTCTGCCCATGTCCTTCCTTGAATCCCACCCACCATATACATGGCTTATACTGGCAGGTGTGACCACTGGCAGGTTTGATCACTTGGGGCCAGACCAGGGCTGAGGGTCCCAACAGGCTGCTTCACTCCTCTTGGGTTAGAGTTACCTGATCTGCATAGCATAATGCTTATATCCTCAGTCCTTGAAAAGGGAAAAAGTTCTGTTTATCCTCAGCCTCTTAGCATGACACCTTCCATTACCTACTCCTCTATAAACACAACCGTAGTCGTCACAGTTTATAAAACATCTGTATGCCAGGGGCTCTGTTAAAGTAGGTGCCTTGCGTAAGTTTTTCATTTGATCCCATGGATTAGGAATTGTACCCCATTTTTACAGTTGAAGAAACTGAGGCTTAGAGAGCTACTTGACCAAGATCATAAACTTACTATGTAGCATAAACTCCTGATCTAGTACTGACTTGGTCTAACTGGCCTTGCTCTTAACTTCTCTACAGGTTTATAAAAATACTCTTTTATCTATACTCAGATGTCTTTTAATTATTTTTCCTGCTTGAGCATCTGTTTCCTTCTCTGGAGTCACAGACACTTTTATTGACATTTCTTGCTCTGCCCTCTGATGCTGCAGTGACTTCATTGAGACTCTTGCGAATGTATGGTTGGCTGGGTCCTGCACCCCGCATGATTGCTTACTGGAAGCCTGGTTACTCTAGAGCAGGAGGAACTGAAGAGAAGGAGCACGATTCAGCTTCAAAGGTAAAGGCACCTGTTGTGATTCATACCTGGCTCATACCTGAGCCGGTCCATCCTAGGACCAACCCTGGTACGGCTTCAGAGTTCTCAGCATTAGCATCTTTTCAGTAAGTTTTGTTTGTGTCTTTCCATGGTCTTTCTAATATCTGTCCTCCATTAGGTGTTTATTAATTTGCACAGCACCCTTGGTGGTGGTATGTCCATTATTTATAAAGCTGAAGTGCCGAAAGTCAGTGTCCTCCAGGCAGCGAGAGAGAGTACAGGGCATTTGTGGGAGAGCCCAGGACTGCTCACATCTACAGAGCTTGAGAGAGACACTTCGGGATTTTGGAGATTTGGAGTTTAAGGCGCCAGGGAGGTCTGAAGCTGCCGCCAGTCAGTTTGCACTGTATTTTGAAAATCACACCTGCTGCTGTGTGGGGTGTGCTCTCCTCCCTGTCATAGCCCCTCACCATTACTCTGCAGTCACTACCCTGAGAGACAAGCAGCCACACTGATCCTTTATCTTATCATTAGGCAGCATCACCTTTCAAGTGTTTATTATCAGGAGAGTAACCCATATGCGCGTGACATGGGAGGCTATCTATAAATGTTTGTTGAATAAATAAAATAAATGCAATGCAAAGAAGGTCTCATTTACCCCAGACACTCAGTTCTGTTCCATAGAGGTCTCAGCCATCACCGGTTTTAGGTAGCTCCTTCTAGAACGATTCTGGGTATACACAGACATGGGTGGACCAGCCCATCTTGCCTTCACCTGTGGGATTGGCTGGACATGTTGCTGAGAGCTCACTGCTGACTCTCCTGTCTGCAGCCCTGGGGTTCTGATCAAGGCCGCTTGGATACAGGCAGGCACCCAGGGAAAGCCCTTTTCCTTTTTGTCACCTCTGGGACCCACCCAGCGCCATCAAACAGATTCATCAAATCTTGGGAGGTCAGTTCCCACAGAGGTGCAGAGCTGTAGTGTTCGCAGGAAGATGGCAAATCAGAATACAGAGTTACGACTCACTCCCCTTTAAGTTCACCAGAATTTGAATAGAGTTGGGGGATAGGGGAACGGAAAGCTCTGGATGATTATTTTCTTCTTTTTACATTTCCTAAACTTTTAATAGTCATCCTGTGTTTATAATGAAAACTTTATTTACAATGAAAAAACTCTCAATGCACTTAAAAAAAAAAGTGATTACCAGTTCCCATTGAAGTGGAGTCTTAAGCTCTCAACATATTAAATCTACTAATAAAGTTTTTATTGGTTACAAACATACAAAATCCCTTTATAAGAAACCCCAGGGGGGCAGTTGCCATTGTTTCCCTCTAACAGAATTGGGTCCTAACGAGCACAGTGCTAGAAATCAGTCTGCAGAAACTGGAAATGAAATAGAGTTGGTTCAGGGTGTCTCTGCAGCGAATTAGGGTAGTGCCTTGAAAACTCTCCTGGACTGTGATAAGCATGGTGGGTAACAGGATCTCCCAGAGTGCTTTTAAAGCTGCACATGACTTGCTGTTCTCCTCCTTGACTTTGATTCATGTATTTAGAATCTGCTTCAGAACAGTGGTTCCCACTGTCTGGTTCGTTGGGGCTGGGAGATTACTGCCAATGAACTGTGGACCCTTCCAAACATAGCACATTATCTGCCCCTAAATAATACAGTTACCATTTCTGCAATATCTGCTGTATGCCAGGCACTGTTCCAAGAACTTTCTTGCGTTTACTCGATCAAGTCACTGACCTGGAGAAGCTGATAGCGCTTGAATCCCCTTATGGATGAGGAGACTGAGACACAGCGGAGTGAAGCGGGTTGTCTAGGGTTTCTCTACTATTGGGAAGTGAAGTCATGCTGAAATCCATGCCATGCCGTCCGGCTCCAGAGCCACCGTTCTGATCACCAAACCACACTGCCTGTCAGAGAAGTACGTGATGTTTCATATACGTGGGCTGTCTGCGTGTTGTGTGTAATATTTTTTTTCCAGTTGTTTGTAGATACTGTTGGGATTGATCAAATAAAAATTCATGTAAAAGTGATAGTGAGTTTATATCAGCTTTGTCATCAGGATTTTCTCCATCAGTACATCTGAAATGTGATTTCTCTCCTGTGGTGAACCTTCAAATCTTTAGATGTTCTAAAAAGGCTATGGTCCAAAAGGCTGAAAATCACTGCTGTAGTGGAAGGAGGTAGAAATCGAATGCATGCTGTCGCTGCTTCTTTCCCGACCAGCTGCCCTTCAGCTCTGCTCCCTTGTTCTCAGCCGGGATCAACGGCAGGGACTCTCGTTCTTTGCGATGTGGACAGGTCCCGGTGAAATAATTTGATAAGCCCTGCTTTGGGAGTCATCTGGTAAGATCCAAAAGTAATTTCACAACATAACCTCCTCCTGGAGGCATTCATCGGAGGAAATGTATGTATTTTATATTCTGCGTGAGAGGCCTACTAGCCCTTCCATCAGCAGGACCATGTTCTAGCATCCACTCAGCTATGATCTGTGTTACTTTCATTCTGCTTCTGTGCCTCAGCTTATTCAGCAGGAAAATGCCTTGTCTGTTTAGGAGAGTGGTAGCAGAGTTAAGTGAGATGACAGTTCTTTGTATTTTCTGTAGTATATTCATGTATTTATTTTAAAGAATATTGAATGTCTAATCCATAACAGACACTGCTCTAAGCTCAGGGATTCCAGCAGTGAGCAGAACAGACCAAGCCCCACTCCTCATGGGGTTGACATTCTGTTTGGGGAAGACAGACAAAAAGGAAATAAATATATTATCAGGTAGTGATAAGTGCTATGGAGAAAAATAAGAAAGGAAAAGGAAATAGGGAGCGGGATGATAAATTTGTGTAGCAGTTCAGGAAAGGACTTAATGTTGAAGCTGTATGTGAGCTCATTCATGAGGATGTCAGAATGAGCCAGAAAGCTAGCCAGGGAGGTGGTGTCAGCCAGTGCAAAGGCCCTGAGGAGGGGATGTGTCTGGTGAGTTGGAGCATAGGAAGGGGCCTGTGTGACTGGGGCAGAGGGAGGGAGGGAGGGAGGCTGAGAGCAGAGAAGGTTAGAGCTCTAACGGGGCGGGATAGCAGAGGGTGGGTCTGGGAGTGAGCTGGAGCCACAGATGGATTTCACAGAGCAATATTTGTGCTGCAATTTCTAACATAAAAGGTTGATCATTCTTGCTGCGTGTGGAGAATAGACACTTAGGGGACAAGGAGTGGGGAGAGAGGAAGAAGATGGATTAGGATACTTTTGTCATAATCCAGGTTAGTGATGATGGTGACTAGGATCATGACTGTTGGAAGAGGTGGGGGCAGAGGTCTGATTTTAGGTTTGTTTTGAAAAGAAGCCTGAAAGGATTTGTTGAGAGAGGGGGCAAAGTTGACACCAAACATGTCAAGGTTTTTGGCCTGACCACCTGGAGTGATGTGTTATTTCCTGAAATGGGAAAAAGCTGAGAGAGAAAAAGCAGGTTTGGGAGGAGTGTTGAACGTGGGGCTTCAGCTTTGGACGTGTTGAGTTCCGGTGTCTATGGGATACCTGAGTGGAGACGTGAAAGAGAGGGTTGAGTCTAAGAGGAAGCTCAGAGTTGGAGTTAAGAGTTTGGGAGTCGCTAACATGCTCATGTTGGTCAGAGGCCTGAGGCTGGAGGGCAACACAGAGACGTGAGTGTAGCTAGTGAAAAGATTGAAGGGCTGATCCAGGGGAAGGGTGGGGGGACCTATTGTTGAGAGTAGGGGTTGGCAGACAGCAGCTGGCTTGTTACCTCTTCTGTGTATAAGGTTTTATTGGGATGCAGCCATTTGCACTCCTTTATCTATTGTCTTTGGTTGCTTTGGAGCTACAACAGCAGAGTTGAGTCGTTGTGACAAAGACTCACGGCCTGCCAAACCACCAAAACTTCCTCTCTGGCTTTTTACAAAGTTTGTTGACCTGGATTAGAGATCATGGAGATGAGGGGGTGTCCAGTCAAGGTGACTAAGGAGGAATAGCCAGAGAGGAGGGAGGCACTCCAAGCGTTCTGCTCTATAGGCCAGGCGGGGTGAGAATTTCAGTCAACAGCCCTAGAATGTGGGACACTGGACAGGTTACTTGGGCTCTGACCCTAGTAGCTCAGGATTATGAAGACAAAATGATATAGGTAAAATACAGCTGGGCTGTATGTTCCTATAGCACCCACTTCTACATGCTTAGCTTGCAGTCCTCAGCCTGGGCTCTGTGCTAGACTAGCCTTAGGGTGTTTGATGACAGCCCCTGCCACCCTTGAGTAAGTCCCAGATCTTGCCTAGGGCCCCACGGAAGCAGGAAGAAGGTGAGCTAGGGCCCCCTGCCCTGACCCTGTATACCCTGCCCCCCAAGGGACCTTGAAGGGGTACTCTGATCCTCCAGCATCTGCTTTACCTTCTATTTTCGGTAGTCTTTACTGAAAGCTCTTGAGCAAATGGAAAAATCCATTCTAGGAGATCACCAGTGTCAACATGTTCCTTGTATCAGAGTTTGATAGGCTCCTGTGGGACTGTGCCTTTAACAACACTGGCCGGCACGGCTCACCTGGGGAATTCTGCATCCTGCCCTTTAGGCGGGAGAAGGGTCTTGATATCCTCCCTAGGCCCGGGACATTTTCTCTCAGGAAGAGCCCTGGATGGGCAGCTTGAAGAGGGGGTGAAGTCCACCAGGGCTCCGCTAAAGACCCTGGCTCCCAGGCTTGGAAAGGGAAAGAAACGCCTTGTGTCCATGTACTCTTTTGGCATCCGGCATACCAGACTCTCCCCTGGCTCCTCTGGATGAAGAGTCACAGGAGCCGGAGCCCGTAGGCGTGTTTATCCCTTTGGGAAGGTCCTAAAGGAGAATTTGGCCTTTTCCACTCATTCTTCTATTATTGGTCCCCTTCTTTCTATTACTGCTAATGCCCCTGGTTAGTCTCCACAATAGTGGTTCCCAAAGTGTGATCTGTGGACCAACAGCATCACCTGGAAGTTTGTTAGAGGCACCATCCCCAGCCCATGGAGTCGGCATCTTTTGATGTGTGACCTAGGGCAAGTGAGCTAACCTCTCTAAAATGCCGTTTCCCTCTATGGAATATTGGAATAATGCTAGCACAGGATTGTTGCAAAGATTAAAGGGGATGAGCAATCCACTGAGTTTAACAGGTCTTCCAGGTGATGTGGATCATGCTGAAGTTTGAGAACTACTCCTGTAAAGATTCTTCTAAAAGATCCCCATTTTTGGCCAATGAGAGAAGTTCCTGATGAGAGAATTTTTTTTGGATTTTATCCCTTTATGCATCTCAAATTATTTTAAATCTGAGCTAATCTGCCAGTCATCTTTCCAAAATAAAAGCATAGACTCATTTTCTTAAACATTTTGTAAGGTATCAGTCATAGTTTAGCCTTTCCTTAAAGAGGTGGGTCATAATCCACATATACAATTATTGCTATGTTGGGTATAGGGCTTTTGGCATCCTACTTCTGTATTTTTGTATTCTTTACCGGTTTTTTAGCATTAAAGTTTTTTTTTTTTGGTTGTCAGTTTCTTCATTTCTGGATGTCAGCTGTTATTTCCATAGGTACTCCTTGTATAAGCCTCATCACTTTCTAATATTTTATTTTGAAATTGATTTTGTACAGGAACTGAAATAACCAAGATGGCTAATATGTGCACAAAGCAAGAGTAAGTAAATGAAAACCTGAGAGTAGGTAACTCAAGCTGAATTTTTTTAAGTATAAACTTCTGTACCTGAATTTTACAGGATAAAATTTGGATGCTTGTGTGTGTTTACTTCTGATTGTATTCTCAATAGTTGTTCTTTTGAATAACTGAAAAATTGTTGTGCAGTACTCATCAGTTAATACCTGTGAATGTTTCCCCTCGTCATGTTACACTTTTCTATCTTCTGCCTATCTTACTCCCTTTGTTATTGACACGTTATTTTCCAGACGTCCTCATAACCTATCGCACATTCTCATGTAAAGGACTGCACTTGGGACAAAAAGATAATGGCTAAATGTGAGGTGCCCCCTCTTTCACTCCCCTTTTTCTTGTTATGATATTTCCACTGCTCCCTCACGCAGCCTGGGGGAGAGTATGCACAGGCTTGTGAAAACTCCTGCATTCTAGGTGGAGTTCTGCCTTTAAGTGCCTGGGTGGGATTAAGCAAATCACTTGGCTTCTCCTGGCCTGCAAGTGGAAACACAGCACCATCTTCACTTGAGAGGCATCACCAAGAAGGGGTATTCAAGGCTTTTTGGCTTTGCGTAGGGCTCAAGGTTGCTTCTTCAGTCTCCCTCTGCCCCCTCTCCAGCTGCCTTGGCTCAGAGACTTCGAGACTGGTGTATTTTCTGTCATGCTTCAGAGCCTGCTCAGTCAACACAAACATAACATGAAGCCATAAAGAGAGAGCTGATACTCACCATGGAAAATGTTGGTGGGAAAAGGCAAAGATACTTAAAGACAACTCCTCAGATAACTCTTCTTCCGGCTGTGGAAGGTACAATAGTGTGTGTAATGTGCTGTTTTGGCTGCTCTCACTGCGTAGGAATCCAGTGCATTCTGAACTGTGGGGTAGGCCAAGTATTTAGACAATGTGCCTGCTTGGCACCTGTAGATTCCCGAAAGGATCGGGGTCTCTAGATAGAGGCCTGCTGCCAGGATCCTCAGTTAGGCAGGGGCATATCTCCCACTGGTGAAGGCCATTCTGGACCTTGGTGAGAACAAGATCAAGGAGGCCCCGAGAAGCCCACCACCACTGAGATCCAAAGGGGCATCCACTCTCCTAAGCAGTCTGCTCCCTGCATTTGGGTGTATCTACATGCCTTCTCCCCAGAGAGCATGCTGACTGCTCCTGAAGGACATGTGAGAAGATTTTCATGCACTTCTGCTTTCCTGAAGGAAGCCTCTGGAAGGGCTGATGCTGTAATGTGCATTTCGATCACCTGGGGATCCGTAAATTCTGAGTCAGTAGGTCTGGGTGAGCCCAAGGCTGTGTTTCTCACCAGCTTCCAGGCACTGTTGATGCTCCTGATCTGTGGATCATGTTTGGGTAGCAAGATGGTGGTGGGCACTGGAGGAAGAAGTAGGAGACCTGAATTCCAGCCGTGTATGGCCCTGGGCAAATCAGTGACTCTCTGAGACCCACAGTTTCCTCTATGGCAGCAAACAAGGGAGATGGGCTAGAGTCTGTCCAGTTCTATGATGGGCGTTCCAGGAAGACTTACACCTCTACCTTGTTCTTCCTCAGGGGGGCCTGTTAGCCCTGGAGGTTGTGCCCAGTGGTCCTGCAACATGGGGATTTGCTCGCTTCATTCACTATGTATAGATGACCAGCCTCTGCCCACTGCATTTAAGGGAGATACCAGATTCTATTGTCCATTATTTGAAAGAAAAAGAAAAAAACAGTTCAATGACTACCTGCCCCATCTCCATTCCTTTAATTGTTCACAAGTGGCTTTCTCCTCTCCCCCTATGATATGGTTAGATTCATATTCTGTCCTTTCTGTCTAGGAAGCTGGCTCAGTGGGGCACCCTAAAAGAATGCTCAGGCCTCAGACCTCGAAATCTGTTTCTCTGAAATGAGATGTCCAGCGTGTTCACTACAACAATAGCTGCCAGGCCCATTACAGTTATGTAATAGGTTTCTTTTTTTAACCAGGTTTTGAAAATGTGTGCATTATCCTTTAGGTAGTAAATGAAATAAAAAAGGCTGAAGATAAATCGGCTTTGCAAAGTGGGGCTGAAGCTTTTCTACTAACTGCACCTTTTCTCTCTCTCTCCTTTCTTTCTTTCTTATTTATTTATTTATTTAGGTGGTTGTTGCTTTTTAAGGAACTGATGGCAAGTGATTTCTTTTTAGCCCTTTTTAAAGGCCCAACTCATCTTTCACTATTGGCTATTGAGACCTTGGCCTGACGCAGAAGAGGCCCCCAGACAGTTGTGAGAATGGGGTGGAGGGTGATTCCAAACAACATCGTTAAGTGTCTTTCGACGTGAGGTAGCTTCTGCTTCCCAAGGCTCCTTCCCTGCCTTGCTTCCTCCACATAGAATCACTGTCACAGTGGTTGTGGTAAGGAAAAACATGTCTTCCTGGCTAGATAGGTCACCTGAGAGCTGAAAGGTGGCAGAATATCCGATTGTTGGGAGCACAACACCAGGATCAATTTCCTTTTGACCCTCTTCGACTCTTTCTTCTCTGCCTCCATAAAATTTCATTAGCACTTTAAATATAGCAAGCAGATTGACTTGCAACAGGCCTACTGCTCTACTATAATTGAACTGTTTTTTTCTGACGGATGTGTTTATAATACCCCCCTTCTGGACAGAGTGTATGATAACTGGGGATTCGATAACTGAACAAAATGGCATCCGAACTCAGAATCCCTCTACCCAGGGAGGGACCAATGAAATCACAACAGTTAATCTATAGGAAGACCCACGTGCTCTGCTGCTGGAGAAGCTTTCTTGGCTTGCAAAATGAAAAGGGAAACCACCGTGGGAGGTGGAGGTCTGACGTTGGTGGGAAGCGACCCCCGCCTTTCTTTGTGCACATAGACATTGAATGGAGAGTGTCTTGAATCATCTGATTTCACTCCTCATTATATTTCTCCTCTGTGTACACTGACCACACTTTCCTCCTCGGTGTGTGGAAAGCTATTAACAGTACACACATGTGGCACATCTGTGCAGCCATTATTGCTGCTGGATAGCTGTGTTTGTGTAAAATATTGAGCACCCTGTGAAGATTTATAATGGTTTCCCGCCCTGCCCCCTCGACTCCCCCCACCTTCCCTTTTCTCTATTTAAAGATATATTAACATTCCTGGTTGTATCTGGAGGAAAAGAAACTTTCAAGTGAGACTGCATGAAGAGGAAAATGCCTGTGTCTGAAGGCTCCCCACTAGAGTGAGCTTGGAGGCCTTCTAAGAAGCAGGAGGGTTGACTGAGGCATGGGGGTAGCATACATAGCTTCCCTGGAGGTTGGTGGGGCTCAGTATCTCTCTGGGCTCCGTCCTCACTGTGAGTTTGGTCTCCCTACTACAGGCTTAGACTTACAGGCACATATTTCTCCAGTGCTTATGATACTTTGCTCATGCCTTTCTCAAGATCTGTCCCCCACTTCAGCAACTTGGGTGTGTCTTGGTTCTAAGGGATGCCCTGATTTCCTAAAGTATTCGTTTCTGCTCTTCTGTCGACAGAGGTGCCGGCGGCTGTAGTTTGGTCCTGAGTTCTCTGAGTCAGGGTTTGAGGCAGGATGTGGGAAAATAGTCATCCTCCCCAATACAGAGGTGGCAGGGCCTCAGTTTCCAGGGATTTCACAGACCACTGATTCCACCAGAGAGCTTTGCTTCCTCTGTGCTTGCTGAGCTGGCTCTCCCCACCTCTGCCCAATAGTCTTGTCCCACCCCCATCCCAACTGCGAGGGCCGAGGCGTGTAGAATATTGCATTCCTGTGATGCTAACCTCATGGGCACGATACAGGAGGGCCTGGAGGGGAAAGGCTGCTGGTGCCTGTGACCCCAATGGCCACCTCTCTCCTTCTGCCACCTCCCCTGGACTGCCCTCCCCCCTTCCCCATAGGCCCTGGGCACAGCATGCTCTGAGAGCAGCATGCTCTAAGAGCAGAGAGTGACATGAGGCAATGTCTGTGGCAAAGGGGAGAATGTGTGCTGAGCCTTGGGAGGTGCCGATTGGCTGGCAGTGAGGTAATGCAGTGCAGTCTAAATGTGGAAGCAGCAGTACCAGTATTGAGGGCGTGTCTCCTCAGCAAGCTGAGTCGCCTGCCAGCCATCTGAAGGACAAGGTCTCTGAGGGCTTCTGCTGACCTTGTGTGGCTGGCTGGCTCACAGGGCAGGGTCTGTGTGGTGGAGACCAGATGGCAGGCTCTGTGTTGTCATTAGTGTTCTCTACCCCTAAACCCACTGCTCTTCTGACCTGTACTTTTAAATAGGAATCTCTTAGATGGAGGGTAGAGGAGCTTGAAAATGAGGGTCTGGACTTCCCAGGTAATGATGAATGGCAGTTGAGATTGGGATGGTTTCCATTGGTTTAACCCCTTTAATGATGTGGATCACCTCAGGGTCCTCCTTCCTGTGTAAAATTCCGGGTCCACGAATGGGCCAGAGTCTTTACCCAAACTCCTCATTCCTTTCTACTACTAATTCCTACTACTTAGTGCCGGTGGCATTTTTAGCATGAAGAGCTGAGGATTCGGGGGGACACTGCAGGCTATACTTCTCTTTAATAAGACACCATAGAGAGTGATGCCACCAAAATGCTGATACAGGTTGTTCCCTACTTCACTCTCCCTTATAAGAGTAACTAACATCTGTTCAAGAATGAGATCCACTGAGAGAATCCTAGAACATGGCGGTAAGGCTGAAGCAACCGCCTCCATCATAGAGGCCAAGACGGACTGCATTAGAAGGGTAAAAAAAAGTGGCTACATGTTGACCATATCGCCCCTCCCCCAGAACAGTGCAGCGCCATGCATAGAGGTCCCCCACTGAGCCTCCAGTTCCTCCAGTGGGAAAGAGAACCAGCCTCCTCCAGCATCATGGGTCACTTTGTGGGAGATCCTACCCCAGTCTCGCACTATGGGGGTTGTAGGGAAATCTGCAGGGCCTGACCACTGGTAATCTGACTGTGATGGAGAAAGAGGAGAGAGGATTACAATAACTGGCGCCAAGGGTCTTGGCAGACTGAGTCCGTACCTGCAGCGACCCAAGCGGTAATCCAACCATTGGCTTTGCTAATCTGCAGAACCAAGTGGGGGGCACACTCTGTCCAGGGAACTCAGGGTGCAGAGCCACCTGATTTGGTTCCTTAAACAAGGAGTTTTGCTGGCTGTAGAGCCTGGTTTGCCCATGCCCAAGCAAGGTGCTGAGTCACAGCCCCATCCATTGTAGAGAGTGCGTTCAAGCCCCATCTGAACAGAAAGGCTACCGACAACTCCTGGAAGTTTTGCAGCCCAGTGGTACTCAAGCAGAGAAGCAGGCAGGCAGGGCTGATGGCCCAAACCAGTACTGGGTCTGGAAGCTTCCCTTGATATGCATAGGTAGGGGGATTAATTCATAGCCAAGGCTGAGGGTAGCTCCTGGCTTCTCCGAACCAGAGAGCCTGTTTGGGAAATTGAGAGTAGATTGGAGCAGCCTCTCTCCCTTCTGCCCAGGAAAGGGGGCTGTGAGACGTAGCCTCATCTACTGTGGAGAGTGTCTTCCAGCCCCATTTCACCAGAAAGGCTGGCAACGTCTCCTGGAAGCTATACGGCTCAGTGGCATTCAAGCTGAGAGAAGGGCAGACAGAACCAATAGTTTGCAGGGCAAAGACAGTGGGCCTGGTCAATCAGGGAACTTGGGAGTGCAGGTTGGCTTGAGTTTAAGACAACAAACAGCTTTACCAGTTTCAGAACTGCTTCTCCTGCTGCACCCAGGTAGGGAATCTAATTCATAGCTTTGCTCATTGCTGAATACAGCCTTCAGCCTGTCTACCAAGGTAACTTAACCAGAGCACACAGGAAGCTGCAGAGCCCATTCAGCAGCCCTAGGTACAGTGGCACTTGAACAGAGAGCACAGCCCATGGTGTCCCCCATCTGTAGAGCAAAACCAGTGGCACCATGTGATCGGGGAATTCATTGCACATTCAGGCCTGATTCGGCTCTCCAGATGAGCTGTACAGGCCCTGGGCCTGCTGCCCTGCCAGAGCAGGGAAGCTAATTTATTAGCTATGTCTTCTATGTCCGCTATATAATATAGTAGTCAGTCCTGACTATCTAGTGAGCTTGACCAGAGAATCTAGGCAGCTGTGGAGCCCATCCTACAACCTCACTTGGGTAGGGAACCAAGCCAGCAGTCTTACCTTTTTTTAGCCAGTAACCTCCCCCTCCCACCCCATCCCTGTCCTCAGAGCTTGAACAGTTGCCTTGCCCCAAATTAGAATATAAGAGCAGGCCCCACCTGCCCAAAGGCATTACCAGCAGACACCTGGAAACCCAAACTGAGCTGACTGATGAGGAACTATCTCTACCAAAACGAACCTATAAAGCCTGGAAGAGGAGCTCCAGTAAATTTGTAGATACCAATGTAAGGAATCAAGGATTATGAAAAATCAGGGAAATATGAGGTGATAGTTTCACCATCAAAGGAAACTAATAAGGCTCCAATAACTGACCCTACAGAAATGGAGATCTGTGAACTGTCAGACAAAGAATTCGAAGTAATCTTTTTATGGAAGTTTAGTGAACTATAAGAAAACACAGATCACTAAATTAGGAAGATAATGAGGAAAACAAAACAAGAAAATTGGCAAGGAAATAGGAGCCATCAAAAATAAAACTAGGGGTGCCTGGGTGGCTCAGTCAGTTTGGTGGCCTACTCTTGATTTTGACTCAGGTCATGATCTCAGTGTGCTGGGATTGAGTCCTGCGGCAGCCTCTTTGTTCAGCGGGGTTGAGATTCTCTCTTTCCCTCTGACCGTGCCCTCCCCCCACCCCCCCCGCTCATGCTCTGTCTCTCTCTCTCTCTAAAATAAATGAATAAAAAAAAATAAAAAATAAAAATAAAAATAAAATAAATGAATAAATCTTAAAAAGAAACAGAAATCTTAGAGTTGAAAAATACAATAACTAAGCTGAAGAATTCAGTAGAAAGTTTCAAAAGTAGACTTGACCACACAGAAAGAATCAGCAACCTGGAGGATAGGACATTGAAAATCACCCAGTAAGAGGAGAAAAAGAAAAAAAAAATTAAAAAGAGTGAAGAAAGCCTATGGGATTATGGGACATAATAAAAAGAAACAATATTTCCATTATGGAAATTCCAGAAGGAAAAGAGAAAGGAACAGAAAGTATATTTAAAGTAATAATGGCTGAAAACTTCCTAAACCTGGGGAGAGAAATGGACAATGAGATCCGGTTGAACCCTACTAGGTTGAACCCAAATAGGGCTATACCAAGACACATTATAACCATTAAAAGTAAAGGACAGAAAGAATTTTAAGAGAAGTAAGAGGAAAGAGAGAAGTTACATATAGGGGAAATCCTGTAAGACTACTGGTGGATTTCTTTTTTTTTTTTTTTTTTTTTTTAAAGATTTTATTTATTTATTTGAGACAGAGAGAATGAGATACAGAGAGCATGAGAGGGAGGAGGGTCAGAGGGAGAAGCAGACTCCCTGCCGAGCAGGGAGCCCTACTGGTGGATTTCTTAACGGAAACTTTTCAGGCCAGGAGAGAATGGGATGACCTATTCAAAATATTGAAAGAAAATAACTGCCAACCAAGAATTCTATACCTGCCAAAGCCGTCCTTCAGGAACAGAGGAGGGATACTTACCTGAACAAACAAAAGTCGAAGGAGTTTATTACCATCTAACCTGCCTCATAAATGCTAAAGGGAGATCTTTGAGAAGAAATAAAAGAACACTAATATTATAAAAACACAAAAGGTAGCATAAATCGCACTGGTAATGGGAAGTATATAATCATAGTTAAATTCTGCAATATGGTAATAGTGGGGCATGACTCATAACTCTAGTTTACAGTTTAAAAAGTTGCAAGAATAGTTATAAATGCAATAATTTGTTATTACACAATATAAAAATCATGTAAACTGTAATAGCAATAACCTAAAATGTGAAGAGAAGTACAAATGTAAAGTATATGAATTCTATTGAAATTATGTTGTCAGTTTAAAATAGGGTGTTATAAGTTTAAGATATTTTATGTAAGCCTCATGGCAACCACAAGGGAAACTCTCGTAGTAATTACACAAAGAAACATGGTAAGTCAAAGCATGCTAATACCAAAAGACATCAAAACAAAAAAGACAGCAGGATAAGAAACAATGAGCAATGGATCTACAAAACAACCATTAAACAATTAACAAAATGGCAATATTAAATACTTACCTATCAGTAATTACTTTAAATGTAAACAGATTAAATTCTCCAATTAACAGACATAGAATGGCTGAATGGAAAAAAAAAAGATCCAACACTATGCTGCCTAAAAGAGACTCACTTTAGCCTTAAAGAGTAAAGGAGTGGAAAAAGACATTTCAAGCATGTAAAAAAAAAGCAGGAAAAAAAAAAAGAAGCAGGGGTAGCTATACTTAGACAAAATAAAATTTAAATTAAAAATGGTAAAAAGGGACAAAGAAGATTTTCATATAATGACAAAGGGGTCAACACACCAAGAAGATATAACACTTGTAAATATATATGCACCCAGCATCAGAGCACCTAAAAATAGCAAAAACTAACAGAGCTAAAAGGAGAAATAAACAGTAGTACAATAATTGGGGACTTTAATACCCCACTCTCAATGATGGACAGATCATCTAGACAGATAATCAATAAGGAAATGGCAGATTTGAACAACACTATAGACTGAATGGGCTTGGCAGACATATGCATAACATTCTATCCAGCAACAGCTGAATGCACATTCTCAACACATGGAACATTTTCTAGGCTAGACTGTATGTTAGGTCACAAAACAGGTCCTTATCAAATTCAATAATTTTGAAATCATACCAAGTGTCTTCTCTGACCACAATGACATGAAACTAGAAGTCAATAACACAAGGAAACTGGAAAATTCATGAACACATGGAAATTAAACAACACTCTGCTGAGCAAAGAATGGATCACAGAATAAATTGAAGGGGAAATAAAAATGTTTCTTAGAGCACCTGGGTGGCTCAGTCAGTTAAGTGTCTGTCTTCAGCTCAGGTCATGATCCCAGGGTCCTGGGATCAAGCCCCGCATTGGGCTCCCTTCTCAGTGGGGAGTCTGCTTCTCCCTCTGATCCTCCCCCCACTTGTTCTCTCTCTCTCTCAAGTAAATCTTAAAAAAAAATTGTTTCTTGAGACAAATGAAAATGGAAGCACAGCATACCAAAACTTATGGGATGCAGCAAAAGCAGTTCTAAGATGGAAGTTCATAGTAATAAACACCTACTAGTAAAAAGATGGAATCAGTAATCAAAAATATCCTCATGAAGAAAAGCCTAGGACCAGATGGCTTCACTGGTGAATTTTACTAAACATTTAAAGAAGAATTAACACCAGTCCTTCTCAAATTCTTCTAAAAAGTCAAAGAGGAGAGAACACTCCCAAGCTTATTGTATGAGGCTAGCATTATCCTGATACCAAAACCAGAAAAGGACATTACTAGAAATGAAAACTACATGCTAATATACTTGATGAATATAGATGCAAAAATTCTCAATAAAATAGTAGAAAACCAAATTCAGTAGTACATTGAGGGGATCTTTCTCCACAATCAAGCAAGATTTATCCATGCGATACATGTGTGGTTCAACATATGCAAATCAATCAATGTGATATATCACATTAGTAGAATGAAAGAAAACCATATGATTATTTCAATAGATGCAGAAAAGACATTGAACAAAATACATTCTTTCATGAAAAAAACTCAACAAATTAGGGATGGAAGGAACATATCTCAACATAATAAACACCATATACGACAAGCCCACAGATGATATCCTACTCAATTGTAAAAGAACAAAGTTTTTCACTTATGATCAGAAACAAGACCAAGGGGCCCACTCTCACCACTCCTATTCAACATAGTACTAAAAGTCCTAGCTAGAGGAATTAGACAAGAAAAAGAAATAAAAGATATCTGCATTGCAAAGGAGAAGTAAAATTGTCTATTTGCAGATGACATGGTTTTATGTACAGAAAACCCTAAAGCCTCAATCAAAAAACTTAGATCTAATCAATGAATTCAGTAAATTTGTGGGATATAAAATTAACCAAAATCAGTAGCCCAATTATGTGCACTAACAGTGAAGTTTCTGAAAAAGAAATAAATTGATCCCATTTACAATAGCATCAGAAACAATAAAATACTTAGGAATACATTTAAGGATGTGAAAGATCTCTAAGCTGTAAACTATAAGACATTGATGAAAAAAATTGAAGACACAAATAAATGGAAAGATATCCTACGTTCATGGATTGGAAGAATTAATACTGTTAAAATGTTAATACTACTGAAAGCCATCTTACAGATTCAGTGTAATTCCTATCAGGATTCCAGTGGCATTTTTTATGGAAGTAGAAAAAACACTCCTAACACTTATATGGAACTCCAAATGATCCCAACTAGCAAGAAGAAGTGAAAGAAGAATAAAGCAAGAGGTACAAAACAATATGGTACTGGCATAAAAACAGACAAATTGCCCAATAGAATAGAATTGGGAGCCCAGAAATAAACCTAAGCATACACAGTCAGCTAATATTTGACAAGGGAGCCAAGAATATTCAGTGGTGAAAACATGGTCTGTTCAATAAGTTGTGCTGGGATAATTGGATATTCACATGTCAAAGGATGAACCTGGACCAATATCGTATACCACTCACAAAAATTAACTCAAAATGTATTAAATATTTAAATGTCAGACTTGAAACCATGAAGCTCCTAGAAGAAAATATAAACAAATCTCCTTGACATGGGTCTTTGTAATGAATTTTTGGATATGACACCTAAAGCATAAGCAACAAATTAAAAAATGGACAAGTGAGACTACATCAAACTAAAAAGCTTTGCATAGCAAAAGAAGCCATCAAAAAGTGAAAAGACAACCTATGGAATGGGAAAAGGAATTTGCAAACCACGTATGTGATAAGGGGTTAATATCCAAAAAACACAAAGAACTCATACAACTCAATAGCAAACAAACCCCCGCAAAGCCAAAAAAACCCCCAAACCCCAATTAAAAAATGGGCAAAGGACCCTGAACAGACATTTCTTCAAGGAAGATAAAGGCCTTTTGTATAAAGGCCATCAGGTACATGAAAGAATGCTCAACATCAGTAGTCATTAGGGAAATGCAAATTAAAACCACAGCGAGATACCACCTCACACCTGTTAGAATGGCCATCATCAGAAAGACAAGAGATTACAAGTGCTGGCATAGACGTGGAACAGAGGGAGCCCTTGTGCACTGATGGTGGGATTACAATTGGTGCAGCCACTATGGAAAGCAATATGGAGGATCCTCACAAAATTAAAAATAGAACTAGCACATGATCCAGCAATTCTACTTCTGGGAATATATCCCAAGGAAATGAAAACACTAACTTGAAAAGATATCCACACCTCCATGTTCACAACAGCATTGTTTACAGTAGCCAAGACTTGAAAACAACCTAAGGGTCCATCAGTGGTGAGTGGATAAAGAAGTTGTGATATATAAATAATACCCCATTATATATGTGTGCATGTGTGTGTGTGTGTGTGCGTATGTATATAAATTAAAAAATGAGGAAATCTCACCATTTGCAACAACATGGTTGGACCTTGAAGGCATTTAAGTGAAATAGGTCAGAGAAAGACAAATACCGTTTGATCTCGCTTACGTGTAGACCCTAAAAACAAAAACCAAACCCCTAGAAAAACAGATCAGACTTGAGGTGGGGGGAGGTGGAGAGAGTGGGAATCGGAAGAATGTGATCAAAAGGTACAGACTTACGGTTGTAAGAAAAGTAAGTACCAGGAATGTGATGTACAGCCTGATGAGGACAGCTACCCCGGCTGTGTGGTATATGGGGGTGTTAAGAGAGTGAATACTGTGAGTTCTCCCCACAAGGAGAAATCCTTTTTCTTTGGTCCTTCTTTCTTCTCTTTTGGTAATGATTTGAGAAGATGGATGGATGGTAGCTGAACGTATCGTGGCAGTCATTTCATAATATATGTAAACTGTACACCTTCAACATATACAGTGATGTATGTCAGTTATGTCTCAGTAAAACTGGAACAAAGGAAAAAAAAGACACCTCTTCAAGGACAAGAGCTGGCTCCTTTAGGAAGATTCTTCTGAGACTTAGCAGCTTCCAGGGATCATAGTTGGTGCTCAACAAATAATTGAGTATCTGCTGTCAACTGATGTCTGAGGCCATGGTAGTGATAAAAACATGGGACTTGCCCTTGAGGACATCATTTCATCATTTATTCAACCAGCTTTCTGGACTATTTACTACAGGCCTGACACTGTTCTAAGCATTTAGGCTACCATGGTGGACACAACAATGCCCTTGGTTTCATGAAGATAATACTGTAAAAGGAGATAGAGACAAAACAAGAGGGCTAAGATGAAAATGAGGGAGGATACTGGGATAGAAGGAAAGCAGAGGTTGAGGCTGCTTGGATTTGGAGGTCAGGGAAGACCTTTATAGAGAGGTGACATTTAAGCCAAGAGCTCATTCTAGCAAGAGAAGTAGCCATGAGATATTTTAGGGGACATTTGTTCCAAGCAGAGAGAACTGTAGGGGCAAGGTCCTGAGTCAGGAAGGGAAAGAGGAGCAAACAGGGGAGAAGTGGCATGTCCTAAGGGGTAGTAGAAAAGACAGGAACCAGATCTTGTAGGGCCTTGTAGACGGCAGAAAGCAATTAGGAAGTTAAGCTTTAGGGAAGGTCACAGAATTGAATATCCAAGGATAAACACTCACCCAAGGGGAAGCAGAACTTGTTAGTGGTCTGCTACAGTCCTGCATATTCAGAGTGAGGCTACTCCTTTCCCCCAAGCACACAATAGTTCTGCTGGGATGCTGAGTGGCAGGGCTTTGTAGGCAGGTGGATTGAGCGGGTGGCTGGAGCAGTCTCTCCCGGAAGGGAAATCATTACCATTACCCCAGAGCCTTTTCTTTCCTCCAGAGTCATACTGGCTCTATGTTATTGGATGCTTATTGTGGTCTGGACCCTGTGCCACAGGCTCTCGACATCATCTCATTTAATCCTCATTTAATCCTCATAATCCAGAATGTGGGTGGTATAATTATTTGACAAGTGAGGAAACTGAGGCCCCAACAGAAAAGTTAATCCTCCAAGATGACTTGTCTAGGAAGGAATGGAAATGAGCTTCAAACTCATAAGAGACATGGACTTTTGGCAGTTTGGGTTGTGGATGAATAGCTCAGGAAATGCCTCCTGGGGTAGAGGTAGAAGTGGGAAGGGAAGGAGAGAAATGTTCAGAGACCGGCTGCATATCATAATAACGTGTTAATCCAAGGGCAATTTTGCACCCCAAGGGGGCAGTTGGTGATATCTGGGGACCCTCCTGCTTGTCACACTGGGAGGCAGGTAGGAGTGCTGTTGACATCTAGTGGGTAGTGACCTGGGATGCTCCTAACCATGGTACAGGGCACAGGACAGCCCCCACGGCAAGTAGTTCTCTGGCCCCAAACGTCAGTGTGCGAGGTTAAGAAGCCTGGGTTAAAGTGTTCCAGTGCAGACTATTCTCTGCTTCCTTCTCTCTTCCGTCTCTGCCCTGGGGGTTACTGCTGCACCGTGCCTTCAGATCCAGAACGGAAATGGAAATTTGAGATTCCATTGGGATGGTGCCCTTCCCCAGCTCTCTCGGCCATTTTAGCTTATGTTAGTGAAGGGAGATGGAGTGCTTGATCTTAGGGCGAGTGGGCCCTGCTGCGGTACTGCATCAGCCCTGTGGCCGAGGGAGGCATTAGTGAACTCTGTGCTGTGGTTCCCCATCTGTAAAGTGGAGGTCATCAGACCCCCTCCAGACACCTCTCAGGTTCCTTGTCAGAATTCCGTAAGATAATAGATGTGAAAGTGGTTTCATAAAAATACTACATAAATGCGTTATTTCTAATCCTTACACCACTAATAAAACTAAACCATCATTATTTTGCCCCTGACAACACCAGTTTGCAGAACCGTGAGAGTTTTGTACGTGGTAGTCTTAAAGAGCCCTGGAGAGATCTGTAAGGGACCTCAAGGTTGCATAAGCAAACAGCCAGGGATGCACCTTGGGATTATTAAAGTGAGGTGGGGAGACACGTCGGTTCTTATTCAGTTACTCAAATGTCCTTTGTTCACTTCTTGGCATCATTACACTTTAGAATCAATATAATAACTTCATTACCCTTCTCCCACCCCTGTCAGGGCTCTGAGGGTGCAGTCTAAACAGAATAATTAATTAACAGAAATGAAGAGGAAGAAACTCAAGCAGTGGCTACAGAAGATCAAATAGCAAGAAGGGACCTGCAAAGATTTTCCCTGTTGTTTGACCTTGGGCAGCACAGAGGAGGCTGGGGAAGTCCCGGGATTCCAGCTCCACAGGCAGAATATTTGGGAATACCCTCTTACTGTTTTTTCTGCCCTGAATGGTATAGAAGATACTGAGGACCACAGCTTGACCATCATCTGAAATACAACCCAGCTCATTGCTGGAGAAGATTTTGGGGGGAGTGAGGCAGTCTTGCATGCTGGATCAGCATAATAAAGGCAGGATCAGGATCTTGGATGCAGAATCAGCCTTCTAGGAAGGGCTGAGGAAAAGGTTGCTGAATGATCTGACTTCAGAAATGCTCTACTAAAATGTCCCTCCAAACTTCACTGGTGTCTGAAATTTCTTTCAGAAGAAACAAATCTTTCCTTTCTATAATTAAAGATAAGAATCTATTCTTCCAAGGAGAGAGAAGTAAATAGTCTTAAATTTAACCTAAAGTACTATCATGTGATTACAAAAACTGAAGAAATCCTTTTCTAACTCCACAGTTTGAGAATGGGCTCTAAATAAAGGCTGTCTTGCTTGTCTCCGTATCTGTATTTATCGAGTAACCACAAACCTTTCCTGGGATGTCACTGGTTAATACTCTTCTCATGATCCGAAAGCCCTTTGCTATTTCTTTCTGGGCATCTGAATCTGCTTGTTCAGGACACATTGAAACCCTTCTCACCCACCGCCCTGCGCACGCCCCCCTCAGCTTTCTACCTACATCCCTATCTTGTATCTCACAAAGAGCCCCACTGAGGATCCATTAGGTAGAAGAAAGAAGATCCCAGGGACCTAAAAGATCTCAGGGCTAGACCTGGCTTTGTCATTACATAGTTCGAAAACTCTTTGGGCCTTCGCTCCTTGGCCTCTGAAGTAGGAGAATTGGATTAGACATTTCCAAGGAACTTTCCAACTGTAAGATTATGGATTGAAAGATGGAGATTATGGATTGAAAGATGGATTTTCTTCTTTCTGTGTGTCCTCTCTTTTATCACCACCATCCCCCAACCCAATCTGAATCCTTTCAAGAGAATATAAGAGGTGGCCATGGTTCAGGGAGATGCAAGGAACAGCTATGGTCAAGGGAGACATGAGGGATACTCATGGTCAGGGGGATATAGGGGGGTGGCCATGGTTCAGGGGCATTTAAGGGTGTCCCTAATGTAAGGGGTTGCAAGGAATGGCCATAGTTCAAGGGGATGCAAACTGTCCATGAGTCAAGTGGGTGCAAGCAGCAGTCGGTTGTACCTTGGCAGGCTGTTGCCATCTAGAAAGACATGGGTGGTGGGTTACCAATGCTGGCATCAGTGGAATTAGAAGCAGAGGGACTTTAAGACTCCCTCTTTAAGATGCAGAACTCAAAAGGTCATTGGCTCACAGCTGTGGGCCAACGTGAAGAGACAAGTTGACAAGATAAAGCAGAGCCTGGACAACCTTACAAAGTAGCAGATCCTGAATTCCTCATTTGCATGGATAATTACCGTAGCCTTCAATTTTAGAAACATGGCAGTATGTCTGTGTACAATTTACTCCTCTTGCAGGTGATGGAGCCAGAGCCCATGGCGTGCATGTGACTCTGTTGCCCTCTAGTGGCCAGAATGGAGCCGACTGCACAGCAACTCGCCCACAATTTGACTTGTGTGGGCTTGGAATTACAGCTGAGAGCAGAGCCAGGGTTCACAGACTACCCCTGGGACACAGAGCATGAAAGGGGCTCAGGGACTCCTTTCAGCACACCTCCTGACTTGAGAACATGCAGAGGGTGCATCCTCCCTTCTATTTCTGGGGGTCAGATCTGTACCACAGAGAGGTTGTGTTTTGCCTGGAGTTCTGCAATACCCAGCTGCAGAGCTGGGATGTGCATGTTGCTTCTGAGGTCAGGTGTCTGTGTTCTGGGGCAGCTAAGGCACCTGGAATCTGCTGTCACAGTCCCACATTTGTCACAGTCAACTTCCACCTCAGTTAGATGTTGTCTCTAGCAAACAGATATCGTTACATGGTTTTCCAATTAACACTTCCCAAGGGGAGCTGGTTAATATGGATGAGGCGCTTTAACATTTGGCTTTGAAGAGAGGGTTATATGCAGTTGTAGCAGAAGGAGCCAACATCTTAGTAATTGGCTAAGGTTTGCAGAGGAGCAAGGCAGTCTGGGGTACTTGCCATCCCTGGGACTCAGGTTCTTTGCAGAATATATTATCACGGTTCAGACTTCAGATGATTTTTCAAGTAGAATTGAAGGTGGGTCCTGGTGGGGATTATTCCAAGAAGGCTAGAATCCTAGACTCTAATTACAAAAAGAGAGACGGGTTTCTGGAGATTTCATGCATGCTGTTGATATTGGACAAGTAGATATGCAGCATGACCTTGAATGCCAGGAGGTATTCCAAAAGTTGATGAGGCAAGGGCAAGGCTAAATTTGGTATGCTAACTCCCTTATCCTTTGGGCAGGAATACCCAATTTACACCACCCAAACTCCCTTCCTTCTACTTCCCCTTCCGACAGTTTAGATCATGAAAGGAAATGGGGAGAAATAAGACATTTCATATCATTGAATAACGATCCCTCGAAAACACAGTGTTTTTCTATCCATGGACATTTGGAATGTGCCTTATGGTGGTGACACTATTGAGGGTTTAAATGGTCCTTCTTTAGGGCCTGCTGCATTTCTCTGTTTGAAAATGAAGAGTTTGAATTACCTTTCTTGGTTCACAATAGAATTTAATCTTATTTCTCACTCCCTACTCATCCCAGTATGTAGTCAACATACAACAATCTGGTCTCTTCTAGTTTACCTAAAAGTAAACATTTTATCTATGATTCTATAACACTAAAGCCCATGCTCCTTGCCCACAAACTTCTTGCCTCCTAAGTTTCAGAATCACCATTTTATTCCAAATCACTCTTTTATTCTCTCTCTAGCCCCCAGCCCTACCCTACCACGGCCAACCTCTGTTTCAGTTATTCACCCAATCCTGCTGACTTTTTGTCTCTATAGCCTGAGGTCAGTTTTTAACCAGATTGACACTCAATATTGATACTCAATTTTACCCTGTGCTGGGACAGGGTAAAATGGATAGGGAAGAGAAGAAAAATCAGCAGGAGGGAAGGAAGCCCCAGGAGGAGAGGCATGTTGGGTGGTGGTGGGAATATAGTGTGCTGCCACCTATTACAGGCTGGGCCAGACCATGGATAGTATGAGGGGACTTAGAAATTTCTGGAAGCACTTTATTACACTGCAGGTCATTCCATTCTTTCCCAGCTCACAGATGGCTGTGAAACCAGATTCAGGCATGTACTTTAGGGATAAGAGAGGAAGGGTCACATAGGAAGGAGGGATATACAGGGGGCCTGAAGAACAAATTCATTTATTACCCAGTTTTTTTCCTATATTGACACTGATCTTGGGTGCCCAACAGTAGAACCACCAGTATTTGACCCACTTTCTCTTGCCCAGCTTTCTCATTCCCAGTCTGGTTGTTAACACAGCACAAATAGGGAGGTATGGCTGGGACTTATGGGAGAGCAGGTGGCTCCTACCAGCGCTTGCTAAAAATGCCCCAACTTACAGATATTTATATTTCACTCACAACAATCTTTGCTGTCACACATACTATAATAAAGTCAGAAATGTATGCTACTTGTCCTTTTGGGACTCCCTTTCCCTCTTCCTTTTGATACTGGCCCCTCTGTTCATACCTGGTTACAGAGTTGAGAAGCCTTAGAACCACATCCCCTTCTAGGTGGATTACTTTCTTTAACTTTGGCATCTGTGACATGTGGGTACCCTCTTCCTTTCACCTTTGGAGTTTTACTTCCTTTTGTTGCTTATGAAGTGCTCATGTTCCTGAAAATTCTGTCCTTGCTCCCCTTTTTCTTCTCCTAACCCCTTCTTTCTGAACAATCTCAATCGTCACTTCAATGTTAATGAGTCTCAAGTTCTAATTGCTAGCCTGGATCACTCCTCTGGGGTCTGGACCTGTGTTTCCAGCTTCCTCTTAGGCATCTCCACCTATTTGTCTCACAAGTACCTCAAATGACACATTGAAATCGGAATTCACTCTCTGCCCCACAAAGGTTACTCTTCTATTTCTCATTAGAAGAGTAGACATGAGTGGAGAGAATAAAAGATTTCCATTTACTCCATCCCTTGGTAATTACCTATACCTCTTTCTCTTGCTCATCCCACCTGCCCTTCTACCTTTCACCTCTAATTTGTCACCAGGTCTTGCAATTCTGCTTTTCAAACATTTTCTTAAGCAGACTCGTTATGTCTTCTACACTGCCCTAGTTAGGGTTTCATCAGCTTTATTTGGCCTCTGACATTTGCCTCCACGGGTCCAGGAGCTGCATAATGGTAATCTCTAACAGAGAATCTGGATATGGTTTTTAACCCAAATTTTATTTTAATGGAATATCTGCATTCTTCTGGAAAGTTTTCAAACACATTATTACAGTAATGTCAATGGGTATAAAAGAGGCCAACAAACTTTCTAGGTTAAGAGAAATCTGTTTGCGAGACAGCCTCTCTTCCTGAAGTTCTCTAACAATGCCCAGAAGCATTCTTTTTGGTCATGCGGCAACTCTGGAGTGAAATACAGAGCTTCTTAATGACAATCCATTTTCCGTTATGGCTAACGAATGAGGGTAGTCCTTCATGGAAGTTTGTCTTTCTGTAGCCTGAAGAATATTGATGTTTTGAAAGTAGACTCCTTTTGGCACCCATCTTCTTCCATCTCGATTCATGCTACCAGTTGGTAGAGATACAGGTGGTAAAAAGGTTTATTCTGTTTGTTCTCCTTCACATCTGGGTTCCTAACATGCTCAGTTAAATTCTCCCCTCCTTGAATTTCTCCTTGAAGATTAAGATCCTGCCTCAGAAAATGAGGTCATACAGAAAGGTTGGGAAAATGCTAACTGTTACTTTGGAGCTACCTCTGCCTACCTTGAGGTGGCATTCTCGGATGGACAAAGGTGTGAGATTTGCTGTTCTGGATGAATCACGATGAAGTCATCTGAGATGTGCTGCTGACCTGCAGCTCATGCGGAGGCTCAAGGTCTTCTGTCATCCTCCTTTCAAACACTCCCAGGGACTAATTCTATAGAAATCACTCCTGGTGCTATCACCTTCAGAAAGCAATCTTCCTTCCTTCCTTCATTTTTTTCTTCCTTTCTTTCTTTTTTAGATTTTATTAATTTATTTGACAGAGAGAGAGAGAGAGAACACAAGTAGGCAGAGTGGCGGGCAGAGGGAGAGGGAGAAGCAGACTCCCTGCTGAGCAGAGAGCCCAGTGTGAATGCAGGGCTCGATCCCAGGACCCCGAGATCATGACCTGAGCTGAAGGCAGACGCTTAACTGACTGAGCCACCCAGGTGCCCCAGAAAGAAATTTTCTTTTTGAATCCCTAGAGGATGTAGGGACTTCTCCCTGCAAGAAAGTTTGGTTGGCTTTTCATATTAGCTGTTTTTTTAATTCCAAGGAAATATACTCCCAAAGCGAGCGAACTTCCTTCTCCCAAGTGACCCATGCCTCAGATTTTAGAACCTGACTTACTGTTTCATCAATTCTTCTCTCCTCTTTTCTTGGCCTTCTGTCCCGGCCACTTGCTTCCTTCATTGTTATGATGGTCACTAGGGACTGATGCCCTGAATGAGCAGGGGTGACACAGAGAAGAAAGTGAACTGAGTCATTGTTTTAACTCTTCACATCTGATCTATCACTCTGGATCAGTGCAGCTTTAGTGGAAAGAGCAGTGGATTGAGGAGCAACCATAGGGTCTTCAGATGACTCTAAGATACCTCCGGGACATCAGTTTCTGCTCTGGGAGTAATGGTCCCATTTCTAGGGGATTTACACCCAGACCATCAAAACCCTACTCCGATTCCTTATGACCCTGAGCCCCTGGTGAAGGCTAGGAGTAGTGTTTGGCATTTCAAAGCAGCCCAGTATCTTTTTTAATTTTTTATTTTATTTTCTTATTTTCTTATTTTATTTTATTTTATTTTATTTTTGGAGAGAGTGCCAGCGAGTATGTGGGGAGGGGCAGAGGGAGAGGGAGAGAGAATCTTGAGCAGGTTCTGCACCCAGCACAGAGCCTGATGCGGGGCTTGATTGCACAACCCTGATCACGACCTGAGCCGAAATCAAGATTGGATGCTCAACCGACTGAGCCATCCAGGTGCCCCCAAACCAGCCTGGTATCTTTAGAGTCCTTGATTAAGGATAACTTGGGGCAAGTCACGTCTCTTAAACCCATTTTGGTATGGCATCAGAGAAGTTCATTTAGAATGACTTCAACTAGGGAAGGATCTTAGCTTCTCTTCCTCTGTGGCCCTTTAGTCTGGGAGTTAGGGTCAGGGGAACATCAGGAACCCACAGGCCTGATCTACACTCAGCATGGGATGACAAGGCAGCAAGTTGGCACCCAGGGGTCTTCCAATTCCAAACTCAACCATTTGTTCACAGTTTTGGGGGATTTTTTTTTTTTTTTTGGAGAGGTAGTGGACAGTAGAATTAAAACAACAAAACAAAACCATAAAAGAAGAACTTCCAAACCAAATTGTTAGAAAGCAGCATGCTCCCTGCCCGGGCCTTGAAATTTCTTCCTATCCTTTGCCTTTCATCAGGATGCCCAGAGGTTTTCTCCATTGCCCCCTATTGCTCTCCCTTCTGCCTGGCTTGTTTTTATGGCATTGAAGAGCCTGCCTGCTTACTTCACCAGGACACTCATTTCTTTATCCATTACATTTTCATTTTTTTTTTTTTTTGGTTCAGTCTTGAGGTTTGCAGTCAAGAGCCCTTTAACTGAAATCCTGGGCTGCCTGCAGCAGCTGTGGGGGTTCCCAGACAACTGCCTTGTCTTCTGAAGAGTAAATTCCCTTTGACAGTACCACTTGTGAAAACACAGAGTAAGTGTAGAGGATCTTACAGATAATTCAGGAAGAGAGAGGCCTTATTGGGTGGTAGAGGAGGACAGAAGATGGATTAATATTTTTTTCTTTATTATTTGGCATGTTCAACTTAATTATATTCCTTGAGAGACCTCTAAGCAGTCCTAATTAGGAATTATGATAATAGCCACTGTTACCTTACACATGTTCGTTTTATTGCTTGCCTCTTTGTGACTGTGGGTTGTGATTAATACCAACCAGCATCATGAGGACAAGACTTCTCCCTGCCTGCTGGGACCTTTGTGACTTTGGATGGCCAGCCTCAAGGGTCGGTGCACCTGGACTAGCCCTATGAGCTAAAAAGAGTGACCTTCCCAGACTAAGTGGAGTTACAGCAAGTGAAGTTGTTGGCAGTGTCAGTGATGGCCCGTGAAAATAAAGATCTGGTCCCCGGAATTTCTATATGGTCTGTCTGCCTTTTATTAAAAAAAACTTTTTTTTGATAAACTTGCAAACACCATTCATTTGTTTATTTTTGTGTAGAGAAGAAGGAGGATTACTGGGCTGTTCCTTTATGTTTATGATACGATAGTATGGAGGAATAACCTCAAGGAGGGTGTGGAAAAGGAACCCCCTAATCAAGGGTCTCAACTGAATACCAACTACTACATAGAGAATTTACTGTTAGGTTAAGGCAGAGTCCTCTCTAACATTTTTGAGATCCATTTTCCCTTTGATTGTGAATGGGGAAAAGTGAGAACAGCTTACTTTTAACATAGCTGCTTGTTGGCCCTGAAAAGGATTTTAGAGATCCTCTTCAGTCTGTGTATTTTGTTGGAGAAAAATCTGGGTCTAGAGGGTTTAATGCATTAACTGGGCAAAGAGGCGTAGCCAGTCTCACTAAGACCCACCATAGGTGGTCTTCACATGGAGTATCAAAAGAAACCCCTTTACCCTCTGTTCAGCCTCTGACACTTGTAAGAACCCCATGAGTATTTGTGTGTGTGTGTGTTTTTTTTAAGATTTTATGTATTTATTTGACAGAGCGAGAGAGCACAAGCACGGTGGGGGGGGGGGCGAAGCAGAGGGAGAAGGAGAAGCAGGCTCCCCGCCAAGCAGGGATCCCAATGTGGGGCTTGATCCCAGGACCCTGGGATCATGACCTGAGCTGAAGGCAGACACTTAACCGACTGAGCCACCCAGGCACCCCGAGTATTTGGTTTTGAATAACAATAGATTCATGTTGAAAGTCAGCACTGGCTTCCATCACCTCCATCACTGTGGGTGTTATGAGTCCTACCTCTCAGGACAGTCTCAGAGGATACTCAAGACCAGATTCAGAAAATACATGGTTGTGAGCCTTGGGGATTCACATTCAAAGATTGTTCTCAGAGCATCTTCCTAGAGGCATGGTTCTAAAGAAATATAGCATAAGGCAAAGGATTTTGATTTTCTTTCCACTACCTCCCAACGTTCTATCCCACAGGTTGACTTGGAGTTGTCTTTGCTTCTTTTGAGTTTTAGTCATAATCTTCCCTCAGGCGCAAGAAAACGTCTGCTGTATTTTGATGAGATGTCCCCATCCTTTGATGTCACCGTCCTTACTCTCCTTGAACAAGGAGTCATTAGTATTTTGACACCTGATTGTATAAGTTAAAGCACTTCCTTGGAGCTCAGAGGTAAAAGCTGAACTCTAACACAGATTCTGCTGGAAGTAAATTACTGTGCCCTAAAAAAGGAGGAGAAAGAAATTCTATTTGAGTGACGCCATTGGAATATTCAAAGAAATCCGGAGGGGGAAAAAATCCAAGTGAATAATATGTATTGGGTCTCTGGCCTCTAATTTGACATTCAGTTCAGGTCAGAAGTAACTCTGGGAGATCTTGGAATTTAATGTCATATAAAAATGCTACCAGGCAAGGAGCTTTATTATACGTGGTCATGAAAAATATGGGAGGCGCCATCTCTAGATTTTTTTTCTATCAAATCTTTACTCAGTTTCACACCCTTTACAAACACAAGCCAAAAGTGCTATATTTAAACATCTACATTTGTTGCGATTTCTTTAAAAAAATAAAACAAACAGAAGAATCCCATTTCACACGTGTTAAGTGGTGTAATAGTAAACCATATTTAACAAGTTGGGAAAGGCTTCAGTTTTCATCCGTGTACAAAATGTCTACGTGTAAATATTGGAACCACTTTTCAAATGAAGAGTTTTTAAAATAATAATCATGCAGTTCAACATGAGGAGTTAGCAGGTGACAGGTGTGTGAGTGTGTATGCATGTGCATCTACATGGTTTTAATTCCTTAGGATTAGCGGAATGACAAAATATGTGAAGGGAGATAGATGATGGCTATTTTAAGCCACACAAGAATGTGAGGGGGAGGTGGAGAATGAAAAAAGATCAAGCAGGAAGAGGGACATGGGTGTAGGACTAGAAGAAAAGATGAATTTCTTTAAACTAGAAAAATCAAAGGAATGTGTTTTCCCCTTACGGCAATAACTGCTTTTTTCTAGGGCTATTTACACCTAAAAAATAGATTTGCACCATAAATACAAGCTGTCTTCAATGCATATCTCTGGAATTATTTTTCCTTATGATTCTCTTGTGGTCTGATGACAAGGCCATGCTCTCATCTGACATTTTTCATTAGGAAATACCAGCCGAGAGTTTTCTTTGATCATGCTGCTTCCTTTGCCCAAAAACTCTTTCCATCTTTTTCACCTAGCCAAGTTTTACTCCTCTTCTAGACTAGCTCAGCTGCTTCACCACCCAGAGAGCCTTCCCCAGCTGTCTTTGCCCTCTTCCTTAGTCTTGCTGAATTTTCCCTCTCTGAACTCTGAGCTCATGTTATATTTCAGTGAACACTGCCTCTCCCACTGGGCTGCTAACTTCTGAAGGGTATGGCCATGTCTTATCCCCATTTGTATTCCCGGAGCCTAACACGGAGTCCTAGGTGCTCAATAAATATTCTTTGAACTCAAATGCACGACTGTTTTAATGTTCAATCCTCAGCGAAGCCAAGGCTTGCTTTCAGAGGAGATCATCCGCTGGGGGACATTGCTTGTTTAGCATGTGACAGTGTGTTGACCAACATCGAATGCTCTCTATTGCAAAGTCCTTTTTCACGAATGGATTCAGTTCTTATTGGGGAATAAAGAATACAATGATTATTTCCTAGTAATGTGTATACCTAAGTGTCTAAACAGAAATCATTGTCCCTTATTTATTGAGCAAGAAGCATTTTCCTTAACCTTTCATGGTTTTAGGTGGCTGTTACCATTTTCCTGCTCCTCATTCTCTGAGGATAAATTCCCTGAGATTCTGGTTGGCATGCTGAGAATTTTTATGATCATAGCCATATGGTCTGTTGGATCTCTGGCTGTCATGAGCTTTTGTGAGTGGATTTTGATAGGTTTTAGAGGTGCAGGGGAGAGCTCCACCTCGACCCAGGGAATATACTGGACTCCTTTCCTGCTAAGCTTCTATGGGAAGCATTCCATCCTCTTTACCCACCTCTTTTGAATTGACTCCTTTGTTAATCCCAGAGGACCAAGTCTAAGAACTCAGGCAGGACAGCTGCCTTCTTAGGCAAACCTGGGCTCTGGCCTACTGTCCTGAGATAATGATCTTGCTTCCTTCAGCTCAGCCCCCTGTATCATCACTGGCCCAGCCTTGAGGTGTCTGGAAGTCCTCCTAATCCCTTCTCTAGGTCAGTTCTGTTGTTGTGCACCTGCTATGTGCTTGGCATTGTACCAGAGGCTGAGGATCCAAGTATGTAGATGACAGAGCACTTGCTTAGTGATCTTATCATGGAAACCTTTCTTATCAGATATATTCCTATCAAATGTATTATTTGAGTGCAATTGGATAGTTCCATTCTGATAAGTAATGGTAGAACCAGGCATGATATGCTGCTATTCTCAAAGCCATGGATTGTGTAAAGGTTTTTGTAAGTGTGTATGTTTATTTAAGGAAATGGCAGTCTGTCCTCTTTACTTACATCCTCAAATATTCACAGAGCCCCTCTGCCACTAGGAGACATTTTTTCCCTAGCATTTTTAAGATGCTAAAGTAAAAGAGCTGGTGTTACTACAGTCCCAGGTACTTTTTCGGGTACCATGAATCAAGAAGGTGCTAGGGCTCTGAGGGGAAATGTGAGAAGTTGGGTGATATTTAATTGATGTGGAAACACTCTGTTTCTAAGCTTTTGGAATGAAAAATAGAGACAGGAGGGAAATGGACCTATGTTAAGAGAAGAATGTTGAGGCATAAAGAGCCAGGAACATGAAACAGAAGTTGACCACTAGGACTTTGGTGGAGATGGTAGTAGTTCTGTGTGTGTCTGGGATAAGAGTCACTGTTTACTGGTATCAGAGGTCACAGTGGAGTCCTTGATGTGGGTCTGAAATGCCACAACTTCCCATCCAGTGTGTTCTGACCTAGAATAGGCCTTCAGCGAAAAGAGACCTGTTACCATTGTTGTTATCCATGGCCACTGTGTAGAACCAATATATCCTAGATGTCACTGTGTATTAGAACATTTCTCTTTCCTGTTTTTAAATAAATTGATCCACTCATTTATGTATGCCTGTAGTTATGTGCATACTTACGTACGTAAGTTCTTACCAGTTGGGGCATGATGATTGACAGGAAAGCACTGTTTAGGAAGTCTGGTGCATGGTATAGTGTGGGCAAGGAAACTATTATTGATTCCCTTGTCACTTGATCAGTTGTATTTAATGTCAGGGAGGGATGTCTGTATAGATTTAGAAAATAACCTTAATTCTTTGTCAACTGAGATGGGTAGTTCATTTGATAATCATTTAATGACAACCAGTGGTCTGCCAGGAGCCTAGCTGGGTGCTTGTCCTCCAAGATTATAGTGTGGTATGATAATTAGTACCATAGTGGTACCTAGGGGCCAAGGACACCTGGAGATGGGGTATCCGGCTTAGACATGGGGGGATCCCAAAGACTGCCTGGGGGAGATGAGGCTTGAACTGTGTTGTGAAGGATGAACAGAGTACGGATAGACAAGGGGGAGACACAGAGACATTCCCGGAAATGGGCTAGGCATGTTGGAGGCTTGTAGCAATCTGTGGTGTTTGGGAAGCCAAGGGTAAAAGAGTACTGCTTGGCACTAAGGCTGCTTTGGGGAAAATACAGGGGACAGCATGGGCCAGATCACAAGGAAGTCATATCATGAAGGCTTTGGATGGCTCAGTGAGCAGTGGAGATTCATCCCGAAACCCATAACTGAAGACACTAGTTGACTTAAGGGAGGAGAATGACATGCTCATATCTACATGGGGAACGATCACTCTGGTTGCGATTTGGAGGAGGAAGTGGTTAAAGACAGGATGGGAGCAGGGAGAGGTCAGGAGACAATGTCGGTGAGAAGGGGTGAGATGGCACACACAGAAGTAAACTCCTAAGTCAGGGTTCTAATGAAAGATGTCATTAATTAAACTTACTTTTTATGAGGATGGTGCAGTAAGCCAGGCCCTGGGAAGAGCAGTCAGACTATTTTAAAGTTTGGGTTAAAAAAGGAAATGAGTAGGATATCATAAAACTAAGTTCTGGAATGTTACTGTATTTTGTAGGGCGACAGTACAACCTAGTGGTTAAGCACTTGAGCTTCAGAGTCTGACATGCTTGGCTTTGATTCCTGGCCTCGCCTCTTACTAGTCATATGACCTTGGGCATATTGACCCTCAGTTTTCTCACCTGTCGAATGGGGTAATAATATATGATTCCAACGGTTCTTGTGAGAATTCAATAAGAAAGTATATGTTAAGCACTTTTTAGCACTTTGTGAGTACTCGGTAAGTGCCCACTCTTCTTAGTTTTGTAATTTGTAATTAAAAAAAAAAAAGGGAGATTGTAGTGAAAATGCATGGCATGGGTGTTAATGGAGCTTTGCCCGTAGGAAATTAACCTGTTGTCTCCTAACCGCTAGTACATGATGTTCGATATTTGGGGCTGTTGGAAAACATTTGTCCCATGAGCAAATTCATGCAGGATACCAGGAAAAGTGATTTTACAGCCCTCTTTACCTCCCACTGGGAGGAAGGAAGTGAGGGTGTGTAGGGGAGAGATGGAGAGAGGAGGGGAGAGAGAGAGAGACAGAGAGAAGGAGGAAGAATAGGGAGGGAGAGGGAGGGAGAGAGAGACAGAGACAGACACACAGACTAGATTAGATTATGGAAGGGAAAGTTATATTTGGGAAGGTAATGAGATTGGTCAAATTTCTTAGCATTTCTAAGCCTCAATTGAAATGATGTTGGACTACGTCCAGTTGCAAAATGGCAGCCCATGTAAGTAGCATGCAGAAATATATATTTTTTTAAAGTTGAGCCAATGTTTAAAAATTGAAGATGTTACTCAAAAATAGAGATTTCTGGATTCTGTTTTAAAAAGCAGGACCAGGCTCCTGCTCCTCCAAGGGCACAAGGACTGCTGGCCCTCTTGGGTGCAGAATCAGTTTTCAGTTCTCTCGAGCCCGACACCACGAGGTCAATGCCAGTCACCCCCTGGCCAGCTCCACTTCTCTTCTCTGTAACCCAATGGACTGAGCAGTTTCTGGATCCTGTGTAGATTTAAAAATCTCTAATTTTGTGAAAAAATAAATATGTTCTAGAAAAAAATGGGTTGGGCAGAGTCTAGGTATGGATGTCCTTTGTAAAATTCTATTCTCAGTGCTGAACATTGAGAAATCCAAAACCAGTCCCCGGCACCAGGGTGGAGGTGAAAAGTAGGTGGGGAAGTGGATGGGGTAGAAAGAAGGAATCTGTGATTATTTCAGAACCCCAAATTTAAGCTCCTGTGGAATTTGAGTGGAGAGGCAGTGTGAAGGAGAATCTGCTGTGTAGGGCCACTGGAATATAGATTGTATTTTCGAAATGGCTGATTTATCAGGTGCAAGCAGAGCATGACAAAACAGCTCTGTGCTGTTCTTTCTTGTCACATTCCCCTGCCTCTGGCCCTTCCCTTCCTCCCCACCCTGACACCACAACCCCTTGTAGCATTTGCTCCCCCTGCACTTGACTCCCCCCTTTCTTTCCTGGCAGGTTCACCCAGAAACAACCAGGTCTCCATGGCAACGTGAAGACAGCTGAAAAATGGCAGCTAAATGCAGCTGCCCCTCATTTAATATCGACTCTGGCACTGACAGAACAGATAATGGGCAATAACACACCATTATGTTGTGGGAAAATGAAATGCTTCAGCAGAAGGCTGTCATGCTGGGGGGATTTATTTGTTACTGTACCAGCACCAATTTCTCTTCCCTTCCTTTCTTTTTGTTCCTTCTTTTCCGGGGCAGAGATTTGCTGTCTCCCTCCCTCCTATCTTCCCATCTTCCCTTCTGTAGTTTCTCTTTCTGTACTTCTTTCCATATTCCCTCCCCCTTTTCTTCCCCTTCCGAATCACTTACGGGTATATAGGAAAGCACACATATGTAATAATAGCAATTATTTGCATAATGACTTACCAGTTACAAAGCATTTTCAAATACATTTTCTTTTTCTATTTGGATGGTGAGACAACCGTGTGAAATGAGTGGGGCCTGAGTGCTGTTATTTATTTCACAGATTTTAAAAAGGGCTCAGAGAAGTTGAACAGTTGGCCCAAGGTCGGGTAAACCAGTAGGCATCAACCTTTTTTCCAGCCTGGATTTCTGGGCCCCTAAAGAGGATTCTTTCCTCTCCATGATATGGACACTTCAGAGTCCCCAGTTCCTACTCACTGTTTCTGAGGCAATACCCTTCAGCCCCAGAACAAGTCCCCCAGAAGGAATGTCTGTAGATCTTTACTTATATCAACAACAGCGTCTTGCACATCCTGCTTGCCAACTTGGCCTTGGCTTGTCGGTAAGATTGGATTATTTTTGTTTTTGTTTTTATTTTTTTTAAACTCAATACATCTCTGTCTGCTCATTACCTCGCATTGTACTGTTATGTAATCATGTGCCCTTGGTACACAGAAGGGACACAATGTACTCTTGGACTTGAAAGTGAGGTATTTTGGTGGATGTCAGCTTTCCTTTTTGACAAAAGACTCCATGGTACATTGAGAATCAGGGGGCATTGTTGATGGACCCGGAGTCCTTCTCTACCCTGTGGCTATGGTTTAGGATTTCTTTCTTTTTTTTTTTTTTTTAAGATTTTATTTATTTATTTGAGACAGAGAGAATGAGAGAGAGAGAGCACATGAGAGGGGGGAGGGTCAGAGGGAGAAGCAGGCTCCCCGCCGAGCAGGGAGCCCGATGCGGGACTCGATCCCGGGACTCCAGGATCATGACCTGAGCCGAAGGCAGTCGCTTAACCGACTGAGCCACCCAGGCGCCCTAGGGTTTCTTTCTTAGATCTTCTTAGTTGTATTTCCAGACAGTTCCCAGCTTGTCTTGAAATATTATTTGCAGGACGTTCTAAAGTCTAGAGCTTTCTAGGGTCAAGTTCCTGAATTCCTTCGGTCTTGGGAGGTTTACAAACGGAGTAAGAATGGATATTCCAGTTATGTTTTCATTTCCGTTGATGGCTGCTGAAGAAAGAGCTGCCTCACATGAAATGTATGCAGACATCTAGAGGAGGCCCAGTATGAGTAACAAATACGGTGGCTTTTTTTTAATCCTAAGAAAGAATGATTTGTGCTGATACAGAGAGCAGTGCCTGTATTTCACAGCAGGGGATTTTAACCTAGGATCTCTCAGCTACTTGAAATCTCTGCAAAATTTTATAGGGACACAGCAGTACAGAATAGTGGTTCAGCCCACTGACTTTAGCCATACTGACCAGGGTTTTTGCCCTGCCACTCGCCAGGTCTGTAGCTTTGGAAAAGTTACGCTCTTTAGGTTTTGGACTTTTGAACTCATCTGTGACTCAAACCAGAATTGCTGTTCCATCTTGTTCCTCTTCTGTCCATGATGTTTTCTTTTTTTCCAATTCCTGCACCTTGAAGCTCTTCCCACAGGTTCTTTTCTCTGGTAGGCTCATTTTTCGTTGCAGAAACTCAAGAGGCCTTTGGCAAAATGCTGTCCTGGTGGTGAGGAAGCTGAGGAAACCAGGCCGCTAAAATTATGGGCAGTCTCTGGTTGCTGCATGCTTGGTTTTAGTCCCCGTGTGTTTATTGCCTATGATGGCTCCTCAGAGTGAAAAGAACCTTCATGTCATATCCCGCAATCACAGAACGTTTGAACGGGCAAGATCCAGCGATCATCCCACTTCTGTAGTCTGTTGGTCCAAATCCTTGCTCCATGAAAAGCAACCCCTTGACCAAAAGCCTGTTTTGTTCACCAACCCCCTTGCTATCTTGTCTCTCTGCCCCCTTTAATTTGTTTGATTGCTTCAAGTTCTTATGTGGGTTTACTGCCATTCCTAATCTAAGGGTGGAAAATATAAAAATAGAAAACATGTTTATTCAGTATTTGCATTATTTTAGTAGTTCTATTTAATTCTTAAAAAGCAAAAGTGGCTGGTTTGTGAGAATGAACGCTTTGAGGACTGAGAAATATTTTTAAATGTTTTATCATCTTAATAAATTTTAAAGTTAGATTTTAGCATTTGGAAGAGTGTTCAGAAATTGCCCCATTATCTGATTTTTATTCATTATTCAAGGAAATGTAAGAATAATGAGCCCTTTATCTAGCTGTTGGAATTTTGGAACTTCTAAGGCAATTGTGAATCTAAAGCTAGCCAGAGATAAGGGGGCACAGCCCTTAAACCGAGGAAAAACTTATCGCGTAGCCCATGCACTTTCTTCCATAGGAATGGAATGGGGTTAGACAGAGGCCTTAGACTTAGTTTTAATATCACACAGAAGAACCAAGAACTGGGCTACAGACAGCAAGTAGAATTGATGGAGAATGTTGGAAGTAGTCAAGTCTATGAGCAGGGAGGACAGCAGCAGGGACAGAAGTGCCCCAAGGGGGGCCACAGAAGGAAATTCTAATAGAATCTTTTGGGCACAAGCAATAGCCTCAAGAGAACTCAAGAGAAGTGAGTGTAATCTTAAACCATAGAGGATTCAAGGAATGGGCCTTGCAGAGACCAGCATTTCTTCATAGCTTTATTAAAACACCAGTGAAATAACTGATGTTCATCAAGATTTTAAAACCCTAGAGTCTTTGGATTGGATGGATCTTACACATCATCTAGCTCTGGATTACTCAAAGTGTTTCCTGTAGGTCAGTGCTGGCTAAGACCACTTACTTATCCATGAGAATTTAAATATTGAGACTGAGAGTAACCATTTAAACACTTTGATAGCAGTTCCATATGTGGGGACATCCAGATCGTGGCCTACTGTCATTGAACAGGCTGTCAACCAGTTCAGTGTTTTCCAACTCACCTGGTGAGTCACACATGGCTTGAGCTGCTAGTTCTGCACCTTAGGACCACATATTGTCCTGATGGGTTGGAAATTTAAAAAGCAAAATGAAGTAAACAAAACTGATTCTTTACCACAAAAACTTTGCAAAGGCCTGATCTAGTGAAAGAGACTCAGTTTACATCTGAAAAAATAGATGATTCATCCAAGCAAATCTAGAAGGACAGTGGCAGAACCAGAATATTTCACGCACAAAAATTTTTTTTGAAGTACGTAAGTTATACACAACATACTCTGTTTCCTAAGATGGGAAAAGCATGCCATACGTTTTAGAAATATTTCCTTAAGAATATTAAACATTTGGAATCTTTGGGCTCTTAAAAATTTAATCATTCTCCCAAAGACTCCACATTTCAAATGAGGTTTTGCTATATACACACACACACACACACAGCTTTGTCGCCCCAAAGAGAACATATTTCGCACTTTAAGTTTGTTAATCTCGAGTCATTATTTTGTTTCTGGGAATTCTTAAAGATTATAGGGTCATGTTAGATGGCCCTTTTCTGGGTCAAGTTTGCCCGAGGCACTCTCTAATAGTGAATTAGGTAATGAAAGAACTCTCGTGGGCCCTGATGATGCAATTTAGGGCATCTCTCCTGGTAATAGACTAGTTGAGGCTCAGCAGCTAGTGGAATTCTAGGGGCCTCAGAGCATGACTAAGTTTCCTTCAGTGTCTACCTCTCTACTGTGGAGTGGTGTGTGGCCCAGGCATATCAGAATCTAGGAATGCCCTTGTGGCACCCTTGCACCTACTTCCATCAGGAGCATGGCAGATAAAACTGAACAAATGTTTGGACACTTCTCCCATTGCCCTGCTTAGGTTAGATTGGTTATCTCTCATGGGTTGAGGTTTTGAATCAACTGAAAGTAGAGAGTATCATAGTGGTCACAATACCATAATAATAACGGTATCTCCCTTGTATTACATTATACTTTTATCTCATTGGGTCCTCAACATAATCCTCTAGCGTTGGCAAGGCAACTCCTACTAGATCCTTTGTTATTTGGGAGGAGAATAAAGGGCTCAGCAAGATTTATTCCTAGATTAAAACTCCAATCCACCCACATGAGTCCATCTCCATTGTCATTATCCAATTCTACACCACCGTCCTCTATCACCTGGACGATTGTAGAAACCTAGCAACAGTCTCCCTGCTTCACTTTTAGCTCCTCTAATCGATTGTTTACATAGCAACCAGAGTGCTCTTTTTAAAGTATAAGTCATGCCATGTCACTGTAAACTTAAAACCCTTTCATGGTTTCCCCTTTTTTAAAAATAAAGTCCACACTCTGTGACAAGGTTTGCAAAGTCCAGCGTGATCGAGCACCTGACCACCTGCGACTTCATCTTGTGCCTTTCTCCCCTTGCTCCCCATCCATAGGCCCTGTTAGCTTTCAGACTCACCAAGCTCTTTTCTGCCCTAGCAAATCGCTTTCCCCATTCTCCCAATGGTTACCTAAGCTCATTTGCAAGCTTCAGTTTTAATTCTGCTTCTTCTGAGGACATCCCTGATCCTTTCATTAAATTAGCCCCTCCTGCATTTTCCTTTCTCTCACACCACCCTGATCTTGTCTTCACAGAGCTTAACAAAATTCAGTTATATCCACCTGTGGGCCTCTTTGGTTGAGGGCTGTCGCTTGCACTGGACCACAAGATTGATGAGAACTAGATCCATGGCAGTTTTGTTTACCAGAAAATATTCAGCACATAGCTCACTGCCTGCCTCAGAGCTGGACTGCTATAAATATTAGTTAAATAAAAAATGCGGGGATGATAGCCCAAGAAGGCACAGATGGGCAAGGGTGATGTGACACAATGCCACTCTGCCTCTGAAATCACTCCCAATTCCCTTTGGTTTTGTTCTTACTTAAAATGCAGCTGGGGGTTCCTGGAAGAGCATGTGGCCTGGCACATAGTAGGAGCTTAATACATGTCTGAAGAAATTACTTAATGTGTAATGAAAGAATGAATGACATTTATAGAACAATTTGTATTACAGATTCTGCTGCTGTGCTCTCTGTGTGTTTATGGTGTTAGAGCACATGGTATGATGTGATGTCACTGTCCCCAGGTTGCACTGTCGTCCTCCCTTTCTGTGGCTAGATGTCCATACCCCCCCTCCTCCCACTGCTGCACTTGAACCCAGATAGCCTCTGACCTATCATTTCCCCTTTCTCTTGTCACTGCCAAAGTCTGTTCTGAGTGAGGAAGCAGCTTGGTTAAAGAACAAAAGCCCTGATTTTTTTTTTTTTTCCCTGAAGAATACCATCAGGACGAAGGCTATGATTAATACACATAATTGAAACAAATGGCAGCTAACTGCAGAAAACCATCTCCCAGCTGTTGGAGGAAGGAAATTGCTGACAGCCGGTCCCCATTGAGCAGCTAGCAAAAGAGAGGAGGTAGTAGGAGCAGGAGAGAATACACATCACCATCCCACATCACTCCAGGACTGTGGTTTGGGCCAGAGATGACCTGTGGGCTCTGTCTCATATGTGAGCTTTACCATAAAATTGTAGTGTCATCAGTTTTTAGGGCTGGGGCTTAGAGCTGGGCTTTCTGTGTCGAGTTGGCTTGTCATGAAGCTCTGTCCTATAGGATTGGCTTTTAGAATCCTGATGTCCCGGACAATATTACTGCAAACCCCAGGTTGAATATCCTTATAAGGAGACAGGGCACTTCTTGGCCTGTATCAGATTTCTTTTTCCATCCTTTTCTTGTTCATTCATCTTGTGCCCATGGAACGGGGAGTGTGGTGGGGAGGAAGAAGATACGGATTCTTGCCCTGGGTCTGCCTTGTGATCCTGAGCAGACCCTTTCCCTTCCTGGGTCTCAGTCCGCTCAGTCTGTAATGTGGGATATCAGACCAGAAGATTGCTGTCTTCTCAGTTCTAAGAGTTTGTGTTGGGAAACAAAAAAGTACAGTACAGATTACACACATATATAATGTTACATTTGTTTATCTATCTAGATGTTTGTCTCCCACTCCCCTTCTTCTCAGCCCACTGTTTTCCAGTTAGCACCCAAAAAGTTATATGGCCTTTGTGTCAGTGTTACTATGTGTCTGGCTAAACTACTACCTGTTCAGGGGCAGGATTTTATCAACACACAAATCCGAAGACAAGAAACCCAAAGCCCAATACATTCCATGCACACAAGCTTCTTCAGGTCACCACACCAGTGTTGTGCATATATTTTTGCTTTGATTTTGTTTGGCAAAACCAAAACATCTCAGAAGCCGAAGTGAGAGCAAAGCTGTGGGCTGAGGTGTGCTGTGATGTCTGGCAAAGCTCTTTCCTCTGAATCTTCAGTGGGGAGAATTTTGCCACGTGACACATTCACCCAGCACACCTAGACCATTCTTACTGAGACTGTGAGCCTGAAGTCAGCTGAAGGGCAGTGTCAGCACACCAGCTTTGGAATTAAATGCACCGCAATCACCGTCCTTCTGGAAAACTGTGCACTCTACAAATACTGACTCTGGAAGTGCATGCTCTGAACATCAGGGCCTGGAAAATAGCCGGGAGAGAATGTTCTCCCAGAAGAACCGACCTCAGCGAGCTTCCTCCATGTGCCCTGCCTTGTTTCATCATCTCATTTTATCCTTAATTCAAGAAGTAATGCTCTCTTCTGTTTTTGAATAAGAAAACTGAGGATCAGGGAAGTTGACTGCTTTTGTTCAAGGTTACCCTTTTAGTTGTGGGTATCAGTTGTAACATTTTTCAGTGCTTTGGTGCCAAAGAAGAAAAAGCAATTTCTTTCTCCAAATAGAAGGGGACTTCTGTAGGGATTAAAAGAGGAAAATAGCATTAGCTATTGCTTCTCTCTCTGACCTCTGATGATTCCCGTAACTTTACGTATGACTCCCTAATGTGACGGCTGTGTTCTCCCAGTCAGTTTTGGAACCTTTCACAGTTGACCTTTACTCTTGCAACCAAGATCGTCTCCTGGAGGAATTCCATCAGGGAGGGTGAAGCATTACCCAGAAGCCAGAAGTCTTTACCTGCTGCTTGCATTTTCTGTAGAGCTCCTTCTTCACCTCAGTGAAGAGTCACGAGATGTTAGAGAGATCCAAAGCCATTAACATCAGGGAAAGGTTGGGGGGCCCTACCACGTTGTCATCCATACCTTTTCATATGGATGACCCTGCTTCTAGAATTCTGTTTAAAGTCTTCCATTTATTTTTGCCGCTGTGGACTGAATGTTTGTGTCCGCCTTCCCCATCAAATGCATATGTTGAAGCCCCAGTCCCCAACGTGATGGTAATTGGGAGGTGAAACCAGGCTAGGAGCTATCTTCACAGATGTGGGGTTACTTACTTTTATTCCTTTGGTAGTCAACCAGCTGGTGGGTCTCCTGATGGGAGAGCCTGAAGAGAGGAGAAAAACACCAACCGCATTTGAAACAATTTCAACTTTGAGACATTTAATCATTCCAGACAAATACAGAGAGAATGTTTCCTGAGGTGTTGCCCTGGCCCTTGACGTCATAGTTGGATAACATCATCCTTAGCTGCATGCAGACAGTGTGTTAGGCAGCTAGAAAAATAACCTGCTTGAACTGCTTCTGAGTTATTCCCCCTTTCTCTCATGTCTTTGTTCACAGTAAACACATCCACATAGAGCAGCCAGCAAATGACCACTTTTTTATCAGAGCTACGCGTGGGTGCTGGTGGATGCTACATCTCTGGATGGTAGATGTGGCAGAAGGGGGAATCACTGATCCAGCAGGCACATCCTGTCCAGGACTGGATGGTGATGGTGTTTTTTTGGTGTCTGGGAAACAGAATGTGGAGGACGATGAAAGGACTGTCTTAGGTTATGATGATGGAAACTACATTGAAGGCCAAGTAAACTGTTGGTGAGGAAGCAGAGGAGGAGGAGGAGGAGGGTTTTTCAAGTGTATCCTCTATGCCAGGTTGTTCTCTAAACATTTTACTTGTATTATTTAAACCTCACTGCAATCCCAGGTGACACCTACTGTTATTATGTTATTATGTCCATTTTATAGGTTAAAAAACCCCCCGAGGTTTAGAGAGTTTAAATAACTTCCCAAGTTCACACAGGTTTAACTATTAGCGTCAGGACAAGAGCTCTCCCCAGCTACCCCAAGAGGTAACAAATTAATTGAGTCTCCATCAGTTTGGGAGGGATTGTGATTCTAGAGGGCCCAGTCTTTCTCTCAACTTCGGAAGGTTCCGCCAATCTTTGTAAGGAATGTTTAATTCCTTTGAGTTATAAGCTGTGGGGGTAAGAAAGACCATGGGCTCGAGTGAAAATTGACTCTGAGTCCTGTTCAGTCTAGTTCCAGACCTAGGAAGCCAGAGAACCAGCTACATTTAGAGCACAGAGGGATGTATTTTGGAGCCCTGTGGCTCTTGTATGGTTCCCTAGTTCTAGGAAGCACCTGCAGAAATTTCTGATTTCCAGATGAGAAGCATGAAGACATAAGACAATTAGCATTTTCCTTTCCTCAATAAAAATCTCTTTGGTGTTGACTTCACTAATTACATATTTTCCTAATTTAGTCATATTAGGCTAAAATTTACCTTTGCACAGTGTAGGTTGGGTGCAGGATTTATAAAACAAAAAGAGACAATGGTTACTGTGTTTTGTGGGGTCAAGTCAGGAAATTAGTACCAATCCCCAGGACTTCAGGACAATTATTTGTATTTGAATAATGAATGCAGTAATTACAAAAGAATATCCATTTTTGAATTGCTTACAAGATTCCCACACACATGTAGCAGAGGTCTTTTCCCCCTTATATCCTTGGAGATAATAAATCGGCATTTCCCTCAAAAAGCATTTGTTAAGTTTTTTTTAATTCAATCACACTGATCTTTCTTCCAATTAGGAATGAATGCAATTTTATTCTACTAAATTATATGTAAGCACTGTTGTCCCCCCCTTGGATAATTAGTTTTCACCTCAGTGCCCTTTGTTTTGGTTGGTGCATTTGCTCACTCACGTCTATTATTTGGTAGAAGTTTTTAAAAAGCTGCCACTTTTGAACAAGATGGACTGATGTACCTAAAATGAATTTGGACATTTGGATGCTGTGACAGCGGGATTGGCACGATGAAGATGGTGGACTCTTACACGTGTAAGAGGCTGTATGCTTGCAATTTCTTAGTTCTAAAACATTGCTTCTTTGATATGAGACCTTTGTGGTTGGCAATAAAAGGAGTTATTTCCGTAATTTAAAGTGAAGGGGCAGAACCGGTTGGAGCTGGGTCAGTGTCCTGTGGTCCGCTGAGTGAGTGATTAGTTGAAAATGTTGGACGGCCTGTAGATCTCAGGTTGAACCACCTCTCAAATAGCAACCACCTCTCTCAGTGCTCACCCAGGACAAACCCATGCATGACTTAGGATGATAAACAAACATGTTTCAAAATGGTGATGGCAGAAGTATTGAATGGATGTGTTTGTGCATCTCACACCTTCTGTGACCGTTTCTGGAGTGGAAGCGCTTTATTATGTAAAATTCAGCCAATTTGTCTTGTGATCCTTTCACTATGGCCAGAAGCTTTAGAGACATAGAAATCCCCAAGGGGACTTAACCTCTTATCCTTTTGGCCCCACAAAGCAATCTTGAGCTTTGGAAAGGAGTCCTCGGAAGACTGATGGTGTTCCACTGACTTTTCTGCTCTCTCATAGCTTATAACCAACACTGCTTCTTCTGGTGGTACACAGAGGGCACCCTGTGAGTGCAGGCTGGTTTGGGCACAGAACAGGGGAGGCACACTTGGGGGGTTTAACAAGCGCTTCTCCCCTGGCATGGCCAAGAGATGGCAAGATTTATGGGAGAAAGGTTCTGGTCCTTGTAGTTCTCTACCTTTCCATGTTTTCATTTTGTAAACTTTGCGAGGCAGAAGCTTTGTCTTAGAAATTGTTGTGCCTTTTTGCACTAAACTCATTTGAAATAACTGATATGGCTTATTTTAAGATTTAAAGTGTAATTTTTTTATAAGCTGCTAATAGTAAGTGTAACCACTTATTGGTTACTTACTAATGATCCTGGCATAGGGCTAAAGGCTTTCCATATATTATGTCATTTGGTTTCCACAATAAATCTAGGACTTACAAATTATTATTATTTTTAATTTGTAGATGAGTAAACTGAAGCTTAAAGAAGTTAAGTGATTTGCTAAAAAATCAGATGACTTCTAAGGAAAGACAGGATTCTGTCCACACTGCAAAGCTTGAACAATGTCTTAGCACTGCCATTCTTTATATATTCCGTATGTTAATTCCATGCTTTCCTTACTTCTGGGCTACAGAATTCAGATTTCATGGGAATTTATGGTTCTGCTCATTAGAATTCTTTAGTAGCGGGCGCCTGGGTGGCTCAGTTGGTTAAGCGACTGCCTTCGGCTCAGGTCATGATCCTGGAGTCCCTGGATCGAGTCCCGCATCGGGCTCCCTACTCGGCAGGGAGTCTGCTTCTCCCTCTGACCCTCCCGACCCTCCCCCCTCTCATGCTCTCTCTCTCTCAGTCTCTCTCTCAAATAAATAAATAAAAAATCTTAAAAAAAAAAAAAAAGAATTCTTTAGTAGCCTTGATTATTAACCCTTCCCTCTTTCCAGGACAGGGGAAGGGTTATTTCAAACGTGGGTAGCTTTTACTTAAGGAAGGCCTGTGGTGTCTCCAAAGTGTAAAATATCTTTTTTGTCCACCAACATGTGATGACTCCCAAATTGTCAGTTGACTTGTTTGCTGACATGTTTCTGACTCCCTGTCTTTATGCAGAGAGCATGAAGAACTGGCTAGAGTAGATACCATTTTCTACACTAGCACAAATGTCCCTCGCCACATAACTAGGGAAATAATAAGGATATGATTGGAAAGGAGGTTTGTGGTGATAGGGCCAGGCACCCAGTGGACACATAATGAATCCTTGATTATTGTGCCCTCTCCTTGGCTTGTAGCCCAACATAGGATTTTCTCTGGGCTGTGGTTTGAAAGCTGACACCTGCAGATTTTGTTTGTTCTCATATGTAGCTGAATAGTCAAAATGCTTTCTCTACCTCAAGTGGAGGCAGGGCAAGCATTGTGCAGAATCAGAATTGGCAGTTGCTAGGAGATGTAATTTGAGGGACTCCGTGGAGTACTCCCAACTCCCCCCACCAAAAAAATAGTCCTTCCGATGCTTGAAATTTCACTGCTATGTCTTGATTCCATTGGGCTGAGCAATGCCCCCTCCTTAAAGAAGTGCAAATTCTTCTCACATGGGGAGGTAACTATTATGTCCCTAACATAATAAAATGATCTTTGCTGCTTATTAAACAACTGAGGTAGAATAAAGGGTGTGGGTGGAGGAGGAGATGGAAGAGGTTGTCCATTGAACAGTTTTGCTTAGAGCTGACCCGGTGAGAGGCAGATCTACTGCACAGAGACAGGGCCTGAGTGCTGAACGCTACACACGACAGGGACATGCTTCCACCTGCCATCTGTTTCCGGGAGGAGCCTGAAACAGCCTTTCCAGAAGAGAATTGAGAGATTGAGGAAGGGGCACTGGGCATCCAGGGGCTGGTGCGCTTCCTACAGAGCAGCAGGGAAGGGGTTAACCAGCCCTTGGCAGCCACAGCTCCAATGCCTGGAGGAGTGTGAGAAGCACAGGAGGTGGGATTTCATAGCAAGGTCTCAATGTCAGCAGGGGCTGTCTGTTTACACACGCCATCCTCAGAGGACAGAGAGGAAGTCTAGGAGGGCAGAATTGGAGAGCAGCAAGCTGACAACCTGGGGAGAGATCCCTTGCCTGGGAATCACATGATGGTGTTGGAGTCCTGGCTCTGCATCTAACAAGCTTTGTAACTTAGTGCAAAATCTCAGGACCTCTTCAGCTTCTTGTTCTTCATCTGTAAAATGAAGGCATTTGACTAAGGAGACCCAAAAGTTTCTTCTGGTTATGAGGGCTATAAGAAAAATGTTGTGCATGTATTTCAGCAAAGCATGAGAGATTATTTTTTTTTTTACTCAAGCTCCATCAATGATGGAATATCAGTTATGTGATTCAAAGGACTTGCCTCTTTCCTGCCCCACCACTTCCAAAAGGTATTGATCTGAGTAAGATGTCACTCAGCGCTCTGCTTTGTTGAGGGAGGTAGGGGTTGTGTTCTTTTTCTTTTTAAAATTTAGTTTGTGTTGATACAAGACCAGGGATGCTAATAGCCTGTGCTAAAGGAAGTTCACTGGCAACATTCTTGCCCCCTCCAGGGAGGCAAGCACCTCTTCGATTTAGCCTGGATTGCTGCATCTTAGGACTTCTCTAAGTCTCTAAGAAGGACTTAGACAAAGTAGGCCCTACACACAGGCACTGAAAGGGAGCCTTTCTTACTTCTGCACTGTCAGGACACAGGTTAATTCTTCCACAGGAAGTGAAGGAGAAATGATGCTTGACAGTCGACCACAGCTTTAGAACTTGCCCAGGCCTGAATCCCTGGGAGGCTGAAGTGGGTTTTGAGGCTTCAGATGAGGCCTCAGGAGCTCGATCATGCTCCATGTGTACGTGAGGCTCAGGGTTACCTGGTGAGGCAATGCGGGACAGTGGTAAAGGTAATCCAAACCTGGTTGTGAGCCCTAATGCTGGTTCTTACCAGCCGAGCCACCATGGACAGGTAAGAAAGCCTCAACCCTCACATCTATAGAACAGAGACTGCTACAGAGCGCTTCTCTCAGAGCTGTGATAGTTCCATGAGATGTCCAAGCAAGGAGGTGAGCATGGTGTGTGCCATGGGGCCAACCCTCCAGAATGGGTTGCTGCCATTATTACTAAACAGTGCAGCCCTATGGCATGTGAAAAGCAGCCTGTAAGGGAACAGACCACTGGGATCTCTGGGAGAAGGAACTTGACCTGCAGCATTACACAACTCTTCTCAAATTCACATCCCTTTATGAAGCTTGTTAAATAATCATGAGTTCTAATCAGGCTGTGTAGGTCTCCTTCACCTCTCTAACCACTGGACCCCAACTGTGTCTGATAACGCACCTGTGTCTGTATAGGGAAATGAAATATGTCTTTCACAGATCTACAGAAAACAGTCATCAGGGGCACTTCTTAGACTGTCCAGGTCATGATTTTTTCCTCTCAAAACAAATACAAAAACTTATTTAAAAATTTTCCTTTTTGCCTTTAGACGTGTCTATTTGTTTATAATTTGAGAGCAAACTACTGAGAATGCTCTGACCTCTCTGTGGATGGATGGATGTATATACATCTCCCCAAATATGGTTTATGTCAATATCAGGTAAAAAAGTTATCCATGTATTTCAGAGGAGATGAGAAAGGGATACACTTTGCCAAGTGGGGATGACATAAAGGAATGTGTTTATGGGGTCTTCAGAGGGCAGTGCCCACTCACGGAGGGCGCAGAGGAGGAAGTAGGAGGCCGTTGCCAGGTGGTTGGCTCATCTGTGTCAGAGACAAGGAGCTTCTCTTTCAGAGAGCACCTGGGGTCGAGAGCATCTGTACCACTTGGAATGCCTGTTAGGGTTCATGGAGAGTGGAGAGACATTTTATAGATCAGATTTTATAAAAGAGATTTTATACTGCATGCTGTAGCTTCTCTTTTTCTTGTCCTCTTATTTTCCCTCCCCAGCGTGGTTCTCAGATATATTAACAGCCTTCCCGTGCCTTCTGCAGCCATCAGGCAGAGGAATAAAGAGGACTGGGAGAATCCCATCTTCTTATGCTTGTCCCTCTTCACTGTCTTGGTTTGTCTTGTTTCTCCTCCTTTTTCCTTTCTCTTTTCTTTTAAAAAATTTCTGTGTTGCTGCTCTGCATGAGGCCAGTGTTTCTTTTCCCCTCCTCCCTCCCCTTTTACTGCTTTTAATTGTTTTGGTGCTTTTGTTTTTCCCTTGACTTGAGCACAGTGAGAAAGGTCAGCTGTCAGAGGAGGGCTGTACACTGCTGATAAAGCCTTCAGGAGATTGCACTGGAGTCATTAAGCAGCGTTCCCTCCCTGAAGTCAGTCTCCACTGCTTCAGGGGGAAGAGAAAAAGCAGCTCAAAGAGTAGAAAAGGCAACCCATCTCAAGTGAGTGGCTTAGCCGTGGGAGCATTGAGCAGCGCACTTCTTACCCAGAGCCCTTCTCCAGGGGTGGATGTTGTCCAGTGCCAGCTCCGGTGACCCTGGGACATGGCTGTAAATGTGCATCTGGACGAGACACACATGCAGGCCTTGGGGAATGGACTCTCACCTGGGAATTAGGCATCCAGCATCCTGGAGGCCACACTTCTGAAGTTGTCCTGAAGTTATTGGATTTCTGTGTCTGCCCCATGGTTATTTTGCAACTAACTCACTTATATAAAAATCAGAAAACCTGGGTTCTGGTCTTGGCTCTGTTGATAACTCTTTTAGAAAAACTATGCAAGGCTTGTAAAAAGAAGTAGAAAATATGATTTTAAAAGTACCTTCCATCACTAGCTGGGTTTTACCTTTCTCTACTTGAAAAATAGAAGTGAGGAGCATATATCTCTCCTTGGACACAGATGTGAAAACCAGTTAATTCCTTTTTTTCCCTAAGTGCTTTGAGGTAAACCCAAAGTCAAAGTTCTTCGAACTCATCCATATTGCCTGTCTGTCAGGAAATTCATGATGTAATACTGCAGAGCTTTAAGAGAAATGGTGGACGTCTTTGGGAATGGGAAAAACAAAAGAAAAAAATTGGAGGATAATAATACCGTCGAGTTGCATAATCCTTTTTGTGTTATCAAAGCCTGTTCACACTTCATAATGAGCTGGTTTAAGGATACTCTTTACCTTAGTGTACTTTAGAAATGTGACATGCTAAAATCTGATGGAACTCTTCTGGTTTCACTGTCAACCTACTGCATGATGAGTGCTCTCAATACATGTTTGCTAAATGGATGAATAAATGAATGAATGAGTGAGTAACTTAAAGGCTTCAAACAACGCAAGGTAAGTCAGTGTGTTTCTTTGCTCTCACAGGTGCTAAGCACAGTAATGGTTGCATAGAAGTACAAGTTTGGGTCGATATTGTTGGCCATGGAGGGCCAGGGGATACTGGTGGTTCTACTGTCTTGCCATCGAAAAGGGAGCCAAAAGGATAATGACTAGAGTGTAGCCAGCTTGAGAGAATCACTGAAGAGGGTTCCTGTCCAGACCAGCCACCACAGAACACCTGGAAGATCACACAGTGGTTGCTCAGCTCCTGATCCCAAGGCAGGGCCTTTTATACAAAACCTAATCTTACTGCTTTGGGAGGAGCCATGAGACTGAAGTTAGACCCAAGTCTAGCCTTGTTCTAAATTCCCTCATTGTCAATTATCAATATTCTAACTGGGTAGGCTTGAACTCCTGAAGCTCAACTTCCTTCTTTGAAAACTGCAGGTAATGGTACCTAAGTAGGTTGTCCTGAAGATTATATGAAATATTATCTGCATAATACTAAACCAGAACTAAAGCCCCCAACAAACAGTAAGCTTCAAAAATGGTAGCTGGTGGCATTACCATCACCCCCATCTCAGGGACTGTGGGCATCAATGGTGGTGATAATGTCTACTCCATAAGGTCATCGTAGGATGGAAAACACAGTATATTTGTAAAGGGCCTGTCTCTGTGCTAGGCATATAGTGGAGGAACAGTAAGTATTAGCTTCTGTCCTTCTCCTTTCTTCTATGATGTTTTCTTACCTTTCTCCTTCAGTTGAGGGCAGCAGGGTGCTTCAAAGGCCCCAGCAAGTGGGTAGTCTTAGGTGGTTGGGGTGTGGATAGTGGGGTAGCAGGGACGGGACAAAAAGAATGAGTAGCACTCAAAGATGACAGACCTTTTTATGTCAAAGGTATGTGCACCAGAGGCTGCGATTCTGAAGCTTTTTCAAGTTTTTGCCCATTCCTGAAAGTTATCCTAACAATTTTCAAGGAACACCACTGTTTGCATAAATCATTCCATACAGCCTAATTAGTTACTTATAATACAGAGGACACTTGTAATCCCAAATTCAAACAATTGGAAAGCAAAAGCTGTTTATTCGTGGTGTTATACAGTGATAATTGATGACGAGCTAGATGACTCTGAGGTAGCATGAAATCTCGAAGAGCCTTCTGAATCCTCAAAGGGGGGTTAGGTTATTCTTAGACCAACTTTAAAGTTCATAAAGAGTAATAAGCCATAGCAATGAATACTACTTATATTGTCAATGTGATTATTTGTTCTTTAAAAACCAGAATGTCAAGTTTGAAATGGTCAGAAATTCACAACAAAAGCATCCAATTAGTTCAAGCCCCTTTCTTTGTCAATGACCTTTTTATTTGATCTGCTTAATTTTTTTTGACCTTCTGACATGTGACCCATGTAGAGAAAACCATTCTGGTTTTCCAAGGGTTGTTCCCGTTTTAGCACAGGAAGTCCCATGTCCTGGGAAACTTCTCGGCCCCAGGAATACTGGGACGGTTGGTTATTCTATTTGAAGCGCCTGGTAAACGCCTTTTTCAGAGAGCGCCATGTTTTGGTGAACACCTAACTGAGAACACACAAAGAAAAGATTCTCTGGTTCAGTGGTTCTTCAAACTTTTGGGTTTTGTTGACAAGTAAAATTTTATAGAAAAGGGAAGGAGCAAAATAGTGTTGACTACTTTTTATTTTGCCAATTAATGACATTAACAAATTTCATCTGTCATCACCATCATTTTATAAAAGACAGGAAATTCCAAAACCAAAAAAAGTAAAAAGAAGTAGAATGAAAGTTCTGTGTTCTCAGTGCCTAGCACAGCATAGAGTGGGTCCTACATAAATATTTGTTGTGTGAATGAATAGTGCATATTATTTAGTTTTTATTAAAAAAATGTGCTACAGTGTCCGTATTTTCCTGATTGTACCATGATTGGTGAAAACTTTACCTGAGACCATTGTTTGGTAACCAATGTTTGGATCCAAGTCTGTGGACTGTAGGATTTTTTTGATGGTAATTTTTCATTGTGAATTATGGTAATGGCATTTTGATACCTGTCTCAGTCACATATTCATTAGTTGGTATAGTTAATCTCCCATGATATGGTGACTCCTGAAAAGAGATAGGGCAAGTTTCTGGTCCTTTAAATCAGAGAATGAGATTCAGTCAACTTATTCTTAGACATCAATGCCGCCATATTGAAATGCATCTTTGCTGACATCTACATGGGGATTTTACCACATTTGGCAGGAATGAGCTACCAGTCTTCTTTGTATTTTTAAGTCTTAGACAGTGTTATAGTGTACCCTAAGTCTCCTTACTTCTTTGTTTTGATTCATTCACTTACAGAGTGTGGTCAGAAACCTTGACCAGCTGGTGTTATATACATACATCCTAACTTCTGTAAGTCTGGGATCTTCTATGCAGTATCTTCATAGCATAGTTCGATATCCAGATCATTCATTATTTTATCATAACGCGTGGTTAAAAAATTATCACTGATAAATCTTAACTAGTATTGCTGGAGAAGGTTAGGATTTTGGTTTTATTGATATCAGAGCTGTAAATATCCATTGTAAAAATGGCTATACAAGCTACAAAACTACTTGAGTGTCTATTTCAGAATCTTATAATCTCAGTTTTTTGTGTTCTTTTTGATCATAAGTCAGCTAACATTTTTCTCTTCTGCAAGCCCTGAACATATTTCTGACTATAGCCTCTGCTGTCTTAACCTGGAGTCCAGCTGTCTGGCCCTGGAGCTTCAGTGAGCTTGTTGGGGGTGATGCAGCATCTGTAAATGGTTTGTGAATCATTCTGACTCAGAAGGAGGGTTTCCATTTTAGATTCGGTGCGTCAAAAGTGGATTTCCTTATTTATGCTCTCATAATTCAGTGTTTTTTGTTTTAGCATTTATATATTTCCAGTGTTGCAAATGTATAGAATTCCTACAATGTTTCTTAGTGTTCTTATGATCTGTATTCATAACCCAAAGTGTGTGCTTAGTACATCTCTGTGTTTGCTGAAAACCTAGCTTCGTTGGGCAGATAGAGGTTTCTATAGAAGCTGTAGGAGGGTACTTTACAAAATTAGATAATGTACATGGAAGTGGTTTGAAAAATGTGACATGCATGCTATGCAAATGTGTGTGTGTTTTTTAAAGAAATGAATAGCCTATCTCCCACAGGAATACTATTGACAGAGGTCTTTGCAAAGATACCCAGCCCTCAACAGGAGGCAGCATGACCTGGTGGACAGCATATAGTGTTTGGAAGTTGACCTTAGTTTGTATTTTGGATCTGCTTCTTATTAGCTGTGGTAGCATATAGTTATTTCACCCCTTGTGAACCTCTGTTTTATCATCTGTAATGTGGGGCTGGTCAAACTTTATTTCACAGGGCTTTTGTGAGAGTTGAAAAAGAAATATACCAAGTTACCCCAGTGGAAAAGCTCCTCTTTCAGGTGACACATGAGCACAGATATGTTATCTCTATTAATAATACATTGGTTCTTATGGTAAGTGTTTTAAACTCTTGTATCTTAAATCATCAAAACAGGTCTTGGTTAATTTTTGTCAAACACTGTATAGATAGTATATTATTGGGCCTCTCTTTCTATAAAAGCCTGGAACATAATATAGGTTTAATAAATGTTAATTTCCTGCCCTTTTTATACTATGGCAAAAAAAATCTTCTACCTCTAAAAAAGACTGTAGATGTCTAAGATGAAGAAATGATGACAGTGAAGTGAACACTTTCTTATAGCTTTATGCATACTATTGGTACTAGGATTGAATTTGCAATCACTAAAGATTTTCTCCTTTATTTAGGCTTCTTAAATCAGGTCACTTGATTTTTAAGTCTGCCTACATTTTAGAGAACTTACCCTCCCCCTCCACCCCCGTATCAACATACCCCATCTTCATCCACTCCTGGGTTCAGATTCCTTCATTTTAATTACTTTAGACCCAGGGCGTTGTCCCTCTCTTCCTGGGAGCCCTGGAATGGGGAAGTTTTAATTTTTATCAGTATCCGCCCCCATCTCCTCCGTTGACATGGTCATTTTCTTGGGAGGAAAAGGAGATGCATGCCTAGCTATAAATAAGAAGACAGGGCACAGGTTTCTAGGATTTGTGTGTGTGCATTGGCAAAGTTCCCCAGGTTGTGTCTCTGAACAGGGTTTTAATCACCTGGCCTGTAGTGCTCAGTACTGAGAGCTTTAAGAAGTACTGAAGAAATGGTAGATTAGCCGCATTTAACAAAATAGAAAGTTTTCATTGTGTCATAAAAAGCCTTATTGATCTTGTCCAGGCATTGACTCCAAGGCCTTTTAACAAGCCCCTCTGTCTAGACTTGTAGGCTAGAGCCACAGTGCTAACAAAGGAGGAACGGGGCTGACGGCTGCAGGGGGAGGCCAAAGGCATGGGCACAGATTCAGGTTTCTCCGTGGGGATTTTCTTAAAGAACTAGGATGGTTGTATTCTGCTGTGGGGGGACAAAGGGATGGGAGGCTTGCGTAGATATACTTGTGACATACCGTGGACTCCCCTGGGTCACTTCTCAGCACTTGATGTTGAGTGCTCCCTCAGTAGCAAATTCAGGTGTTCTCTGTTCCTTGGCTCCCATGAGCATTTCCTCCCTTTGTCCTGAGGAAGCCAGACCGAACCCTCTGAGCAGTGGGTCTCCAGGAATGGGGAAGGCAGTGAGGGGGCAGGAGGACGAACTGGTAACGTTCAAGTCACTGTGATCATTTCAACTGCATTTCAATTCAATTCCACCTGTCTTTATTTAACACGTTCAGGAGTATGTGGGAGATTTGGAAAACATGAAAAATGGGTGCTCACAAGAGATGATTGAAGAGTTGACATCAACATGTAAAATAAACAAAGAATCATTCAGGATTTATTAGGCCATTAGGTATTTCATCAGAATCATCTGCAGAGATTTCACTTCTTATAATAAAAAGCATGAAATATTTCAAACATATAGTCCCTGTAGTAGAGGATATTATAAACATTGGTTTAGCTATCCCACAGCTTGAAGAAATCTTAATGTTTTGCCATTTTTGCTTTATACCCTTTTTATAAAGGCTTAGTCTTATTTGAGTACATCTCTGGTTCCATTTCTTCTCTCCAGAAGTAAACACTACTGGAAATTGATGTGTAGATTGCTTCTGTGTTTTTCTATTCTTGTTACAGTTGTACAGAGCTGTAATATGTAATGGTTAGTGATCACTGTGTGTGTGTGTGCGTGTGTGTGTGTGTGTGTGCGCGCATCAGTGGAGGCAAAGTTTATTGGCCATCCTCTATATATATTCTGGGCAGAGTGAAGGAAATATTAGATAAAAATCTTTAACACCTTATACTTCCCTGTTTATCACCCAGATGAAGCTTGGCAGTCTCTAGATCACCTTTCCTATTCTAGAAACAGGAACCATCTGAGCTCCTGAAATATCTGTAGGAGGTTTCACATAATATGAAATTGTCTTATTTTCTCTGGATACTTAAAGGTGGATAGTTTCACCAACATGATGATTTAGATACAGACTTACTGAGGCCAGAGGTCAGTTAGAGCATCTTCTGATGCCAGCAAGATGATTGGTTATGGAGGATTCTTGTTTTCATCTTGGGTGAAAGAGATTTGGCAGAAATAAATATTTTAAAAGTCCATATGGGTTTTTTTTTTTTTTTTAAAGATTTTATTTATTTATTTCAGAGAGAGAGAATGAGAGAGAGAGAGAGAGCTTGAGATGGGGGAGGGTCAGAGGGAGAAGCAGACTCCCCGCTGAGCAGGGAGCCCGATGCGGGACTCTATCCCGGGACTCCAGGATCATGACCTGAGCCGAAGGCAGTCGCTTAACCAACTGAGCCACCCAGGCGCCCCTAAAAGTCCATATGGGTTTTAAAACCCTTATTGATTGCTTCTAAATATCTTTTTTTTTTTTTTTTTAGTGCCTGAGAGCAGGAGGGGGGTGCAGAGGAGAGAGAGAGAGAGAGAATCTTCAGCAGACTCCCTGCTGAGCATGGAGCCTGACATGGGGCTTGATCTCACGACCCTGGGATCATGACCTGAGACAAAATCAGGAGTCAGACACTTAACTGAACCACCCAGGCACTCAGCTTCTAAATATCTTAATATCTGTGTGAGTTTTCCCAAATTCTTTGAACCTTTCATGACTTTTATATTCCTTTCTGAACAATATGTGTGGATACAGTGAGTATCTAATTTAGGTAGCAGTTAGGGTCAGTATATGTGCCAGTGTAAAAAGAAAAATCATTTCAGATGATCTGCTTCCTGCTCTAGAATCACAGTGGATATTTCTCATTGTTATGAATTCTATTTGTATCAGAACTACAGTCTTTCATCCTCTCTTCTCCAGCTTTTGTCCTTACTAATTTTTTTTAAAGATTTTATTTATTTGAGAGAGCGAGAGAGAGTGAGAGAGAGCATAAGTGGGGGGAGAGAGTGAGCATAAGTCAGGGGAGAGGCAGATGGAGAGGGAGAGGCAGACTCCCCGCTGAGCAGGGAGCCTGATGCGGGGCTTGATCCCAGGACCCTGGGATCATGACCAGAGCCGAAGGCAGATGCTTAACCAACTGAGCCACCCAGGCACCTCTATCCCTACTAATTTTTTTTTTTTTGTCCTCATCAAGTCCATGGACTATAGTCTCACAAAGAGACATTTGGTACTCTAGTACAATTGCCTTAGTTACTGTGTAACTTTGAAAAAGAAGCAGGTTGAAAAGAAAACAAACATTTAGATTATTCTTTTTGGACTGGTCGAAGGGGGTATGTAGATTTGTGAGTGTGTGTGTATTTTCTGTAATTTTTTTTTTATCCCAATACTTCAAATCTCAATCTAACACTTATCTCCAGGAGAGCAACCAGGGTTAAATTCTTCTCCATTATAATCACCTGTATCCTCCATGTAACTTTAAGAAATGTATCTTATAAACACTGTGGCATAGAGCTGGCTTTAAAGTCATTGCTATAATTGATGTATTTACTTGTCATTGACCTCATGTTCTTCCAAATGTGTCTGTTATCTTCCCAGAGTGAAAGCAATCCAAGGACTGGTTGTCTGAGGTGACAACCATAAAATTCTGCATCCATCAAGGAACAGACATAAGAGTCAAGTTGGTGGTCAGGTCAAGGATCCAGACACCAGTTTTCTTGCTGGTAGAGTTGTTTTAGAGAATGTGGCTTTGATCCGCAGCCAAACTGGGCTTCCTTATGGTTTTTCCCTTGAGTTAAACTCAACCACTTAGCCTTAGGGAGAAGAACTAGAAAACCACAGGCCTTCTTCTGCAGGAGAAGACTCTACTCTGATAGATTTGCTGCATGGGAGAACCTAGAGGAGAACTCAGTTCTTGGAGGAAAGACGGATCTGCAGGAGAGAGAAAGACAGGACTCATGGGAATAGTGACCACCTAATTAAGAAACGTGGACCTCTCTGGGTGTCAGACCCTTACTCTGTCACCAAGCAGATGAACCACTTCTCATTGGAGGAAGTGAATGAGTAACGGAGAGAGGGCCCAAGTGTTACTCCAAAACCATTCTGTCCTGGAGAATGGGGAGGAAATACTCTTGTGGAGTTGGGGGACAGGGACAGGGAAATGGAGTTCCCTCTACAAGAGAGTGTACTGTTTGTGTTCACTGCATGTTTGATTGACCCACAATTAAAATGAGTCCTGTCAAAAAAAAATGAGAAGCCGGTAATGGAAGAAACATAATTATAGTTTGACTCCTATGGATGAGGTAGTTAAGTGAAAATAAAATGTACAGCACTTACATCAGTTATTTTAAGTGGGTAGGCAGCCATATGCAACACAACCACCTCAGGCCATGGTTTCTTAGCAATGTCCATTCTACCTTGGAAATGTCTCCTGGATCCCTCTTTATCGCTTCAGCAATTTGTCCACCCACGGAACCTCCAATACAAAGTGGGTATAATTGTGCCACTCCCAAGTGTCAGTTTTCTTCTCCTCTGTTGTTCCTCCATCCCCAGTGCCTCAGGATGTGGCAGATAAGGCTCCAGCCTCATCCTGAGTCTGTGCTTACGTGCCCATTTCTCTGCCCATTATGCATGGAACTTCTCACCATTCCATGAACACCCTGCACCTTTCTAGTGACTACACCAGTGAATATGCTGTTTCTTCTAACTAGAATTTCATCCCTTTTTTGTATGGCGAACTCTTACTCATATTTCAAGACACAGCTTAAGTTTGACCTCCTGTGTGGAGTCTTCCCTAACACTCAGGGTCATTGATTCCTTCTGCGTGCCGATATCAACTATGAAACATTTACTGTGCTGAATTGTAATTGCTTGTTTGTGTTCTTAGCCCCGCCGCTGCCGCCAACAGCTAACAAGTCTGTGTCTGGGAACTGGGTCATGGACTTTATCTGATTGATGTTTCACGGCAACTCTATGAAATGTATACTCTGGTTATTCCCATTTTATAGATTAGGAAACTCAGGGATAGAGACTAAGGGTTCAGTAATGAGCTAAGGCTTCATAGAGTTAGGTAAGTGCCAGAGCTGGCTGTCCAAAGGTCTATCCAATTCAAAGTCTTCATCATTACCCTCCAAATCATTAAGTCCACAGTCCCACTACACTCTGGGCTACAGGAGGGTACCCTGTTTAGCATGAGTCTAGGTCAGGGCCTGGCACTTAGCAGGCATTTGAGTTGTTTTAGCTTTACAGTTTCTCTTCTTCAGTAAAGTATCAGCTAATTACTCATATTCACAGGGTTGCTGTGCGGCTTAAGTGCATTCAGCACTGGGCACATCACATGGCACATAGTAGGCACCTGTAAATCCCTATTCCTTAAATGAATGAACAGGAAATTCAACTTTTATTGTAATGCAGTCAAGAGAAATGCCTGTCTTCAGGATGCCATTAGCTTTCTAGTGATTTCAGCGAAGCGTGATTTTCCAGGCCATTCTTTTGTGGGCTGAGGCAGCTTCCCTCGCTAGGATGCTAGCTGTTTATTTTCCAAGTGACAACTTGATTTACTATTTTCCTTCTCATCACTTTCAAGAAGCATCTGCAGGCTAGTGAGTGACCCAGGCAGCGTGGAAAAGTCCATTTATTTCTCTGTTGCATCTTTCCTACAGAGAGTCTGAGGATAAGGGTTGGAAATGGCTCCAGGAGGTCAGATTTCCTATGTGTTTTCTTTTGTAGTGCAGGATTGCTCATGGCGACACAATTTGCTGTCTGCTGGTACACTCTGCTTTTGAAATACCTGTATGATGGGATGTGGCAGGTAAAGGATTCATTGTTTCCCCTTGGGGGATGGCTCTGCAGTTTGATCTATCTGAATGCTTTGTTTGCCCCTAAAATACATTATAAGGGAAAGGCGACAGCAAGAACCAGGAGGGCACGCACTTGTATAGTTTTTTGCCTTTCTTACTCTGCGTGTTCCTCCTCTGATTCTAGCAGGAAGTCCCATTAGGTGATGTGTAATAGAATTCACTCTAGTAAAAGGATTTCTGCTTCTCCCTCATTTTTGCAAATATGGTGATCTCACAGCCCAAACACTAACTTGGAGGTCTCCCACAGATCCCTTAGAGGTGGGAGTTCTTGCTCTGGATGTTGCATTCTTAGCAGGTCGCATGGAAAGGGAACGGGATTGTGCAAAAACAAACTCACTTTTGCCTTATAACTTGTTCCTTTGCCAGCAAACTGCCCCAATGGCTGTGTCAGCTCAAGGCACCTTTCCGAACTGAGTGGATATGCAGCGTCCCTAGGAATGGGCAGAGCAATTGTGGAATTGCGGGCTTCTCTGAGTTCATTTCTGCTTTGTGTACCCCTGCTCAGGGCTGCTTTTATCACTATCAGGACTTTTTTTTTTTTGGCCTGGGAAGGAGTGGCCGGAAGAAGTGGGTGATGTGTCAGTTTACAGTTGGGGAACCTGAAGCTTCTCACTGCGGCTGCCCCAGCGGAGGACGGACAGGGCCGTCCGTCCCTGCTGCATCCGTGCATCCGGGGAAAGGCATCAGCAGGCCGGCCCCAGGGCTATAGGCCATCCCTTTGTCTGGCAGGGAGGGCAGCAGCCCTTGTCTTCTGGTGCCTCCTGAGCTCCAGGGTGGGCCAGGCCAGGCTAACCAATGGGGTTATCAGCGTTGGTGCCACACTGCTGCTTGGAGGCCAGTTGAAGGACAAAGGATTCAGACAGAAGAGCGGTTTTGCTGGTGTCTCTGAGGTGCATCCTCAGGAAGCTGGCTTCCACACTCCCTTTCTGGAACATAGCAGGTGTTCTGCTCAGGGCCATTGGTTACAGCCACTCCAGAGGGCTTAGCATTTTAATCGGCTCTTCTAAGTGGTGTCTAAAAATTCCATTTCCAAGGTCCTTTGTTGGAGGTGAAGAGTGTGATCTTCTCAGTTTGGCTTTCTCCAGTCTGCTGCTGGAGAATTTGGGGCTAGAGCCAGCCCTACCGTCTGTTCCTCTGCTTGGGCTCCTGCTGCCTGAGTGGATTCTTCCTGTCATTGTCAGTGGTTTCTCCTTTTGACACATTGAACTTCTTGCACTCGTAGGAACAGATGGAGGCTCCTAGGCCCCTCTTCCTCTTGAGAGTTTGAGATCCTGGCAAGGTAGTGGTATGACGTCATAGCAAAAGCAATGCAATGGGAATCAGGGGACTAAGGTTTTGGAACTGGCCTGAATGCTCTTCAGTGTCTTGGATAACCCATCTAAACTACGTGCCTCCAGATCCTCCATTGGCATCATCCCACCAAAGTGACCCCGTGGGATGTTGAGAGACTACAAATGTGACTAAGAAAGCATTTGGAGATATATGACATTTAAGAAACTGTGCACATGTATTTGCAAATGGACCCAGAATCCTTTACCCATGCCTGACATGTTCTCCCTTGAGGCCTTTCATGTCTAACATTCTAGCATTGTCCCTCAGTTTTTACCGCTGGTCCTTGGTTTTCTTTTTTTTAAAGATTTTATTTATTTATTTGAGAGAGAGAATGAGAGAGAGCACATGAGAGGGGGGAGGGTCAGAGGCAGAAGCAGGCTCCCCGCCGAGCAGGGAGCCCGACGCGGGACTCGATCACGGGACTCCAGGATCATGACCTGAGCCGAAGGCAGTCGCCCAACCAACCGAGCCACCCAGACGCCCTAAAAGAGAATTCTTTTTTTTTTTTTTTTAAGATTGATTTATTTGAGAGAGCGAGAGTACATGACGGGGGGAGGGTCAGAGGCAGAAGCAGGCTCCTCGCCGAGCAGGGAGCCCGATGCGGGACTCGATCCCGGGACTCCAGGATCATGACCTGAGCCGAAGGCAGTCACCCAACCAACCGAGCCACCCAGGCGCCCTGGTCCTTGGTTTTCTATGGCTGCATTTGGATTGTAAGTGTGCAGACTCTGGCTTCCTCCTGTGGTTTTTGGTTTGCTAGTACCGCTGCCACTCAGTTTCCTGCGTTGTCTCTCCGAAGAACCGTTTGCTTCCACTACTGCCCAGCAAAAGGCAAACCTTATTCGGGAAGGGTATCAACATCCAGGTTGAACCAGTTCCCCCAGAAAAGTAGTAGTTCAAATGTGTTCTCAACCTTTTTTTTTTTTTAGATTTTATTTATTAATTTATTTGAGAGTGAGAGAGCGAGAGAGCAAGCACAAGCAGGGGGAAGAGCAGAGGGAGAGGGACAAGCAGACTCAGCGCTGAGCACGGAGCCTGACATGGGGCTCTATCTCATGAACCTGAGATCATGACCTGAAATAAAATCAAGAGTAGGATGCTTAACTGGCTGAGCCACTCAGGTGCCCCAGTGTTCTCATCTTTTAACGGGGCTCTCTGCCTTCAGTTCACTCTTCTTTTCAGTTCACTCTCAACCCAACATAAGTTGAGTTGCAAAATCTTTTTAAAAGATTATGTGATCTTTTAAAAATACAAATCAGGGCGCCTGGGTGGCTCAGTCGTTGAGCGTCTGCCTTCGGCTCAGGTCATGATCCCAGGGTCCTGGGATCGAGCCCCACATCAGGCTCCCTGCTCCGCGGGAGGCCTGCTTCTCCCTCTCCCACTCCCCCTGCTTGTGTTCCCTCTCTCGCTATCTCTCTCTCTGTCAAATAAATAAATAAAATCTTTAAAAAAAAAAAATACAAATCAGACCCTCCATCCTTTCAGTAAAATTGTGCCATGGCTCCTCATAACCTTCAGAATAAAGCCTGAATTTCTTGATCTCAAAGCCTGAGACATCAAGCTCTCAGAAACCACAGGCCCAATTAAACAGTGATATGCATTTCTCCACACTTCTTAGACTGCATGGTAAAAACATATTACACTGAATATTTTAATCTGCTTTGCAATTTCTCAGAGAAATGGAGATATTATTAAATAAATCACTAGTTGGATTTTTTGGGGGGAGAGAGTGGAAAATAGAATTGAATAAATGCTTGTTAATGCTATTTATATGTAGTACTTGGATTAACAAGCCTTTGAAAGACCCAGTACTTACATATCTTGTACAAACTGATTTAAAATCTTGGGTTATACATATCTAGATTGCATCTAGTGTTTAATCAATTGGACACTTACAAATAATGGGGAAATGATTTGTTGTCATACAGTTGAGCTCTGCTTTCCATGCAGTGAGACTAACATTTTTATTTTAACACTTATGCAATTGATTGTAAACTTCGGGGTTATATAATTTAAGTGGATCTAAACAGTCCATTAGCCATGTCAGTGCGTGCTCTCTTGCCAAGTTGGAGCTTTATGCAAAGCTGTTGTGTACTCTGTTACATAATCCTCTGCATCCATTGTCTCTACCTATTTTGCTTGAATACATACAAGGTGACTGCATTGTGTCTTCAACCTCCTTCTCAGTGTAAACACTAAATATAGAAAACAAATTTGGGGCAATATTACATTTTTCTAATGGAGAGTTTGGAGAATTGAATGGGCTTAGAAATGTGTTTGTCACTATTTAGTTTTGCGCCTTTTATTTATGTTCATTGTCAATTTAGTATGGCTTTCAAGGTGATAAGGCAGTGCTTAAGCTTTGGCTACTGGAAGGAAATTAAGAAAGATTGGGATCTTAGGAGAAATCAGTTGTGAGATTATGCAAAGGAACGCTTTCTTCAACGTTCTCACTCTTTTTTCTTCCATGCCCCTCATTTGCTCTTTTAAAGACCAGGTCAAGCACTGTCAATGCCTCTCCTCCCCACCTCCCCACACAATCAGGAGGAAGGTATCCCATGCATTAAAAATGTTACAATTTGGCTTATCTAGAATATGACTCAGAGAGTAGCTTTCAGGTGTCTCGTGTCAACACGAGACATGTGGAGGAGATAGCATCTGGGGTGATGCTGCTCTTGGTAGCCTCCTCCAGCCCAGGGAAGAGGCAAACCGGGAAAATTCATCATTGAATGAAGAGATTGGGAAGGTTGTGAACGGTTACAACATTTTCCTCTGATTACTTGCAAAGGGATGCACTCAGCTACATAAAGTCTTTGTTGGTGAATTTGCATGGAGATTAGCATAAATATGCATGTGATTTACATAGATGATTTCTCATGGTTGGTTTTATTTCTTGTTTATTTATTGATATTCTCTTCTCTACAATAATGTCATTTTTCTTCTCTGGCCTCCACATAAAACAAGTTCTATTGCTTTAAACACACCCAGAATCCAGGGGGAAAGGGGAACATTAATTTTAGTAAGTGTGATTTACGTAGGGTAGGGGGGGAAATACATTTCTGGCTCAATTTATCCAAGGTTTGGGATGGTTTGTAAGTTAATGCATGGCTCTGTGGAATCATTCGTGCTGTTTAGTAGAGTAGGAACAACGTGCTGCATCCAAAGTGATGGGTAAAAGGATATTTAGAGAAAAGTCCAGATAGGCACTAGAAGTCCAGAGTAACACCAACTGTGTGGTCTTGGGCAACACTTACTCTTAGTTGTCAGTTTCTTCCTTGTTAAAAAAAAGTGGGTCATTAAATCAGGTAAGCTCTAAAATCCCTTATAAGCTCCAAAACTTATTATTTCTGCATACTCCTTGGTTCAATTACATGACAAATATTAAGCCCCATATAGCACATCAAATAACATCCTGGTGCCTTACCGTTCTGTATCAAACCTTTCCCCCTTGAAGGGTACTCAGTGATTAATTTAAGCATCTTTTTAGAGGCACTCATTTCCTTATTCATTTTTCTCAGTTCGGTGGGCACATAAGGTCTAACTTAAATGTTTATAGAAGACACCCGTTATCATACCACATGTGGCACCAAGGACAGGCATAGCAGTTGGCTCTGTGCGCATACGTATCCATAGGAAAAGAGTTTATTGGTGAAAACTGAATTTGATTTGCCGTCCTTTACTCTAGGTCAGGTTCACCTCCTGGTCTCCTAAACAGAGGCTCATCCAAATGCATTTTAACACAGTCATTTCTTCAGAAATGAGGGAAGAAATCATGACAATAGACAGGGCACTAGGGGGTTGGATACATCTGTTTCAAACATATAGATGGTATCAAATTGCTGCTCCATGATTTTATTTTTTTATCTGTTTTGGTAAAAAGCATCAGACATGGGTTATGTGCCAAGTAGTGCTTGCTGAGACACTGTGGTCATTTATAGGTGGACAGGTCCCTTTTGCTTATACCAGTGTGTGTGCGTGCGCGTGCACGCATGTGTGTGCACACAAACAGAGATATGCAGGTAGATACATCATTGAGACCCTCTGAAATACACAGGACAAGCCTGATCTCTTCTTTAACTCTCTGGAGTACAAAGTTGAGGTTCGTGTTTTAAGGCTGTCATGATTCTTTTTTTTTTTTATTTTTTTTTTTATTTTTTAAAGATTTTATTTATTTATTTAAGACAGAGACAGAGAGCACATGAGAGGGGGGAGGGTCAGAGGGAGAAGCAGGCTCCCCGCCGAGCAGGGAGCCCGATGCGGGACTTGATCCAGGGACTCCAGGATCATGACCTGAGCCGAAGGCAGTCGCTTAACCAACTGAGCCACCCAGGCGCCCAAGGCTGTCATGATTCTATAATTAGTTTAATATAGACTGTAGTGGGTGGTCATCTCTCCCATATGATGAGTGCTTTCTCTACAGTTCTTACCTAATCATGAGAATATATTTATTTTATGTAAGTGACTTACCAAGGGCTGTGATGGTTGATAAGGTTCTAAGTTGAGGTGGAATTGACTTTGGTCACGAAGGCTGAAGTATAGTTCTAGAAGAGAAAATAGAACTTGCCCAACCTTATTTTGTAACCCCCTCTCTATAATGGGAAACTGCCTATCCAACCTTGTATTGTTGCCCATTTTCTTTCATGATGAGGTGCTTTTGCTAGCTTTTGGCCAACCCTGATATGCAGTAGGCCACTCTCAGTCAGACTGCCTGGTAGGGGGACAAGTGGGTTTTGAAATTATAAATTACATCAACAAATGATTAAATAAAACATGTCATTACCTTGATAAATACACCTTTGAAACTACCTGGTAAGCCAGGTGCACACTTAGAATTGTTGGATTCCTCAGAGTTCTATCCTGGGATATGCTGGCGCAGGGAGAACCAGCCCCTCTGGTTGTCAACCTGTGGCCTGTCCCCTTCCTCTTTCCACCTTTGGCTCCATACTGTATCCACAAGGGCTCTGGTATAAATGCATGTGGACGCCCACGTGGCCAAGCTCTAACTCCCTGCAAATGGTCCCCCATTGCTAGTTCTCAGACCTTGAGGTATGCACACTGATGGCATGATTTGCTGTTGGAAAATGAGTCCAGGGCAGAGCCTTGCAGAAGCCCTGGAAACAGGCCTGGGGCTCCTTGGGTAGGGAATTAGAGGATCCCATGGTGTGGCCTTGAAGGAGAGTATACACTCCAGTGGAATGCTGTCTTGACCCTGGATGTTCTATAGGATGGTCCGACCAGGGCCATCTAAATTGGGAGACCCTAGAGCAGAGATCCCTTTGGATTGAAAGGGAGCTATTGCTCTCTTGTCAAAGCGTATCACCAAATTCCATTCTGTCCCCTTTCCCTCATCTGCTTAATCACCTTCTCAGGTCCAACCTCCTATTTAATAACCCTGTCCCATTCCACTGGGCTCAGGACTCTACCATGGAAACCAAAGTTAGCTGGGTTATTGATGGATGGAAATTAGAGCCAGATCTTTCAGGGTAATTGATTTTTAGTTATTGGTCAATAAAAGGTACCTGGAGCTAAAGAACCCTTTGTGAGAAGAGTTAATTTTCCATTTTACACGAGCTCTCGGACGTGGATGGCATTTAAAAGCCATCATTGAAGCAAAAGCAACGTAAACCTCACTCTACCATTTTGCATAAAATTCCCCTCTAGGTTTTTCTCTGGGAAAATGGGAAGGAAAGGCAGCAAGCTCTCCTACGCCATCACTTTGGTCTTCCACCCTTGTGAGGATAGATAGCTCCTCGGCAGTTACTGTCTCTCGCGGTTTCCCTAGTACTTAGACACAGGTCTGGTGGAAGCGTTGGAGGGAGCTCATGCGGATAGCAGCTCCCTGGCAGGGGCACTGCCCTGGGGGGCCATGTTCTCTTTGGTATTTGCATACTCCTGACTCATGCCAGTCAGGTGGTGACTGCTCGCCTCTTTCCTTTTCACGCAGCCCGAGAGGAGAATGTGGCCACTTTTCGAGGTTCCGAGTACCTGTGCTACGACCTGTCTCAGAACCCGATCCAGAGCAGCAGTGATGAAATCACCCTCTCCTTTAAGACCTGGCAGCGGAACGGGCTCATCCTGCACACGGGCAAGTCAGCTGACTATGTCAACCTGGCTCTGAAGGATGGCGCGGTCTCCTTGGTCATTAACCTGGGGTCCGGGGCCTTTGAGGCCATCGTGGAGCCAGTGAATGGAAAATTCAACGACAACGCCTGGCATGATGTCAAAGTCACGCGTAACCTCCGGCAGGTAATGGCGGAGGGGAGAGAGTGCCCGGAGGCTCCTCTTGGGTAGTGGGGGAGGAGGTTAGTGAAGCAGGTGCTGGACGAACTGGAAAAGGGTATAGATACAGCTTTGGATTTGTTGAAGCCTAACGTTCTCCCCAGTCTTTGCAGTTTCACAAGGAAAAATTATGAAAATACGTTTGTCCTCCTACTTCAGTTCTCCACTTATGCTTGTTTTTTTTTTTTTTTTTCAGAAAAAAATTCAGTTGTGTAGATAATAAAAGTAATAAATACTTTCCTTTTATTCTGCTTTCCTTTTTATCATTTTCTTAATTACGTTTGAATCTTGCATTATTGTCAAATTCAATTAGGGACAGCGTTTTGTGTCTGCAGCTTGCTAGATTTTCCTCATTTTCTGAATATATGTTTTTCTTTTTAGTTAAGTTAGCCATTGCCATGATGCCATGATTTTAATTCTTTCCAGAAAAAAGTCTTCCTTTTTCTCGTCCTTTTAATTTACCGCCCCTCCTCTGCTTTCATTTTTTTTTTTTTTTTTTCTGTTCTTATGTTAACCTATAGCCTTAGAATGAATTAGCTGGAATCTTTCTGAATTCCTCTGTTTCTCTGTTCCTTGGTGCGGTGGTCCTACTTTATTGCCCCCGTCTCTACCTCGGAGGCTCTTCAGTTGACTGGGAGGCCTGGAAAGTGGAAGGATCCAAATAAAAAAGTCAACTTTGGAGCAGCCTTTCCTGGTTCTGTTCGTGCTTGAGAACTCCCATCGCTTGCCGATTCTAAGCAGGCAACTCCGTCAGGTGACAACGCTCTCAGAAAGCCTTAGCCAAGTGAAGTTGTTTTCAGTTTCACAATGAATAATAACAGTCACAACAGTAATAATAATAACACCTCACCAGCCCACATCAGTGAAGAAGAAAAGCATTTCCTATAAAAGTCAAGGTCTGTGCTGATGCCTCTTTCCGGGTTGCTATTTGCACTTGGTTTTTCTCCTTGTGATTTTGTCATTAAACCCAGTTAGACAGGGTTAATCCTTTATTAATCAGAAAACATTATGCAAATTTCCAGAGAGTGCTTATTAGATTTTCTTCTGCAGTGTGATTGATTTAATGCCTTCTAATGTAAATATGAAAGCGTAAGAACGGACAAGTGTTTGCATATGTTTTCTGTTTGATAAAAGGGCGACTCCTTAGTATTGCTAAGTGAACAGAGAAGGTTCACAGGCACTGGGAACTCACAATATTCAAAACACCCATTGTAATGCTTAAGTATGTTGAGGAAGCCACCCGGTTGGGAGATGGTCTTCTATCTGTGGTGATGTTACCAAATCACACAAGTCTTAGAGCCCCCAGTCCTCTTAATACCCCGGGACTGGACATTTTTGAATCACTGTTCTGTTTTTCCACCAAGGCCAAAGGATCCAATTGCTAATGTTTTCTTTAATAATACCCCATCCATACTTAGTCAGCTCAGCTCAGCTCAGCTGTCAAGAGGGCCCCAGTCGAATTTCCATTTGCTAACATATAAAGGCGTGATGTGTTTGAGTTGCAGAGACTAGTCCAAAAAGTAACATATGACCAGTTTTGGCTGGCAGGTACACAGTAACACCCTTTAGGCTGTAGGGGAGGGGAGAATTTTCATACATGACAGGGGAACAGGGTCAGGTTGTGATTCTCACCAACCAGTCTGTTTCTCTGGTTCTCTCCCTCTCCCTGTACTTCCTTGCCATTCTAGAACGATTCCAATTAGCTGGAGAAAGGCTCACTTTTATTTCCACTAAAAACACTTTTCTAAAATAGAATTGGCCCCCAGTTCCAGCCTTTAAACCGAGTGGGGGATAAACCAAGCTGTTCTTCAAACATTGGTTGTGCTGTTTTAGTCAGAGCAAGCAGAGGAGAGCAATCCTGGAGGGTTTCTCTTCCAAGTTCTAAGACCCAGCTCCCTCAGTGCCCTTGGACAAACCATTTAACCTTGCCACACCACAGTTTCCATTTGTGTGAAATGGTGATTACAATTGTCCCCAGCCATGTGTGGTGGCTAAATATGCAAAGCACCTTATGTTCCAGAAGGATTATGAGCTCCTCCATGGTCTGGGTGCTAGACTCACTGTGACATGCCCACGATTTATAAGCTGAGTATTCTGTTGTGAAGGTGACTGTGTCTGTCTGTCACCAACGATGCTGCTAAACAGAGCTCTCAGTTCTGGACAAGGCGACAGAGGCCTGAGGGTGTTGGGGGGCATTTCTTGGCAGAGGGAATATGAATCTCATAGAGGAAGTGCCCCTAAAATTGGTCTTTAATGAAATCCCGACTGAATTTTGCATCCAAATGCAATTTATTGAAAGAGAGGGAAATCTCCAAAAAGCAGAGTTGATTTTGCAAATGTAATCCTTTCAGTGCTGAATCATCTAAGATTATTATTTTGACCATTAAAAATACATTTATAACATCTTCTTTAGTTCTGTAGGAGACAACTGAAGGGGTTGGAAGCCCCTGTCTATTTCAATTAAACTGTAAATTGCTTCATAAATATTTGATAACAAGCTTGTGACTGTCTCATATACTTCTTTGGTAAGGTCGAATGGTTTCTGTGGCAAAAACTCATCCGAGGAATGCTTACTTGGAGTTTCCTGGAGTATTCATTACTAAATGGAGCAGAACTTTGCCCATTTCTTCCTTCTTGGTCATCTACTCATGGTTCAACCTTTGATCCAAGTCAGGACTGAGGCCAGCTACTTTACTGGGGCTTCTGATTAAAGGAAGGAATGTGAACTCTCTGTTCCAAACTGTCACTGGGATTAGGGACCAAGGTAGTGATGCGTTTCTCTGGGTTTGTTTTAGGTCTGTTTTAAAACCCATGACCTTGAACATGGCCCTCATGTGAATTGTTTTACCTCTAATGCCGCTTTAGTGAAACCACAAACACAAAACTGGGGTTACTGATCTTCCAGCCTTCCAGCCTCCCAGCTCAGGGTGTATTAGCCATTTAGCATTTGAAAATAGTCAGAGGAGACAAATTGTAGGGCTTCTTTAATCATGTTTAACCTGCCAGTCCTCTCTGTTATCCATACAAGAAATTGCTTAAAAGCATGAAAACCATTTTCTAAAGGGGGATGGGGGGAGAGCAATTCCAACGGCCAGCATTCTGGCAAAGAAAACAAAACAATAACTACATTGGGAAATAAAGAAGACTCCCAACTATTCTGATGCACTCTGACAACACGGTTCTTGTCGACCAAGAGGAAAGCAGAGAGGAGAATGTCCCCCTCCAGCTGCACATATCCACACAAAATCAAGGGAGTCATGGATCTTTAATCATCTATGGAAACCCAGAATAAGCTACATCATGTAGCCTTCCTGTGCTAGAGGCGACCTATAGATGCTTTATGTTTTTTTTGTTGTTCTATTGAAAGTCATAATCATCCATGCATGTAGTCAGAGTCAGATATATATATAAAAAAAAAAAAGTCCCCAGAATATTGGTACTTTAGCTCTACCTATCTATCTACCTACATGTGAAATGATAAACTTCAGGGGTGTTTTTTTTTCAGGATAGGTGGGCTGTGTATGTGCTAGAGGGTGGGAAGGGAAAATGGTGTTCATTCAGAAGAGCCCTTGGAAAGTAAGTATGATGCTAATTCTAACTGGGGTGAGGTCTGGTTTGAGCGGTGTTTGGAAGAAGGGGGAGTTCAATGACAGGGTGGATTGCAGCTCCTTTCCTGGCTCTGCCCTGGCTGCCAAGGTTTTCCATAGAGTCCTGGTCTCATTGTCTTCCCCACTCTCTTTTTCTGTGTCGGGTGCCTTTTTTTTGAAAAACTAACACAAGATCATTCATGCAATGTGTCATTTTACTAACCGACTAATGTACTAACACCCTAATGACTCATCTTTGTTTTTAGTTTTTTTAATTAACAATCGTTCTGTTCACAATTTTTAATTTCCTTTCTTCCCCCTTTTCCGCAAAGCACTCAGGCATCGGACACGCTATGGTAAACAAACTACATTGTCTGGTAGATATCATTCTTATTGTCTCTTTTTTTGGGTTTGCCGTGTGTTGCCCCCCTTTTCCTTCCCAAACCCCCCTTTTATCCTCCTTAGACTCCTTTCTTCTTCTTTTAAAATTTTTTTGTTGGATTAAATGCAAGCCTTTCTTTTTTTGTTAAGAAAAGAAAAAAAAAAAAAAATGGAAGGGGACGTGCCTGTCCTGGAAATGGTATTTGGCGGAGTTTGGCTGGGACAGTTTCCTTTTCTCCAGTTTGTCATTTTTTTCCCCCTAAAAGTATTTTTTTAAAGAAAGATTCCCCATTTAGCTAAATTTGTTTTGTTTTGTTTTCTTATTTTGCAACTTCCAAGTTACAGACTAGGGACAACAGGCTTTCTATTGAGGACTTTCTTCTCTCTGTGTCTCCCTGTCCCCTCTCACTGTTCCTCCTTTCTCTTCCCTCCTCCCCACTCCTGAAGCCCATTTTTTTTTCCCTTTGGTGTGGCCACGGGCTGCCACAGGTGATCTGGGGAGGAAAGTACTCTATTTCCTCTGTTCTTCCTTTCCCGGCTTTCACCCTATTCCCCACCGTGGCCAAAGGGAGCTCTGCCAGTGTGTTCTCCGTACAGACTCCGCATGGCATGTTCCTGTCTCGTGGATTTCCCCATGGACATCAGAGTTTGTCCCACCATTTTCCTCCTCATTACTAACAACCTGTCAATCATCAGCCCAGTTCCACACTCTTCTCTCTCTCCATTTTTGTCTCCACTCTTCTTCATTCTCCTCTCATCCTTCATATATTTTGGGGTTGGGTTTGGACTTTTTCTTTTCTTTTCTTTTTTTTTTTTTTTTTAGTGAGGGAGGTGGCAGGCAGGGGAAAGACAACCCTTTAGTTTTGAGTGGTTTGGGTTTTTTTTTTTTTTTTTTTGGTTGTTTGTTTTTACCACCATCTTGTGTTCCACTTTGTTCAGTGCATGTAAGTGTGAAGAGGATTTTGATTCTTCCCTTTGGTTTTCCTCACCCCTGCCCACTTCCCTGCCCTTTTTCTTCTGCCTTTTCTCTTGGCTCCTGATGGTTTTCGCATGGGTGTGTCAGCGTATGGTGCGTGCACGCTTTGAGGCCCCATCTTTTCTCTTTGCCCTCTGCTCCTTTCATGGATTTTGGGCGTGTGGGTGCTGTTTCTTCCCTGTGGGCATTCTTATTATTTTTATTTTGGTTATTATGCCTCATATTCCTTTCTTTTTGTTAGAGTTGCCTTTTTGGTTTGGGTCATTTCTCCTTTTGGTGGTGGTGATGGCAGTGAAGGGAGGGCAGGGGTTGGTGTCCTGGGGGTAGTCCATGGCATGTACCATCCATGACGTATCAAAAATGAGACCCTTCTCCTTCCCTCCCCGAATGCATGTTTGTCAGCGTGGTGTGATTCCCCCAAAGAAACGAATAAAAAGAAAAGAAAAAAAGAAAAGAAAAAAGGAAAAAAACCATCCACCACCAAAGACCAACCCTAACAAACCCCATTGTCAAATGTCTCCTTTGCTGTTTCTCACTACCACCATAAATAACAATCATTCAAAAAATAAACAATCATTTTACCAATGAACTGAGACAAGTGATGTCGTCTGAGGATAGTTCCATTTTCTAGCCTGACTGAGTAAAGAGTGCAGTGGGTAGAGCAAGTTGCTCATCTTGGCAATTCCCCCAAAGTCTCCTGGGAGTCTGCAGAGGAAAGCTGGAGGCTTGGGTTGCAGGGAAGGCAGACCAGAAAATGGAACTTGGCTGCGCCTACCAAAATCAAACCAAATTAGAAAGAATACCTCACCAAAATCTTAATGAAAGTGATGCCACAGGTAGGGGAAGCCACCGGGTTTTGATAGGACTGTAAAGTCATTGTTGGGACTTTTTTTTGTCCCTATGTCCCTCCACCAGGTGACAATCTCTGTGGATGGCATCCTTACCACGACGGGCTACACTCAAGAGGACTACACCATGCTGGGCTCGGACGACTTCTTCTACGTGGGAGGAAGCCCAAGTACTGCTGACTTGCCAGGCTCACCCGTCAGCAACAACTTCATGGGCTGCCTTAAAGAGGTAACGGTCACATGCTCTCTTTAATTCATTGACTGTCCCAAGAACAAATGAATTTCCAGTTCAATGAGGGGCTCTGTCCTCTAATCCATTCTTTGAGGCCATAGGTTGTAGCAGAAAAGACTTTGGACTTGGAAGTAAGGGCCTAGGTTTTGGTTCCTGCTTAAGCTGGTTGCATGACCTTGGGTTTGCCACTTACATATCTTGTGATTCTGTTTCCTCATCTGCCTAATGGGATACTGTATCCCACAGGTAGAGGTGCTTTATAAATTAAACGAAATAACAGAGTTGAAAGGACTTCGATATCACAAGAACTACACCTTGTAAAGTTTGATTTCCTACTTTGACTTGGCAAGTAGGGAAGCTCTAGCTAAAAGTAGCTCAATTTGTGGTTGTGTATCTTGTCTAAAGCATAACATATGTATTATTTTACCTTTGCCAAGCTTGGTGTTCCCAAGATTCTCATTATTTGAGATAAAGGAAAATTTTCAGAATGTAACATTAAGGCCCAGAAAACTGGTTTTTCCTTTTCTTTTTTTCTTTTTTTTATCCCCTGAAAGCTAGCAGCTGTGAGAAAGCAGTGGGGCTTTGCCATTACTCATTTATTACTATTGTAGCTTATGTGTTGAGACCTCTGTCTGAGAGCAGAGGAACTTCAGTCAAGTGTAAGTTCTCTAAGGTCAATTGTTGAGGCAAAAAGAATCAGACTTGATTTGGTAGAGTTCTTTCAGAATACTCTGTCATTCGAGCTGTGAACTGCACATTTTTGTTTAAGCTAAGCTAAGCCTGATTGCCTGAGATATCTATACCCCTTCCCTGGGGAAATTCCTTGAGAAGCTAACAGTGTTCTTTCTTGTAGATAAAGATCCCTTGTGACATTTTATGAGACTCCTCTCAGGGCACATGTTTTATTCTGATTATGGTTATTTGAAATTTGTTGAACATCGGTTATCATACAAGATGGCATTGTACATGCGTGCATTCATGCCACTTGACTGTGAGCCATGTCAAAACAGGAGTTGGGTCCATTATGCCTGGTATATAGTAGATGCATAATAAGTATTTCTGGAGTGGATACATTTATCAAGTCATCATTGGGCACCGTGTTTGTATTGTAACTGAACTTAGCTGCTCTTTCCAAGCCGTGGTCTCCGTGCTTGAGGACTTTATGATCTAGGAAGGGAGATGAGATCTGGAGGTGAGCGAGTACAGCTCAGGACACTGTGTGTTCAGTGCCACAGACCAAATGTCCTAATTGAGTAGAATTAGAGGAAACAGATACATTTTAGGGGGAAGTCCGTTTCAGAGAAGAATTGATATTTGAGCTGGACCCTGAGGCAGTAAACGCGTGAGTTGAGAGGAAGGGGTAGGAAAGAGAGACATGACAAAGGAGGGAAAAATCCAATTATAGCTCTGTGTTGTTCTTGGTCTGAAGGACAAATTATGGAAGAGAACCCCAGAAAGGGTTCCCTCTTTCTGCTGGACATTAGCTAGCCTTCCGCCAGCTGCAGGGACGCCAGTGGTCATTCCTGACAGAATTGCAGGAGACAGAGAACACTTCCGCTCTGGGATTTACTCCCATTTGGATAGAAAAAAGGTATAAACTGCTCAGCATCTAATGAACCCTGAAAGATGCTTAAACAGTGTTAAATCACACACACTGGCATTGTACTCTTGTCAGGATTAGATAGGAACATTCTGCTACCACGGACGTGGCTCAGGAATGAATGAGGCATTGATTGCTGTGGAGAGCTCATACATTTGTGGGTAGTGAAACAGCCTTGAGCGTGGACAGGATTTCTCCCGGACAGGATCTAGGGGTGGCCTCTAGAACTAATTTTCCCTTGTACACAATTACGTTGCACCATCTCTCAATTATGTATTTTGAGACAAAGGGCAATTTCCCAACTGCAAATTATCAATCCGGAAGGATGCTCCTGAACATTTTGAAACAAAGCTCATAAAAACACAAAGGTATCTCTGATGGCTCCATCCACACAACCTAAAGTAAATAAAATCTGTATGCACACACACACACACACGCACACATATTGCCCAGGTGTAGAGAGCAGAAAGCTTCAAAAGCCCATAAAAAGTGTTACTATAAGCTTGAAAATTAAAGGCAGTTCTGAAAAACGGTGTCAGTAACAGAAATAATTAGTACTTAGTAGTAAAAATATATACATAACTAGCAGCATAAATCTGTATTTAAACCCAGATCAAGTCAGAAAAAAGAAAGTCCAGCCCATGCTGGGGGAAACGGTAGGCAAAATGAGAACTCCGTTAACTTATAACCTCATCTCTCTGTTACATACAGTATTGTGGTGTTTCTAAGGGATCTGGGAAGCTTTCTCCTCTGTCTGAGTGTCTTAAACAGGTAACTTTGAGTCTCATGTAGTCCTGGCATATTCTTTCTTTCTGCTTAATCCTTACAGTTTACTTTTTTGTAGGGCAGGTCTGGGAAATTCTTCTCTTGTTCTTGGTATTTGTCGTTGACATTTAGTGAACGGCGGAAGCTTCCAGCTAGGTTGGGATTTCTCTCCTTGATAAATCCCACCTACCCACTTTTAACTATTTACACTTAGAACAGTGTTTAGTTATTTAACAAGCCCTTCTTCCCTATCTCTTTCTTCCTTTTTCTGTCTTTGCTTGCCTTTTGTGGCTCTGTGTTGCCTTAAGCTGAGCTGGGTACTTTCATGTATTATTTTCTTCAAAATGGGGACATGGTAAAAGGACTTCAGTTTCTCTTCCAGATCATGGATAACTTTGTGTGTGGTACAAAATAGGCTTTATCTTTGGAACTACAGTTACTTCAACACTCAAAGTTAAGTTCTGGCTCCACTGTTGAGCAGAATGATTGTGGTTTTCACCTGGGTGTACTAGCTTCCTAGCTTCCTACTGCTGTAAAAGCCACGACAAAGACTATCCAAATTGTCCTCGGACTGTTGTGGTTCTCCCCACACCCTAGTTACCAATACAAGATTTGTGTACACTTAAAAACTAGTTATCAATACAAGATTTGTGTACACTTGAAAACTACCAGCTCAACATCGTGTTGCTTGTTGTGTTTCCATGTTTTCTTTTCTTTCTTTTAAGATTTTACTTATTTATTTGATAGAGAGAGAGAGAGCACAAGCAGGGGGGTAGTAGTAGAGGGAGAGGGAGAAGCAGACTCCCCTGCTAAGCAGGGAGCCCAACAATGGGGCTCAATCCCAGGACCCTGAGATCGTGACCTGAGCCGAAGGCAGACACTTAACCAACTGAGCCACCCAGGTGCCCCATGTTTCCATGTTTTAACATGTGGGTCTTATTTTTGATCTTTAGGGTTTGTAGCTCCTAGAATGGTTCTTAGCATCTACTGGGCTCTCAGTAAACATTTGCTGAGTGAAATTACGTTTGCAAATTAATTATGTTTAAATAAATAATCTTGGAAATGAACATGTTTATAAAATTAATATTTTAGATAAATGCTTCCAGGTACTATTAACCATGTGATTTACTTGGAATCAGTAAAGAACATCTTGACATGGCAACAGTTGAATCTTTCAGGAAGTTCCTAGCTGTCTGATTCGAGAGAAGCATTATATAGAAAGGCTCAGCAAGGCTGAGAGGAGTGGGTTGGAACTTCCTCTAGGAAGAACAGGATTGAAAAGGCTTTGACAGAGGTATCATTGTATAAAGAAAAGAACACTGGGTTTACGGTAAAAAAATCTGGCTGGGAATATAAGCTTTGTCACTGGCTCTATGGCCTGGAATAAACCACTGATCGTATTTGAGTCTGTTTCCTCCCTAACATGGATATACTAGGACCTTTGCTATGTTCTTAAATATTATACATAAAAGTAACACCATACAGACATGTGTATATTGCTATAATGATTATTATTAAGGATTATGTAATACCCCTTATAAACAGTTTATGAATACAAATATAACCATACACTTGTATACATTAGCATGGGCAGTATCTCCATATCTCCTATATTAGCAAGTCACAATCAGAAGAAAAACCAGCCCTTTTCTGAGATTTGCCCTGCTAAAGTCCTTTCATTTTTTTCTGAAGTGGGGAAACCCACCCCACTCGCCCTCAATCATTACCTTGTTTTGTTGCCTTCAGTCATGTATTTGACAACTGTCAATCTCCATCTATTAAAATGTGAGCTAATTCTGTGATGACAAAGTCCTCTTCTGTTCACAGGTGTCTCCCCAGAACCTAGCAGAGTTCCTGGCATTAAAAAAAAACAACAACACTCATTAAGTATGTCTGGAATAAATAAAGGAATGAATGAGCTAACCTCATGGAGCTCTACAGTTTGGTGGAATTTAGATCAACAGATAAATCCTATAACCCTACAGGATACCAGGGACTGTGCTAAATAAGAAAGAAAGATGATTCAGACACAGTTTCCACCTTAGAGGACCACACAGTTAGTGGGGGAGACAGATACATGGGCATAATTTCGATAAAAGATGGTTAGTAAAAAGAGGCATTCACAAGTGCAGTGGGGCTGTTGAGGAGAAGGACTTATATATCCTGGGGTTCAGGAAAGCTCTGTGGAGGAGCTAATGTGAATCTCGAAGACAAACAGAAGTGAACATGGCAGAATGGAGGAAGTGGAGCTCCAGGACAATGGGGCAGCATGAGCAAAGGCATGGGCGCCGGACTCACAGTAGTGTCTGGGTGAGGAACTTACACTTTGCTCATTTCAGGGCACAAATTATAAGATGAAGAATTTTGAAAATGTAGCTGCAAAGTTAAGTAGGGGCCAGGTCATAGAGAACTTTATCTCATACTCTACCTTTGGACTTTATTTTCTAGGTTAATGGGGAGCTATTGAAAGATCTTAAGTAGTAGAATGACACAGTCAGGTTGGCATCTTATCCATCAGGCTTTAAATTACTTGAGAACTGAAGTTACTCCATTTATTACTTCCAGCTGGTGTATATTTTTGCCCTAGGAAGTTGAAGAGCAGGGTTGGGAGGGTTGATCCATTGACTGTGGCCTTGGGCCTGGAGAGCGCCTTTCAGAATCTTAAAATTTCTATAGAAAAGCACTTCTTTCTGACTCCATTTCAGTTTCCAGTGACTGTCCCTGTCAGGATGTGCCTTTCTCCTTTCCTTTGTCCTTGGCATTGCTGAGCTGTTATTGTTGGATGAAGCACAAGGTAGCAGAGGAAAGCCAAGTCTGGACTGAGGTGCACGGTAGTGTTTCTATCAGATTCAGGACCACGGAGAGGAAACTTCCTCAAGCCCATCGCGGTATCCTCCTATGTGTTGGGATCTTCCCTGTTGCTTGATTTGGTTCTTTGCACATCATCCTCCTTTCATCTCAGTCTGTTACTTCTCCCCCAGTATATTGGTTCTCCGTTTCCATCTCCCATTTGCCCAGGGAGAAGCTCAATGCTGCTGAGGTGTCTGGGACAGCTTGGTCTCTCTCACCTCTCTTTCCTCATGGAGTCTCTGATGTGGAGGAGGGAGAAGCAGGAGTATTGGGAGCGTGGAACACATATTTAAAGGAAAAAGGATTGGGTAGAACATCATTGTGCACATTACATCCCACATCCCTTTGTGATTATTAGCCATTTAAAACCGAATGGGGTTTTGCAGCCAGAGATAGTTTCTGAACAGATGATTAATGGTTTAATCTGTAATAACTTTACATTTTATAGAACCCTGATAGGAGTCCACATCTGGTGAGCCAAGCTATTTAAGTCTGTGTTAATTCTGTTAATTGTTATACGTTTATTTGAATTGCTGGCACCTGCGGGCTTTGGGATAATGTGTTTGTTGTTGCTTTTTTTTTAAAAAATATACTCATTTTATGCCATCTCACTGTTTTGCTGCTTCTGTCTCTGATGCTATCACAGTTTCTCTTCTGGTTTTTCTTTTGTGTTGTCCTCGCTTCTTCACTCACTATACTTTTTTCTTTCTCCCCTGTTTTCATTTTCCCTACCTCTGTGCTTCTCTAGTTCTTGTGCTGGGGTTTCCTTCCTGATTTCTCAGTCCATGATAAATTGCTCTGTTCATAATCAGGTAAATTAGATGATGGCATCGGGACTAAAACTCCTCTTTTCCCTAGCACTGAGAGTAGTGTGTGGCCCCAGGGTGAACAGAGACCAAGTGAGGGTTTTTGAGTCAGCATGGAAGATAAGAGGAGAAACACAAGTCCAGGTCTGAATCTTGTCTAGATTCATTCATTGCCAGCTGCCGTAGTAAGAGCAGGTCATTTGACTGCTCTTAGCCTCCGTCTGCATCAGATAATAATACCTACTTCAGGCATTTTTATGTCAGGAACAAATGGGATTAAGAAGATGGAGGTACTTTATAAACTGTAAAGCACTGTGCAGATGTTCATGTTATTATTTGTTATTAAATGAAACCAAATTGATTAGGTCTGGCCAAGGAACTACATACTGCTCTTTGCTGGTTCTGCAATTTAAAAACTGCAGAAGTTAGGAGAGTCCAATGTGGTTTAACAAGAAGAGCAACTGAATTGGAACTTGGCCTCCAGATTATTAGATAATTAGAAAATGATATGGTCTCTTTGGACATTCATGTCTTTTTCTGTAAAGTGAGAGTAGTGATCCCTGCTAAACCAAATGCACACGACTGTGGAGAACCTCTAAAGTAGATGTACAAGTTATTGCTTATTAAATTTTGGATAGCAAGGTAGGATTTATTTTCCTACTCTTAGGAAGCTGTGCAAAGGAGCACTGTGTGGGCTTGGAAGAAAGCATGCTTTGACAGAAGAGAAAAACCAATACAAACAGGAGACCAAGAAGGATAAGATTTCAACAAGATAGAAAGAAGTGGAAACGTGACTCAGAGAATAGGAAAAGGAAGCTGTGGCAGAAGAAGAAAAGAGAGAAACTGTGTCTCAGGAGCTGCCTGTTGGGCTGACCATAGAAGTTGCCATGTTGGGGGGTAAAAGAAAGATCAAAAATTGACAATACCATATGCATCAGCTTAAGAATAAAGTTTTTGTAAAGAGAATAAATTGGATCCTCTGGAAAAGAGATTACCTCCTAGATTATAAGGAACTGAAATGGGTAGGAGAGAGCAAAGCCCTCTGTGTCACAGAGGAAGAAGAATAAAACCCTGAGCTGCTGGGAATTGTGAAGAACAGGAGGTTTATTCCACAGAGGGGGCAAGGTATGAGCACTTAGTCCAGGATGACTGTAAGAAAGTTGTATGTACCTAAGGAATAGTATCAAGAGGGCTGAAGCTTCAAGGATATTTAGTATTGCAGTACTGTGGCAAATGGAAAGTGGTTCTTCCATTAGTGCCAGAATAAAAATACTGAAATATGGTTTGCTGTTCGTAGTCGATGCTGTTGGATGAAAGATGGAGATGGAGAAATAGATATGGTGAGCGTTTTTTTTAGAAACTTGGTATCCACTTCTCCTTCTTTTGAATAAAGACTTTCATTCCCCTTCATTTTCAATCCAGTGGTTCAGGGGCACTGACTCGACTCCTGGCTGCCTTGGTGAGCATGTGAGTTCTAGTCAATCAGAGATTTCCGTTCCCTTGGCCATGGTTATTTTGTTCATAGGTGGGTGGTTAACCCGATTTGGGTCAGTGACATACAAGCTCAGGACTTTAGCTTATATGCTGTAGGGACGTAGTTCTCCTTTCTTTGGGTTAGAACTTGGGATGATATAAAACTGAGTTTCTGGCTGCCATCTTGCCAACACATAGAGACCAAAAATGAAGCCAGAATGGAGAAAAGCAGAGCCAAAAGCTGGGGAGAAGCTAGATCCTGGTGACATTTTTAAGGCCCTGATCAAACATTCTTCAAACCAAAGTACCCCTGATTTCCAGCCAAGTCTGAGTAATTCCTTCTTTTGTCTAAACCAGCAGGAGCTGGATTTTCTGTCATTTGCAACATGGAGCCCTAAGTGATGTGAAAGAATTCCTCTTACTCCTGTTTTTACCCCTTTCTTCTCTGACAAGAAGATAGGTCTTTGGACAGGAAAAGATAGACAGAGATAGGAAATTTAATATCAGAGGCTGTTAGAAAGCACCTAATTGCTCTGCACTCATTCAGATTTCTTGACTTGGATGAATGATATCCCCAGATACAGGGAGAGTTTGTAAATAAGACTTTTTGAAATCCAGTTGTGGTTTTTGAGAAATGGTTGAGATTGGGGAAGATTCCTCAAGACTAAAGATGGAAAAAAGTGTAGATAATGCGAACTATGAGCCTGTGAGCTTCACTGGAATCTGGGAAAGATTTTGGAGTGCATTATTAACAGAAGATATGAGCCCCTCCCAGCCCATTTTTTAATTGGATTTTTGTGGGGTTTTTTGGTGTTAAGTTCTTTCCATATTCTTTATATTAACTTCTTATCAGATATATTGTTTGCAGATATCTTCTCCTATTCAGTAGGTTGCCTTTTCATTTTGTTGATGGTTTCATTTACTGTGCAAAAGTTTTTTATTTTGGTGTGGTCCCAATAGTTTATTTTTGCTTTTGTTTCCCTTGTCTGAGGAGACATATCTAGAAAATGTTAACTAAGGTTGATGTCCAAGAGATTACCTCCTATGTTTTCTTCTAGGACTTTTATGGCTTCAGGTCTGACATTTCGGTCTTTAATCCATTTTGAGTTTATTTTTGTGTATGGTGAAGAAAGTGGCCCAGTTTCATTCTTTTGCATGTATCTCGTCAGTTTTCCCATCACTATTTATTGAACAGACTCTCTTTTACCCATTGTATATTCTTGCTTCTTTTGTCAAAGATTAATTGACCATGTAGGTGTGGATTTATTTCTGAGTTCTTTATCCTGTTCTGTTGATCTATGTATCTTTCTTTATGTCAGTACCATAGTGTTTTGATTACTGCAGCTATGTAATATATCTTGAAATCTGGGATTGTGATACCTCCAGTTTTGTTCTTCTTTCTCAAGATTGCTTTGGGTATTCAGGGTCTTTTGTAGTTTTATACAAATTTTAGGATTATTTGTTTTAGTCCTATGAAAAATACTATTGCTTTTTTGATAGGGATGACATTAAACCTGTGTATTGCTTTGGGTAGTATGGACATTTTAACAATATTAATTTTTCCAATCCATGAACATGGTATATCTTTTCATTTGTTTGTGTCATCTTCAATTTCTTTCATGATTGTTTTATAAAAGTTTTCAGAGTAGAGGTCTTTAACCTCTTTGGTTAAGTTTATTCCTAGATATTTTACTCTTTTTTGGTGCAATTGTAAATGAGATTGTTTTGTTAATTTGTCTTCCTGCTACTTTGTTATTAGTGTATAGAAATGCAGCAGATTTCTATATATTAATTTTATATCCTGCAACTTTACTGAATTCATTTATTAATTCTAGTAGTTTTTTGGCAGACTGGTAAATTGTCATCATCATCATCATCATCATCATCATCATCACTATGTGCTAGTATGATTACTGGAAGTATTTCTATTCAGTTCTGAATATTAAGCTTTTAAAAGGTTAGCTATCTAATTGAGAGATTAGAACATGTTTAGAGTTGAGCTATGAAAAAGACGAAGGACTCTGACATAAAAGTAGTTGACTGAGGGGCCCCTGGTGGCTCAGTTGGTTAAGTGTCTACTTTGGCTCAGGTCATGATCCCAGGGTCCTGTGATGGAGCCCCGAGTCAGGCTCCTTGCTCAGCGGGGAGTCTGCTTCTCCTTCTCTTTCTGCTGCTCCCCCTGGTTGTGTATTCTCTCTCTTTCTCCCTCAAATAAAGAAATAAAATCTTTTAAAAAAAAAGGGGTTGACTGATCCAGGGGTATTTAACCTGAGGAAGAAAAGATGCCTGAGCCCAGGGGTTGGCTTCATACATGAAGGACTGTCCTATGGAAGTGGGATTAAATGTGGCTCATCTATCCTCAGGAAGAACTAGTGGCAAATGAGTGGCAGCTATTTGCCTCCAATGCCCACAATATATCCAATAAGAAGACATTTCAGTGAGAGCTGTTCAAAGTTGCCTTTAAAGTAATGCATTCTTTAACACTCAAGGCACCCAAGTAGGGTCTGGACAACCATCTTGCTCAGTTTGTAGAACAGATTATAGCATCAAATAAGTAGACAGTGTTTGTTGATTTTTTTAGTTTCTTTCCAAACATAAGGTCCTAAGCTCTTCAGTGAACAAGCCTCCTGAAAAGAAAGAATGAGACCAATTAATTAGACCAGATTTTTCATGTTGAAAACTTTTCCTGATTAATCTCCAAATCAGTTGACTTAAACATGTCCCACCGAGACTCATAGGGTTGCCCTTGTGGTAGGATTCGAGGTTCCCAGCCACTGCCATCACCTATTAGTCACTTATAATTATGTCTCTTTCCTCAGACCTCTACTGGCATCATGTCCAAAACCATTATAACCACAGCAACTAAAATCATAACAGCAACAGTAAAGACTAACAATTATTGAGCACTTAACAGTGTAAATGCATGAGAAGTGTATGTCTACACAGTTAAGTGCTTCGTACATATTTCCTAATTTAATTCTCACAACAAACTGGTGAGGAGGATCCTGTTGCCATGACTACTTTGAATTTAAGGAGATGAGATGCTTGTCCAGGGTCACACAGTTTAGCAAGGCCTGGAGTGACGATGGCAACACTGCTGCTGCCCCCTTCACCAACTTAGTCAAAAGACCTGGTGAAGAAGAAGAGGAAATAAGCTCCTCAGGAAAAGGTGGGTGATTCGTGATTCAACCCACTCTAGGGACTGGTCTTTCACTACCAGTTAGAGGCTCCACTTCCTAGGACAGGTCGTTTAATCAGGCAAAAAATGTCCTGCTGGGAGACTGGATACAATTACCTATTTCTTTCACCTTGCCCTTGAGTGTTCTGAGAAGAAGGTGGGTTTTGCTTGATTTCCCTCTTTGGCTGGGCAAATTGGTATTGCTCAACCTGTTAATGGAGGAATGATTTTCATTATGGGACCTGAGTGGAAAGTAGCTCCTCTTGGTATAAATACCAGGCAGTTGGATACCTTTGTTTTGAGATGTGTGGCACATCTTGACTTTTGTTCCAGCCTAGTATTTTCTGTGAAGTTGGAGCTATTTGCTGCCAATGCCCTCAGAAAGCCAGAATGAGGAGCAGCTACTTTTTAGGCTTATTATGAATATTTAGTCTGATTCTGAGAGTCTCTTATTTAGCTTTGCATTTTTTTTTTCTCTTCAGGATAAATTCAGTGGAACTCATTGCTTTCTAAAAATGTCACTTATTGGGGCGCCTGGGTGGCTCAGTCGTTAAGTGTCTGCCTTAGGCTCAGGTCATGATCTCAGGGTCCTGGGATCGAGCCCCGCATCGGGCTCCCTGCTTGGCGGGAAGCCTGCTTCTCCCTCTCCCACTCCCCCTGCTTGTGTTCCCTCTCTCACTGTCTCTCTCTCTCTCTGTCAAATAAATAAATAAAATCTTTAAAAAAAAATAAAAATAAAAATGTCACTTATTTACAGCAAATGTAATCTACCACAGCATTCCCACTGAGACAAAATCTCTTGTGTCTTCGAATGCCTCAAAGGAGACAAAAAAACAAAAAACAAAAAAACCAGTTCTTGTACACATATACCTACAGGGATAAAGTAATCATTGAGCTAATTAATTAGCTAATTTTTTAAATTGCTTTGCAAATGCAGAAATGATTATTCCATTAGTGTTATATGCTTTTGTAACCTTGTGTTCTGTCCCCCTAGTGACATGCTGAGTATCTTTCCCATGATTCAGTATCCTGCTGAATTTACACCTTAGTACATTCCTTACTTTCATTGAAAAACTGCTGGGAAGAGTTGTATTTCTGTCCCATCTTGTCTACTTCACGGCAACTCCTTTACCCTTTGTAGTTGCATGCTGAAATCTGAAGGGGCGTACTTACCCTCAGCACTGTGGTAGAATTGTTTTCCTGGTAGCATGAGGAGCACTTTACTATATGTTCTCACAGCTCTTAGTTCTTAACTCCATTGTATTATAATTAGTATTATATTCCTTACTACACTGTATTTTAATGATCTGTGTTCATATGTTTCCTTAGTAGATGGGGCTTCTAGAAGGCAGGGATGAGGATTTATATAGATTGAATGCTCACTTTAGAGGTAAACATAGGTCCTGACACATAAATATATGGAAAATATTCTTCAATAAGTTAGTAAATATTTGTGAACATCAGCAATAGAATTATTGCTCTAAATTTCCATTTTCTGGGGGCACCTGGGTGGCTTAGTCGGTTGAGCATCTGCCTTCAGCTCAGGTCATGATCTTAGGGTCCTGGGATCAAGCCCTGTGTTGGGCTCCCTGCACGGGGGGAGTCTGCTTGTCTCTCTGCCCCTACCCCCCCCACTCGTGCACTCTCTCTTTCTCTCATAAATAAATAAAATCTTTAAAAAAATACTTTAAAAATTTCCATTTTCTGTGTATATCCGTTTTCTCAACAGCACATCACTCATTCATTTATTCATGAGTGTAGTGAATATTCACAGAGTGCCTCCTGTGTTATAAAATCTGTAACCCAGTGGGTTTGGAACAGAGGACATAGCTGTCATTGTCCACACACTCAATGTTGGGAGCCTCAAGGGAGCTTTGGTCTTTCTTTTCCACTTGCTGTCTTTTCACTCTCATCTAATCAGCCACAAAACCCCACTGACAATTCCCTTATTCTATTTCTTGCTCATTTCTTTTCTTTCTGGACCCTTTCTCACCTCTCCCTCTGTCCTGTACCTCTCTTGTTGGTGTGTCATCATTGGGAGCCTTCCCACCTGTATTCTCTCAGAGCGTGTCTTCCTCAGCCTCCCACTCATGGCCTTCTCTCCTTTGGCTTCACCTTTGTCTCTGCTTCTTCATACTTCCTGTCTCTGTTTAACCAGAATGTCTATTTCCTTGTATTCTGAATATATATTTTGAGTTCCTGCTTCTGAAACTTCTTTATTTGGGTCTCCTACCTAAGGATTTCACCCTTTTCTCTCTGCTCTCCACCTTTTACCCATTTTTCTGGGACTCTTCTCATGGTTACCTGCTTGACTGATCATGCTGGTCAATGGTGGTCTTTCTCACTTCTCAGTTCCACACATACTTATATGTTGTGGTGTGTGTGAGCTCAGGCTTTGGAGGCAGAGTTCCAGGTTTAAATTTTTGTTCTGCCGTTTACTATCTGTGTGCCCTTGGACAAGTTAGTTAGCTTCGCTCAGTTTCTTCATCTATAAAATGGGTATCTTAAAAACTCTAATAAGTAGCTACTATTATGAGGATCAAATGAGATAATGCAATATCAGTACATGGTGAATGCTCAATAAATATTAGCTATTATTGTCATTTATTTGGTCCTTAAAATGCCCTGCTTTCGTTTGTTAGCTTTTCTGGCAGGTATATAACTCCTTTGTGGCAGAGAGGTTTTTGTAGTTTGAGCAATGCTGTGTACACTGCAGGTTTATTAAAAAGAGTTGAAAGTAATTTATGTCCCTTGAATGAATTCCTTGATTGACTGTAAGGAAGTTGGTGTTTCTCTATATCATAGTTTAACCCTAGTTGAAATGATCCCACCTGCAAAATGAAAACAATTTCTTCTTTATAGTTGGTAAAAAAAATCACATTCATGGGTGAATGAAATGTATGTGCATATTTGAAATAGGAATGCAGCTATTTCCTATTTTTTAAGTTCCTCATAATCTAATGGGATTGTGATGAAGTTTATCTTTCTTAGCATACCTTTTCTTCATAGATATTTCTAATGCATCAGTTTTGATAGGTGATGTTTAAAATGCTGACGGGAAAGAAACCTATTTGTAACATCAGGTATTGGCTTCATGACCATCCATGTCCCTTTCAAGTCTAAAATTCGTATAAATTTCAGATTGCTTTGAAATGTCTCACAATCCCTAAATTACTTTTAAGTGATTGATTTAGTGAGCTTCTGTTATGTTTTAGGCATGGTGTTTGGAACACAAAGTGAACTGGGCACAGTTCCTTCCTTTGGAAGAACTTATAGTTCAGGGGTTAGCAGCTTTCTCTGTAAGGAACCAGGCTAATGGTTCTTGATTGCGGACAATTTTCGACCCCAGGGAACATTTGCAATGTCCAAAGACACTTTCAGTTGTTAAAACTGCAGTGAGGGGATGGATGGAGGGGAGTAAAGGGGTAACGAGGTGAGGGAGTAGGAGTGCATGTAGTACACATGGTGCTCCTGCATTTAGTGGGTAGAAGCTGAGGTTGTTGCTATTCATCCTACAAAGCATAGGACAGCTCCTCTATGACAAATTATCTGACCCCAAACTTCAATAGTGCCAACGCTATCTGGACCAGATAGTAAATGGTAAATCCATAGCAAAGATACGGTTTTGTGGGCCATAGAGTCTCTATCATACTACCAAACTCTGCCTTTGTAGCATGAAAGCAGCCAGAGATAATGTGGAAGGAAATGGGTGTGTCTGTGGTCCAGTAAACTAATTGCATAAGCAGGAAGTGGGTTGGATTTTGTTCCAGGGATATACTTTGCTGACCCCTGCTCTGATTGAAATGACAAACAAAACCAGATAATTACAATGTATCATAATAAGCTATATGATCAAAATCTTCAGGTTTACAGTGAAGCTCACAATATGGGCAGTTAGCAGGACCTCAGATGTTAGAGATGGTTTCCTAAAAGAAGAAAGTACATAAACAGAACTTTTTTTTTTTCCCCAAGAGTGAGGAGTTAGGGAAACAGGACAATTCCAGGAAAAAGGAATAACGTCCCCAGAGACATAAAAATGTGAAATAGCATGGTGAGTGTGCGGAACTAATAATAAGAATACAGGAAAGTAGGAACAGTGGTGGCGGTGGTGGTAAGAGTAGTAGCTAATTTAGTGAGTGCTTACTGTATACCAAGAAATCGTCTAAGTATTTCATGTGCACTAACTCATTTCCTAGAAACGGAGCTCAGCGTGGCTCGGGTGCTGTGAGATCAGCGTGTGTGGAGATGGGTGTATGCACCAGGGCTAGGACTTTATTCTGTAGAAGGGTAAAACTAGGAATGAGAAGAGCAGCATGGAAGACATCAGTAAGACGACCAAGTTGACTGGACGTTCGAGGTAAAGCCAGAGAGAGGTCACAATTTTCTGGCTGGCATGATATTAACGGCATATGGAGATACTGAAGGAGAGGCAGGCTCAGCAGAGAAAGTGCTGTTTGCTTTTGAATGGGTTGTGTTGGAAGTCCCTGTGTTATGTGGACATCAGGGTTAAGTTCAGATGGCTGGAGCTATAAGGGTAGTCAGAATATAAGGAATATAGTTTAATTAGTTACAGTTGATGAACTCCTGTAAGAAAGCACATCAAATAGAAAAATGCATTAAACGCCCCCTCCCCCAAAAAATCCTGAAGTTACCAACATTTAAGAAAAGAGTAGATTTAAAAGGAAAAGTTAGAGAAGTGATAGGAGAACCAGAGAAAGTGGTATCATAGAAGCCAAGAAAGTAGAAAGTTTCCAGGTAGATGGCGTAGTCAGAGGACTGAAAGTGTCATTATAGCTGAGAAGGCAAAGGTCATGGGTAGTTTTGTTTTGCTTTTGAATCAGAGAGACTTAATCGTTTTGAAATTCAGAGATGAAAAAGCCAGTAGAATGGAGAAGCTAAATATATAAGAAACATAAATGTTGAAACAACATCCCAGGGGATTATGCAAAACTTTTCTTATGTATTCATTAAATAAAGTACGTACAAGAAATCTTACTAAAAAGTATTTTGTAGGCTTATTTGGAGTTGCTGTAAATTTTTTAAAAAAGGCATTTCTTTATGTAATCTCTCCATAATTCATGTTTTGTGTTTATATTCTCCTTCCCCCAACTGATCAGTTCTATCATTAGATTTTACTGAAATTGTGGACTTGAGGGGCTTGCCATGTATTTGTTATCATAAAATTTAAAAGCCATCCTTGTAGAATAGAAAAACTTCAGGAACATTTTTATATGATTAGCAAAGGGGACACAAACCTTGTAGATCTGAAACTTGAAGACACCAAAGAATATCAAGAAGACAATGTCAAGTCAGTTACATTCAATTCAATTTAAGTCATTCATTGGATGTCATGAATTTTTATTAACGGTCACATGACAGTTTTGGTTTGTTGTGGTTTTTTTTTTTTTTTGCTCTCAAACAGCTTGCTCTCCTAACCACTTTGTATGTTTATTGCACAAAGGATTTGCAGCAACTATGAATGTAGTTGATGAGAAAAGATTTACATAAACAAAGCACTTGAAGAATCTAATCATGAAGAAATGTAACAAAATGTTATCACATAGTAGAATCAGTGGTATCAACACTGCGCCCCGTTACTAAAAACTTTCAGGAAAGGAGAGTCTTGCATGTACTAGAATATTGGGAGCATCTCCGTCTACTGGCTCTGCCTACAGGGTCATCTTTTCTAGAGAGAACTGGACTAAATTACTCTTAACAGAAGAACAGATGCAAATGATGAAGGACCGGGGGTGATCCAAAGCATCAAAATACTATTTGCTCCGGGAGGACGGACCTTGTCTTACTTACCTTTGTATCCCTCTGGGCCAAGGCACCATGGCTGCCATTTATTAAATGCACAGTTAATACTGAATTGATTGCATCTGTCCATTGGATTAGTGCAGCTGAGGCAGGCTGGACCATGTGCTTTGTGGATACTTTCCAAATAATGGTGCTAATGACAAAGAGCAGGAGGGTCCAAGAGAATGTGAGCTGTGAGAACTACACCTATGGAGGGCTAGGAGCGAAACACCCTTGTAAAAGAAGACTAAATGTTGCCTGCACTGTCAGTGGGGAGTTGGCCACAGCCCCTGGGCTCCTCCCTCCATTATAGCAGTAGTGACTCATAAAACATGCATCCCGTGTGAATGAATGAATGAGTGGGCCAATTCTGACTGAAAGTGGACAAACAAAAAAGAAGCAGCCAAAGCTTCCGCCATAGCAGTTTCTTATGAAAGAAATTGGTTTTTAAAGATAAAGCTTATATGGAAAAAAAAGTGAAATCCACAGAAACTGGTTCTCACTTCTAAGGGTTTAGTTTCATTGAAAATAACCTTGAAAATGACTGCTCTGTGATTTTTGCTAGCTTTTAGTCCCTATAGGCAAAAAAGCATTTCTGAAAGAGATTTGAAAATTGTGGACTCTGATAACACTGCTAGTTGTCAGGTTTTTCTCTAATGAACAGCTTATCAGTAAATGTGCTCAGTGGTTAATTACCACATTAGGCTTATTGGCATAAAGTGTAGTAGAATGCCCATTATCCTTATGCAAATTTAGATTTACTGCAGGTTAAATCCTGTGACCTGAAATCTAAGTTGCCTGTCATAAATTAACAGACCCTTCTACTAGCCCTGCTGGGATTGGCAGGGACTAAGGACCCCAGGAGTGGGCTGAATGAATCAAGCTTGGGTAGGTGGGGCTCACTCTTTGGAATGTCTCACGAAGGCTGATGGAGCTAATTGTGCTGTAGAGGCTATTGGGTGTTTTTGTTTTATTTTGATTCAGTTTCATTTTACAGGGTAGCCAGGCAGTCCAAGCAATGGTTCAAGCAGGTGTGGATGCCAAGTGGTGTCATCCACCAGGTGGCATGGGGCATTTGGAGGTTGTAGGATTCAGGTTGAGCTATGCTTTGGTTCCAAGAGACTTGTCAAGTTAAGGGTGTGGATCCTAAGATAAAGATTCAGATTCGACGGTGTCTTTGTCAGCTTAGGCTGCTATAACAAATACCACAGGCTCTGTGGCTTAAACAATAGACATTTATTTCTCACAGTTGAGGCTGGGAAGTACAAGATTATGGTGCTTGCAGAGTTGATGTCTGGTGAGGACCCACTTCCTGGTTTGTAGATGGCTGTCTTCTTGTTGCGTCCACAGAGGGTGGAGAGGGAGATCATCTCTCTTGTGTCTCTTTTTATAAGGGCACTAATTCTATCATGAAAGCTCCACCATCATGACTTAATTACCTTCCAAAGGCCCCATCTCTGAATACCACACTGAGGATTAGGGCTTTACCATATGAAGTGGGGCTAGGAGTGGGGGGGACACAAACTTTTAGTCCATAGCACCAGGAAGGCTTAGGAAGCAAAGCAAGGAAGGCCCATCTAAGAGACTAGGCTCACAGTTGTCTCAGGGGTTTCAAGGGAATGGAACACAAGGCAGCCTATTAAGAGAAAATAGGCCTGTAGAAGGCCCATGTGACAGAGCAGAAATGAATGTTACCACATGAGGAGGAGAAATGAATGTGGCCACAGGGGAGCCCATAGCTCAAGAATGTCCCCTTGGTTTGCAGACCTAATTCCACACTCTTATCAGAAACTGAGGCAGAGGTGGCTACTGGGCCTCCTGCCCCTGTCAGGCCTGACTCAGGAGTGGAGGGAACTCGGGGGAGAGAGCGGTGGGGTGGGGGGGGGCTTTCACAGTCCACTCTGTTGACTTGAGGTTAAAACAAGACAAGAACTGGACTGACATGGTCAAAGCCTCATTAAAATCTATTTGCTTATAGAAGGAAGTTGGTGTTTGGTGTTTAGGGACTTCTAATAAATTTGTAGGCACTGATTTTTCTGCAAATAGTGGTGGTACTTTCTGAAGCTCTGGAGCCCTGGCTAATGTACCCTACTCCCAGCACACTGAAATCCAGAGTTAAGAAGGAGAGACTCTCAGCATCTCAAGGATAGGAAAATCATTACTTCAGTTGTCTCTTCAAATGAATCATTAGTGCTCATAAAGGAAAATAGAGTCTTTCATGCCCAGGGCAAGTATCCAGATAATTTTGGCGGGGAGCAACATTTCTTACCACACTGTGTTTATGTGGCTGGGGCAGAATAAGTTGTGGTTTCAGTGCTGATCCATTAGCAGTGAGTGTGGTGAGAGAAAGTTCTTGAATTGGTCCCCAGGGTAAAAACAGCCTCATATTTATAGACTGTCAGAGGAAGGGGGGTTGGGGAGGCAGGTGGCTTGTGAGCTCTACATCAATGACTTTTATGTCTTCCAGGTCACATTCAAATGTTTTGAACAGGAAAAAAAGTAATCCTTTCTGTTCCATCCTAAATTCAGTGTCTTGGTTGGAAGTATCCATAGAAAGCACCCCTCCATCTTCATAACTTACTATTACAAAAAAGCAACAAGGCTTTCTCTATTTAAGAACAGTACAGACTGTTTTAGAAGTAAGATGTTTTCCAAGAATTACCGAGGCAAAGAAGGAACATGGAGGTACCAGTGTGTTGTCCACATAGCAACCACTTGGTGTGGGGTGATGAACAATTATAGTGGTAGCCAAATAGGTGGTGCTAAGGGCAGAAGAAGTATGTATGTATGTATGTATGTATGTATTTATTTAAGATTTTATTTATTTATTTGACAGAGAGTTAGCGAGAGCGGGAACATAAGCAGGGGGAGTGGGAGAGGGAGAAGCAGGCTTCCCCCTGAGCAGGGATCCTGACGTGGGGCTTGATCCCAGGACCCTGGGATCATGACCTGAGCTGAAGGCAGATGCTTAATGACTGAGCCACCCGGGCGCCCCAGAAGAAGCACTTATTTATTATGTAGGACGTGTTAGACCACATGTAGCTTTGAAGTTTTATTTGGTCTTCTTGACCTGTGAACTGACCTAATGAGAGGCCTTCTTTTCCTTCAACCTCACCTTAACCATTTGGCCTTCTGAGCATTGGAGGTGGGAGAGATCTCCCAAATGAGAATAAGCCCAGGATCATCTTCTAGCATCCAAAGCATGGGAAAGAAGAAATAAAGGGAAGAGAACAATCTAAAAGTTTCATATGAAGAAAGACCCAAGAGAAACCCTGGAGTCTTGAGAGCCCATTATACAGAAAAGAATCAAAGAAAGAGAGACCCAAGAAGAAAGCCATGTGCAGAGATCCAGGAGAGTTACTGCCCCAGTTTATTTACATTTATTAAAGGCTTATCCCTCTAAAAGCTTTTAGCTCTTCTAGAGGAGCTCCACTGGATTATTGATTAGTTAATTTTGCTCTAGCCCTGTTTCAAAGCTTGAGGATAGGGTGAGAAGAGAAGATTTGAGCTATCCCTAGGGAAATTATTTGAACAAATAGGTTTTATTATTATGACAGCTCAGATAGGTGGGTAGTGGTCGTGTTGCGAAGGATTCTGGAAACAGTATCCTTGAGTTGCTCTTTATATCCTTAAGCAATATATCCTATAATTTGGGTGTTCAAAATTCATAGAAATGGTATCTTACTATACATATCTTTGTACAACTTACTTTTCTATTCAACCTAACATTTTCAAGATTTATCTCTATTCAAGTAGACTTCATTTATTCATGTTAAATGCTGTTTAGTGTTGCATTGTAGGAATATATTTTGTTTTACTTACTCTTCCCCCTTCTAATGTAGCTAGATATTTATGTTCTTCCTAGTTTTCCATTTATATCAAGGTCATAGTGAACACCCCTGTATGGTTTTTATTCACATTTGTGCCAGAGTTTACCCAGGACATATACCGAGAAGTGCATCTGTCTGTTAGGTCATAAGGTGGGTGTATTTTTTAACTCTATTAGGTATTGCCAAATTGCTCTCCAGAGTGGTATACAAATTTGCACCCCCACTAGCAGTATGTAAATGTTCCTGTTCCCTTGCATTCATGACAGTATTTGGCATTGCCAGTCAATCAGTTGATATAGTGTGAACCAACTCCATAGAATACAAACCAGGTTGACCCTGTAAAATAGATGCCTAAATCCTCTCTCATTTCAAGTTCTTTTTTCCTACTGAGAATCTAGAGACCTCAAGGGTATGTAAATTGCATGTTTCCTACTTCATTTCCTTCTTAGGCTGCTAAGCCCTAGTGAGAGCCCTCCCATTCAGGTGTCCATTTGGAGCTGGTCTCTTCTTTATCAGCAGCCACTTGCTGTCTGTCCACTTTATTTTTATTTATTTATCTTTTAATTTAATTTGACTATGTTATGTTAATCACCATACATTACAACATTAGTTTTTCATGTAGTGTTCCATGATTCACTGTTTGCTTATAACACCCAGTGCTCCATTTAGTACGTGCCCTCTTTAATACCCATCACCAGGCTAACCCCTCCCTCCACCCCCCTCCCCTCTAGAACCCTCAGTTTTGTTTCTCAGAGTCCATAGTCTCTCATGGTTCCTC
>NC_138377.1:20977942-21007530 GCF_054177405.1 Leptonychotes weddellii | reverse complement strand
TTTATCTTGATGAAGTCCCAATAGTTCATTTTTGCCCTTGCTTCCCTTGCCTTTGGTGATGTTTCTAGGAAGAAGTTGCTACGGCTGAGGTCAAAGAGGTTGCTGCCTGTGTTCTCTAGGATTTTGATGGACTCCTGTCTCACATTTAGGTCTTTCAACCATTTTGAGTCTATTTTTGTGTGTGGTGTAAGGAAATGGTCCAGTTTCATTCTTCTGCATGTGGCTATCCAATTTTCCCAACACCATTTGTTGAAGAGACTGTCTTTTTTCCATTGGACATTCTTTCCTGCTTTGTCGAAGATGAGTTGACCATAGAGTTGAGGGTCCATTTCTGGGCTCTCTGTTCTGTTCCATTGATCTATGTGTTGGTTTTTGTGCCAGTACCATACTGATGATTATAGCTTTATAATAGAGCTTGAAGTCCGAAATTGTGATGCCACCAGCTTTGCTTTTCTTTTTCAACATTCCTCTGGCTATTCAGGGTCTTTTCTGGTTCCATACAAATTTTAGGATTATTTTTTCCATTTCTTTGAAAAAAGTTGATGGTATTTTGATAGGGATTACATTAAATGTGTAGATTGCTCTAGGTAGCATTGACATCTTCACAATATTTATTCCTCCAATCCATCCACTTTAAACTATTGTAGTTCTTCTATTCCTTACAGAACTTTATTACCCCAACCCCAATTTCTTACATATCTTTCAAAAATGTCAGGATATATAGAAAAATCACAGTTTGAATATCCACATTCAGAAGGTAAAGCCAAATACAACCAAATCCCCAAAGCAGGTATGATTACTGAGCAATTAAAAATGAAGTTACCAAAACTGTTATGAAAGAATGTTCTCATAGGAAAAGAAAACACTATTCCCCAAATATATTCATATATTGATTCTCTTTCCACTTTAGGCTTTACCCTTCTGGGGTATTGATGGGTAGATAGGAAATCCTTGTGGTCTCCCTAGAGTTTAAAATGTGTGATTAGCATTTGAATCTGTTGGACATAATAGTTTCCAAAAATTCCTCTTGTGGAAAGTCATAAAGTTTTGTCTTATAGTCTTTGTGGACCATTTAGTTGACCTAGTCTATCATTACTATTAGTATGGATTCTTTCATTTAAGTGTTTTCCTTGCATTTTCTACAATAGCTAAAACAGAATGTTTCCTTTGGTTGTTATATGATAAACAAAATAAATCTTGATTATACAGCTTAGCCTGAAGGCCCAGCTGTGCAAAAAAAAAAACAAAGTCCCTGCCCTTAATTAATTAATTTCAGTTTGGTGAATTAATGTCACAATTAATATCACATTGGTGCCAATGTATAGAAAACTGCTAAATTTTCCAGGATAAATACATTGAGATTTTTCTACCAAGAGTGGTACCAGTTTTGCTTTTATTCTTTGAGAGAGGGAACTGAAAGTTGATGCTACAGTGGCATCATAGACAGCCTAAAAGATGTCAAGGATGGAAACTTTGAGATCATTGGATTATTTGGCTTGAATAAACTAATTTATCACATAACTGTGTGTTAAGTGCATCTCTGTCACGTTCTGTGCTAAGTGTTGGAGATAAAAGGATGATCAGATAGAAGGTAGCCCTCCCCTTGTTGAGATTTGAGCTCTAGTTTCTGTCAGCTTTTGAATCAGTGTGGATTTTAAGGACATGAGATCCCATAGCTGAACAGAAGAATCCCAGTGCCTCTATGACTTTTACTTTTAACTTGAAAAGAAACATTAAGAATGTCTGGTGTGTGACCTAAGATTATGTGTGTATATATATATATTCTTTTATTTAATGTTATGAATATTTTGACTGCAATAAGAATTTTTATTAAAAATGTTTCTTGTATTCAGTGTTGAGAAAGGAGATGGAATAATGACACAGAAAGAAACTCATATAGAGCATAATAGCAAGGAGGGAGGATTTTTAATATACAAGTACTTAGAGAGATTGAAACAAAGGCTGAAAACTATGGTAAAGTATAAAATCATTATAAGAAAAAAATTCAGTTCATCATCAAATAGTGTTAAAAAGCTGAAAAGACATTTTTTTTCCTGTGGTGATATTCTCATTGTGTCTTTCTCCCGTTTAATTCAGTTCCGTGTAGTGGATGTGTATTAAATATCTATTAGGTATTAAACATGTACTTGCCACAGGGACACGAAAATTAATATAAAATGTTTTTTTCCTTGGAGGGGCCCAGAGACCAGTGGGATATATTGGCAAGCAGGTTGAAAATAATTGTAGTAATTATGAGGAATGAAATGTGCCAAAGTAGAAAGATGTTTAAAATACCTTGTGAGATTTCTGGTTATGCTGGGTAAGCTTGTATCAGAGTGACCCTGTCATTGAAAACAATTAGAAAAGCAGGAAAAAACATAAAAATTATCAGTCTGAAGGCATCAGAGATCTACCAAGGTGGAGAGGACTTGAAGGGCCCGAGTCCTGAAAAGACAGAGAGGAAGCACATGGAGTGAGACCTGAAGTCAACATATATTTCCCCCCTCAAAACATTCCCCAAGAGGGCAAGCAGAACATGGTGTCAAAGAGGCAGAGGACGTGAGAACCTTCAGTAATCCCACGGAACTGGGGAGACAGAAGCTGAGTCCAGATGTATCGAAGGGGAGGGGCCTAACAAATTCTTTAGGTTTTCATTTGTGACCCTAGTCATAAGAAGAGCTAACACAAATATACCAGTTTCCACAAAGACTGAAACATAGCTTTGAATCTGTTCAGTTTTAGAACGCATTAAGATCTACCACTGTTCTAAATGCCTGCTAGAAACAAAAATATTTTCTTCCTGGAGGATATTAGATTACCCAGAGCATCAAATGATTTTTTTTTCAAATTTTAATACACATGGCCTAGCAGTTAGTTAAATATTGCCAAGTCTATTAGGAGATAAAACCAAGTGCTAAAAACTAAGAGAAAAAACTGCCACTAGAAATAAACCTATAGGAGAGCCATATGTTAGATTTATCAAAAATAAACTTTAAGATAACTGTAATAAGTATCCTCAGAAACATAGAAGATAAGATGAAAAATTTGATGGAGACCTGGGGTCTATGTAAAAATGTCAAATGGAAGTTCTAGAATGGAAAATGTAATGTCTAAAATTAATAGCTTAGCAGATGCTTAAGAATATAAGACACAGCTGACGACAGGATTGTTATCTAGACGATAGATCATAGGAAATACACAGAGTGGAAAGAAAAGAAAGGTGAAAATGTCAGAAAAAAAGAGTGGAAAAGACCCATGTGGCACAGTGAAAGAGCTAATGTCCATGACATTGAGGTCAGGGGACTAGAGAGAAAGGATGGTGAAAGAACAATGGTTTGAGATATGTTCAATGAAAATTTTCCCAAATGGAAAAAATACATGCAGCCAATGATGAAGCATTGCCTAGAAGTGCATGTAGGATAAATTTGAAAGTACATCTTAGTAAAACGGCTGAAAACAAAACAGCAAGGAGCTCCAAAAAGCAAGCAGAAAAAAAGAATTGCATTGCCTTCGTAGGAACAACAGTAAGATTTAAATTTGACCTCTCACGAGAAATGATGGAAGCCAAAACATGATGCAACAGCGTCTTCAAAATGGTAAAAGAAAATAATTGCTCCCTCTGCTAGCGTTCTATCATCAGTGAAAATATTCTTTAAAAAAATAGAAACTCATATTTTTGCAGAGAAAAAAATGTGAGAATTCATTCTTGGCATACTTGCTCTAAAAGAAATACTAAAGGAAATTCTTTAGGCAGAAGGGAGATGATACCAGATGGAAGCATGGAAATCTAAGCAGGAATGAACAGCAATAGAACGTATAAATACTTATTGATAGTATGAGAATTATAATAGACTGGAAGCTGCTAATGCTACTTGCTTTAAAGACAGAGAAAGGGGCCATGAGCTGAGGAGAGTGGGGTGGCCACCAGAAGCTAGAAAGGGTAAGGAAACAGATTCTCCCCCAGAACCTCCAGAAGGAGCTCAACCTTGCCAACACCATGTCTTTAGCACAGTGAGGTTTGTTTCAGACTTCCAACCTCAAGAATGGTCAGATAATAAATGTGTATTGTTTTATTTATTTATTTTAAAGATTTTATTTATTTATTTGTCAGAGAGAGAGAGAGAGAGTGAGAGCACAAGCAGGGGGAGCGGCAGGCAGAGGGAGAAGCAGGCTGCTCGCCGAGCAAGGAGCCCAATGAGGGACTCGAGCCCAGGACCTTGGGATCATGACCTGAGCTGAAGGCAGATACTTAACCAACTGAGCCACCCAGGCATCCCTAAATGTGTATTGTTTTAAACCAAAAAATTATAACATATGATAGGATTTCAAATATATGTTGAATTTTTTAAAATGACGAAAAAATCAGAAGAGACAGGAAAAGAGTAAATGGAGTTAAAGGGTCTAAGGACCTTGAGTTGCCTGGAAAGTGGCTAAAAATAGACTTTAATAAGGAAAACTGTCAAGTAGAAATGGAAAATTGATCAAAGAAGTTGAATTTATAAATAAAATTCCTCTCAAAGAGAACTTCTGGCCAGATGGAGTCACAGGTGAATTCTTCCAAATGTTTAAGGAAAATAGTAAGATGTAGGCCTTAGACAAACAGACCAATGGAACAGGAAGTCCAGAAATTGGCCCACACCTACATGGACACTTGATTTATTAAAGATGATTCTGTATAACGGAGGGGAGAGTATAATCTTTACAATCTATGGCTCTTGATCAATTGGGTATCTTTATGGAAAAAATGTTTATCGACTTCTGCCTCACACCACACACGTAAGCCAATTCCAAATGAATTGTCTACCTGAATGTACAAGGCAAAATAGTAAAGCATCTAGAAGAAAATAGAGAATAATATCTTCATGGGCAGTTTAAAACACAATGTGTTATCATCACCAGCATGGGTATCAAAAAGACTGACAAAAGTGAAGTGGTAGAGAGGATAAGAAGCCACTGAAATCCTCATACACTGGGATTGGTACAAGAAGTTTGTGAAAATCAATACAAGTATTTTGGGAAGTATTCTGACAAGATCTACTAAAGCTGATCATATACATACCCTATGATCCAGCAAATCCACTCTTCAGTATATGCCGACAGAAGTATATACACATACACATCAGAATATGTGTACAAAAATGTTGATAATAGTCCCAGACTAGAAGTGACCCAAATGGCCATGAACAATAGAACAAATAAATAGAGGGGCACTTGGCTGGCTCAGTCGGTTAAACATCCGCCTTCGGTTCAGGTCATGATCCCAGAGTCCTGGGATCGAGCTCCGCGTTGGGCTCCCTGCTAAGTGGAGAGTCTGTTTCTCCCTCTCCTTTGCCCCTCCACCTCCACCCACCCATGCTCTCTCTCTCACTCAAATAAATTAATAAAATCTTAAAAAAACAAATAAATAGTGTTATATTCACAAAATGGAATGTTATGCAACAATAAAAATGAATGCACTATGTACAACATAAAATCTCACAAACATAATACTGAGTGAAACAAGCTAGATGAAGAAGAGTGTATTTATTATAGTTTTCCTTATATATATAGTTTAAAACAAGCTAATCTATGGTGTTAGAAGCCAGTTATCTTGGAAGAAGAATGAAGTGAGCGTGGCAAGAGGAAGGCTTCTGGGGTGCTGGTATGGTTTTATTTCTTGCTCTGGGTGGTGAGTGCATAAGGACGATCACTCTGAAAATTACCTGAGCTGTTGGCTTTTGATTTGTACACTTTTGTGAATGTTTTAACAGTTTTAAAAAATATTATGTTAGCCAAGAACAATATATTTTGTATGAAGAAGGCTTGAAGCAAATTTGAAAATTGGCCATGATTTGCCAGACAGAAGAGAACGGGAAAAAATATTCCATTAAAGGAATAGCCTAAGCCAAGTGTACAGAAGAGAGAGGATTTGTGTTATTTTAAGTAAGAATTCGAGTGTGTAGAACATGGGTCATATATGGGAAGAAGAGTGGGAGATGAGTCTAGAGGTATAGGTTGAATGTTATTTGTAGAATGTCATAAATGTAGAAAATGAAGAGATTACAGGTTTTTGAGCAGAAAGTGTAACAGGGAATTTTGGATTGGGTTGCATTTGAAATTCCACCAGAAACAGACTGGTTTTGCCAGTGAGTCCTGAGTTTGGAATTTTTCCTTCAACCCTTTCCCTCCCCACTTTGCACATGACTACAAAGTCTTCCATCTCATTTTAATTGGTTCTTTGATTTGTAGCATTCCAGACTAGAGTGCTTTAGTTTTATCAGCTTGCACAAACAACTCCTTTTTTGGTGGCTGTTGCCTGTTGTTGTCCCTCTCCTTTATGGAGATCATTAAGTGCCTTTCCCAGATTTAAGAGTGCCTCCTACACTGAGGACCTCAATGTCTGAGATGGCTGGTCTACCTCCTGACCCAGCTTGTCTATTATCTGAGAAAATGCACCCTAAATTGGTCCCCTAGTACTCCAAGTGGGCTATGCATTGGCAGGAAGAGACCACAAACACACACTTCATTTAATTTCTGAGTTAATGCCCAGGGATAAAAGGATTATCAGAAACACGATGACCACATAGGGAAGGAACAGATGTAATGTTTCCCAACACAGCTTCACTTGGCACCCAGGGTCCTTCATAGCAATGAACAGCTGTGAGAGACACTGTGTATTTGGGGTTGAGTCCTTCCAGGTCTTTCTGGAAAGCTCAGTTCTTCTGACCCTGCCTTATGTGATTGGGGCTTATGCCGCATTCTGACAGAATTGACACTGATAATCTGTGCATGCCTATTTAAAGGAATATTTTCAAATATTGGAATATCCTGGCTCTTGACCTAAATGTAGCATAGCAAGGCCACATCGTCACCTGGAGGGGGAATCAGCATCCATGTGCAAGTGTCCTGGATAAGTAGCAATCACTTCCGGCTTTGCAGTGTTCTAGAAGACTCTTTTCTATACAGACACAAATATGCTTAAATGGAAAAAAAGAGAAGCAGGAATTGGAATCAGGGTTTTTCTGAATCTTTATAGTAAGCCTCTCACCATGTTTATAGTTTTTAAAACCAGTGAGATACGTCAGGCCAGTGATATGTAAATTGTTCTTTGGAGACCGCAGGTTCCTTGAGAATGATGGAGGAGGAAACAGAAGTGTGTCTTTTATTCTTTCAGACCTAAATCATTCCCAGGTAGTGAAATTCCAGTAAGGGATGGACTTGGCTTATTTAATAAATGTTGAGCCTAAAGAAAAGTGACTAGATCTCCCAAAGCAGCTAATTTTCAGGAAATGTTTTTGGAAAAGTGGGTCTCCTGCTTAATGTCCCATAGCCATTCCATGTGTGTCCTCTTGTCAGTGATGGAGATGAGAAGCTGCTCTGGGTAAAAGATGTGTAAGAAATCAGGACTTACTCTCTCCCTCCATCCACGATTGGTATTCCTTTGCTGATTCATTCCAGGGCTGGGAATTGGGTGGGATTTGCCAAAGCCAACCTGGACCTGGTTTTCCATGCTCTGTGGATTCTGTTTCAATTGTCTCTTCATTCACTGCTCTGTCCACTTCTCCCCCAGAACCATAGATGAGTCTGAGCCTGCATTGCAAAGTGTTAGCCATACAAAAGGTCAGTGCAGGGGCAGGAAGATAGACAGGTGCTCATGCTGAGGGAAACAGGCAGGGACCCAAAAGAGTGTAACCTCTGGGTAGTCAGTGGGCTGTTTGAGCCTGGGCTGTAGAAAGGTGGCTGCCTGTACCTGTAGAATTACATTACCACAGTCTAGTCCTCAGCTTTGTGGCCTCAGAAGGTCAATTGTAGCTGACAACAATAGCAGGAATAGTAATAATAAGTCAGTATTCATTGATCCTTTCCTATATGCTGAGCAGTGTCCCACTTTTTATGAGATGAACTCATCTCATCCTCACACTAACTCTAGGAGATAAGTACCACACTGTCACCAGAGAGGAAAAGGAAGAAACCAAAGCACAAAGATAGTTTGCCCAAAGCCATACAGCTAGTTAAGAGTTGGAACTGGGATTAAAATCCACACAGCCTGGTTCCAGCGCCTATATTCATCGCCATTATGCCACACTGCCTCATTAGCTGTTCATCGGGAATCATCAGTAAGTGAGAAATTGTTTTGCAGACGAACAGAAATTCACGAGTGATGTAGTACTACACCAGGATGCCGTAGAGGAGAGTCATTCAGGAGCTCTACTCTTCAGTATAGTGTAGCAGTCACAAGCTGCATCTGGCTACTGAGGACTTGAAATGTGCTTGGTCTGCTTGAGGTGTGGTGTGTCCCAAGTATAAAATACACACTGGCTCTGAAGACTTAGTGCCCCTCCCCAAATCTTATAAATCGTTTCTTAGGTTGATTACATGTTGAAATGATAAAATTTTGTATCAAGTTAGATAAAATGTATTAATAAATTACTTTTACTTTTTTTTTTTTTTTACTTTTAAAATATCTGGCTACTAGAAAATTTTAAATTACATCTGTGACTTACATTGTATTTCTTTTGGACAGCATTGCTCTGCAGACTGAGAAAAACACATGGATGTGTTTTTCCTCATACCTGTGAAACTGAGTTGTTCACCTGAATGAGCTTGTGGTCAGCCTGAAAGAGTTTGTTCACCATTTGTGTTATGGGATCAGAGCAAGAGGTGCTGGTGCATTTTAGGGATATTTCTTTTAGGCTGTAGAAGAACATACTGAACTATCTTTATTTCAGCAGAGTGCCCCAGCTTCAAAGCAGGATATAGAAGGGCAGACTAAGTGAAAATAAGTAAATAAAAGTAAAAAGGTATTGACAGGAGTTTGGGATTCAGATAGGTAGAGCAAGATTCTGCAGATTATACCGTATTAGTAATTGTGTTTTCTAGGAGAGGGGAGGGCATTTGTATGTGGTTAAGGTAACTGGGGACCAAGCTGTAGAGAATCTTGGACTCAGAAAAAAGGAGTGCCTTTAGAATGATGAAAGTTTACTTTCCAAGTGTTCTTTAGATTTTTTATTGATCAACAGACTATTTTGTCATGATTGGCTTCCTAATTTGTGACATACTAAAGTTTCAAAATTTGCTATGTTTTTTGATATTAGTTATACCTTAGATTAATGATTCCCTGGTGAAATTTAGAGAGACATCTTAATCATACCAGTAATATTTATATAAACACTTTCTAGAGATTGTTTTCTTGCACAACACCCAAAGGTGGATAATGCCATTCATTGAATAAAGATTCTCACTTTTCTACTTCAGAGGCTTGTTCTCTTACTAAACCTTTGTCCCTTAGGGTTGATAATGAACTGCATCTTATTGAAGGCCTTTTTTCACTGACTGCATCAACCATACTGATCCTGGAGTTGGATGACCTTGGAAGGGAGCCAGGATCTAACAGCCAGGGTCTGTGGATCTTAGGCATGTGTTACAAGGCAGCCCGAAGTGTGAGGAATAATGGAGGCCTCTAGAGGGGCAGCATATCAGAGTTGCAGTTTATATGGAGATTACCTCTAAAATGAACATGTAATGTTTAAAAAAAATGCTTATAGTCAACTTTGCCCTTACAAGGCTTTTAAAGCATTTCCAGAAGTCCAGGTCCCTTGCAAGCTCTAAAACCAAGGGTTAGCATCATTGATTTCTCTTTGCATTTCTGCCAAGGCAGTTCTTTCTAGGAGATATGAAGGCTAGGCCTACTTGCAGTAAGGCAAAGGGTTAGGTAGTAAATAGACAATTCTCTCGCTTTCTCTTAACTCCCCCTACCCCGAGCATGGACAGCTGAAGATGTGTGAGTTATGTATAAATATGATGCAACTCCACTGTACTCTTTATCTTGCTGATAGGTAAACTGACTTGTATTATGCTTTAAATATTTCAGGTGCATTGATTCACTTTTTTGCACCTTATGTGTGAAGGCAAAGGTGAAAAGGCAGTTAAGACTTTTTTTTTTTAATTGAAGAGCTCTGACTCTGGTCAGAGAAACAGACAAGTAAACAAATGGTCATCATGCAATGTGAGAAGGGGCCAGTAAAGCAATCCGAGGCACAGCAAAGCCTATCAAGTGGGACACATTGGCCCAAACTGCCATTTTTTCTCACTAGTTTGTTGCAACAACCTTCTAAATGCTCTCCCTGCTTTTGTTTTTACCCCTGGTTCTCCCACTTCCCCAAGTGTGTAGCTCCCTAGCAAGCAGAACAGTCATCTTAAAATGTAGGAGGAACATAAACACATTCATCTGGTTAAAACCCTATAGTGACCATACAATTCATCATTAGTTTTTAATGTGGTGACTAACATAACATAATAAAAATAAAATAAAATAAAATAAAATAAAACCCTCTAGTGGCTTTTCTTCTTGCTCAGAAGCAGAGCTCAAGTTCTGAGCAAGCCCATAAGACCTTGGAGGATCTTGCCCCTGTACCCTCTGCCCTCATCTCTAGTATGTCCCTCTTTGTTCCCCCTGATTCAGCCACACCAGCCTCCCTGATTTTTGAACATGTTGTTTACGTGACTGCTCAGGAATTTTGTGCTTGTTTGCTTCCTGGAATTCTCTTTCTCCAGATGTCTACATGGCTTGTTCAAGTCCCTGCTGAAATGTCACTGTATTTTATAGGCCTTCCCTGGCTATCCTGTATATGTAGTAACAAACTTCCACCCCATCCTAGCATTCTCAGTCCCTTTTATCTGCTTATCATCATCTGACATACTGTAAGTTCATTTATCTGTTCACCTCACCCACTTAGATTTTAGGGTCCATGAGGGTAAGACTGTCTGTTTTATCCATTTGGGGACAATACATGGCATGTCGTATTCACTCAGTAAGTGTTTGTTGAATGAATAATTCATTTTTCTTCTCTTGCATGGCTTCCACATCTGTTTGCCTAATGAGTGGTTGGATAAATCAATGGTGAATATATTCCCTTGACACAAGCAGAAACTATTGTTTCCTCGTGGACTATCTCCCTGGAATGACTTTACAGTTGTTTATTGGGACAAAAGACTTAGTCAGGACCTGCCAGGATCTCTTGGGTTCAACCAAGATGATATCTCACTCAAGTAAAAATGACCCTTAATCATCTGTGGTGATAGTAGAGCCCATTCGAAAAGAAAGGGTTTGGAGTTGGGGAGAGGAAGTAAGAGAGGATTGAGCTGGCCACAAAGAGTTTTCCTCATGTTGAGAAATCTGATTGGCAACACATGGTTAGCTGTGAGATTAAAAATATGTGTGTGTATATGTGTGTGTGTGCTTTTGTTTGTATTGTAAGCGTAAATATGTACCTTTATATATATAAGTATAAATGTGTTTGACCTATAGAATCAAAATCAAAGACTCCAAAGTCCAAAGACTTAAAAATCCTGAAGGGCTCTGAAGGCTCAGCAGAATCCTTGGTGCTTGGGGAATTAGAAATATGAGGAAGGCTTGCCAAATTCCCCTATTTCACTGCTAGCTTACTGGACATTACTTCTGCTGAGGCTAGATATGCACAAGTGAACACCACCACCAACTAAAGCCCCTACTTTCCTAGAGCTCACATTCTGGTAGGTGGAAAAGAGAGTAAGAATATAAATCTAACATATATGTGGTAACATAGATGCTATGAGGAGGGGAAACAAAGCATGTTAAGGGAGTAGAAGGTAAAGGAGTGCTTAGAAAGTTGAGTTGGTAGGGAGCTGAGGCTTGCTTGGCAAGAAGTCAAAGGGCCAACAAATGCAAATACATGAGAAGTAGGTATTTGCTGAAGAGATAATAAAAGAAAGAATGAATTAAGCAAGACCAAGCTATATAGAAACTTTAAGCCATGGGAAGGAGTTTGGATTTTATTTTGATTACAGTGAAAAGCCATTGGGCACTTTTTAGCAGAGGAATGACTGATTTGAAATTAGAAAAATCCCTTGGACTGGTCTGTGGTGGATGGTCCATAGTGCATACTAGTAGAGACAGAAGATGGGTTGCTGGCCATTGCTGCCTTCTAGGCAAGGAAATATAGCACTGTGGATTACAGTAGTGGTAACAGAGATGGTAAGAAGTGGATGGATGTGAATGAAGGTAGAGCGAATAGGGTTTATTGATGAATTGGATGTTGGGTGTGAGAGGTGAGTAATTGAGGATATCTTTATTGGTCAAGACAAGCTAGGTTGTGTTGTGGCAACAAACTCCTCCAACGTATCAGAGGTTTATCTCTCACTAACACATCATATCCTTTGTATATCCTTTGATATTTTTATAATCTTCCTCACTCTGGGACACAGAATGACAGGGTAACCACTAACTAGAACATTAAAAAGGGAAAACAGAAATTTAGAGGGTTTCATACTAGGGACCATTAAATGTTTGGCCTGGAAATGACACATCAATTCTGCTCAAAACTAATTGGACAAAAGTAACCACACAGCTCCACCTACCACAAGGTGGCCAAGAAATACAGTTTTCTCTTGTGTGGGGGGGAGGGGGGGCGGTGGGGGAGGCAGTGTAAAGGATCAGAACTACTCAGACAGCAGCACTAATGACACCTAGAGATATTCTAGGTTTAGATAACTGTTAATAACATCATCTAAGTGGGCATGCTTGAGAGAAGTGTGCTTGGGAAGGCAAAATCAATATTTCTGTTTTAGCCATGTTTAGTTTAAAAGCCTGTTCCATGGAGATGTCTAGAAGGAGTTGGAAATATGAGTCTGATGATCAGAGAAAATCTATGGCTAGAGATATAAATTTGAGCATAAACAAAATATATATGATATTTAAGGTAACGAGACTCACAGAATGTAGCTGGAAGAGAGAGAGGGCCAAAGAGAGAGCTCTTTGACTCTCAACAAGAAGAGGTCTTATAGAAGAGAAACTAACAAAACAGATTATAATGGTTGATGGGGATGCAAGAGAGTATGGAATCTTAAAAGATTTTTAAGTAAATTTTGCCAGAGGAAGAGCATGCCAAGAGGTCAAAGGAATTGAGAAATAGTCATTGGTTCTGGCAGGCTATGGACCACTTCAGTGGTGTGGCGTGGGTGGGAGACTCATTTGAAGTGGATCAAGGAAGGAATTGATGGGAGTGGGTATAGACAACTTTTGGAAGAGTTTTTCTGTAATCAGAGCAGTAAAATGGGATTGGTAGTGGGGTGGGCAAGATTTTGAAATACTTTGGCCCAAAAGTAAGGATGTCAAATGGGAAAGACTCTGATATTAGTTGGAGGTAAGAGTCTGAATATAGAGAAGAATCAGAGCTGGCATAAATATTTAGTAGCCCCCTGCATAGAGAAGAGTTGGGGGTGGGAGTGTAGATGAGCTCTGATAGGAAAAGTGCAGAGAGAAGAGCATGGAGACATCAAGGTTGAGCTTTAGGGAACACATGCATTAATAACATCAGGAGAATAAAGAGTAGCTAGTTAAGAAATGGGAGAAAATAGGTTGAGTAGATTACATGTCCTAGAAATCAAAGGAAGAGAGCTTCAATACCTTTTCAAGAAGTTTTTCTTCAAGTTCTATGTTGTCATAAATATGTAGTACACAGTGTGTACTTTCAGGCCAAATTTACAGTGGACTCTACTGTAGCTGATTAAATATATAGCCTAAGAACTGTGGAACACTTACAGTAATTTTTTTTTTTTTTACTGGGATTGATGCTCTTCACTTTTACGTTCTCTTTGCTATTGTTTCCTCTCATCATTTTGAAATTTCTCTAAAATGGACTTGAACATATTGTTAGTGACATTCTCATCACTGTCTCTTCCTTCTCCTCTTCCAGTTCCATCATTGTCATTATCAGTTGTCACCATCACCATTATTAAAACAATCAGCATCACCATCAGGCCTCATTAGATGCATTATTTTGGCATTTTAATAATTTGGTTAGAACTCCTGACAGGCATATGTTTTAGTATATATAACAGGATGTATCAACAGCACTTGGATTATGTATTGAGTACTTGGTGCGTACTTCAAAGATGGACCAGCTTCCTGCCCTGAGTTCGTTCAGTTCATTTTCCTAGGAAAGATAACAGAATCAGGAGGGAGAAGAAGTGCCCAGAGGGAAGACAAGAGATACAGTGTCAGTGGAATAATTTGGCTGAAGTTTCTTCTCTAATCAAGTTAGTTCGCTTTAAGAAGACATGTGGATGAATAGTCCTGGATTGTAGCTGCAGGGTAAAGTGATGACTGTATATCTTTTTTTTTTTTTTTTATGGCTACATATCTTAATATCAAATAGAATAAAAGTGAACTGTCTCCTCCTTAAAGCTAGGAATATTGTGGTCTTATGATACCCCTTCTCTGGAGTGTAATTTGGCTCATTTTTAGTTCTGGTGGTCTGTTGATTTCTTGATTCACTTGCCTCTATCCTTCTCTCTCACCCTTCCTCTCTCCCTCCCTTCTCAGGATTTCTCATTCCTTCTATCAGTGACTTGACATTTACGTAGTTATCCAAGCTAGAGACCTGAAAGTAATTATTGTTCCCCTTTCCTTAAACATTCCTCCAAGGCCCATTTGTCCCTAAGGCATGTTGACTTGACTCATCTCTGGCTTCCTGTTGCCCCTGTCTTAGTTCAGTTGTACCTTCCTTTCTGGATTATTATCATGTTAGGGACCACAGACCAAGTGTAGGACAGGAGTTCGAAGAATAGTTTGAAGGAGGGAGACATTGGAGTTGGAATTAAGACCAGTTAGGAAGCTGTGTGGTACTTGCCCACTTGAGATGTAATCTGGAATCCATCTCCCCAGGGCAGAGTTGGCCACTGTGCATTGAATCTACCACATCTTCCTCTTCTAACGTCACTGTACATATATATGTTTCCATGCGTAACACCTGTGCTGAGCGGTGAGCTCCTAAAGGTCGGGGACCATGTCATTCATTATAGAGCCGAACATTTAGTACGTTCTCTATTGTTGTTTACTGGATGATTAAATAAAATGGAGGTCTAAGTAGAACCAGTGGCAGCAGGAATGGAGTGGAGACAAAGAATGTGAAGACTTGTTGGCTACACAGTCCAATGGACTTGGTAACAAACTGATACGAGGGGCAACGAGGAGGGAAGGATCAGATATTTCTACAAAAATTTAACCTTGGGTGACCATTAACAGAAATAAGGAAATCAGGAGAAGGAATTGATGAGTTTGCTTTTATGCAGGTTGATTTTACGGTTCTGCAGAAAATTTTAATTTTAGATAGATGGATTATTCTAGTAGACAATTCAGATTTGGGGCCTAGGGCTTTGGAAAGTGTTTAGGTTAGGAGATAAAAGATGTGTGAATGGGTGAAATTTCCAACTGAGTAGTGAAAATGGGAAAGAAAACCTTCTTCAGATGCTGGGGAAAAGCCTCTTTTTAAGGAATTTGGAAATGATGCTGATGACAGAGGTAGAAAGTGAGTCATCAAAGAGTTCCCTGGAAAGTGTACAATCAGGAAACCCTGGAAAAAGGAATTTTGCAAAGGGAGTGATTAAAAAAAAAAAAAGCTGTTCCACAGATATTGAATATTCTGAGGACTGCGGCCTAATTTAAATTTAATTAATAGGACATTAGTAATCTTATTTCAGAATTATTTACTCATGAGTTAAATCTATTTTATCTAGAAAGCAACTAAGTTAAAACACAGTATTTTGAATGCTGCAAGACAAGGTAGTAAAACGTCTGTCCTCTTTCATCTGTGGTTAAATAAAATTCCTTTTATTGGCTTTTCTTGGAACTGTATTCTCTAGCCACAGAGTCAAATGGAATTCAGTGATGGTAGCCAAAGAGCTAAAAGCTAAGTGTCTCAATTTATTCTACTGCGACTTTTGACTTTCTCTGCTTGTTATTAGGTGTTAAGCAGTGGATTTAAAGTTGCTGACAGAATTCAAGTTGACGCCTTCCTTTTTCTTTGCCCTAGATCTAAGGACACTCTAGTCTCTCTGGATTTTTACTCTTTTCTGTGTATTCACAGTTTGAATAAAAGTAAGGGAGCCCTAGATAGATCCTAACAATCTTTCAGGTGCAGGGCAGGCTATAAGGAGGCTAGAAAGGAGGATACCATTATTCATGTCTCTCCTCAATCCTCAGATTGTGGTAAATACAGAAGGCATAGCCAGTAAATGGCCCATTAGAAATGGGGAGCATAGTGATCATGCAGGGTCAGTGCTATGAAAGTTTGAGGAAAAGTCCTTGGAAAATTCTGGAAGCATAAATCTGATTGGGTACTATTTGCTTTGTTTAATGGTAGAAACACTTTACTATAATTTTTTTAGTATAAACATCTCCTTAGGAAGCATTTAAAAAATTTTTTTCTATTTTTTTAGTTTTTATATTTTGCTTCTGCTCTGTTATCTTTTTTTTTTCTTTAATTTAAATTCAGTTAGCCAAGGTATAGTAGTACATCATTGGTTTTTGATATAATGTTCATTGATTCATCTTTAGGAAGCATTAAATGAAACATCTGATAGTGCTTACTTCCATGACAGTCCAAAAGTAAACTTGAAAGATCAAGGAGCCAGAGGTAAGAGTAGGTGTGTTTTTGCAACACCTGGCTTTCTCTCAGGACATCTATTAAACTTTTGGTAGTAGGAAGGTCCCCCAATTGCCACCTGTTCCTCCAAGCTCCTTGCCTCTTGCCTTGTCCCTTTGATCATTCTAGTGTGGCCAGATTAGATGGTACCAAGCTTTTCAGCTATTGATATGCATTCTATCTGCTGTTGGTATGGATTCTAAAGAAAGTTAGTAAGAGGAGTGACTACTGATTTGAATATGCAACAGTATGCTAGACTTTGTTGAAGTTTTGTTTGTGGTCATAGGATTCCCCAGATGGGGATGATTTCCTGAGAAATCATAATAGCATCGTGGTTAAACAAAGGTTGTTTCTAAACATTTTTATCCAAAGCAAATTGGAATATATGAGCCAATCATACAGCCTAATGCTTTTGAGAATACATTTGGGAGTCAGAGGACTTGAGTACAAATCCTAGCTCTGCCACTTGAAAGCTTTATGACTTCTTTGGATTTTTCCGTCTATGTTTCCTCATCTATAAAAGGAGATGATGCTGCTGCCTCATAGATTCTAAGTATGAAGCATTTATCACAGTTCTTGGGCACTTAGTATATATATATATCCTTCATTATAGGTATTAGATGTAGCAAATCCAGCTATCTTTCCTTATCACTATTAGGGGGAGCACTGGATGCCTCAGCAGACCTGGCCAATACAGGTACAGCCTTCCCAGAGCCTTCAACAAGTCATCAAGCCTTGTCAGTTTTTTTTTTCCTCTGAAATTTTTCTAGACTCTTCCCCGTGCCACCCCTTTTCCATTTTTACCATCACTGTTCTAGACACGGTCATTATTTGCTCATGAGTGTATTTTTTGGTAAATACCCTATTCAGTTGCCATATTGTCCTCCATAAAACTAGCTTTTGCTTATGTTTTTCTTCTCCTCAGATACCTGCTTTGGATCTTCAGTGCTCAGTTTCATATTTAAAACTGTGATTTGGCGTGAGCCTGTTTTATCAGCCTAATCATCTATTTTTCGTTTTCTTGATGCATTTTTCTTTCCCGACACACATATCATCCCCAAGCCAAAAATAATTCTTTTCCTTGTAATTTATATTTTTGGTCTTATATATGTCATGTTGCTGTAGATTTTCAAGTTGTTTTTCTACTTCTTGCTTCCTTTTAATTTATTTCCTTTGTGACCACCAGATTAATCTTTTATACAATGCCAGCCTGACCTTGTCACTCCCCTGCCTGAGTGGTTCCCTGGCACCATTGGGATCAAGATAAAACTGCTCAGTTGGATGTAGGAGGTCTTCTAGGGTCTTCTTATCCAGTGTCCTTCTCTACCACCACTCCCACTAGATACAGTTCTGCCAGATCACTCTCCATTCTATGAATATGTCAAGATTTCTCACCCTTGTCTCTCTTTGCCCGTGTTATTTCTCTTACTTTCCTCTTTCTCCTGGCAAATGCCAATCACTTTTCTAGTCTCACCTTAGTACTCTGTCCTGTGGAAGGCATTTTCTGATTGCCCTTCCCCCCTACCCATAGCTTGAATTAGGAGCCCATCCCTGTGTTCATGGTAATTCAGAATACCTTTTAAAAAATCTTTCTCATGCAGATTGCTAACTTTTCTGATTGTCTCCCCTTCTAACAGAGGACTTCATTGCCATATCTTTTTCATTTTTGTATTTCCACAGAACATGACACTGAATAGATCACCAGTGTATGAATAACTGAATATATGAGTATATGTCTGTTTCCTTTAATAGAGTTAAGTTATTTGAGGGAAGAGCCAGTGTCTCTTTCTTCCCTGTATCCCTTACATTTCCCAACATGGTCCTTTGTATATAGTAGTTGCTCAATAAATGCTTGGCAAATGAATAACAATAGACATGTTTGTCTTTCCACAGAAGATGTCTTCAGGGAAGAGATTATGTTGTAAAAATTAGATAGCTTCTGGCACAGTGAATTATGCATAATTCATGCTTTGTTTAATTCTTACGTTTAATTTTTGCTCTGATTTGAACTCCAATTATAGTGAATTGTGAAAGTCAGTCAGCTTCTCTTTATTATATAAGCATACACTTGATAAAAAACTGTGGAATCGAAAATCTGATAGCTAAGTTTAGCTCGTAATTCTAATTTCAGGGACTGAGTGACAGCTCAGAACTAGGAGTGGATTACTAGCATTGATGGGCCTAGAGAATTTTCCATTCTTACTTGGTTTTTTTCTCTCCAAACCAGAGAAGTCCTCTTATGGCAAACCTCATGGTAGGCAGGCCTCGCCCTGGGGGATTATTGTAAGTCAAACTAATAGGAACTAGGGAGTGAGCGGAAAGAGAGCACATTAATTTCCTATAGCTGCTGTAACAAACACCAAGAGACCTCGTGGCTTAAAACAGCAGAAATTTATTCCATCACAGTTCTGGAGGTCACAAGTCCCAAATAAGTTTCACTGGGCTGAAATCAAGATGTAGGCAGCATTCTGCTCCCTCTGGATGCTCTGGGGGAGAATCTGTCCCTTGCCTCTTTCAGTGTCTAGTAGCTGCCAACATCCCTCGCCTTGTGGCTATGTCCCTCTAGTCTCTGCCTCTAACCTCCTATTGCCACTTTCTCTCTGTGTCTGATCTCCCGTTGCCTCCTCCTTTTAAAGATACAGGTGACTGCATTTAGGGCCCACCTGGATAAGAGAGGATTCTGTCACCTCAGAAGCCTTAATTTAATCACGTTTGAAAAGACCCTTTTCCAGTAAGGTATCTACAGGTTCCGGGGATGAGTACATGATAACTTTGGGGAACATCAGTCAGCCTACTGCAGAGACAGATGATTTTCCCCTTTGCGGACTCAAAGTGTTTAGTGTTCTAGGAACTTGGTTTGCTTATAGACACACCTCATGAGTAAAGAGCCTGCAAATTTATGGCCCATTTAAGAGAAGCCAAGAGTTGTTATCTGGAAGGGGCTAATTTAGGTAAGTCTAATGTCACTGGACAGGCAGGTATGGTAACATTCCCAGCTCTCAGTATGAAAATAAACAATACTTATTGGGGAGCTAATTAAGTAAGTAGAAAAACTGGTTGGAGTTCCAGGCAAGTCAGCAGTAGCAGCCAGTTCCTATTATCTGGCTCTGTTTTGGATGGATTGTGGTCTACTTCTGGGGGAACACGTGTGCTCAGCTCACTTGGCACTCTTCTGTGTCCAGCAATAGCTCTTGCCAACTGTTTCATAAGGAAGATCACAAAGGATCTAGGTGGTCACTGGGAGGGGGACTGAGGTGGTATCAAGAGAGAGGAGCAGCTCTAGAGTAAGCCGTCCCATGCAAAGTCAGAGCTAAGATTTCATCAACTCTTGAATTAGGGAGTTTGGGATGAAGACTCTTCCTGGCTCCTCAATACTTAGTTTACATCTCTCTCCTATCGTCTCAGGAGGGCATGGACCCGAGGAGATTTGATGGGTGTTCCTGAACATGCTTCATTCAGTGTGCCTACTTGATTGTGACCCACTAGCCTAAGCCACAGGCAGGAGAGGTGGACTTTTCTAGTGATTCTTTTATAATCCAGATAGCTGGGGAAGTTGGATTAAAGGAGAGATCTTAAAGAAACATTAATTTCTGTTGTATGGAGGCTAGGAGTCAAAGGAGTAATTGAGCTCACAGGCTCTCAAACCAAACTTACCTGCATTTCATTCTGGCTCCTTTACATAATAGCTATGTGACCTTAGACAGATATTAAAATCTCTGATCCATAGTTTCCTCCTCTGTAAAATGAGGATAATAGGAACCTGCCCTTACAGTATGCTGGGAGCTATTCTAAACACGTTCCATATACCTAATCTTCTAATTTTCACAGCCATCCTATGAGGTAAGTGCACTATTATTATCCCACTCCAAAGATGAGGGAATCAAGGTATAGAACAGTGGAGTAATGTGTCCAGGCAACACAGAAAGAACAAAGCAAGAATTTGAACCTCAGATAGCTTGGCTTCAGCACATGTGCTCTTAACCATAGTTGATGCTGCCTCTCATGCTGCAGGTGGTTGTGAGGATAAAACAGGGTAGCCATCTGCACCCCCAGGTGGTGGAAAGTTCTGGGTTGCATCTGTTGTTCAGGTGAATTATGAATAGTGCCCTATTCTCCTCTCAAAAGAAATGTCATGTCTTGGTTTGGATATTTGTCATGTGAGGATTGAATATTTATATGTAAAATACTAAGAACAGTACCTGGACCCCAGGAAGCCCTCCATTAAGGTTGATTGTTGCTGCTTGTACTACTATCACCACCCCCCACAGTCATCCCAAGTTTCGGAGGCTTGGAGCTAGTGGGTTAACTCGGGTTCTGAAAATGCATATCATGGGGGCCACCATTCCCCGTTGTCACACCCATGGCAGATATTGCTCATTGGTCACAGCACAATAGTTTTACTACTACATGCCCTAGGCAGCCATTCTTAATTGATCAACCTGGACATGTAATTAAAAGTATGTACCATTCCTTGTTTCATTGAATGTAAGAATGCAAGATCTCAGTGTATGGAAAATTTAAATTTAAGCTGAGCTTGTGGGTTTCTCCATTTATATTAAAACTTATTTGATTCCTGAAAGTGATAATGAACTTTGGACCTCTTAAGCATTCTATATCCCTTTCTTCCAGTATTCCTCTCTGCCTATTTCTCCATCATTTCTACCTCTAAAAGAATTTTAATGCATAATAGTTTCCTATTCCCTGCCTATAATTTGATATCTTATGATAAAATACCACAGAAATAGTATAGAAATGGACACAATATAAATGAAGACTGAGTCATAATAGGAATTATAACTGACACCTAGGATCCAAGACTTAGAAAGGCTGTCTTTAAATGTGATTTGTGTAACTGGTAGTGAAATTCATTTCAGGTTAGTTTTGCATGGCATAAGTGACATCTAGTGGTTATCTAGGTCTCTGCAGATTTGCTAAAGGTAATGTAAAGTCATAGGTTTAAGTACTGGAGCTGAGTATCATCACCTTGAAAGAGAGCCCCAAGATAAGAAGGGGAGCCTCCTTTGTTGCATAACTCTATGTTGAAGTTAACAAAGGGTAAAGAAACCTGTTCAGAAAAAAATAAATTTGAGTCCCAGCATTTCTGTCTATATTATTGTTAGTTTGAACCCAGCTTTTATTGGCTTTCCTACCAGGTTGGAAATGATTCTGTTATCAGTTACCTGCCGGTCTGGCATATTTTTGCTATCACTTTCCCCACCTCTTCTGCTGATTGCAGAGGGGCTCTTTGGACCACCTTGAAGAGCCATCTGATTAGAGCCTTCATTAGGCCAGAAGCAGGGCTGCTTAGCAGGCCAGGGCAAGAAATAGTTTGTAATTGCCTCTGACAGGCAGATCTCCTTCTTTGGAAGTTGCTTGGCCATCAGGAAGTCATACAGTTCTGATCCATGGGTACTTTATATAAATGAATGGGTTTCACATTATAGGAAGTTGAACTGCAAAATGCCAATGTGAACTTGCCTTCTTAGCCCCAGAGAATCTTCATGGAACTTGCCTATTGGTCAGCACGTCTTGGGCTGATCTGTCACTATCCATGGTCCTGAACTCACTGCTTCTGTCTTCTGGGCTGCATAGACTACTTTCCTCATATACTCCTATTGTTTCCAGCTAATTGTGTTAGACTTCATGAAGGTTCTGTTTCATTGAATCTTTTTATAGTGTTCCCCCCTGTTCTTCTGCCTTTGGGCCTTTTATATAATCTCTTTCTCCAAAAGCCATTTGGCATTTCTATTGTAAGCTATCTTCTTTCAGGGTTGTTGGTGGCAGAAGGCTTCATTGTTAGGAATTCATTCTTGCTTTTTGACTCTGGCTACAGAGAATGAAGGCTTGAGGTACTGTTTCAAAACCTCCATGTGTTTTCTGTGGCAGTCCAAGCTACATTGTCATAAAGAGGTGGGCAGTAGTCCCTTAGCACTTTCCAGAAAGGGAGGCAGTGTTGGTGCTAAGTTTTGTTATCCTATCTCTTTGAGTATCTTGCTAGAATTTGTGATTGGTTTTTTTGCTGCTTTATCTGTTAGTGTTTTGTCAAGACACATAAACTAATGACAGCCGCCACTCTTGGGTACAGAACTTTCTATATTGGTAAATTCAAAATGCAAGCACATTTCCTAAGCATGTACACTAGTGAAAACCAAATTCTCAGTGGTTCTATCAAATTATTTTTAACTGTGATACTTTAACTCCCTACTTTCTCATCTCATCACTTATTGTCAAGCAGAAGAATATAGAGGCTTCTTTCTGCATTATAGTCCTGCTTGATTTAGAGGCATCAGGAAGTAGTCTTTGGGGTCTTCTTTTCTGTTGTCCTTCCCATTCTTTCACGTCCTCCCATATATATGTACTGACTTTGTGTCAGGCACTGGGAGACACAGAAAGAAAGGCCCAGTTTCTTTCCACTTGAGTAGCTGCTGGTCTACTGGGGAAAACAGTTGCAGCACAACATGATAAATTCTTTGGCAGCAGTTAGAATATGGAGCCATGGGAGAAGAGAGGAGGAACTCAGATGTAGGTAGGAATAGAGTAAGAGTATTAGTGAAGGCTTCCCAAAAGAGGTGATACCTAAACTATGCCTCAAATGGCAAACCGTAATTATTCAGATAAGAGAATCCAGGGGGAGAATTTACTGGAGGAACTGCAGAACTCGACAAGGCTGGTGACAGTGAAGTGGGGACTAGATCCGGAAGAGTCTATTATGTAATGCTGGAAAGTTTGCATTTGATCTGAAGTTGATAGAGAATCACTGAAGGGTTTAAGTGGGGAATGACATGTTATCCTCAGGGAAAATAGTGAGATGATTAGAATTATTTCTAGTCCTTGGAATAAAAATAACAGTAGATTCCTAGTGAATCAGGAAGGCACATTTTACATTTTGTCACCTTTCCAATCAAACTGCTAAAGGCTTCCTTTCTACTCTAATGCCCCCCCACACTTTTTTTTTTTTTTTTTTTTGCAATTGCATAATGTCTGTATTTTTAGAGCTTTTCATAGTCAGGTACCACCTACTCATCTGATCTTAGTTCCTCTGCTCTGTGACATGTAACTTTCACTCTAGTCAGGTTGGTGCCCTCATCAAATATTCTAAGACAGAAGGAAATGTAGGCGTTCACTAGGTAGGTCGTTTAGTACATAAGTAAATGCAGGAACTTTGAGAGTACATTTATTGAGCCTCTCTTGTGTGCTAGGCACTTTGCTAAACAGTGGTCATGCATTGGCTACCACATCAGAAACACATAGGCTCTGTGTTTATGAAGCTTACAGTCTAGAGGACCATGACAGTGCCATTCTTGGAAAGCAGAAGAAAGAGAAACACAATCCGGGTCAAGTTTCTGATCAGCGGCCCTTGCACGTTCACTAATTGGAGTGACAAATATGTCTCACTCCAATTCTGGTGTCAAATATATCCTCCCTTTAAGCACTTTCCCAACATTTTCTAAGCATGAAGTGGCAGGGATTGTACCTCCTCATGTTCCTTTGTATTCCCTACGGTCTAGAGCTAGAAGTAAAGTGGTTATTTGACACATTCACATGGATTTTGCTTCCAGTATTTTAGTGTAGCTAATTTACATTACGTTGGCTTTGTGTTAGAGGATAACTAACACAATGGAGAATGTTAGGATGGAGAATATGTTCACCTCAAATTACATCTCTTAGTGATTGGTGGTAACTTCCTAGAGCACTGCCTTGAGGAGAATTCTGAGACTCCATCTGGGTTGAATGGGGGCAAGAGAGTAGGATAGAATGACATCAGTTAGCAATGAATACCACATGTGAGGAAGGAAGAGTAGAGACACATATTTGCCAACATGGTTCTTGCAATAAACGAAGTCTTTGTAGTATCCCAGAAACCCCCATAAACTTGATTGGCTGGAATTTTTTTTTATGGGATACATGAACATATGGCGGCCTGTTCCTGATCAGTCTTTTTAACTGAATAAAGTCCTCAAAAGTTCTCTTTCTTGAATAAAATTTAGACCTTTACTGTGATTGTATTAAGGGTTGGAAATCTTTCTCAACATTTTAGTGTCTCCATCTGTAACTGAGCATCAACCTATTATTTCCATTTCACAAAGAAGCCATCAGATAAATATTTGTCTAAGTCTTGAGCACAAGTGGTAATGACCTGCATTATTAGCAAGGCTCTTGGGCTGGAAACCATGGCTTTTTGATTCATGAGGGCAGAGTGACTGGCCCACAGCTTTCTCTCTCTCTGGTTGACTGGATGCCCAGGTGACTGGATGCTTTTTTCAAAATGTGGGAGGGACTGAGGACTTTGGTGATTCAATATCAGCTTGCCTGGATTGTTTCTGTCATTCCAGCTTGCCTTATGTCCCTTGTATCTTTTTCTGGGCACTCTCTTACAAATGGAACCATAAATCAGAGATGATAAACTGAGGGTCCCTTGTGAGATCCAGCTTGCCGATATGTTTTGTTTGACCCACAGAGTGTTGGACCACTCAGCGTTTAAAACATTTGATTAATTGTCAACATTCTACTACTGTCTTTTTAAGCCTGAAACTCAGTTCCCATTCTCTACTTCGGGTGCTTTGATCTTTGGTGGATCCTGACCACTGTTCACAGAATACAAAGCATGAAAATGGTGGTATCCATGGTATGTAGCCGTTGGGGCTTTGGGCCTCAGGTTTGATGTTAGCTGCAGCTCAGCAGGCAGAGTTCGTTCACTGACCCCTGTTAGCAGGACCATAGATGCAGATGTGGCCCCAGCCATGCCAAATACTAGGCTCTTCTGACTTTGGAAGTGAGGAGGACCATCTGCTGTCACATTTGTATTTGGACTTCACTGTTGGAGTTCAGTCAGTGGTACATTCTGATAGAAGATGTGAATGATAATGAATCCTAAATCTGTGCATGTGTATGGTAGGGCTGTGTGTGTGAGAGAGAGAGAGGAAAAGGGAGATCAAGAGAAACAAGGAATAGCCACCGTTAGGCATTTATGTATATATTATAAATGCCACATTAGGCAATTGTGTATATATATATATTTTATTTTTATTTTTCTACTTTAGAGTTTCTTAAATCCAGTCTGTCACTAGTTTGAGCCCTGTCTTTTTTTTTTTTTTTTTTAAAGATTTTATTTATTTATCTGAGAGAGAGAATGGGAGACAGAGAGCATGAGAGGGGAAGGGTCAGAGGGAGAAGCAGACTCCCCGCCGAGCAGGGAGCCCAATGCGGGACTCGATCCCGGAACTCTGGGATCATGACCTGAGCCGAAGGCAGTTGCTCAACCAACTGAGCCACCTAGGTGCCCCTTTTTTTTTTTCTTTTGAGCTGACAGTCACCTTAGAACTTATCCTCAGAGAAAATCTTTTCTTCCTAAGATTGCTTCGTGCCAGGCTATCCTGTCTGTTGATTTAGTTCTGGCTTTTCACAGAAAATAACAAAATTAATAGTTATTTGTAGATAACTATTAGATAACTACCATTTGTTGAGTGCTTATTATGAAGGGCCAGGAACTGTGTCGAATATTTCTCTATACAACAGTATTATCTTCTTTATTTCTTACAACCCTGTGAAGTGAGACGTGCTGTCCACATTTCTACAGTGAAAGACTCTGAGGCTGAGACATGTTAACTGTTTTGTCCAAGGTCACATAGCTGGTATGGGTGGAGCAGGACCCAACCCCAGTCAGTGAGACCATGGAGCCCGTTATCCTAACCACTGCCCTGCCACTTGAGTCCAACATCTAATTTAATGCAGACATGCGCATTTATTAAACACCCGTACAACGAGGTGCTAGTTCAGATTTTAAAAGGGGTGGTGCATATTTTTGCTGATAGGGTGTTTGAGGTCTCTTGAAGAGACAGGACCTGTGTTTATTTAAAGAAAACAAGGTTGAGTGTTTTGAGTGACAAAGGAGTGGAACAGTCAGTTCATTGGGAGGAAGTCATAGCAGAACAGAGATATCAGTTGCTTGAAGGACAGAGGGGAAGTAGGGCAGAGAAAGCAGGATGTGTGATTCTGTGGCGACCCTGGAAGCCAGATTCTTTCAAAGTGCTTCTTATTTATGTTTTTACCCTGAGTAGGAATGTTACACAGTAATAAGATTAGCCTGAACATTTCTCTAGAAGCTGCACTATCCTGGAAGCTGAAGAGAAAAAGCTCATTTTATTATTATCTATTGTCAATGGATTAAATTTGGGTGGGGGATAAATATATCTTTGTCTTTCACTTGTTGAATGTAAACTGTTCCACACATAAGTATAAAGCTGAAAGGCTTTATTGGGATTTGTAGTCAACACAGTTCCATATCAAGGCACCGTGACACTAGTTCCTCGCTATTCTGTTTTGTTCAGCCTAGACACTTCAGAGAGTGTCCCCCAGCATCCTGAATTTCAGATGTCCTCCACTGACCTGGATCAGAGCAGTGGTGCTCAGGCATGAAGTCACAGACCTGTAAATGATGGTCTTAAAAGCTGATCTGGTGGTTTTATTGAAATTGTCCTTTATGTAGACCCACAGAGGGTTGAAGATGCTTTAAAAACAAGGGGGGGGGGGAAAGCCCGGTGGTATTCTCCTATTCTTGCACAGGAGAAATAGTACCAAGAGGCCATCTGGACACTGAGGGTACAACCCCACATCCCCTCATTCCTTGTAGTTCCCTTGCTGGAGTGCAGAGAGATGTGGCATTTACAGCAGAATGCATGGAAACTTCTTCTCAGGGAGCCAAGCAGAGTGGCCTAGGAAAAGATGGAAGAGAGAGGAAAAGAAGCACCTCTGTGAGTGGGGACTGTCTCTACCTCTCAGATTTATTCTCATGGACATGCCATATAACTCCAGTGCCATAAATGAGTTTAATATACAAGGCACATCATGTAAATTAGAAGAGTCCCTCCTTTTCCAATCAGGGCAAGTGGTCTGGGCAATAGGAAGACAGCTGCATCACTGGCGGGCAGTAGAAGGATTCTAAGTTTGTCAAATGGTGAGATCAGCAAGGACCAGAGTAGCCAGAGAGGGACTGGAGTGGGTTTGGCTATAGATCCTGGTGAAGGGGCATCAGGAGAGGAAAGCACAGTAGTCTGGGAAACGTGGTGAGTAAAGATGCAGAAACCCCCACACTTGAGCTCAGACAGAGGCCTCTGAGGTAACTCCTGAGTGGGAAGGATGGGACATACCAGGTGTAAAGGGCTTCGCATATCAGGATGGAGCTGGGTGTTGTTTTGTGCTTGACTAAGGGGTTTTTGCTTTATAGGTAAGCATGGGCCACAGGAGAACCTAGAAACTGCCATCCCCAGAGCATGACTCTGCCCCAGTATGGTCACAGAGATCTGGGTTCAAGTTCCAGTTTATGTCCTCAATGGGCTGAGTGATCTGGAGGCAAGGACCTGTCCCCTTTCTGTAAAATGTGGCTAGGACTACCTAATTCACTTGCTTACCATCTGGCACATTGTAGATGCTCAGTAGATGGAAACTATTTTTTATATTGTTCCCGCTCTCATATCTTGCCTTAGTCCTGATATCGGTCCTGTGTGCCTTTGTATCGGATTCTGGAGGCATCGAAGTATGGTTTTTCTGAGAGTCTGTCTTAACTCTGAAACTCTGTCCTCAAGTGTTTTACTCCCTGACCTCCTAGGCATGAGCTACAAGTCCAAATGGCAGTCTTCACAAGCCTGTGTGTGGGGTAGTCAGACCAGCTTATCATTCTTTGTGACTCTGTCTCTGCCACTCAGTTTTTGTGACATCTTCCCTCATGGGGAGCCTCTTCCACTTGTCTTTAATTGGTCCTTGTTGGGGCAGCTTGTCAGCCAAGCTGCTCTCTGTCACTTGACGCCACATCTCTTCCTCGTTCAGTTATCAGTCAGGGACTTTCCGTTAGCTGAACAGAGAACACGGTACTAGATACTAATTTGCCTTGTAAGGGGGTCTGGCAGAGTCTCTTGCCTCCATGCCCTACCCAAGGCCCTGGTACCTTACTGCATGGCTGTGGTCCTGGCCATGGTCCTGCACCGGGCAGGTGGGGAAGGGAAGGATGCCAGCCATGGAGCTTCCCAGTTGAGTACCACCAGGCTACAAGACCCCTGTCCTCCTGTCCCTTTCTTCTTGGTGGGGGTTCTCAACAGGTCAGGCCCCAGGCAGTTTCTGACAGTATGCCAGCGCCCCTGGAGACAAGAGTATGCTATTATTTCTTCTTAGGTTTGTGTACTAGTGTAGAATTTTCTGTGTTCTACCATGCATAACATCCCTCTCGATCTTGATAATAGCCCTGGGGGAAAAGGGGAGCTGTTCCTAGAATAGGTTTCCGAGGTTCCTGTCTTTGGAAATGGGACTCAGAGAGGTTACCCAGCTCTCAGTAAGAAAGGTGAGGAAATGCCAGATAAATAGACAAGTAATTTCCAGGCTGTGGAGTAGAGAGCTCACCTTCAAAGAGCTTTCGAGGGAAGTCTGGTTATCTTTCGCCAGTTTGTGGCCCTGATTCTCCACTGTGTCTCTCTAGAAACCTGCATTGTAGTGATTCACCTTTGGTCCCAATCTCAGTTGTGTACCTTTCTCAATGAAGAGCCCCTCTTCACAGTACCCTGCATCCCTTTATTTTTATTTTTTTAAAAGATTTTATTTATTTATTTATTTTGAGACAGAGAGAGAGAGAGAGAGAGGGAAGGATTGAGCAGCGAGAGGGGTAGAGGCAGAGAGAGAATCTTAAGCAGACTCCCTGCTGAGCACAGAGCCTGATTTGGGGCTCGATCTCAGGATCCTAAGATCATGGCCTGAGCTGAAATCAAGAGTCAGATGCATAACTGACTAAGCCACCCAGGGGCCCCTACCCTGCATCTCTTTAAGAGGCTTTTTCTTTTTTCTCTCCTGCCTCTTGTAGGGATGCCTGAGTTCTTTATCCATTTATTATTCAGTGGAACCAAGCCTCAGTATGCCCCCCCTGGGATGAGCTATTGTTATACATTAATAATTAATCTTAACAAGCAGTTCTAGTCATAGGCATTTAACTGAATGCAGAGAAAGCCAAAGTTTGTTTATGACAGAGAGATCTCCCATGCCGGGGCACAGTAGTGGGGCTAGAAAGGGGGAGTTGCCAGTCATTAAACTTGGTGTCTTTTCTGGTTCACTGGAGTGATCGATTGCCTAAAGATCTTGCAGTATTTCCTCTTTTCACGCAGTCAG
>NC_138377.1:20934458-20977442 GCF_054177405.1 Leptonychotes weddellii | reverse complement strand
AATGATAGTATAGTGCACACTTTTATGTTCCTTGCTAATTTCACTTAACAGTATTTCTTGGAGAACATCCATGTCAAAACCATGTCAAAAACTACTTTGTTTTTAAGGACTGCATGATTGTCCATCATGGGAAGTACCAGTCTTGTTGATGGTCTTTTAGGTTGTTTCTGGTCTTTTACTAAGTATACTTCAGTAAATGTATTTAAATATTAGTATTTGTGCAACTCAGTTTCTCTTGATTTTTATTTGCAAGCTGATATTGTATAACTTTCTGACAACACAAAAAATTGGCCAGAAGGAGACAACACAAAAAGAATAAAATAGAAATGTGGGGGCTTTTTTAAGGCTTATGTGCACCCCAGAGGTCCCTTCCAACGCTTTTTCAAATGCTGTATCTCACTTTTCTCATATTGTTTCAGACATATTGTGTCCTGAAGCCTCTTCTTGGGCCTTTTTCCCTGGTGCCCAGTGAGCAGAGGCTGGTAACTGTTTGCAAGATTGATTCATATGGCACTTGTTTGGCTTTTGACAGGTTGTTTATAAGAATAATGACATCCGCCTGGAGCTGTCTCGCCTGGCCCGGATCGGGGACACCAAGATGAAAATCTATGGTGAAGTTGTATTCAAGTGTGAGAATGTGGCCACACTGGACCCCATCAACTTCGAGACCCCAGAGGCATATATCAGTTTGCCCAAATGGAACACCAAACGCATGGGTTCCATCTCCTTTGACTTCCGCACCACTGAGCCCAATGGCCTGATCCTCTTCACTCATGGCAAGCCCCAAGAGAGGAAGGATACTCGGAGCCAGAAGAACACCAAGGTGGACTTCTTTGCTGTGGAACTTCTCGATGGCAACTTATACTTATTGCTTGACATGGGCTCGGGCACCATCAAAGTGAAGGCCACTCAGAAGAAAGCCAATGATGGGGAATGGTACCATGTGGACATTCAGCGAGATGGCAGATCAGGTAGGAAGAGGCACAGTTGTGATTGAGAAGAGAGGAAAGCTGCAGCTTTTCAGTCTGTTTCCCAGCTTTATATTTTTTTATTTTAATGTTTGTGCTTGAATGCATGTTTGACTCTTTGGCTGTTCTCTTTAATGGTTGTTGTAAGATTATGTTTCTGAACAATATATCTGTCTCGTCGACAGTTCACGTGGTCCTCCTTTCCTTGTCACTCGCGGCACAGCCGTCTCAGTGATGGCTCCAAGGCTCTGGAGCCACACATGGTTTTACAAGTAGCATTTTCACTCCTACCAAAGAGGCTGTCATGTCACTGGTGTGATGGTTTTTTTCCCCCCCCTCCTTTTCTTCTCCTTTTTCTCATCACCATGGAAACACAATTGTGACATCACAGATGCTGCATTATGTGATTACTCTGTAGGATAAGCTTCACTGTGTAAGAGTTTATGCAATGCTACACCCTTTAATAATTGGCAAGAGTCATGTTGCAGGGAGAATTTATGACAAGAAAGAAAAAGGCAAATTGATTTTTCCTGAAGTCATGTTCAATTTAAAGCCTTCCTTTGGTGTGAGAGCCTATATTTCACTCTTTGCTCAGACCTCACTAACTCTTCCTTCCTTTTCATAACCTTTTACATTTGGTTTAAATGGCTTTGTTTGTTTCTGCAGCCACAGATCAAACAAGCTAGCCCCAGGCAGTACATAGCTACTGTGGAATGGTAACAAAGAGAGGGAGAACACACACACACACACACACACACACACACACACACACACGAGTCTGGAGCTTTTGAATGCCTGAACAGTCTGCTTAGCTTTCTGTGGACCATGTGGCAATGAGGGTCACATTCTGTGCCGTCAGGAAGGACATTTCACCCGGAATAGTAACTAGAGCATTTGGATTTCATGATTCTCCATTTAGGTGGTGTTATACTCAAGAAGAAGGGTCTTGGCTATGTTTGCTGTATTTTTAAGGATTCTCTCTCCTGGGAAACACAAAAAGTCTTTCATTTGGACATTTTCGTGTAGGTGCATTTGGCCACTAAAAAAAGCAATAGGTTCCCTCAAAAGGCTGCAGCCAGGAATGGCTGAGCTTTCTGGGGACGGCTTTTCTGCATAGTTCCACAGCCAGAAGGATGACGGAGATGGGCAATGTTGCCCTTAGGAGGAGCTGGATGGGTTCTGTGTAGAGGGCAGACGGGTGGCAGATTGCAGCCCTGGCTGGTTTAGCGCCCAGCAGGATGCTTTATTGATTGTCTGAAATCTAATCAGAACCAAGAGGCTTCAAATTAAATGTGCTTGTTGAGTAAGAATGAACAGTTCGTGCTTTTTTAACAGACAAAGACACAAAAAACGAATTTCTCTGGAGGCCAAATCTTTTTCTCTCTCTTTCTAAATTTATCCCTACAATGTCAGCAGGGGCAGAGCCAGAAAGGTATCCTAAGATTATAAGGGAAACACTTCTATTCATTTTAAGACCATGTGTTTTGGGTCTCTGGAGTTCCATTATGGTTGATGGGTGTTAGGATTGGCTAGCCTAGACCTGACACAGCTTAAAGGTTACCTATCTGTGTCACAGGCAGCTTAGAGCAGGGGAAATTGCCATGTGTTTACTTCTGTTTATTCCCAGCACTGATTGCTTTTTTCAAGTGGGGCAGTTATTTGTTAGAACCATCAGTAGACCCATCTTTGACAAACCTGTCTGGATTTCAGAAGCCTGGAATTTCATATCTGGTAGCTATAGCATTGGCCAATACTGATACATTTGATCAAAGCCTATAATAATTTACTGAATAAACAAATCATTGTCTTATGAACGCAGCATAACATAAAATTTTACTATGATCTGTTAAACTTCATTTCTTCGCGAGGGTATTTTCTGGTATGTTTTTGGTTACGAACCTGTACCAGAATGAAGAGTTACACAAATACCTGCCTATGCGAGTATGGGGCCTCCTTCCTTGCTTATCCTGAAGAATGACATGGGAAAAGTATGGTGATCACTCCCCAGTTGGGGGACTGGTTCTTGAAACTTGATTAAGTGCATTCAAAACAGTTGTGGTCACGCACTCAGAGGATGGATTTCCCTCAGGATGTATTTATGGCTCTAACATTTAAATCCACTCTGTTGCTGTCCTTATTTGGCAATAGCTGCTCCTCCAGGTTGGGGATCAAGCAGCTCTGTAGGCTTTTGGAGGGTAGAGAAAGCAAGCAGTGTAGGAGGAAAGGAAATGCAAACCTCAGCTTCCCCAACTGTGAAACAGTGCACCTGTTAGCTCCTCCCTCATGAGATTGTTGTGAGGATCGAGTCCAGAAAAGCACATACAGTACTTAAAATGGTGACCAGGACATAGTTATTGCTACGTAGGTTTCTAAAATTTAAAAAAACGAAAACGCAAAGCCAATTTCTCCAGGGGAAAACCTCGAGGATAGAGTGGGGGAAGCGTGTGGTTGGCATAACCCGCCCAGAGGCCCCTAATGCTGGCTTTGTAATTTATAGTGTACTTCACACTCTTGATCTTATTTGATCTTCTTGGCCCTTCAGACTATCCCTTTCACAGCCCAGGGGACTGAGACTCAGGCAGAAGTGAAGGCTGCTTGATGAATGGCAAGACCCAGGTATCTTGGTACCCATAAAGCACTTTAAGAATACTAAATAAATTTAAAATTTCTGGTGTCATGTCCAGATATCACCTTAATTTTACAGTTTCCTTGATTTTACAGTTTAGGAAAATGGACTGTAAAGTAGCTTGGGGACTGGCCTCGGGTCAGAAGGCCATTTAGGACTAGAATCCCAGTCCCCAGTTCCCAGGACAGGCTCTAGGTTTGCACAGTCTCATCGATGGGTCCATGACCCTACTGCTGCTGGGCCTGGTCTGCCTCTGATCTCGTCTCCTGCTCGCCCCTTGTGCCCTCCCACTCTAGCCACACTCTGGCTTACCCCAGGGCCTTTTTAGGTGCCATTCCCCCTGCTGGCACATTCTTCCCCCTGGACTTGGCCTGGTTGGATCCTTTTCAACATTGTGGTTCTATCATACTTGTCACCTGCCTAGAGAGGGAGGCCTTTGCTGACTGTACATTTTAAAGGAGAACGCACAGGCTGCTACCACCCATTTTACTCTCTTCCTAGTACCGACCAGTACCTAATTTCTTTTGCTTATTGAGTCATTTGTTTAATTTCTGTCCCTCTGCGCGGGAATATCAGTGCCACAGGAGCAGAGACGTACCTGTCAAGTTCATCTCTGTGCCCACCAGTATACCAGAGACACAGCAGGTATGCAGTCCATCCCTGTTAAATGAATAAACAAACATGTTCCAGTTGAAATTTCTCCAAGCAATGCTCCAGGGCTGGTAGCTAATGGCATTGTAGAGGGTATTAGTGCACAGAGGGTTCCATCCTTTCGGGCATGGCAAGTGAGTGATGAAGACTCAAGCAAGCACTTCCAGAACCCTTACTCTGTCCCAAACCCTGAGGAGCACTTTACGTGTGTGAACGTATCTAATCATCACACTAGTCTGTGAGGTGGGGACCATTATTTTCCCCTTTTACAGATGAGGATATTGAGGCCCTGGCAGGTGAAATCACTTCTGTACCAGTACCTGGTAGAGCTGAGATTTAAACACAGGCAGCAGCCGTGCTGCCCTCAACCTGTTAGGTAGGTGACCTTCCAGCCGGGACTCCGTAGAGAAAAGACGTCAGGTTAGGTGTTCATTCACGAGATGGTCCTGAATCCTCCTATCAGTGAGAGTGTCTTAGCAACAAAGACTGGAACCAGATGGCCTAACATTTCCCTTTCTACTGTCTGGAAGCCTTTGCCTCCCTTGCTTGCATTGTTCTCACCTGGCCAGGCACCACGAGTCTCTGAACCCACCTGCTGGGCTCCTTTCATTTGGTTCTTTGACTGGCAGCCTCACCTGCCCAGAGGGCTGGCAGCTCACTCTGTTTCCATCCTTCTGTCCCAGGTACCATATCAGTGAACAGCAGGCGCACGCCATTCACCGCCAGCGGGGAGAGCGAGATCCTGGACCTGGAGGGGGACATGTACCTGGGCGGGCTGCCGGAGAACCGTGCTGGCCTCATCCTCCCCACTGAGCTCTGGACTGCCATGCTCAACTACGGCTACGTGGGCTGCATCCGTGACCTGTTCATCGACGGGCGCAGCAAGAACATCCGGCAGCTGGCGGAGATGCAGAACGCTGCGGGCGTCAAGTCCTCCTGTTCGCGGATGAGCGCCAAGCAGTGCGACAGCTACCCCTGCAAGAACAATGCTGTGTGCAAGGACGGCTGGAACCGCTTCATCTGCGACTGCACGGGCACCGGCTACTGGGGAAGGACCTGTGAAAGGGGTGAGTTGGCCCTCGTGGGTGGCATTCAAGGTCCGAGTGGGCGTGGTGTATGGCAGGTGTGTCCCGAGATAGACCTACCCGTGCTTTCTCTGTTTTACAGAAGCGTTTCCTTCCGTTCACTGCTTTCCAGATTATACCCTTTCTGGATCTGGATGCGTGAATTTGTTAACTAGGGTTGGATCCCAGAAAGGGAAACTTTAGAAGAAATATTACCAAGATCATGGCACTTTTTCAATTAAGTATGAGACATCTTCAATCCAGGGTGGGTGGATACTTCTCTTTTGGGTTTCTGGGTGGGCTAACGAACTGGCTGTTTCAGTTATTCATTTAACTCATGCGTTTTGGAGCTTTCTACATGCTAGCTCTTGGATTAGGCTTAAAAAATAGACTACTGAACAAGGTAGACCCAGTCCTGTTCTCTTGGAGTTGCTGCCCGGTGGAATATTTAGTCATTAAATAAATAATTACAAACGTGGTGAGGTTTATAGGAGGCAGCATGACGTATTGGTTAAGAACATGAACTCTGGAGCCAGGCTGGGTGAGAAATCTGACTCTTATGGAGTAATGTGAACTTTATCAAGATAATCAATATCTTTGAGACTTGATTTCCTCATCTGTACAATAGGGATAATCAGGTACCTAACTCAGAAGGTATTAGTGACGATGAAGTGTGAGTTAGTAGGTTTCCCCAGATAATGACTTAATAAATGTCAGTGATTGTTAAAGTCATAGCTATTGTAATAAACATTATCAAAGGGAAAATAGAAGTTTGGGAGGCCCTCTGCAGGGGGACCCGGCACACTGTAGAGGTTCATAGAAAGCTGCTGTCAGGGAGAGTCTATAAGCTATGTCCAATTCCAGCTTGGTTTATTTTATATGCCAAGCTTATAGACTTCAAGCTGGCTGTCCATAGATTGTCAGCCTCTATTTTATATGAAGGGATAATTTACATAGTTATCAAGTGTTTGCTGAGGGTGTAGCTCTAGGGCTTTAAAGATACCTCATATGCAATAGACATAGTTCCTGCTCTCAAGAAGTTTATCATTTCTTTATCTGAGGAGTTGAGGCATCTCTACAGGAAGCAGTAATAAAATGATACAAGGTAGCAGAATGAGCACTGTTGGTGGACCAGACTGGGAGGACAGAGATTCAAGGAAGAGAAGACTTTCTTGAGGAGGGACCTGCAAGGTCTCATCCCTAAAGACCACCAGTGGCCAGAATTGTCCAGTATCAGGAGTCTGGGGTTGAGGATGAATCTTGGAACAAGCCTGGAAGAGGGGCTGGATGAGTAGGCAAAGATGTTTTCAAGGACTGGCTTTTGTGAGGTCCACTGTATAATTAGTTAAGGGGTGTTTCAAGAGAACTGTAGATCTTTTTTTTTACAGCTGGATCAAAAACGGGATATAGCACATTGGGGTGAAGGAGGAAGAGAGAACTTTCTTGGAGCTCTTGGAATGTAAATTCAGAGTCACTGAATTTTTGAAGCTGTGACAAGCAGAAGCTAGAAGCTAAGATGAGGAAGCAGCCATCTGGAACACAAGTGGGCCACACGGGGCTGGTCAGTCTGTCAAGCTCCTAGACTTTTTCCAAACATCGTTGTAGGGTAGACTACCCTGGTCCTGGTTTGGGGCAATAGAAAGGGCATTTGACCACTGAGATGAGTGAGACAGTTTCGATGTAAGCCACACTGTTACAGATCTTCCACTACCTATGAAGTAGTATAAGAACCAGAGATCACTTCAGACCTCTCACTCCTTCCCCTTGGGTCTCTTCCCAACTCAAGGGCCTTGGGACTGCTGAAGACAGGCAGCAGTAACTGTAGCCAGCTGTGCACAGTGTCTCTGAGCTCACCTATTCCAAGGGCAGATCCGTGGGAGTTGGTCCAAGATTTGCCAAGAACAGTGAAAGTCACTGCACCTTTTATATTGTCACTTCTGACTAGTCATTAAGAGGCAGCTGATTGGGGATATATGAGGGACAGTTATTCCTGGTACAGTGCAGCCAAGTCATCCATTCTGGCCAACTGAGAAGAGGCATAGCAAATTTAAGACATTTGATCTGTAAGTCGCTCAAATCCCAGACGGTGCAACTGATTGTTTTGTTCCCCTGCTAATTGTTTTTTGGCCCTGTATTGTTCCTGACACCATGTTCAGAATGAATCAGTGGAGTGTAAAAATGATAGGACTCCACTTGCTAGCAGAGAAAATAGAGTTACCTAATGACATTGTTTTTCTTTATTGAAACTGATTTCTCAGTGGAGATGCTTTGAGTGTCCTTTATTCATTTTTATACATGATGCAGACATTTATTGAAACCCTAGTATGTTATAGGCACTGTATCAGATTCTGGAAATGCAAAACCACTGACATAGCTCCTGATTTTGATGAAGGGGTATATAGTCCTTCCAGAGAAACAAAGGGAAATGTGCTAACATGTGGCAGATGTTATGCTATATGTTTATAGGGGAACAGTAGGGCAAACAGATGGGAGAGGCCATGCCTGTGTAAGGGAGTGATGGTTGGGAAAAGGGGATTCAAGGTTTCTTGGATTTTCTTGTCTCCTATTTCTAACAAAATGATGGCCTATCTCTACTTCTGACCCTATAGACACTTCTGAAGAGTGGTGAAGGAAAAATATTTGTTAACATTCTTTATGTAAGGACCATGATCCCCTTGGGATCCAGGAATGCTGCCCCACCCACCATGACCCCATCAACCTGGGCACTCAGTTTACCATTTTCTCTAATTTTTTTCTCTACATTAACCCTAAGCCTAGAAATGATCATTTGTACTAAATGTGATAAGATTAAGACAGTTTCTAAGGCATTGTGTCCCATCCAGCCCAAACTGTGTCCTCTACTTGGACTTGGTTGCAGGGTCAGTCCCTTGGTATCACTGGTCCCACAATAGGAATGGTAAGGTTAGAGAGGCATTTGTTTATATAAAACAGAGAAAGCATAGGTGGGATGTTAAAATTGGTATTCAGAGAAAAAGCAGAGTTGGGGATGGCCCAGGTCAGACACTAGATCAAAATAGCCCAAGAACTCAAGCAAAGTGAGCAAGCAGATCAGTGTATAGGGCGACTCCCAGATCAAAGCTGTCGTCCAGATACAAGGAAATAAGGCAAGAGACCTAGGAAATATATGAATATATGAGATTAAGTTTAACTTGCAGAAGTAACTTTCTCTTATAGTAAAAATGGATGACTCTTGCTTGTACCCTCACGAGAGTGCTTCTATTGCCTGTGAAGATAGCAACTCTAAATCTTGACATTTAACAATCAGCTGGATGTTGTATTTAGAATGTTTCGGGATGATCTGATACTATTCTAAGAAGATGTAGATCTATCTTCCCATCCCAATTGTTCAGCTCTAGCTATTTTGGTTTGTTTTTCAAAGTGTTGTGGGAGACGTCTGTCTCCATGACCTAAAAAGGAAAGGCCTGTTTTAGCTGCTTAATGCCAGTCACTTTGGTTGAAATGCTTGTGTGATGGAAGACCACCTGCGCTCCTGTGAAGCCCTATTGTATTGAAGAAACATTCTAGCTTGTCTTTCTTAAGAAGATATGATCAGTTGACATGGAACAAGCATGGCATCTTCTCCTTGTCCACGTGGCCAGACTGTTTAGTTCAGTTGGTGGGAGCGAAGCATCAATAGCCAAGACTCTGGATTTGATTTGTTTGTGGACCATCAAGCTTCAGTTTGATGAGGCCACTGCAGATTCTATCCTCTCCCCTAGATGGCTTTTTCTGAATGTATGCCATCCTTTATTTAGCAAGCAAGAAAGGAGGATTCAGCAGAAGTCCATTCCTTTGACAAGAAAAATAACCTACAGTACAGCACTTACAATTGGGGTGGCCTAGTGGTTAATGGCATGAACGTTAGAGTCAAATAGACCTGGTTTGTGTGTTGGTTCTGCCACTTACTAGCTAGGTGACCTACAACTGATTTCTCTCTTAATTCTTCTAAGCCTCAGTTTCCTTATCTGTAAAATGAAGATGCTAATACTTTCTAGGTAATGTTCTTTTGGTTGCAAGCTACAGAATTGACTATGGCTAACAGAGTCAAAGAAGGGGATTTACTGCATGATTACCTAGAGAGGTACTGATCAAATGAAGCTCTCACTAACTACATCTTTAAAAGGAAAGCAGAACAGCTCCAGGGACCCCAAGGCACTGCAATTGAAGCGATTCATCTCTCCTAACCTCTAGGTTCTGGATTTTTCTAACTAGAATTTACATTTTCGAAAAAAAAAGGGAAACTGATTGGCCTAATTTGGTTTGTCTGTCTTGTCAGCTCTGTCCAGGTGGGTGGTCACCTAGAATAGATATGAAGGATCACCCAGATGCACACTCACGTTTGTGTGTGTATGTGTGTGTGTGTACGTACATATAAATAAAATGTTACTGAACCATTTTCTTAGTGCTCTTTCATGGCTAAGTTCAGCATATCCTGATCCATAAGGCCATATCCTCTTCTAGATATCCAGCCATATGGAAATGCTTCTGTCTGATGAAAGAAAATATTTCCTGGGATCATGGAAATCGGATGCCTTTGAGAATATTAATTTGCACAACCAAGAGAATGTGATGAGAGGGTAAATCTGCTCTTCTCACTGGTTCCTGGGATTCCATTCATCTGATATAAACACCAGCTGAAAACCAAGAATGCAGATATTTTGAGTTTTCTCAAGTAACTCTTGTTCCAGCAGGAAAAGAGTGCAGACAGCAGCTGCTCCCCCTTCCAGCTCAGGGACTTCCCTTTCAGCCAGCCCTCTGAATGCTGCGGTGTGCTCCTGGGGTAGCAGCAACACCTTCTGCCTGGGAAGGCTGAGATCCCACCTTTAGATGAGATGGGAATGTGTCATTTGGATGCCACATGGAAATTATGGTGTCAGAAATAGTAGAGTTGGCAGGTACTGTTGATGTTTCCTGCACCTAATCCTTGTTTCAGCAGGTGAGGAATTGGAAACATCACTTTAACTTGGAGTAGCTGTAGAATGGTTAAAATTCATGATTCCTGACTCTTAATCTTTTGCACTTTCCATTACATTGAGCAGCCTTTCTTCCCTGTATATCTGAAAGAGGTTAGATTGTAAGGTCATTGAGGGAAAAACAGTGCATTAAATATCTCTGTGCCCCTCCCCGCCAAAGTCTGAGGCATTGTGCTGTACACAGTGGAAATGCAAAACCACTGACATAGCTCCTGATTTTGATGAAGGGGTGTATAGTCCTTCCAGGAAAACAAAGGGAAATGTGTGAACATGTGGTTATTAAATGTTGGAACTATATTTAATAACATACTACTTGGTTATTAAATGTTGGAAGGCCCCAGTCCTCTGTCCTGGGTCTCCTGTTAGTCTGCACACTCATCCATAGTCTGTATCCTCATCCATTGCCATGGTGTTGAAGGTCATCTATATGTTAATGACTCTCAAATCCGGGATCTCTCTAGTCTGGAACTCTCTGGAATCCCAGATTTCTGTATCTAGTTGTCTACTTGATATATGCATTTAGATTAGGTAGCTTAATCGTAACACTGAAAAACAGAAATTTTGAGTCCCTCCTCTTAGTGTTAGACTTTTTTTTTTTTAAGTTTTCCCCATCTCAGTAAATGGCATTACCATTGTCTTTGGGTTGATTTTTCTCCCATCTCATTAAATCTCTCCGCAAATTCCTGTTGATTCCTTATTTAATCTCATCCTCATCTGTTCACCTCTCTCCCTCTCCATGACCATCATCTTAGGTCAATCTACACTGATCTCTTTTTTGGACAACTAGATAGCATGTCATATGACTATGGAAAGCTCAAAATCATTTTGTGCCTTTTTTTTAGAGTATTAAAGTTGGATTATTAAAATGTTTACATGTTCAACACATTCCTACCTTAAGTAGTTTTAGTTTCAGTGGCTCTTGGTTCCCCAAATTGTAGGAAATGAAGCTATGATACTTCTTTGGAAATAACTTCAGCATTACCATAGTGCTCCCACAAGTAGGCATCTATCTCTTCTCTGTACCAGGTGTGGTGAGCTAAGTTGTGAGGACGCAAATTTGTAGAAGACATGATTTCTGTTCTTGATGAACTCAAAGTCTCATGGAGGGGATGGAGTAATAGTCTGCAAATTGTAATGCAGTCTGCCAAGGGCAATAATTCAGGGAATAATCATAGGGAAGAAAGAAATAGTAATTAGAAATCAAAATATGTTTAGCACAATATATCACTTGTAACTGATTCTGGATCCACTGGGGTCTGCTCAGACCGACTCACTGGTGTAGGAATAAAAGAAACCTTGGCTTCCAAGGTCAAATATAATCATGCTGGTCGCTCTTATAGGTTCCAGTGCCATTGAGGACCTGCCCCCATTCCCCAGGGATACCCAGGCCCTTTATTTAGAAATGTGACCTTGAGATTCTAACTTGGATACCCTGGCTTCTCTGTTCTGCAAAAATAAAATGAGGCATGGGGCGCCTGGGTGGCTCCGATGGTTAAGCGTCTGCCTTCGGCTCAGGTCATGATCCCAGGGTCCTGGGATCGAGTCCCACATCGGGCTCCCTGCTCAGCGGGGAGTCTGCTTCTCCCTCTGCCTGCCACTCCCCCTGCTTGTACTCTCCCTCTCTCTCTCCCTCTGGCAAATAAATAAATAAAATCTTAAAAACAAAAACAAAAAACAAAACAAAACAAAACAAAACAATAAAATGAGGCAGTTGAGTTTCATGCACTCTCAGGGCCCTTCCAATTCTAAAACTCTGATTCTCAAATGTCATCAGCTTGGCAGTGTCTTTCCTTATCCTGAGGAGAGAGGTAAAGGTGAGTGAAGGGCAGGATAGGAATGCAAGTCCTTGTTCTTTACAGGCTGCGGAACTGTCTGAGTTAGGAGGCTGGGTTTAGTTATATCAGCACTGCAGTGAAGTACTCTGATTCCTTCATCTATGAAAATTAATGCCTTGGTGTACTGGGAATACTTCAGGTCCATGATATGTAAGTTTTAATTGATGGATTCATGAATAGAACCTTGGATTTCTTAAGAGCACTTGAAGGCTGTCACCTTTTCAGTCCAGTTTTTACTCCTTCTGTTGGGTAATGACATGAATCAGAGAAAGGGGCTTTTTAAGAAATACACCATTCATCAACATCAACCAACACATCCTCACTTTTTCTTATTTGTTGGTGCTTAGGTTATACAGTTGTATGTGCTGACTAGCATAGTGGCAAGAAGATTTAGCCTCTTCTTTTTCCTCTTCTTGTTTTCTGCATTTCCCTTCCTGGAGGCTCAAGATTGTATGATCCCAGGAAATTGACCCAGAGTCCATGAACCCTTCCTAAGTGTTATTCCACCAGGTTAGCAGTCGAGATACTGCTGATCACAGCTGCTCCTGTAATTTCAAAGAAGAAAATCAGGGAAGGAGATTCTAGCTGCTTTGGAATCTTGAAGCTCAAGCACCTCAGAAGGACAGGCTGGGGACTTTGGACATTTTTGAAAAATCTACAGCTAGGCCCGTGCTCAGCCTGAGAATGTGAGGGTCAGAACTTTGGGGCAGCATGTGACAGCTACTTAGAACCAATGCGCGCCTGCTGTGGGCTGTGGTTCTGTCAAATGCAGGGACAAGGTGGCCATTTATATTGCCACTCTGTACTTTATTACTGCCTTTGCTAAAAGCTTCTTAACTACCCGCAGACATCTGCCCATTGTGGGTGCAATCAATTGAGATGCTGCTGAATTATGAGAAACAAGTGCTTTAAAATGCATACAGATTATCACAGCCTTTTCTAGCATCTCTGGCTCTGTGTGTCTTTTCACAGGTAGGTGAATCCTTCCTTGCTCCAGTCTGGAATAAGAGGAAAAGGAAGTTAAGAGATCTACTATTTATTGAGGGAAATTATGTGCCTGCTCTATGTTAAGTTCTTAATATACACTGGGCCATTTAACCCTCACATCCACTCTGCAGGCTGCATATTATGATCCTCATTTTCTGGATGAAGAAATTAAGGGCTTGATTCATTCATTCCAAAGCACCTATTGAGCGCGGTGTGCCAGAGGCTGCCTTGAGCCTTCAGGATACAAAAGCATTGATTGTGTCACTCCTTACAAACATACCAATAAATTCGGAAATCTGAGGAAGGTGGGACATAAATGCAGGGAGAAAGATCATGGATAACATCACAAATTGGGTGACCCTAGAGCTGAGGCTTGGTAGAGTAGCAGGACTGCCAGGTAGACCAGGCAGGTAAAAGTATTCCAGGCAGAGGGAACAGATATGCAGAGGTGACTTTGGTAAAGAGGAAGTTTTCCTTGTGGATGGAGTCTAAAGCTTGGGAGTAGGAGAAGAATTGGAGGGGACATTTTAGAAGGTGTGGCTGGAGGGGTGGCAGGGCTATCTGTGAAGCACCTCGTTTGCTCTCCCAACAAGTTTAGACCTTATCTTACAGGAGGCGAGCCATTTTTAGCAATGTGATAACAGGATGGCATGTGGGAGACAGGAGCCAGCGAACCAGTGTGCATTAGTTCTGTTTGCATTGGCATTAATTCAGGAATGAGAAATAAGAGCCCCCAGTAAGGTAGAGAGAATGGAGGTTGAGTTTTGGGGACCCATCCAACAGATATTTAAAGGGCAGTGTCAGTGGGACTTAATAGTACAACAGCTAAAGAGTGGCCAAGACTGGATTAGAATGAGAATTTGGCCAGAGAAGTTACTGTTTCTTCCCTGTTCTACTCAGATCAGTTGGAGATTCTTGGGAGGAGTGGGGAGGATGTAGCTAGGAGTCACCTACATGTGCTGGTCCCACTCTGAACATAATGTGACTAACCCTCTGTCTGTGCCTCAGTTTCCATGTTTACCACTGAGAATATCCACAGTGGCTGCTAATTGGCTTGTTGGGAACCTCTGTTATAGAGTCAAAGTGTACGATCTGCTTGTGCTTACATAGATAAGCCAACATGCCCCTTTTTGAATCTAGAGTTCAGCAATTCATGAATGAAAAAAATTATCTGGCTGGTGTTTTTATCCCATTTTTTTTTCTTGTGTTGTAGAAATAACCTAGATAAGATTTTTGTGTTTAAGCATAAGATACAAGCTGAAATTTAAAAGTGGGAAGGAGGGTGGTGCCATAAGGGGACATACCAAAGCATGTACTTCTCCATACTTCAGGTGGTTTGTGCTTGGAATCAAGACGTGACTCTGGTGTAATTCTGGATTTTGAAGAATTATGTTCAAATGGTCTGTTGTTGATAACTGTGATGATCTTGACCAAGCTCTCTGGCATAGATGTGATGGGAAAACTAATTGTAGTTTCCTTTTCTCTTGTAAAACGGGCCATATTTGAGATTAAGCCAAAAGATTCTTTCCTTAGAGATAGGAAAACCAGGTTTCTAATTTTCCTGTATTCTGGTCTCTCATTAGGACTTTACAGCAATGACACCCAGTACCGAGGATCACGTATGTGTCTGTGCGTAGAGCACATGCGTATAATTTCCTTCCAGTTTCCCAGGCTTTTCTCTATTTTATCATGGGATCTGTTTTAATCTAATTTGGGGTTATTAAGGGCAGGAGACAGCAGATGTGTAGCAATCATGAAGAGAAGGCACAAACTCAAAACCTGAAACTGGATTGACCTGAAGAAAACCAGACAGAGTATAAAGAGTCCTAGATCTATAGGCTCAGATATCATCTGGCACAACCACCCCCACCCCCAGTTTTTGGTTGAGGAAACAGGGGCCTCCAGGTAGGAATTGAATTGCTCAAAGGTTAGTATATGATGTTCTTAACCCCTCTTTTCAGTTCCCTTGCTTGAATTTGTCAAGGAAATATGCACAGCCAGTATCTCTACATGTTTTGTGCAGATACGTGTTTATGTCCCTTTGGCCTACTAAGCAGTAGAATCATGGCCTTATAGGAGAAGCATTTCGTCAATCTCTGGTAATTTAGTCTTACTGGTAAATTTTATTTGAAATGTTGGCAACTGATTTAGAGAGAAGAAATGTGAAGAGAAAGACAGGTATACATTTCTCTTTTCTTTCTTTCATCACCCATCCCATCTTGCCCCATGAGCAACAAAATAAACCCAGGCCCACAGAAGAGGATGTTGTAGGGACAAGTGCCTCTGGGACTTAGGGCAGGAAACCCTGGATATGAATAGCTCTTAGAAGGCCCCCTTCTGTGGACTATTGGACTGCCATTTCCCTGGCAAAGAGATGCAATCTTTCTTGGAGAAGATCATTTCATGCTTCTTAGCATGTTTAACCCTTACAGCAAGGCATTCTCATCAAAATGACAAACCCCAACAGAGCCTTCTGAGAGGCCAGTAAATCAGAAACCTTATGAAATCTGTGGGATTAGCATGCTCTCCTTCTTTGTTTCCCCAGGGAAAGAAAGCCTGGTGCCTTTCTGATTTCAATCTTCTCTGCAGGCCCCTTATCTGGAGTTTCCTGCTGTGGCCCACTGGTATTTGAATATTGTTTTCCTACAGTTGCCCACAGCCACATGCCCACACCAGCCAAGGGCAGCACATTCGGTATCTCCATCAGCGACATGGTAAAGGGAAGATGACTGCTCTGATGTTTGCTTAGTTGAATTATTTCCACCCTTGAAGGTCTTCCTTTCTGGGTCTGAAGATAGTGGCTGGCTCTTAATGTCACCGCACATGGTGGCATGCTGTTGCTCACAGGGACCTCATCTCCAGCTGGGTGACTCTGCTCCTCTTGCCCCATTTTTCGGTCTGTAAGGAAACTTCTTCCACAAACAACCCAACTTCTCCAGCCGCTGCCAAGTGGGGCCTCCTTCCATGGAGGGCTACAAAGTCAGGTCTATGTGGAGCGCAGAAGTGGAAAGAAAAAAAGATTGACGAATAAAAGTCTGCTGTCAGCTGTTCAGGTGATAAAAACATTAATAGGGGATGGTGGGTGGGGGATGACTCTTACCGGAATTTATAGATTCATATGTACAGTTGGAAGGGACATCTGAGGTTTTTGAGTCTAACCTAATCTCTCTGATAACATAAACACCCTTGATGAAAATTCCTCAAATGTTCTATGGACTCTGGGAACATTTACTCTGTTTCCATATGCTGTACTAAATGCTTAGCAGTGGGTAGCTTATTTTATCATTGTAATAACTGTGTAAGATAGGTGCTGTTTTTATGCTCAGTTTACATCTGAGGAGTGGTGGGGTCAAGGATAGGTTAAAAAACCTGCCCAAGGTTGTCTAGTTCTTCTGGGCCCTCCCCGCCAAACCCACTTTTTTGTGATCAGTAATACTCTATGGCTTCCAGTGACAAAGGAGCTAACCTCCCATTTCATTTTTGGATAGCCCTAAATATTCTAAAAATCTCCTTTTGCCATGAACTCAAGTCTCAATTCTTCTCATATCTTTCTTTTGATCTTGGTTCAGGCTTTGGGAATGATACAGGATTTATCCACTCAGGTGACATTTATTCAGTACTCACTATGCCACGAACACCTGGGATATATAGAACTGATCAAACCTAAACCCTCTTCTACAATAGACCTTCAGTTATTTCAAGAGGACTGTCATTTTCCACTGAGGTGTTGTCAGTCATTCCTAGGATAGACATCAATGCCTTCTTCAACCACTCCTCCCCTGTTGGGGTTGTGAGTTCCTTCATAATCTAGCGGTCATTGAAGTGGCTGGAGGAGGGTGAGTAGGGGCCGAGAGCTCCCTCAATGGAAGCATGGTTTCCAGTACCAGGGAGCTGTGTGAAGCAGGGAAGCCTGGTAAGCAGGAGGCATATGTTATTAAAGCAACAGCCTAAGTGATTATCAGACATTGTGACATCATATGGACTATGGGCTCGTGTGGTCAGTGGGATTCACTGGTAGATTTATGAGGAGTGTATGCTTTTGCTAGTTTCTTAACCTGAAAAAAAATGCCTTGGGCCCACAATAGGCTGCATACATTTACTGCATAATTGTATTTCTCAAAATAGTTCTAGACTGAGTGGCTTAAAGCACATATTTCAAAGCAAGGCTGAATTTATTTTTGGCCATATGAACTTTTCAGGGTATCACTCAACAAGGAAACCATGTTTTTGCCAAGTATCCACTAATATAGAATCATCGAATGCTAGAGCTGGTCACAGCCTTAAGAGTCATCTAGTCTGGTGCTGGTAATTTACAAAGGAAGAACCGAGGTTCAGAGTGGTTATGTAAGTTGTCCAGAGTCGCACAGGCAGCCCCGGTGGGGCTCCTAACTCAGGATTTTGAATCCTGGACTGGGACTCTCTACCCTAAGACCATGTCAGGAGGCGCTCTAACTTATTGTCTTTGGTATGGTCATCCTGTGTAAATGACAACGGAATGCTTATGTGGAGCAACACAGAACCTTTCTGCACAAGCTCAGTGGCTCCTTGCAATTTTTTTTTTTAACATGTAATAGTCCCTTTATTTATTGCAAATAGGCTAGGCAATTAATTCACAGTTAGTAACTTATGGCCTGGAAAATCTCATTACCCAAACCTTACATTATCAACACATCTGCTTAAAAAGAGATGCTTAAAGAAGTGGTCTGAATATCCAGATCCCTGATCATCTCCAAGAAGGGGGAGAACCACTGAAAGGCAATTTTGGAGGGAGTGTGGGTTGTACCAAGGTTATCAAAACCACTGAAATTCACACATGAGGGGGTATATAAAGGGAATCCACATTTACTGAGTACCTACTATGTGCTAGGTATAGTTTGGTGCTTAGGTTAAGGTGTAGGGGCTTTGGAGTCAGAGCTGAATATGAAAACCAGTTCCATCACAGATTACGGTGCAATCTTGGGGGTGTGTGTGTGTGTGTGTGTGTGTGTGTTTAAAGATTTTATTTATTTATTTGACAGAGAGAGACACAGCAAGAGAGGGAACACAAGCAGGGGCAGTGGGAGAGGGAGAAGCAGGCTTCCCGCAGAGCAGGGAACCCAATACGGGGCTTGATCCCAGGACCCTGGGATCATGACCTGAGCCAAAGGCAGACACTTAACGACTGAGCCACCCAAATGCCCTTCTTGGTGTGTTTTTAAACTCTCTGAGCCTCTGTTTTCCGATCTATAAAACAAGCCTTTTTGGGTTGTTGTGAGGCTTAAATAAAATGGTTATGTAAAAATATTAGCATGATACCTGCAACTTTATAGATGTTCAATACATAGAACAAGCTTATAAAGTGTATGATATCATTAGGATTTTTAAGATAATTAAGCCAAGGCCCAGAAAGATTAAATAACTTACCATAGTCACAAATACTAGGTAGGATATTTTAAACCCAGCCCATTAGATTTTGTATTATACTTTGCCATTCCTTAACATGGGAGGTCTTGGAGGTGGTGGGATCAGGTACTTTGAGAGGGAAAAAGAGCGTGGGAAGTGGAGAGGGCATTTTGGGTTTATCTGCCAACTCTGTGCATTCTCAGCTTTAAGACTTTCAGTGAGTGAACTTGAGGAATAAGCAGACAAGGAAACTGCCCATCTGGAGTAAATTCAGTATTTAGAAAAGCCATCAGGATCTTCCACATCCTCTTGCCCACTTTCTTGGTTCCTAAGTAAAGGTGAGGTACTCTTAAGGTTTCATGGGGCAGGTGCAGGAAAGCTTGGAGTGGGTGCCCTGAACTGGGAAGACAAACATTGTCCTATTATGATTTATCCAGGGTTATCACATACCCTAACTCACACCTACATCCCATATCCACATGAGCATGCACACACACACTCTCATTCTTCAGCCATGAAACTGGACCTCTCTCAATTTTGTTTTGCTTGTCTGTCTCCTGCCCTAGACTGTGAACCGTCAAGCATATATCAAACATCCCAGTGCCAGGGATAGAAAAGGAGCTCAATCTGTGTTGTGGAGGGAAGAAGTCAGAGGATAAATGGAAGCCTAAGTGAATGGGACTAACTCTAAGATTTACTTTACTGAAGTTAGAATTCTGGTTTATTATCTGAGAAATTCAGAGAAACTTGGTGCCTGAACACCCCTCCTCCCCAGCCCCTGACCCACACACAGGTTAGGATTTTCTGGTGGAGAGGTGAGGATGTACCTAGAGAAGACTCATCCAGGACTTCCCTTAGGCTGGGCCTAGCCTCTTGGCCCTGTTGCAGCAATTCCTATAACCCAGTATGAGCTGGCGAGATTCAGTGTTCCTCAAAGTGAACAGATGGGCAGGCGTGGGAAGGATGAAGCTCCTGTAGAAGGCGAAGGGGGCTTATGCCTTCAGAGCAGGCATTTCTACCATTTGAAACAGTGGGGCTGACCTTGCACCTCTCCTTAGTGAGAGAAGCCCCCAGTGGGTCCCCTCCCCTGTGCCCCTTACCTTTTACATTCCTTCCCCTTCTTTTATTTCCTCTCTTCTTCATTATTTCTTCCACTTCAACCCTACACAATTCTTTCTTCCCTTCTCTCTCCATTTTTGGGGCTTGATACAGCAATAACATCTACCTTTGAATGGGCAGTTCCCCTGCAGAGGGATGAAATTGACCCTTGTTTATTCAGCATGATTGGCCTGGAGGCTGCCATAAAATGGGGGCTGCCAAAAGCAGCAAGGTGCCTGGTGCCCAGGGCTACCTAGGTAAGTGGCAGCTGGTAGAAAGGAAGAGAGGATGACCCCAGACCTCTGCAAGCACTTTGTCTAGCCTGAAGCCATCTCCATGTGGACTGTGATAATTGAGAAAGGGTCTCAGCAGTAGGGAACAATGACTCTGTAGAACCAGGTGGCTTAAACACAAGGGGGGAATGGGCAGAGTATTCTTGACCTGACTGCTTCAGAAGAGGCTCTCTCTGACTGTGGTTAGGTGGTTGGGTTTGCCCCTTGGGCTTTCTGTAAAGGGAGATTGATGTGTGATGGTGAAGTAGTCGTCCTCAGGATGAAGCTGAATCGAATTATTTCTCCATAAAATTTCTTTTCCTCTTTCTTTCTCCCTTCAGTCTTCTCACTTCTTTCTCACCTCTCTTGCACCTTCCTTCTTTAATTTCTGCCATCCCTTCAAACACGTTTTGGATCCTTCCTATGTGGAGAACGTTTGACCCATCCCATCTCTTTTCACTACTGAGTTGCTTTGATGTGATTGATATCATGAACCTTGACTTTAGTATGACTGTTATTCTGTCTTATAAAATGCTATTTACAAACCAGTCTCTATGTTAGAGCTCTGTTAGGAGTGTTTACCACTGTTGGGAAGAAGCCTCACAAAGAATTGTTCTCAGTGGCTTATTATCAACTTTCTAGGTCATGGGTCTCCATTTAAAAAAAAAAAAAAGAACATTGATTTTTATGATTACAAAAGCGATGTATGTTCTCTAGAAAATTTGGAATGTGTGAAAATTTATTCAACTTTTATTTAGCCAATATTAATTGAGTACCTATTTCATGGCAGATAATAAAAAAAAAACTAAAATCAAGCATAATTATACCAGAGATGGTCTTTGTTAACCTAGTGTATACTTTATTCCATTCCTTTGGGCAATGTATATATAAAATATATTTTGATGTCATTTTAAAAGTAATTCTATCCTGACTTTGTTCAGTAAGAATTATGTCATAATAGCTATTATAGCATTTCATGATTATACCATAATTTTAATTTAGTTTTATATCACCACCTTTATCTCAAATCATAAAATCTTCAAAAATATTATTTTTAATGACTTCCTATTAGGTATATTTGCCATCTGCCTCAATCATGTTGTTAATAAGCCACTCCAAAACTTAGCGGCTTACAACAAGAAACATTTAAATTTTATGCCGACAGGTTGGGGTGGCTATGCTCCAAGCTGTGAAATGGCTGTATAGAGCTGCAGGTTTTGATGGTCTCCACATGTTCCTTGGACACTGCCCAGGGAATATTATCTTGGAAAATGGCAGGGAGTACAAAAGGCAGCATGGAAGCATCTAGTGCCTCCCAAGACCTTTGTCTGCATCTGGCACATTGTCACTTCTGTCCATATTCCCTGGGTCATAGCAAGTCATGTGGCCAAGCCCGTCTTAGGGTGAGTTAGTACACCCCACCTACTCTAGTGGAAGATACTTCAAAGTGACAGGCAAAGGATGAGGGTGTATAATACAAAAAATCCCAGGGAAGGTGTGAAGAATTATGGACAGTGATTCAGTCTACCATGATAGACTATCTGATTTTTTGTTATCACTGGATGCTCAAAGAAAACTAGCTATTGATGGGTGAAGAGGAGTAGGAGGTACAGGCTTACAGTTATAGAATGATTAAGTCATGGGGATAGAAGATGCAGCATAGGAATACAGCAAATGGTATTGTAATAGTGTTGTGTGGTGACAGATGGTAGCAACACTGGTGATGAGCATAGCATAATATATAGACTTATTGATTTACTATGTTGTACACCTGAAACTACTATAACATTGTGTCAACTATACTTCAATAAAAAAAGTGACTAGTTATTGATCTTTGCTGTTAGCCTCTAATGTGCCCCATATTGATATTAGGTATATCATGAGATCCTTTTCCAACCACATAGGCTTCAGAGGACATCAGAGCCTTCTTCGCTAGCCCCATTATCTCTTCTGTCTGCTTTGTGGTTCCAATATATCTTTTTAAAATTTTTTTAAAGATTTTATTTATTTATTTGACAGAGAGAGAACACAAGCAGGGGAAACAGCAGAGGGAGAGGGAGAAGCAGGCTCCCCACTGAGCAGGGAGCCTGGTCCCAGGACCCTGGGATCCCCGATGGGGCTCAATCCCAGGACTCTGGGATCATGACCTGAGCCAAACGCAGGGGCTCAACCAACTGAGCCAACCAGGTGCCCCTCAATATATCTTTCTTTTTTTTTTTTTTAAAGATTTTATTTATTTATTTGACAGAGAGAGATACAGCAAGAGAGGGAACACAAACAGGGGGAGTGGGAGAGGGAGAAGCAGGCTTCCTGGGGAGCAGGGAGCCTGATGCGGGGCTTGATCCCAGGACACTGGGATCATGACCTGAGAGGAAGGCAGACACTTAACGACTGAGCCACCCAGGCGCCCCCCCTCTCCAATATATCTTTCTGTTGATACTTCTACTGATCGCATCTCTAGGAATTTGATATCTTACTTCACAGATTGTCTCCTAGACCAGATAAGAAACTAGCTCCGCTTTTAATGCAGAGAATGCTTATGACCGTTACTGTAGAAGGGCTTGAAGAGATGAAGCCTAGACCTAGTAGGGTCAGTTCCAGAAGATCATCAGCCTCAGAACCTAGAGGTGAGGCAGAAAGATTGGATACCTGGTTTGAGATTTGCCCTCCAAAACATAATGGAGGGAGTTCATGAGAGGTTAGTGGAATAAGGTGCTCAGACACTTGGGTTCTCCAGGAATGACTGAATCCAGTTATTTATTTATTAATTTAATTAATTTAAAATCAGAATCACTGAATTTCATTCTTATAACCTGTACTGATTTACTCTTTATGTCTGGAATTCTTTTCCTTCTTGAAGTTTTATCAAGGCTCTGAGGAATATATACTGCTTAAGGTTCTGGTATTCAGGGTATTATTTTTGGTACTTCTCTGTTCTCAACATTTGGGGTCCTGCTTCTCTACAGGTGGACCTCTTAATTTTGTTTCTTTTGTATTTGTACTTCTGCTTTCGGTTTTTATTTATTTTTGAAATACTCTGGGAAGGCTGGGGCCATGCCTTCTCCCCTGCCCAGTGCCTGGCATATAGAATGTGCTCAACACCTGTTTGTTGATGGTGATAGGTTCAGGTCACAGGTACCCTCGATCTTTTCATCCCAAGACTTGACAGATCTTTTCTTCACCCATATGTTCTCCTTCCCATGCAGATCACTTTGTTCTAGGCTTATATTTCATGCTTATAGCCAAACTTGCAGAAAACCTAGTTTATTTATTCATTTCAAAGATAATTTTCTAGGGAAGGAATGTGATCATCTAAGCAAAATTTACCAATGTCAAGACATCAGTCAGTACTAGAGCCATTTTTGAGTGGTTAGAAGTAATAAAGAGGTTAATTCAACAGATGAGGCTTAATAACTTATATTCTCTCCCAAAGAGAAACTTGTCCTGGCCAGAATTTTGTAAGGAGCTTCTTACACTAAGTCAACTATATGGAGTTATGAGTTCCCTATGTTGTGAGTGTGAAGAAAAAGAGAAACTGGTTTAGGGAATGGCAGAATGGATATTGTGCGAGAGTAAGGCCAAGTTCTAAGAATGTTAGCAGAAAACCTCCTATTACCACTATGGTTTACTACCATTCAGCAAATATTGATTGAGATCCTATCATGTGATAGCAACTATGACAAAGGGTACAAAGGGCAAAAGATGTCCCCAGTCTTCAGGGAGCTCAAGGTCACCTTAGGGAGAATAGGAAACTGCCTCCAGGAAGATAGATTGGACACAAAGCCATTTCAACCAAGATACTCTTTTACTTGAATGACAGTGTTTAAGATGCAAGCTTGATTGGAAGTGGAAGAGGAGGGGGTTAGAGAATGGGCTTAGATGGCAGTCGGAATAGAACTCCCATTTCTTTACTCCCAGAAACAATGAGCATGGTAAGAGTTTTCTCTATCGAGGCAGAAAAGCTTCTGTAAAGATTACATCAGGATATTAGTGTAAAAAATCGAAGCTTAAAAGAAAGCCAAAGGGCACCTGGGTGGCTCAGTTGGTTAAGCGACTGCCTTCAGCTCAGGTCATGATCCTGCGGTCCTGGGATTGAGTCCCACATCTGGCTTCCCCTGCTCTGTGGGGAGCTTGCTTCTCCCTCTCCCTCTGCCTGCTACTACCCCTGCTTGTGCTCTCTCTCTGTCAACAATCTCTCTATTTCAACAGTCCCTTTCCCTCTCTTGCTTTTGAATGAATAAAATCATTTATAAATAAAAATCTTTACAAAATATAAAAAAAAATAAAAGAAATCCAGAGAACACACATCTGTATCTGCAAAGATCAATGAAAACCCATACACACACACACACACACACACACACACACACACTCCTTTTCTAGTTTTCTAGTTCTTGTATCTTCCATTCTTTGACTAATAATCACAGTTTTAGATGCAAAATCAAAATAAAGTTATTTTAATCAAAGACTCAATTAACAATTCAAAGACATATGGAAGAAACCTCTTGCATATTATACAATTCTTCACACCACCATTTAAAATGATATTCATTCAAATATTAGTAAGGGCCCACAACATGCGAGACATCCTGCTGGACCTTGAAGGGTACAATGGTGGGTAAAAATTGACCCATCCTTGGCCTCCTAGAGCTTATAGTCTAGTGACAGGACAAAGACATTTATAAATAATCACCAATGAAACATGCAATTTCTTTTTTTTTTTCTAAAGACTTTATTTATTTATTTGAGAGAGAGAGCACATGAGAGGGGGGAGGGTCGGAGGGAGAAGCAGACTCCCTGCAGAGCAGGGAGCCCGATGCGGGACTCGATCCAGGGACTCCAGGATCATGACCTGAGCCGAAGGCAGTCGCTTAACCAACTGAGCCACCCAGGCGCCCCTGAAACATGCAATTTCAAACTCTGTTAAACTTGAGAAGTATAGAGAGCCAGGCCTAGCTGGGGGATCATGGACAAATTTCCTGAAGGAATGATGCTTGAGCTGATATTTGAAGGATAAGCAAGAGGTAACCAGGCAAGGATGGATTAGTTTTCCAGGCAGGAAGTTGTTATAAAGCCCATGGGATACAAAGGAGTGTGGCAGATTAGAGTCCCAGGAACAGAATATAAGCTGGTGGGGTCATGACAAAGAGAGGGCAGCCTGTGGGGAGGTAGAGGCATGGTCATGCAGTCTCTTGCTTGTAGAGTGTTACTGATTCAGAATTTATCCTACAGGCAAGGGAAAATTGTGAAATAGCTATAAGCAGGGGAGTGCCATGACCATGATTTATTTTTTTAAAGATCACTTTGTCTATGGGATGAAAAGTAGGTTGAAATGGGGTAAGAGTTGATTCTAAAATACTAGTTCTCCAGGAACAAGTCCATGGTGGACTAAATTTGGACTAGGGCAGTGACCATGAATGTGAAGGAAAGTGGGTGAATGTGAGATATATTTAGAAAGCCCTATATTCATAGCATTTGAGATGTCAAAGAAAAACAAATCAGGACTTAGTATGGAGAGACTTTCATTCAAAAGCAAGAGAGGGAAAGGGACTGTTGAAATAGAGAGATTGTTGTGACAATAAGGTCTGAAAGCATCACAAAATCAAGAGAATGAAGATTTTTCTTTTCTAGGGTAAAGGAAGAGGCAAGCAGAGATAAGCAGAATCTTTGGAGGGGATGCTGGGCAAGCAGGGGGAAATAACCACCGGGGTCTGATAGGAAAAGATTCTTGCCATAGATAGCAGATTCCCAGATGAAACTGATAAGGAGGGCATGGTTCACTTTCTTGTGCATGCTCAGGCTTGGGGGCCAGTAGCAGTGACTAAAGTTTGATCAAGACAGAGCAGAGGATAAGAAATGGCAATTGTGAACCCTTGATTGGAAACTACAATCCACCATGACCTAAAAGATGACCAGACTGGGGGCAAGAAGGGACAGCGGCAACTTCTCCATGGGTCACTGAATCCTTGCACTCTTCTCTCTGGGGGATAGATGATATCTCCATTGCTCACTTGGGGTTTATTTTAGGGTCTCACCCCCTTGAGTCCATTTATCCCCACAACACCCATAGGAGTCTGTTAGAGTTGGGGGTTGGACTAGGAGTTAGTTTTCCTGTCCCCTTCTTTTATAGAAGAGGAAACCAGAGTCCAGAGAGGGAAATTGACTTCTCCAAGACATCCCAGCTTGATGGTAGGAAAACTGTGACCTGAACCCAGGACTTCAGACATCCAGTCTGGGAATAATTCCACTTCTTGTGGCTGCTTCTCATGAGATAATTCTCACAACACTTCAGTGTAGCATTGTGGATTCCTCCAGGGGAGACACGTTGAAGTGCTTTCTACTCCCCTACCCCCTATGTAGCTAAATGCACAGATACTGGCCACACACACACACACACACACACACACACATCTTACTCTGAGTGCTACCAGATGTCCAACTGAAATTGCATCTGACTGCTTTGAGTGTTCAATTTTCATTCTCCTGCTCCATCCTATACTCAGCTGGGCTTCAGGATGCAGTTGAAAGACAATATGGTGGATAGACTGTAGGCTTTGGGGGCAGGCAGGACTTGATTGGAAACTTACGTCACCAGTCACTAGCTGTGTCACCTAGGTCAGTCATTTATGTTCTCTGAGCCTTATTTTTCTCACTCATAGAGTTGGATAATTGTAATTGCCTCACTTGATGGTTGCAGGTGTCTTTTAATTTCTCTGCTTGGGCTATGCAAATCTGCTGGAGTGGTTTGGGATCTGGCAGCTAACTGTCCCATTGGTACCCAGGGGTCCATCACAGTTCCCAAGTGCACTGTAAGAAATCGTGATAGAGTTGGCATGATGGTGCCTTAGCCTGCACCCCCGGGTGAGCCCTAAAAAATCTGCTCAGCCCATCTGGGGGCCTCCCATCAGAGCTGCACCAGCCTGTGTTCCTTGCAGGTAGTGAGTGTTTCATTCAAACTGTAGATAGGCCCTTGAGGCAAAGAGCTACAGCTGCACCCACAGAGAACTTTGCTCCCAACATGTACCCACCTTGCCCCCTAGGCAGGGACAGGAAAGAATTTACCAGGAAGCAGCAGAAAAAGAGTACAGGGATGGAAACATTTTCAAATTTATTTCAGAAATACAGTCTTAGCTATAAATGACAGCTGTGGGTTTAATCACTGAAACTCTCTTTCCATTCAAGAACAGCATGTGTCCCCTGAGGAGGGTGGCATTATCAAGCAGTTAAGTTGTTAGAGGCTGCTTAGGGGCTGGTAGGCAGTCTGCAGGGAGAGGGGAGGATGGAGCCTTTGTGGCAGTGACCTGAGTGTCGCAGGCACCCCCTACATCGTCTACCCATCCCCCCAGTCCCTGAGGATGGCTCTGGTATATCTGTCACTGAGGGAGTCAGAAGGTAACATCCTTTACAAGGGAAGCCAATGGGGCCAAGAAAAGCTATGCCTTAGCACTGGCTTGGAGAAGCTAATGGGCTTCTTAAATTTTAAGGTTTGGGGATTCAGGAAGGAGTTCTTTCTTCCGTGTCACCACCACCACGTAACAGCAGTAAGAACAACTGCATCCACAGCGCACCCCGACACTGGACACTGCAAGAGCTAGTGCTTCTGCAGTGCTGCCCAGCTCCCCAGGTGCTCAGCTCCTTAGCCATCCACTGTGTACTGAGCCTCCATTTGGTGCCACACGTTGTGCTAAGCACTGGGAATAAAGCAGGAACTAAGGCAGCCAGCGTCCTGCCCCTTCTGGAGCTTCCAGTCTAGGGGAAATGATTAAGTGGAGCATCTGATGAACCCAAATCTTGTCCCCAAAGATGTCAGCTCATATGTTGGAAGAATGAGCCTCAGCGTGGTTCCCCCATCCCAGCCTCGCTGAGGGTTGTCAGCTGCTGTGGAAGGCCCACCCCCTCTCCTTCCCAGCACCACGCAGCCCACCCCTTGGGAAGCGGTGTTTCTCCTGTGCTTCCATCCGGGTCTTGCTGCCAGTCGTGTCAGAGGGCCGAGGAGCATCTGCTGCTCAGAAGCTTTAGGTCATCAGTCACCTTCTGTTTCCTTCTAGGGAAAGCCCTGAGCATGGAGAGGGAGGCTGCAAAGGCATGGACCAAAAGAAACCCTCCTTGCCTTGTTCTTTCTCCCACCTTATGGTTTTCTCCTTCTTTGTCTTTGGTTTTATCGGTTTTCTGATTTTATTTTTCATTTTAACACCATGGGTGGGCTTTTAAACCAGAGCCAGAAGGAAACTGGCATCGTATCGGGAGAATGATGAGAAGGCAGAGGGAGGAAAGAGCTGTGAATAAAGCGAAGTGCCGGGTGGAATCGGCATCGACTGCGCCATGCGCACGGGGCTAATGGGCCTGCCCAAGAAGCCAGAACGTTGCAGCCATAAAGTGAGAGCCTTGTCGACTGGGAATACAGGTTAGAATGAAAAGACAAGCAGTGGCAGCAGCACCACATGTGCTTGTTAGGCATTCCTGTCCCCCAGCCTCCCCTCTCCACTACTGCTGAAACATCCACTGAAATGGGTGTTTCCATTAGCCAAAGGTATGTAGTGTGTGATACAGAGTGATGATTGCAAATTTGACCAGGTTTTCTGTCTGGAGTAAGAGGAAATCTAGCCAGGGCATGGCTGACAGGTTGATCACCCCATTCTCAGGCAGATGCTCCCCATGGCGCATTCGCGCTGCTCCCATTCAGGTCTGCACCGACACAAGAGGGAGCGCTCTCTTTCATCATCTACCTTCTGCCAGGACCTTTTTCCCCTCTGCTTTCCTCCTCTATCAGTCAGGAATGACTCCCGCTGAAAATGCAGACTTTAATCGTCCGCCACGGCAAACTTCTTATGCCTCATGAACTCCCCTGCTCATCCTAAGACCAATAATTGGAGGAGGGGATAGAATTCCTCTGTCTGGCTTGGACCCATCATGCTGCATCTTCTTGGGATGAGGTAGAGGCCTCCTTTGTCTGAGACAAGGCTCTCCCCCTACCTTAGCAAACCAGGGTTCTGTTGTCAGAGAAGAAGGGAAGCAATGGCTGTTGGTTAAGGAGTGGACACTGTCTGTCACCCTTCTTTGAGGTCCTTCTTCTGTCTCGCTTCAGGGCCCTGGAGTCTCTTAATTTGCGGGAGATATGGGAAGGAGCATCTGTTTATGCACATTATTTTTGATGTTCAGAAGAAGCCTGTGTGCAGTTTCTGACATTCCATTGCCCTTTCAAACACTTGGATCCCTGTGCTAGTCTCTGGATTAGAATTCCAGTTGTGGAAGGCTTTCTAGGCTTGCTTTTCCAAAAGAAATTATTTGGTTTTGTGGCTGTGTTCGAATGGGCTCACTGGTGAAGCAGACTCCCATTTGTCTGAATGAACATCACTTGATGTCTTGGGGCTTAAGAGCCCAGATAGTTTCTTCTTTTTTGTAATGAGAAAGCATTTGTTTCCTAGTCTTTCAATTTTTTTTTTTCCCCTCTGCAGCACTCTTCAAATCACTATCTTTCCATTCTCTGTCAACTAGTAGTACATTCTTCTATAAGATACCCAAGTTCACCCCAAGGTGAATGGCCTCAGTTTCAACATATAGCAGACGAGCTCTTTAATTTGCAAGGGATTTTTACTTTTATTAATCATCAGTCTGACACTACTATCCTCACATCTGTGCTTCCTCCTTACAAAGCCCCTGTGAGAAATTCCTTTTAAGCATCTCATATTCTTTAATATTTTGGTCACTTGGATAATGACCAAAGAATAAGCAGCTTGTCTTTTGCACTTTGGCTTCCAGGAAACCCAGGGACATAGATACCTCAATCTCATAAGCTTTTTTGCTCTAATCATCAGTGATTATTTTTCTCTCCCAAGCCTCTGCCTGACCATCTAGTTTATAGTTTGCCCCATTATGACACGTTCTTCTTGTGGTTGGCTCTAAATTTTTAATCTTAGAGGTTGAATAAATCTAAGCATTTAAAAGAAAACCACTTTGTGCATTGGACTTTGTCGTCCTTATCGTACGTATGAAGATGCCACAGGAACTGAGGGGTTTAGTCTGAGGTGGCGCAGACGGTTCCTGTCAGGCACCCACTCTGGCCGACCAGCACATTCCAGCCCAGAGTACTGTGGAGAGAAGCATCTTGAATCTGTGTCCCTCACCAGGATAGGGGTTGCAGTGATCGACGGCAGGGACCCTTGGGGGGTTTCATGGCAGGAGGAAGTGGAGAAAAGGTTTTCCCCAAGAAATACAGAAATCCTTATTTTCTAGTTGTACTGGAGAGTTCTAGTGCAGAACTCCTCTCCTTGCTCCCTGTTCCTCTGCCCCTGTCTACTTTAACAATAAGCAGGGAAGGTATGATGGAAGCAGAGAAGGGGATGAGCCCTTCAGCTCAATGAAAAGCCATCGACATTTTATTTGGTTTGGAAGGCAGCGAAGCAGAGAGTGAAAAGCTGACCAGCACTTCAAGTGAGCAATAGAAGCACCTTGGAAGCTTACCTTGAGCTCTACAGAAACATGGTTGCCCTGGGTGTGGTGCAGCCTCATTTCAATCAAGCTGTCAAAGGGGGTAATTGTTTCCTTGTGTTACTTACTCCCTGTGAGAGTTACCTTTTTTTAGCTGGCTTCCCACAGGAACCCATGGCATCTGGCAATTGTTTACTTCTTAGTCTTCATCTAGAACAGTGCAGGAGTGTCTGAAGGAACAACATTTTTGGATAGATCAAGATGCCACGAGAGAACACACACGTGGTGGTGGGCATCTGTCCCAAGCCCGAGAGCTTTCTCCAGGACTTGGCTCTGAAGCAATCAGAAGGTACTCTTGCCACAGTCCAATAAATTGTTGCATGTTAGGTTTTGGCGGTTTCACTGTTTGCCCCCTAAGAGTTTACATTAGGAATAATAAGAATAAGAATACTGAGGAAATTAAAAATAATAATTTCAGAGCTAGAGGAGGTAATGACTATAAATAAGAGAGGGAATAAGCCACACACAATGTATAAATAGCTTGTTTTGCTTAAACATTAGTTAAGCCACATTAAATTTAAAGGGTGTTTCCATTAGCCAAAGGTATGTAGTGTGTGATATAGAGTGATGATTGCAAATTTGACCAGGTTTTCTGTCTGGAGTAAGAGGAAATCTAGCCAGGGCATGGCTGACAGGTTGATCACAAATTCCCAGTGTCCATCAACAGTGGAATTATGACCTTATAATGAAACTCTTATCTTTACATAATACTATTCTTATTCCATTTTACAGGTGATGAAAGTTTATAGGCAAATTACATTTTAAGCTACTCTTTCTAATAATTTATCATGGGAACTGCTTGCACATAGACTGAGGATAAGGATGCTCTTTGTTTAACTCTAGCTCCTTAATTTTCTACTTCTTGCAAATAAACAGTTTAGTTAATAAACTTAAGGAACCACCATTAACCAATTCATTAATTAAAGTCTAAAAGCCCTTTTATTATCAATCATAATCACTTCTTTATTTAAATTGAGCTTTATTTTTATTGTCTCCATTATTGCCTGAGAGAGGAGGAGAAATTTTAGGTCGTCAGGCTTATGCAGGAGAGGGTAATTTTAAGATCATGGGCTTCAAAGTCAAAAAGGTTTGGATATAAATCCTAGCTTCCTCATTAACCAGCCTGGCCACCTTTCTGAAATGATGATAGCCTGTTAAAGCCTCAGTTTCCTTATCTGAAAAATAGGTTATCTGTTCTGTCTACAAAGGCAGACGCTTAACCGACTGAGCCACCCAGGCACCCCATGTGGTCAGATCTTACTGACATGGAGGAAGATGATCTTTCCATGGCCTTACCACCCTGTCTAGTGTTCAAATTGTAGAATTTTTCATGAATTGGGCTAAATAAAGTCCTTACATGCTGGTGTTTATTTAATCAGCATTCCATCTCCAGTCTGCTACTCTGCTGTCCACATATCCATTAATTTTAGGTGATTGCCTCCATTTGCATGGGTCAACATTTGTCTGTCCGTTGACTCCCAATTTTATTCCTCTAGCCAGAATTTCCCGTGAGCCTCAGACACACATATCTGACTGCTTACCTGACTTTTTTAAAAATTATTTTTATTTTCTTTAATGATTTTATTTATTTGTCAGAGAGCACAAGCAGGGGGTACAGCAGGCAGAGGGAGAAGCAGGCTCCCCGCTGAGCAGGGAGCCCGATGTGGGACTCGGTCCCAGAACCCTTGGATCATGACCTGAGCCAAAGGCAGACGCTTAACCAACTGAGCCACCCAGTTGTCCCTTACCTGACATTTTTAACTTGATATGTCACAATCAACTCCAAAGGGAGTTCTCATCACATCAAGGCATCAATGCCAAATATCTGGGAACCATCCTTAGCTGAATACGGTTTGGTAAGACTTAAGTACAAAGTGTGCCTATGGAGGAGAGAAGAGACTAAGGAGAGAAAGAAGACATAAGCAAGACAGTGGACGACCCTGTATGCCAAGTGGAGAATGTTCATTTTTATTCTGAAGTCAGTGGAGGGTTGTTGTTTTTTTGTTTGTTTGTTTTTTTAAGATTTTATTTATTTATTTGAGAGAGAAACAGAGAGAGTACCAGCAGGGGGAGGGGTAGGGGGGAGAGGGAGAAGCAGGCTCCCCGTTGAGCAGGGAGCCTGACAAGGGACTCAATCCCAGGACCCTGGGATCATGACCTGAGCCTAAGGCAGATGCTTAACCGACTGAGCCATCCATTTGCCCATTGTGAAGGGGTTTTTTGATGTAAGGCTTCTTAGCCAGTGTGTAACATGGTCAGATTTTTTTTTAAAGATTTATTTATTTTTAGAGAGAGAGAGAGCATGAGCAGGGAGGGATAGGGGCCGAGGAGAGGGAGAGAAATCCTCAAGCCGACTCCCTGCTGAGCATGGAAGCTGACATGGGGCTCAATCGCAGGACCCTGGGATCATGACCTGAGCCAAAGGCAGACGCTTAACTGACTGAGCCACCCAGGCGCCCCATGTGGTCAGATTTAAGCTTTGTTAAGATGGCTCTGAGGACCACAGAGGAGAGGTTGAAGGAATCCTTTCTTACTGAATTCAAGCAAAAAAGAAAGCTAGAATACTCCATTCTGGACAATGAAATCCTGGTGGCTTTAGATTTAAAACACCAGAGCTGGGAAGGGCTCTCTACATGAGCTGGTAAAATTTTCTCTTACAAAGTAACAGATACCGCAGAAGTTCCTCAGCCTACCCAAGGTCACTCATCTGGCAGATGGCACGTGCCAGACAGGCATCCTGCGGTCCTAGGATACCGTTTTGTGGGTTTGTTTTGGAAAAAAAGAGAATTACAATTGTCTGTGCTTCATACATTTTTATGTAGCCGCTTCCTTAAAAGGGGACAGATCTTAAAGGGCTTCATTTTGGTGACGTTATTGTCCCCATTTTACAGACTGTGTTTTTAGGCTTGAGGAGGTGGGGCTTTTCTAACATCACACAGTTAATTAGTGGCAAAGATGTTACTTAATGAACCCAAAACTCTTAATATCAATTCCCATACATTTTCCGTGACACCACATGGAGGTCAGTCCCTTCTCTAGGACAGTTTCTGTTCTTGTAAGCTGCTATGGCTGTTTGATGGAAGGTACACACAGAGATATTGGGGCACCGGGTAGGAAAGGGCTACTTGAGGGATGCAGGCACCCACAGGATGCCTTATCATGAGGACTTCTTCGTGGCTTCAGCCCAGTCAGCAACCCTGTAGAGTCAGAACCCTGCTTCTGATCAGCATTCTTAGTCCGTGCACTAAGAGCGGCTTCACCTCCCAGGCATGGACCCACATTAGTCAAGCTCTGAGAGACTGATGTAAAAAACCATAATGTCAGTTTACTTAAAGTCCAGTAAGAAATCTCAGATGGACTGAAGCTCTCATGTCAGCATGACTTGCACTTTATTTGTACCTTCTTTCCACAGAGAAGTTAAATTCTAGTTAGAAAGTTGTTTGGTGGTACCTGAGTGGCTCAGTCGGTTAAGTGTCTGCCTTTAGCACAGGTCATGATCCCAGAGTCCTGGGATCGAGCCCCGAGTCGGGCTTCCTGCTGGGGGCGGGAATCTGCTTCTCTCTCTCCCTCTGCCCCTTTCCCCTACTCATTCTCATTCTCTCTCTCTCAAATAAAAAAAAAAAAATTAAAAAATAGTTGTTTGGTGAGCTTGGAATCTGAAAAAAGGAGTTCAGGTCATCTTGAACCATTTGCCTCAAATGAGATAGCTTGTTGTTGCTGTCCCCTCTTTCTTACCGTGTCCATGGTGTCAGAATGCTGGGTCTCTTGGTCAAGATACTGCCTCCTGCAGAGAGAGAAAGCCCATCGAAGCCTGCTTTCCTCACTCTCCCTTCACTCCTCCTTCTACCATTGCTGAGTGTCATCTTTTCCAATTGACACATCATTTCTTTTTTTTTTTTTTAAAGATTTTATTTATTTATTTGACAGAGAGAGAGAGATAGCGAGAGCAGGAACACAAGCAGGGGGAGTGGGAGAGGGAGAAGCAGGCTTCCCGCTGAGCAGGGAGCCCGATGTGGGACTCGATCCCAGGACCCTGGGATCATGACCTGAGCCGAAGGCAGACGCTTAACGACTGAGCCACCCAGGCGCCCGACACATCATTTCTTTAGGTACATTAATACCTTCCATTATATTATCAGAGAGTTTATTAGACTGGGAACCATTCTGTTTCTTTGATCTACTTGGTCTATCTCTGCAGTGAGCCTTTGTGTGTTAATTTATAATTATTTTCTCACAAGGTGGCCTTATTTCCGTTAAATCTGCATTTATTGGGAGCCCTCTGCTCTGCCTCCTTGTTCTGTAGACTATACAGGGCATGGTGCCAGGCACAGTTTTTTCTTTTATCCTATATGCTGAGAGGATCAATTTTTCCATTTTTATTCTAGATGTGTAATCTCATCCAGAGTGACACGGGCACTTGGTAGCTCCTTTTGCATCTCAGAAATTGATTCTCTTTTGTTCAGATGAAAGCATATTTATTTTCTAGGAATGTGTATGACAGAGTGAAAATAGCAGGAGTTTTGAGTTCGTTGGAACTGGGTTCAGATTATAGTTCCACGATTCCCTTAACCTCAGTTTCTTCCTTGTGAGGTAAAGATTCCTACAACTACCTCATGGGGATTGCAAAGCTGAAGGAAGATTAAATGCACTAATTTATTTAATATACACAGTATCTCAATCAATGCTTGTTTATTCCCACTGAAATGAGGATATTGATTTATGACAGGGGGAGGAATTGTGTTCTGGAAAAGGAATGGTATTGATAGGCTCTGATTCTGACAGCTCAAACCATAGGTCCCGGCATCGTAGAGAAAAATGCCCGCCGCTGCTGAAGTCCTCTACGCTGTAAGCAGATTCTTTCCCATATTTAATGAAGGTTGGTTTCTAATCGGGTCAGCAATGACATAGGTTGGTGGTGTCATGGTCTCTGTGCCACAAGATTCCCAGGGGACTCAGTCAGATCATGTCGGGTTGCTCTGAGTGAGAACATGCAGAGACCTTTAGAGATTTCACAAAGGCATGCCCTTTGCCTCGAGCATCTAACTGTGTGTGTTGACCTTTAGTAGGCTGAGTTCTTACAATGGAGCTGCTCTGGGGACCAAAGCTCACGACTTTGTTAACCTGAGGAAGATAACACGCTTTGTCGACTTTCCAAGCCCACTCTGGGCGTGCTGATTTGTCCAGGTGGGAGTCCTGGAACCCAGAGGGCATTCATAACACCCTGCACAGTTGTACCCACTGCCCTTAACTGGAGAGAACAGGCAGAGTCCTTTCCATCCAAGGAAGGTGAGAAGTGCGACCTAAACAGGACCGTCTGTGGGAACAATGCCTGAACCTCCATGGGTCCATTCACTTTTACCCGAACAGGGTGATTGCACAACCCCATCATATTTGCTTTCCGTCCTTCATATTCAGTAGCTGAGCTCTGGGGGAGCACACTTCCCAACAGTAGTGCCTTTTCAAGATATTTGCCAAGTAATGTGTCGACAGGGCCGTTGTTAACACTATGACAGAAGGGTGACTGAAGAAGCCAGACCTTGACATACATGCAAATAAGCAAATCCTGCATCCTGAACCCCACATGTTAACGTCACCAGATGTTAAGGAGTAGGTAGGAGGCCAGAGCAGGTGTGGGCAGCCCCTTCCGGAGAAGAGGAAAGCCAAGTGCCAGAGATGTGAAGTGAGTTGCCAAGACCCCAGAACTCCTACACAGCAGACCTAGGCCCCAGGGCTGAGAGTCCAGTCCAGTCCAGTCCAGTCACGTTCCACCATGTCGCATCTCTGGCCGCTGTTGTGTGGTGACTTCAGAGACCAGCAGATTCGAGCTCAAATCCTTATGTGAGTGCCAGTCATCTTCTTCACCTCCCTAAGCCCAGCTTTCTCATTTGTGATCTTGGTGTCATAAATCTGCTTCTTAAGTGCATAACATGAAATAATATATGCAAGTGAGGTATTCAATAATTGTTAGTTCCTGTGCTCTTCCCATTTGCTTACCAGGAAACCAAGGTGCAATGAGCTTTAGTGACGTGATGAGGCCCTGTGACTGGTGTATCCTAAGAGAAGAGCAAGGATTTAACCATATTTTTCTGACCGAATTTCATGTACTTTGGTGGTAGTTCCAGAGCCCAGGACAAGAGTATCTCTTTCTTTGGAGAAGCTGATTTCCACCCCCACTAGTTCCTACTTATTTGAACTCACAACTCTCCTTCTAGTCTCTAAACTTATAGTTTATTCTGACAAGTTCTGCAGGATATGGCTTTGCGTCCAGGCTTAATTGTACTTTTGGGAGCTCCTTTACTTTTTTAGTTGCAACTTCTCAGAAATTTCCTGAAACTCACCATTCTCACGCTGTCAGTCTCTGTTAGGTTACAGACTGTTTTCCCTCCTGCCCAGAGACCTTTTGTACTTCCTTTAGTTCCCTTCTTATCCATTCCTGTCTCTTTTCCCTATACCTTGCCCAAAAGATTTTGTACACTGTGGGACTTTCTCCCAGTGTGTTTGGGAGTCAGTCACTTTTCCATTTAAGTGTACTCCTTTAAGCATTTCCATTTTGCATGGCAAAAGGGCTCCCAGGTACTGGTGAAATGATTAGATAAAGCACCTACTCTGGGGGAGCTGTGGGTGAGGGGTGTTACTCATCTTGGCTTCCCTCTCACTTTTTCCAATTCAATTCCACATAACAAAATGTTTATTGAGTACCTACTCTGTGCTGGGTGCTGGGTCAGATTCAAGGGACATATATAACTGAGGAAGACAGAGTTCTGTTCTTTACAGAGTTTGCCAGTGTGACGATGTTACCATAGGCGAGCCCAGGGGTCAGAGCAGGGCTCCCTGGATGTAAAGTGAGGAATGAAGGTTGGTAGGACTTAGCCACGGGAAGGGCCTAGAGTAGGTGGGGAGCAGTCAGGGCAAAGTTAATAGTATGGTCACAGACCCAGAGACAGGAATGGGCAAGTTAGGGATTTCATCTTACAGGAGAAACCATTGAAAGGTTTAAACAAAGGATTGACATGATACGAGATTACTTTTTTTTTTTTTAAGGTTTTATTTATTTATTTGAGAGAGAGTGAGAGAGAGAGCAGGAGTGGCAGGGGAGAGGGGAGGGAGAAGCAGAATCCCTGCTGAGCAAGGAGCCCAATGAGAGGCTCAATCCAGGGACTCCAGGATCATGACCTGAGCTGAAGGCAGATGCTTAACTGACTTAGCCACTCCGGTGCCCTGTTACGAGATTTCTTTTTAAATAACCATCTTGATTATAGTGTCCAGATAGGACAAGAGAGGAGCAGCAAGCAGAGAAACAGAAAAGACACAGTGGAGAGGCTTAGTCTCAGATAGTGGTAGCAGAGAGAGAAATGAGTGAGAGGATTGGAAAGATTCGGGTCTAGAAATGATGGAACATGTTGATGATTCAGTTATGGGAGGTGAGGGAGAGAGTGGAGGCAGGTACCTTTCTGTTCTTACAGAGTTAATCCAATCACCTAAAATGTGAAAGTACAAACGCTGTGGCTGGAGCAGCTGTAAGTAGTAATTAACAGTGGCCCTCTGCACCTTCCTCCAAAGTGAATACGCTGGGTCTTTCAGACACCACAGTAGAACCAAACCTAGTAAATGGTTGGGCAGAGCTTCCTCAAATCCCAGCTTTTAATTCTGCTCACACAAAAGGCAGTGCACGGGGCACAGCCACCCAACTCAGAAATTCCTCTGTTGGGTAGAGTTGGATGCTCTTTTCTCACAAAACCCTAACTGAGAGAGTCGGGCCACATTCTGCTGATTTCTCTTAGAAACTTAGAGACGGGGAGAAAAATAATTTCCTGAGGAAGTGAACCAATTAAATTGTCAAATGGGCTGAGCGGCGACTTCTTCCGGGCTCTACCGTGGGCCTCCTGATGGATGGACGTGGGCCCTGTGGTAAAGAGATAGCTCTACAAATGCACAGTGATTATTGATTCTAAGTTGACAAATGAGAAACAAATCCAATCTAATCAGCCAATGAGAACTCATCACTTTGCCCCAAACAATACCCATGGATTGCCTAGCAATATTATTAAGAAAAGCTTTCATGTTCATTTCACCTTCACTGCCCTTCATCCAGGGTCTCCGATTTTTCCTCGTTTCATTTTTGTGAAGTTTTGATTTAAGAGTTTGCCGGTTATTTGCACGCCTTGTTAGTTTCGCTTGCATGGTGGGGTAGAGTCCATTGTAGTTCAAGAAATAGAAGAGGGTGTACTATTTTAACAACAGATTTCAGGTCTGAGGCTGATGGTCTGGGAAAACCAGAGTTATTAATTTATTTCATTAATTTCATTTTGTTTCATTCTTTTGCAATCCCAGTGTGCCTTTCTCTTAATCCTAGTGGGGATACAGGGATGGTTTGGGAGAGGATGCCTGAGAAGCATCCAAATGCTATCCCTTGGCAGTTCTGTCTCTCTGGGTTTCCCTTCTCTTCCCCGCCACACCCCCCCAACTTTCTGTGCCTTAGGTCCCAGAGCTGGTGCAGGAACTACCAACCAACAATTCACCGGCACTACACCCAACTCCTGCATGTTCATTTTCCAGTAAGTCTTGTCAAGTGCTGTTCCTAGGGCGTGCCTGTCCTGTCCCGTCAAGAAAGTCTTCGGTAGGTATGAGCCCCTCACATAATCTTCTCTGGCCTAAGATTAGACTGAATTACTGATCTCTAGGTACTTCAGCCTCCAAAAGCCCTGCCTGGTCCTTGGTCTTTGAGAACCGCACCTCTGTAAATGGATCAGAGGGATTCCTTCTCTAGAATGTTGTGGAAGGCTTCATGAATCCAGCTCCTGTTAATGCCACTCCTACCTGGCCCTCACCTCTTGGTTGGCCTGGAGAACATTTACAGGTCAATGTGTCAGGTTGGGTTATTCTCTGCAAAGTTGGGTTTTATTCCCTATTGTTGTAAGCTTTCCTGTCTGCTTGTCTGTGTGTATATCCTCAAGAGCAGATGACATTCTGCCTGGAACTTATCTGCATTTGTTATTCTTTGCCAGCCAACAGGGTCTATGTGTTGTGATACAGCCCATCTTTTAGGTGGCCCACAAGGTTTCTTTGCTGCAGAATGACGCCCTTAGTCCCAAACATTTACATAGTAGATACAGCTGATGTATCCTGGGTGCATGAATGAGCTTACGTTCCCTTATGCTGAGAAGGACGGATTGCAGGAACTTCCAGCTTAGAGGAAGTCTCACATGGAGAGGTACAGGTGACCTTGCTATGCTTAGTATCTATGGTGATGCTGGAAGAAAAGCAGCCAAACTGGGAGGTTGGGTGAGCTGGGTGTGTCTTTTCCATATTTTTAAAGGGTAATATGCTGATTTGTTATCAAAGCTACAATGATAAAGTGATGGAGGAAACTATATTAAAAGAAGGCTTGAGGGGCACCTAGGTGGTGCAGTCAGTTGAGCATCCGACTCTTGGTTTCTGCTCAGGTCGTGATCTCAGGGTCCTGGGATGGAGCCCCACGTTGGGCTCCATGCTCAGTGCAGAGCCTACTTGAGATTATCTTTCCCTCTCCCTCTGCCCTCCCTGCTCATGTGTTCTCTCTCTCTCTCTCAAATAAATAAATAAATCTAAAATAAAACAAAGCAAAAAGCAAGGCCTGAGATACCCAAAGCAGTTAGACCAAGAAGAGCAAAATTTTTCCCTGTCCAGCTTCCCTCAGCTACCTCCCACGAAGAAAGGGCAGGGCCCCCATTCTTAAACTCACCATCTCTGCCGATCGAACCCGGCCAGGCACAGTCGCCTTTACCATTAGGGCACTTGTGCAGGCAAAATCCCAAAGCGCCTTTTGCAGTCACTTGTGGTATTTTCATGTTTATTCCTATTGGAGAAGGCCGAAGACCTTAGAGGCCTGGGGTGCTTCCTCTGTCTCCGAGGGCCTGGGTTCTCAGAGCTCAAGTCCCCAGTGCTAGCTGACCCTTCCCCCAGTTTCCCTCTGACAGCTCATTACTCAGGAACCCAGAGGAGCAGTTTTCTAGGATCCTATCATGACAGTTTTACAATATTGAAAATATATTAAATCAACATGAAGAGTGACAGGCATAATTCCCACTAAGGTGGGGGAGACGAGGTGTCAGGCAGCTTAGCATGAGGAGAGACAGTAAGAGCTTTTAGGCTCTATGAAGCCTCTTAAAAACAAAAACAAAAAAAAAAACCAACAACCAAAAAACCAGAAATCCACAGCTTTGGCTATAATACTGGTTATACTCAAGGCTTTTTTTAAAAATATACTTTTTTTTTTTTACAATTTCACTGTTCATGTCTCCATTATGGTCTCTGTGACCCAGAAGGAGTTGTAAACAGGGATCCCAGGGACACCTGAGTTAATCTGAAGAGTTCAAGGAGGTAAAGGGAAGTCACCTGCCCTCCAAGGCATCCCTGGTGTTTTGGGTGAAGGAAGCAGAGCCTATTTTTTTCACATGGGGATCAATTCCCTTTACAGTTAATTAGTTATAGGGTGCCCCTGCTGTGGGGCTGTGCCTTTGGGGATGGACTAGCTCAGGGGAGGAGTCGGGCTGTTGCTCAGCTACTGTTTCTCCCTCCTGGCGCCCCCTCCACTCTCACCCCCTCTATTTCACGTAAGCCCTGTCTCCTGTCAGTCTGTTTTCACAACCAGTGCTAATCTAAAATCACAGTTATTAGACCACATTCACCACCCGAAAGTGGCTGAAGTGGCTCCGAGTGTCTCATTACGTCCTGGGCACGTGTGGTCCCGCCACCCCCCTGTAATTAAGGGCTCTCTTTGCTGTTCCTCCGCTGCTGGCTGCTGTCTGGGGAGTGCGTGCCTGCTGTGGAGGGGACGGAAGTGGGGAGCAAGTGAGGAGAGTGCCATGGAAGCTTCTGGGTGGATGAGGACCTTGCCCAACAGCGGGACCTCCTGGAGCCACAGCAGTACCTTGATAGGAACATGCTAGAAATACAGAATCTGGGCCCCACCCAGGACCTATTCGTTTGTGTTTTTGTGGCTTTCACATGATGGCCAGGTGATTCATCTACATCTTAAAGTCTGAGAAGCGGTGGGCAGGGAATAGATAGATGGGTGTTAGGTACTGAGTGCTTGTGTCCTCCAAAGACTCATGTGTTGTAATCCTAAGCCTCGAGCTCATGGTGTTAGGAAGTGGGGCCTTTGGGAGGTGATTAGGTCATGGGGGTGGAAACCCCAGGAATGGGTTGGTGGCCTTGTAAAAGGGACCCCAGAGAACTCTCTGCCCCCGCTCCCCTTTGAGGGCACAGTGGGATGATGGCTCTCCATGAAGTAAGAAGCAGGGTCTCACTAGACACCGAATCTGTTGGTGCCTTGATCTTGGACTTCCCAGCCTCTAATGCTGTAAAATAAACTGTAAAAATAAATGTTTGTCGTTTAAGCCACCTAATCTATGGTATCTTTGCTCTAAGCCCAAATGGACTGAGATCTAGTAATCCTCCCTTATCCATGGGAAATATGTTCCAAGACCCCCCAGTGGATGCCTGAAATCGCAGGTAGTACTGAGCCCTATCTATAACCCTATAAAAACCATTCTGTAACATTTGAGCTTATATTGGGTTTGGAGAGGGGAGTTATGTAGATTTCTGCTATTAAGTTCTTAATTTCATGGGCACTGAAACTGCTCAGGTTTTGGGCTATTTAGAGAGTCTCCTCTTTTCCTTTGTGGTGTAAGCCATTGTCACGGTTCCAGTAAGATATGTTACCTGAAAGGGCTTTTAAGAAAGTTAAATATATTTTTTCTTGCCCCTGTGGATACAGCATTTTTTTTTTAAATGTTCTCAGTGAATAATGATGAGAATGGCAACTAAAATTTCAGTGTTTACTCTGTGCCAGACATGGGTCTAAGTACCATACTTAATTCAGTCAGTCCTCCAGAACTTATTAGAGAGGAATCCCCATCAGCATTTTACAGATGAGGAATCTTTTATTTTATTTTATTTTATTATGTTATGTTAGTCCCATACAATACATCATTAGTTCTTGATGTAGTGATCCACAATTCATTGTTTTCGTATAACGCCCAGTGCTCCATGTAGTACGTGCCCTCCTTAATACCCATTACCGGTCTAACCCATCTTCCCACCCCTCTCCCCTCTAAAACCCTCAGTTTGTTTCTCAGAGTCCATAATCTCTCATGGTTCATCTCTCCCTCTGATTTCCCCCCCCCCTTCATTTTTCCCTTCCTTCTCCTAATGTCCTCCATGCTATTCCTTATGTTCCACAAATAAGTGAAATGATATGATAATTGACTTTCTCTGCTTGACTTATTTCATTTAGCATAATCTCCTCCAGTCCTATCCATGTTGATGTAAAAGTTGGGTATTCATCCTTTCTGATGGCTGAGTAATATTCCATTGTATATATGGACCACATCTTCTTTATCCATTCATCTGTTAAAGGGCATCTCGGCTCTTTCCACAGTTTGGCTATTGCAGACATTGCTGCTATGAACATTGGGGTGCATATGGCCCTTCTTTTCCTACATCTGTGTCTTTGGGGTAAATACCCACGAGTGCAGTTGCTGGGTCATGGGGTAGCTCTATTTTTAATTTTTTGAGGCACCTCCACAGTTTTCCAAAGTGGCTGTACCAACTTGCACTCCCACCAACAGTGTTAAGA